>NC_141685.1:1279161614-1279853758 GCF_964263255.1 Lissotriton vulgaris
TCTCTTTATAATAGTAGTATAGATTAGTCCTCAGCAAGTAAACAGCAGCTTGTGCTGCTGTTCACCAGGGGGGCCAGATGTAAAGCCCTCGGGCCATACTTAGAGTATCACGGCCCTGTTTGAACTTTTGCTCAACCTACATAAATAAGGCTTTCATCAGTTAATCAAAGCTATTAAAATTTGGTTCGAGTAAATTAACAATGAATGTGCGGTTCTGAAACTCGCTGCCAAAATGACATATGTTTGACTATAATCATCCTTTTTTTCAATGTGAGTGGCTGTGGAATGTGGTCCCTAACTCAGGGCAGGGCATTGTGTGTAAAAAAACGTTGTTGGATCCACTTGAGGCATACCACTTTGGACTCTCCTCAATGTCTTGTTTTCAGCACTGTGTTTGATTGGCAGGGCTCTCCAGCTGGTGTGCCCACCAAGCATGAAAAGTGCAGCAAATAAGCATGAAAAGTAGTCTGATTTGGGGATTTAGCCCCACTGTGCTGGTGGATATGTAAAAACAACTCCCAAAAAATCAAAAAGTCCTTTTGCTTACCATTGGAATGGGGATGATTTAGTCCCTGGGTAGGAGAAATACTGTTGGAGCTTTAGGGGTGAAGGTGGCGCCTGGTGTCAGGATGGGTCAGACACCACTCAATTGTTTTATTTATAAAACGTTCTTAGCATCTATTTTTTTTCCATCCCACTATGCAAAATGGGGCAAATCCCTTCTCTGCCCACCAAAGAGTCTGAAAGACTGGTGTGCCTATTTTGGGGTGCGGGTATCACACCTTTCTTTGCCCAAATATAAAATCTTTGCTGTCTAGTGATATTTCTACACCCTCATCCTGGGGTGGGGAGGAGGGAATTAGTCGCAATCTCCTGCATTGGGACAAAACCTCCTATCTGTCCCATTTTGAGGTTGGGTATGGCCCACTACCAATGTGAGACGCCAGCACCCTTTCTTTTGCCCGTGGGAGTAGGTTTTGGGCACCCTGTCCAAACCTGCCAACCCTCCAACCTGCAACATTGGAGGATCAAAGACACTAATGCCCATTCTGGGGTGAGGGCATGGCCCTGTGCTAAGGTAGGCTGCCACCCATCATTTTATTGAAATTCCAGGTGTCTACTGGACTCTGTGCCGGAGGAGGGGATTTGGCAAATTGGGGACAAACGCCCTCTCTGCCTCCAGGGCGGGGGCAGAAAGACTGGTTTGCCCCTTTTAGAATGGGGATCTGGTCAAATGACAATGTGGGATACCCACACCGCTCTCTTTTGCCCCAAATGAAAAATTCCTGGTGTCTAGTGGACTTTCTACCCACCCAGGGGGCAGATTTTGGGCAATCTTGACAATTGGGACGGGGGCAGACAAAAACTATTGCCCCTACTGGGGTGTAGGTTTGACTCAATACTAGGGTATTACATTATAGAGAAATAACCTATTTATTTTTAATCCGATTATGTTTCATGGGATTGTTGTGTGGCCCAAAGTAGATCTCTTCAGAGTGTGAGATCAACACCCAGGTAAATCAGTGTGGGCAGCACGTCTCTGGGATATTTTGTTGGGTCCTCATCCACAGGTGCCACCCATGGACTGCTACATCAATGGACCCACACCCTACTCACCTAGTGTGGGTGGGCGGGCTCACAGGGTGTCAAGCAGAGGCCAACATTAAGGTTCAGTTGCCACTGGTAAGCTGGGTTCTTCAAGCAAATGGCCTCTTGCAGTTCGTTGTTTCCCTGTAACCCCAAACGAGGCCCGGCAACTGACCCTTAGAGTCCATTTCTTTGTCCTGGGCACAGGAGAGAGCAGGTTCATTCTTTCACGGCTCCTCTCGGGTCACAGACACCAGGTCTAGTCTTCTTCGGATCTTCTGCAGGTCCAGAAACTGTTCTGAAATCGGTGCCTGGAGGTTCCACATGAATGCCTGGCACTAGCTAGCAGGTAAGAATGACTCCTTCCCATGCCTATCTAGTTGGGTAAAAAGTTCCCAGGCCCAATCTCCACACTTTGGGTAATTTCAAGATGGCAAAAGACTATGGTCAAATTCAACTTGGGCACAGAGTACTGGGGGTGTGTGGGGAGTGTACTACGGTAATCCTAGTGTCCTCCCACATCTAACACTAAAATCCAGTTTGGAGCAGGTACTTTACTCACTACAAACCCAGATCTGGTAGTACAAAAGCATGATACTTCAGCAACCAGAGAGTGGATAAACAAGAACTTTCTTGGCATCCTGTTCTCTCCCTTTCAGGAGGGTCCCTAGTGTTACATGAGTCCCTAGTGTTACAGGAGCCCCCTAGTGTGGAGAAGTGTGGCTCATGGTGTAGAGCAGGCAGACCCTGAAGCAGAGGTCAGACCCGGGACCAGGGTTCAATTCCCGACGCGGCAGGGTCTTGAGCTCAAATGTCCACGGACTTGATCATTCTCGCTTCGGTGCCTGCTCTAATCATGGGTTCTCACTCTGCAACTCTGGGCATTAAGCTTGCTTAATCTCCACAACGGCCCCCTGCGGCGGGATGCCTGGCTTACACCTTGGGGATGCCCTGTAGGGGCTATCTCACAGGGAAAAGCCAGGACGGGTTCCCAAGGCAAGCGCGGAGATACCCTTCGGGTCATCGAGCGCTATATCAGAATACACATACATACATACATACATACATACATGTGGCTCAACAGAGTTTTCAAGCAGGATTTGACACAGTGCTGTCAAAAGGAGACCCACAGTCCTTACACGTATTTGGGTGGAGTTCAAATGAGTCATCTCTGCCCATTTAGGTCAGCCTATTGTTTGCTCCTGGGTGGCGTTTCACATCTTTTTCATACGTATTCAAGGCTAATCACTGCCTAAAAAGCTTACAAATTAGCCTCAAGGAACTTCAGGCAGGGAAAGGGTAACTTTCTGAAAGCTACTTTTCCTTAATATTTTTAAATAGCTGACTTCACCATTGAATTGGATTGTAATAACTATTTAATTATTTTTCTAGCTAATCCCTTCCTAAAGATATAATATTCTTTTCTTTACATTTTAATCTTCACTATGGTTTTCTGTACAGGCAAGCTATGTCTGTCATGGGTAAAATAGTGTTTAGGACCTTGCCACTGCAGGGACAGGGTAACACGAACATTCTCAATGTCCCACTTTTAAATACCATTCACCCTAGCTTGTGGCTACAAGGCTTACAGAGGGGTGTCTTGTTAATATTTAAAAGGGAGGTTTTCTTAACCAGTCAAAAGGGTTTATTTTGAAAAGGTGGAGTGCATGTTACCCTGCAACAGTTGGGCTACACAGAGTAGGCCTGAAGCCATGTTTGTACTGCTGCTATAGTGGATGGCATAATCAGTTTTGCAGTCCACTAGTGCCATTTAACTTTAAGGCCCTGGGTAGATTATGTACCATCCACTAGGGACCTATTGGCAAGTTAAATATACCAGTTAGGAGTATGCCAATTGGACTGGGTTAAAAGGGGGAGTCCGGTCACTTCACTACTGCTGAGCAGGGGTAAAGTGCACAGAGTTCCAAAGCCAGCAAAAATACAGGGTCCAGCAAAAGCTGAAAAATCTGGGATGACTACACAGAAAAGGCAGAATTCCAACATTGATTATAGAGTCTCATTGGTCTTCTGATACACAATGTGATGCTAGACTCTGCATGCATGAATTGTGAGAGGAGACTGAATGGAATAGGACACCAGCAATAACTTTGGGACGAATCAGTGTCTGGAAGGCTGAGAAGGACGTGGAAAAATAAGGGAAAATTCCCAGAGATTTGTTGGGCACCAATTGTGGGTTCTTCCGTGACCTTAAATTCCCAATGAAAAACATGCAAGGCTGCAGGGGGACTTTGATCACTTTTTCTGTCTCACTGTGAGCCATCAGAACCATGGACGTTTTCTTTGAGAACTGTGAATCAATTCAGGCCAGACAGGAAAAGAGAATAAGCAATGTGAACAGGCAGGAGGTTCATGAGATTGAACAAAGAAAACAATGAGCCCTGCTGCTGGAAGCTATCCTCGGTATAAAGGATTTGGAACCAACCAGATTGTGGAAAGAGCGGCTTAATTGATGCTCTGGAGACTCACAACTCATGACATAAACATAAATTAAATAATGCTTTCTTTAGTTGCCATTAGGACACTAGTAGAGATTTTTGCAGGGTGGGGTTCCTGCAGTGGGCTTCACGATCTGATAAGATTGTTCAAAAGATGGCCATCGGCTAAACCCTTCCTCGTCATTAATTGGGATATCAAGATTATTCTTTAGTAGATTAATAGGGAATTAAACGTTGTTCTTAGGTGCATGTACATTTTCTATAGGACAAGCATTCATGTTCTGTATTCCTAAAATATAAATAGTATATAACTTTATAGATTGTTTAGTGGCATGTCAATAGCCCAAACCTGTGGTATGTTTATCTGTCACGTACCTGTCAGCAAATGCCATTGGTACCTCCATCCATGATGCTTCACTGGTAGCTTAGTGCTCACACATTAATTCCTCAAAGTACCTTACTCTGTACATTTTGGCTTACGTATCAACTATAGGAGCTTCCTTCAACCAAGAGAATAGCTGCAAGTGTTCAGACTACAGTCACTAGCCGAGTTAGACAGCTAGAGACACCTTGAAGAAGAAAAATTCTGTTTCACCCCAGGAGAGACTAGGAGAATGCAATGGGGTGATGTGACTGTACCCCATTTCCCAAGATTCAGCTTGGGAAATGGGGTACAGGTATAAAATGACAATGCTGTGAACACAACTGTTCTCTTCTGCCCTTTCATGTCACTCTATGACCAACATCTTGTATTATTTCTCAGGGGACTTGACATCTTCAGACTTACAGGAGGTGCTCCATGTTGACTGTGTGTATCTCCCTAGCACTGTAGTCTCTGATGGATATGGTTTCTCCAGAAATTGTGACTCTACTCATAGGGCCAGATGTATCAAAGGGTTTTGCCCATTCTGTGTCTATGGGAAAATTTGTTCTTACATATGGCCCATAGTGATTACTGGCTTCTGCCACCTCTGCATTGTATGAGTAGGCTCGAGGAAGGTGGTGGTCAGATTTTAGTGAGGGAAACTCTTTTTACTTGCATCTCTGAGAGAGGAGTCTGGAAACTCTGTAAAAATCAATTCAATGCCCAAAACCTTTGCATGATTGCTTAGGCATTGGGCTAGGTGCACTCATCCAATAGGGATAGTGCCCTTCTCTAGAACTAGATGATTCACAGTATGACATAGACGCCCCCTACATGCTGCTTATGTGTCACGGTCTTCCTAATATAGCTTCCCAACTGCAGCGTCTTGTAGCTGTTGAAGGGGTGTGTGTAATCTTCATGAGGTCTCCTGCCAGGCTAGTCACCCTTCCATTTACAAGCAACTGACAAAACTTCTTTTGGTTGCTTAGACTTCTGTACACCCCAGTTGCCCCACACAGAACTGCAATTTCTCTGGACGCCTACCCTTAGCTTTTGGCCCAAACCACATCTGCAGGCCATCTATTATGCTGTTCCTATAATCCTGCTGAGATCACAGAACTCCCTCAGGGGGCCTTATCACCTTCCATGGAGTACAACATTTCTTGGCCAGTTGGTCCTCTCCATTTTGAAAGTCTGGATGACCGAGGTAATATTTCTTTAACTTTGAACTCCCAGCTTCTCATCAATTCCTCCAGTTCAAGATAAACACTGACCCCACAGAGCAAGTTGGCCATGCTCAGCGGTAATTTAGGAGGAGCTCTATAGCACCGTCTCAAGAATGTCTCATCTGAACCCAGAGATCCTACATTACTGTTCCCCTGGGATCATGGCTAGACTTGTGAAACTGGATGAAGACATGTTGCTATGGTGTTGTCAGAGCTCTGCATCTAGGATCATGCCTTGAGTGAAGCTTCATTCAAGTAGACACGCACTCTCACCTTTGTTGTCAAGTGACTGAATCAGGCACAGAGGCGTGTATGGGGTGTTACACTGGCACCACTGTAACATGAGCCAATGGAGACTTGGAGGATGGTTGGGCGAGTGCAATGGAATCCCCTCTGCCTAACAAGCAAAGCTAATTCAAAAGAGACAGCAGTTAGTGCCTTGGCATATTGCACTGGTTTAAACTTGCACATGCCCCTGCCCCTTTATTTGTTTTCCATCCCATTGGTTCCCTTGAGTCTATCTGGTTGTTGTTGGACTGTGTTTTTCTTTTTCCATGTTCATGCTTCCTGTTTATTCGGTCATGCCTCGGATGAGCAAGACTCAGCTCTCTAGATTTAAATGAAGGACAACTCAAGGAACTGAGCCTGCCCTGAGCGTCTGCGGTGCTTAATTTGAGCTGGTGGTTTCAGGTTGGGCCCACTGGCACTCATTCTTGGGGACCGGCTTTTAATTGTCCTCATCAGACTGGCACAGAGAAAGACAGAGGGGGAAAGGAGGAGGAAGAGAAAGACAGAAAAGTGCGTCAAAGAGAGACAGCATGGTCGACGGAGAACTGCAATACTGAAATAAAGGGGCGGGGAGTGTCTGGGGTGGATGAAAAAGCATCAGGTGGAAAAAGATAATGCAGCCTTTGCATTCGGCATTCCAACGTTCAATTCCATCCGCCTTGGGTTTCTAAGCCCCGGCACTTACTCTCTCACAAAACAATCACTGAGCGTACTCAATGAGCTAGCTATAACCAACTCTGTAGTTCCATGTAAACATTAAAAACGTTTGTGAGTGTGTGGAGGCTGGTTCAGAAGTTAGGTTTCCAATTCTTCTTAACTGTTGCCTGTTGATCAAGAAAGACAAAAAAGAACACGTTTGTATCTAAAGGCCACGCTTGCATTCAGAGTTAAAGTTCATCTCTGTAGGCCAATTGTGTTAAAGGCCGCTGAGTGTTTTCAAAGGAGAGAAGACAGGGTCAACCATCTTCTCAAAGGAACAGAGCATTTTACATTTTCTTGGCGATGGCTGCCTGTTCATTGGCTGAAATATGGGCAGAAGCCTGACTTTGTCCATCTGTTTGGCAAGTTGGATGGCACCCCACTGTTCAACAATGTTGTTTTAAAGAGAAATTTTGAGATGGTGGGAAAATAGAAAGGTTGCTCGGGACTTCAAGGTCAAGATAAAATGTTGTAATATGCTACAAAAAGAAGCGGTTGACTCAAAGGTGCGGTACTATCGGGGAAGTACAAGAGCAAAACGCCACATGCCACCTTTTGTTACGTCTTAGAGTTGACAGTGATGTAAAACCCTAACAAGCATTTGCAATGCAATGGGTCTTGCATTTATGAGCGTTTGAGCTATTGGCAATGCAATAGCTTAAACTCTCATAAATGCGAGACCTATTGCATTGGTGCTTACTTATTAACTCCTCCCATGCTCGTGACGGAACCGTTCCGTCACGAGCCTCAGGTGGGCTGTGCTGGTGACCGAACGGTTCCGTCATGGCCCCCGCGCCTGCGCTAACGTTCTCTAGCGCAGGCGGGGCCTGACGGAACCGTTCCGTCACAAGCACAGCTCACCCGCGTGCCGTGACGGAGCGGTTCCGTCACGAGCACGGGACAGCCGCGCGGCCCCCCCACCCCCTTAGCACTGCGGCAGAATAGCCGCCGCAGTGAAGGGGTTAATATGTATATGTTTGTTTACCAGCGCCCATGCAGCGCTTTCACATTCATGGAGGCTGCGCCCCTTTCAATTAAAGAGGGTGGCGTACTGCGACGTAGTGGGTGGAATAGGGGCAAATCATTAAACAAAATAGTGCTCACAACTAAGATAAAGCAGACCATGTAACATGACAAGTAAAAGGTCCAGTCGTTATAGGAGGTAACAAATGCAGACAAGGCGGTACCAAGGAGGGAATTACAACCCTAATAACGAATCGAAAGCCAGCGTTTACGAAGGATAATGACACAAGCCAATTAAAAATATGGGCAGAGGGTGGGCGGGGCTCAAAGACATACTCCAATACTTCATGCCTCGCAGCAGCGCATGCGCTGCCCACGCTCGAACTAAAAAGGAAAGAGTGAAAGTTAGGGTGGGGAGTGAGTGGTGATTGCTTTGAATTGGCTTTAAGGCAGTCTATCATACATTCGAGTATACTCCAACCATGCTCCATCCATCGATTAAGAGCACTGAAGTTGCAATGGAAAATATTTATTTCATATCATGGCTGAGAAAGATCGGTGGAGGTCCTGAATCCCCATGCCTGTTTCAGTGGGTCATGTTAAACGGGGAGATTGGGCGCTGCCCTGCCACTGTGAGATTGTTACTGAATGGGCAGACTATGTCCCAGATCTTAGGTACCAGCACTGCCCTCTTTGGACTCTCACCCACAATTCATTTTGATTCAACCCACATTTCCAAGAAAGCACCGAATGATTCTGAATTAACACACAAGGCCCCACACCACAGTTCATTCCCCCGCACTTTAAAGCTCCCCGAAGCAGCAGAAACGTTTAATTTGGAGCTTCACAAAACCCATGCAGGTGCAAGCAAGCCTGTGAGTTAACCGATAGTTTAGACATGCTGAGTCTTGATTCTTATTCATGTATGGTTACATATTTAAGAAATAAAGCTAGTCGGTCCCTATGCTAGCTATGACTGTATGACAGTTTTGTAGAGTACAGCCTGGTAAGGAGGGATGTTGCTGCCTGTGCCTGGTACAGGGTGCATTAGTAAAACATGAGCCTGGCAAAGGCCAGCGACATCTCTTTAACTGGACGCGAAACTGGCCTGCCATAGCCGTGAGTTTTCAGTTACTTCATGTGCCACCATGCCTTCTAGGCGGCATACGTGATTAGTTTCCTGGATCATTTGAATCGACGAAAACAAGCAAATCTGGAAATACATTAATTACTAAACCCAATCACAAATAGGGGTACGCACTGTTGTAAAAAAAAAAAACTTTCAGAGAAACAGTGAAGGAAAGAAAGAGAAAAGATACTAAAGCAAGAGGAGACGTTAGGAGAGCGGGAGAGGCCGGCGCGCAGAAACGCCACCACTGCCCTACAGACTGATAATGCAGCACCTTATCTGTGCTCTGCAGGCAGGCAGGGGTGTCAATTCGGGGATGGTGGAACAGGCCGGTATTCGCTCAAAACACTTAGCAAGGTCCCCGAGACGGGGAGGAGAGGCGTAATAGGTGAGGCGAGGCAGCTTATCAGGACGCAGCAGCTCCTAGCAGCGAAAATCTTTTCCTGAACACAAACTACTATTAATATGTGTGGCCAGCTAACACCCAAAGCGTCTTCTTTCAGAGACACTCTCTTTTGGAAGTTCGAAATGTTCCTTAATTGTAACAGCATGAGGGTGCGCTACTCGTTTCGAGAAAACCGGGACAATACATGTATGAACCTTAGGTGCCCGCCTTTATGGTTCCAGCTCTTCGCCAGCACCCTTAGACTGGTCTAAGTGCAGTCGGTCCCATTAACCACACACATTAGTCAGAGCCTACTGGGAATCACTATCAGGCACATGCATTAACCATTTTTGCGAGCGCAAATGGTGCGATTCGCAAAAATCGTCCGTTTGCGCCCACAAAAAGGGCATTTGCTATGTATCAAGGTTCAAGGCACTCGCAATTTGAGAATTCGCACATAGCGATTTCGCAAATTGCAATCTGCGATTCCTTTAATGCAATGCAAGAACCACTTTAAAATAGCAAGTTCAACTTGATGGTAATTTGCAAAAACGTTTAGATTACACACACACACATGCCCATGGGGCATGTGTGTGTGCGCAACATGTGTGCACAGAGCAATTTCAGGGGTGCAACAGGGTGTCCTTTGGACACCCTTGCACCCTTGAAATTGCATGCGCAATTTGCGAGTACCTATTGGTACTCTCAAATTGCGCATGCAATCTTCGATTCATTCCTATGGGCCTGTAGGCCCATAGGAATGAATGGGAAAGCATTCCTTAATTGCAACTCGCAATTTGCGATTCGCAATTAAGGAAAGTTTAGGAATCGCTAAAGCCGCTCTTTGTAAGTAAGCGGATAAGAACCTGCAGACAAGCTGTGAAGGCATGTTTTGGAGGAGAGGTACACTTAGCGTGTCGCCTTGTTCAATTTATTGAAGCGGCAGGGACAAAAATTCTTGCGTCAAGTGACCACACTGCTTAATCTTTGCGTTTCATGATCCCTTAAAGCTAACAGCAAATCTTTTTCTTACTGTTGGAGCCAACTAATTGACGATGGAACAGTTCCTCTATTTCTCTTTGACAAGTGAACCCTGCTTTTCTTAAACTTATGGACTGTGTAAACATTTACTGACAATTACTCTGTGTTTGTTAATACAATACAAGAAAGTTGTATATGTTTTATCACAATGGTTTTAGAATATGAATTCTGCTGCTACTCTGTGAAAGTTAGCATAACTCATGAAAGCCCTAAATGTTTTATTTGAATGGTTTTAGAATATGATTTTTGCTACTACTATGTTTTTTTACATGGTTTGCTACTACTATGTTTTTTACATGGAAATTGTAAAGGTTTTAATTAACCAAACAATAAACATATTACCACTTAATCTTAATTGCGATTCCTTAATAATCGCAATAAAGGATTTGCAAAAGCTTTTCTTGATGCATGTGCCTGTATATTTCTGCTGGAAAACCTTACCAGCAAAGCTGGCTGCAGTCTTTTGGACTTCTCAATGCTAGTTTTGTTTAATCTTTTTTTTTTTTTTAAACCTGTGAGCCGTCAGGCCAGGCGCGGTTCTACAGGGTATGCCAGGTGGGCCAGGCCCACCCAAATGAACCCTCGCCCACCCAAGGGCAAATCAGAACTGAAAAACAAGCATTTCTCACCTTAATGTTTTAGGGGATCTCCCTTATCGTTTATTTGAACAATTAACACTTTTGACATAGGATACTTTTAGGCCTGGGAAGGAGTGTTAAGTCAGCAGAGTTTATTAGCTGCTGTGGTGCACAAATGACCAGCATGGATATCCTGAAAACTGAATTATGATTTTGGGCTTATTTCATCGTATTTTAAAACGTCAATACTTTGCAAAGTAAAAAGCTGCCAACGTTTTTTAAAAACATGAAAAGTTGCAAAGTGGATCTTTATGGCAGCAGAAACATTTCTGCTGCTGCACATGACCCGGAGAATGCTGCAAACGTACATTTTCCGCATCTTAAAGATTCGACAAGCGCGTCCCTCCCCTTCACCAGAGTCAGAATCACTTCAGAGAAAGCAGCTCTTTGAGTGCTGATTATTGTGTTAACAATGTTAAAAGCGGACAGATGGCAATACCTAAAATATCAGATTGATTAAATAATGTGTTATTTTTTGGCCAGTACCACATATCTTCATGGCCCACCCTTGCTTCTTTACAGTCCACCCAAAGAAAAAATGCTAGAGCAGGCCTGCATCAGGCCCTCACCAATTAAAAAAAAATGGCCAAAAGCAAAAGTAGTTTCTGGTCTAAAAAAGACAAGTTACTATAGTAGTACCTGGCACAGAAGGGAACACTTTGTGTGGATGTACTCCTTGTAAAGGAGCCCAATGCTGTCACTCACATTGAAATTAGCCAATGGCTGAAGTATGTATGTATTGTATGTATGTGTATTCTTATATAGCGCTCGATGACCCGAAGGGTATCTCGGCGCTTGCCTTGGGAACCCGTCCTGGCTTTTCCCTGTGAGATAGCCCCTACAGGGCATCCCCAAGGTGAAAGCCAGGCATCCCGCCACGGGGGGCCGTTGTGAAGATTAAGCAAGCTTAATGCCCAGAGTTGCAGAGTGAGAACCCATGATTAGAGCAGGCACCGAAGCGAGAATTATCAAGTCCGTGGACATTTGAGCTCAAGACCCTGCCGCGTCGGGAATTGAACCCTGGTCCCGGGTCTGACCTCTGCTTCAGGGTCTGCCTGCTCTACACCGTGAGCCACACTTCTCCACAAAGTAGGATGACTCATTCCCTCATGGCGTTTATTTTTTATTTTTTTGCAATTTTGTATAGCAAGGACATGGCGCGAAGGCATCAGAGCGCTTTACAACAATAGCATGATACAAGGGTACAGCAAGTTACAGTTACAATGTCAATGTTCAGACATTTGCATTGGTAGCTGCGACCAGGACAAAGGCAGCCGTTGACAAGGGACGTACACATCTCAGGCATCAATTAAGATGGTGGGGACACACAGTGAAGGTAGATCGTCTCCTGGATAGAGTAATTGGGTATGGTTGAGGGTGATTAACCCCGGTGTCTGTCAAATAGGAGGGTCTTGAGGTCCTATTTGAAGGTGGCTATGCAGGTTGTTAGGTGAAGGAAGGGAGGTAAGGTGTTCCAGATTCATGTGGCACTACCAGAGAATGACTGGCTCATGTACCGTTCTCGACTGAAAGTGGGGGGTGCCAGTAGCAGGGAATGGGCATTTCTGGTGGGTAGTGGGCAAAAGAAAAATGTGAAGGACAAAAGAGGCTGGTGACTGTAGAGGGATGGCTGAAAGCCCTAATAAGAGTACTATATAGGTACTTTACTAAAATCAAAAGGTCTTGGCTAATGCCAGACCTAATAATAGTGTGCATAAGAGTCCCAAACCAATGTGTTTTATTGTCTTAACCCACCCCTTAATGCTATTCTCAAAAGATTTGGGGCTGGGGATTGATCTATTGGGGGTCTGGGAGCTCTGCCTGCAGCCACATTCTCATTATTATTTTAAAAGATACTCGTCAACCGAGTGCGCAGCACAATATTCCCCCAGGGAAGGCTGATGTACTGGGAAGGCAAGCACAAAACCTGCTTTTGAGTGACCTATTAAGGTGATTACCAATTTGTCAAGTTTCCCTTCTTGAAAAGAACTTTCACGCTCAGTGCTCTTATATCTTTACTGGATATTCCACACTGTGGTGGTCTCCCCCAGTCGGGTGATGACAGCAAGTTTTCAGCTTTAGAAAACGTATACATGAGGCAGATTTTGTGACTATCGCTGTCTCAAAGAAATGAGCAGTAGATTAGATTTTGAGATTTAGTATAACTATTTAAAATAAACATTTCATACCCTGGACAGCAGAGTTGGAACCTCATGGCTAGTACAATACATTGGTTGGTGGCTACTTAAATAGCACAGATGGACTAGCTGCCTTCCAATAGGTAGTTTTCAGCTTAAACTTGGAGTTGATGGGTAATTGTTTCTTCCCTTTGCTGGGAAGGATATTGTATGAAAGTGGATTTTAACTGGGGTGGGTGACTACCCACCTCATGGAATAATCATAACCCTTGTCAGGGTAAATAGCCAGAGCTAACCCCTTGCTTTCTCTGGCTTAACTTAGGGCAGTGTGTAATGTATTCATGCAGTACCAAAACAGTACGAAAGTTCAATTGCAAAACAATAAAAACCCTGAATAAAATGACACAAAAATCGAATAAGGAGAACCGGAGATATAAAGTTAAAAAGCTTTAAGTAGGAATAGCGCCAAAAAACAATAAGTGCCAATAATAGTCCACGGTCTTGATACACCGGAACCTAGGCACAATTTGACACTGACCACGATGGAGTGCAGGTTGTATACACCAACCAGGTCCATCCAGTCAATTTACCTTTTGACTTTAGGCCATTAAGTCCCAATCCACCACAGGAGTACACTTCTAAAGCCCCCAGAACCTTAGGGGAGGAACTTAGAGCCACACAGGGTGTCAGGCAGAGGCCAAACAGGCCAGGCCCAGACCAGGTCCATTGCCACTGGTCAGCTGACCAGTTGCAGGAAAATGCTTCTTGTGGCTTGTTGTTTCTCTATAGCTTTAACAGGGGGTCAGCCTTATGAGCTTTGGGGTCCACTTCTTTGTCCTGGGTACAAGAGGGGGCGGGCCCAGTCCTCCAGGGCTCCTCTAAGGTCACAGACAGGTGGTCCAGTCCTCATCTGTTCTACCTCAAGTCAAATAGTTTTCTGAAATGAGTCCTGAGAGAGGCAACATTTATGCCCAGACGTGGGTCCCTTGCTCACTTTGCCGCTGGATTGAAGCTAGCTTGGCTGATGAGGACTGTTAGCATGAAACCGGTCCCAGGATGCTTGTTTCCGGTCCAGGGAAGACATGGCTTGGCAGATAAGGCCGAACTGTTCTCATGAGGCACAGGGTCAAGAGTGATTTGCATATAGCTGTGTCTGAACTGAAGTGGCGAATTGAGCTAAAGAAAGATGATGGATTCAACCCAGATCTTTGACTGGGGTGAGTGTCTAGAAAGTTTCAACGTTCCGTCCATCATCTCCTTGTCTTTGTCCTCCTAAATCCTTGCCATTTAAAAGTAGAGATGAATTATACTCCTGTTTAGCTCAAGGAGGAATTCTGCATTCATGTCTATATCATGCAACATGAAAAGGTTCCTTCAAGCCATGCATCATTTTGATCTGTGTGCTTTACATTTTCTCCTTTTGTCTGTGTGGTAAGAAGAAAAGAAACAGAGCAGTTGATTTTCCCAAATTGGGCAAGTTTCCTCGTAGTAAAGAAGTTTCATATTGCAGTATTTTTCCTTTGTTGTTAAGGAAGAATGGAGTTCTAAGAATTAATCTGCTCAACACTGTTTCTTCCAGACAGCATCTGCAATTCCTAAATCATGTATCTTGTGACAGTTCTTCAATTACAAACAGCAGTCTATTCAGATCACTGACAAAATATCGGAAACACAAATATCGTGTGGACAGAATATCATGTCAAAAATATCGAGGACAAATAACGAGACGTAAGTGCAAATAGGTAAGTATAGATTTAGTATTCTTAACTCCACATTCATGTACCATATATATATATATATATATATATATATATATATATATATATATATATATATATATATATATATAGTCAAAGTACATATATGTGGAGCTATATTAAGTAAAACCTTTAGAAACTTACTTTCACAATATGTTTGTCCATGCACTGTCTATTCAAAACAAGCAAATGCAACAAGTGAACCACAAGTAAATTTCAGTACACACTGGTTGACAGAAGATAATAGCGAGGCAGACTCATTACCCAATGATTCCACGCCTACTGTCAAAGGGATAGGCCTTGCTAGATGCTTAAGCTCAACACGTGACTGTGTCATAGATTAGAGTTCTCATTGATTATTGGAAAACAATTGAGGAGTGAATTGGGCAAGAAATAGAGAAGGGGGATGAGTTAATAATCTTTTTTTTAAATATTAGCATAGATTATGCCCCCTCTAGGTTCTCTGGAATATTGAACATATTTTGCATTATCACAAATTGAGAAGGTAAGTAAACTTTTTTTGTATCTTTATTGACGTTCAAGGGATATGGAAAATCACTGCAATGTCCTATATCCGTCTTTAATCCTACGGCAACCGACTTTAACAACTGCAGAAAATAACCCTCTGTTGATGACAGCTAAATAGCCTACATTGATATCTCATGTCCATACTTTTTGCTATCCTGTATTTAAAACTATATCTTGTTTGTACATTCAAAATGAGTAAGCATAGATTTATTCAAATGTTTCTACAGAACTTCAACCACTTTGATCCAACCCCCCTCCACCCAGGGTTGGGGAAGAGTCTGGGCAAGGGAAGATGCCCCCTTGCCCTCCTCAGCAAGGCAGCACTAGAGTAAAACTGCTGACACAGCTCACAGGTGGACAAGGTCCACAGGGGGAGATGGAGCTTGCCTGGCAGGAGATAATGTCCATCGCAGAGCTACAGGTCAGTATTGTGTTGAAAGGACAGAAGTTAAGATGGTTGCTAAGAGTCTTGACACAAATAATTTTTCATGTGTAAATTTGACATAAGACTGAAAAATGAGTAACTTACAGTACTGTAATTTATGTCTGCTTCACAAAGTATGAAATATTTTAAATGTATGTATAGTCTTCTCATTCATGAGTAGGCCATGCAGTTGGCTATGTCAGTCCAATCGGCATGCTCAGGTCATGGGAAATGCTGGAAATGTTACGCAAATGTGCTGAACACCACCTTAGTTGTAATTTAACTGTGATTCACAAACATTTGCAAAGGCATCAATGCCCAAAGGTTGCATTCTCACACAAGGATTCCTGGATGTCTTCGGTCTTTCTTAAACTGATGAGAAGTCCTGTTCCCGCGCTTCCGATGACTATTGTTACACCACTTGACCAAACTCACACCCTTGAACTCAAAGTGAAATACTAGCAGTAAAATCTCGTTTCTTTCAAGACTTTTTAGTATAAATACTATATTAAATGTCTTTAGAAATCCGTTCTTGTAGACCATGATCCATACTGCAGCATAGAAATCACCCCCTAGTAAACTTTACACGTGCTTCCTTTAGAGTAATAGCAATAAATTCAATATATGTTACTTCATTTATAAAGTAATTTGCTTCACTGAGCTATCAAGCTTTAAAGGCAAACAGTCCATTGCGGATGTCTCACAGTGCACCAGAAGCAAGGCTATTTATACCCAAAGTCCAAAATAATGAATATTAAATAAAGCCTTATGGTCAGCCATGGATCTGAGTTATTCTTACTGAAATACGCCTAACCTTATCTGTACATACTAAAAAGTACTAAATGTTATATTATGTTAGCGACATTTGTAAAGCGCAGTGATTACCCAAGGGAGTCCTGGCGCTAAAACGTTCCCATTCCACTATTCATACCTTCACCAAGAGGCAGGCTTAACATAGCCCGTCTTTCATTATGGTCTCTTTTTTAGGTCTCGCCTGAGCCAGCGCATGACGAGCAGAGGCGCTATCTGGCTTTCCTCTCTCGTCATGGTGTGCACACATTGCACACCACGCGCCAGACGTGCCTTCTTTTTTTTCCAACTTGCAGCACGAGGCGCGTGCGCTTGTTAAACATATCTGTTGTTTGAATTTTTTTTCTATGTTTAACAAACGCGAGGCGTGCGCGCTTGCTCTAGTCACAACGCGAATACTGCAATTAGAATACCGCAAAAAATTAGCAAGAAAGCAAGTAATTTTTAATCAAAACCCTAAAAAATGAAGCCCCTTGGAGAACCGCTTCCCTCGTCCTGCCATGCAAGCCTTAGAACTCACCCCAGAATAACAAAAGTAATCACTTAAGCCAGCAGTGTTCACATCATGAACAAAACCATTAGCTCTCCTGACATGTGACACAGATGACCTCAAATTATGCTGTTTTGTGCACCCTGCATGCAAAGCTGTCTCTCCCACCACCTCTTGCGTGCCTCTCATGCGTACAGTGCTGTTACACAGGGGTGCTGCAAGTTTGGACAACACACTCTGGGCTTTCGCTCACAACATGAAAACCCTACACTTGAGATGACACAGCAATCACCACCCTTCCTCGTTATGCACTAGAAGAGTCCTACCTGGTAGACAACTTGGAAAGCGCTTTGAGGCCTCAACAAGAGATACTGAAAGATCTACAGAAATGCTTCAATGCAGAATTAATACACGATCAGGGGCGGCCTTAGGCATGTGCAAGCAGTGCACCTGCACAGGGCCACCAAACCCCAGGGGCCACCACGCATATATATATCCTTAATATAATAATCCTCTGAGGATGGATAGATATCTGCGTGGTGGCCCATGGCAGGGATTTGGCGGCCTCTGGCTCTGTTCCACTTCCAAACACCCTGAACCCCCCTCTTCACTGGCCTCCGCACTCTGCCCCGCCCGGACCCCCTCTTCCGGACCCCCTACCTACGCTCCCTGCCCAGGGCCACCATGAGCCTAGAGCCGCCCCTGACACCATATGAAATGTGTGCTCATGAATATGGAAAAGACTGATGAAATGCGACATGAGTGAAAATATCAAACATCACGGAAGCCCCATTCAGTAGGACCTGTGTTGCTCTGAGCACCCGCGGCACCTGCACTTTACTTAGGTGCGCGTTTGCTGCAAAAGTAAAGAAATAGCTGTTTTTTTCTATTTCTTTACTTTTGCAGCAATCGCGGCACCCGCGATTAAGCAAATGTTTAAACAAAAAGAGCATCTCTTATTCGAGGAATATTTTATTTTTTAAAGTATCTTTATTAGGTTTTTCCCCCAAAATTTACAAACCCCTCTCTTCCCCCCCCCAAGTCAGACAAGTTCAACAAGAATATTTCACATATAAACACAGAGAAATTAGGAATTTTAGGTGAGTTCATAAATCATACATTAACGGCTAAATAGGTAAATAGGTTAATCAACCAGCCAAAACATGTCCAGTCTATTTGGGTAGATACAAACAGCATCTAAATAATTATTAATTTCAAAAACATTTACAGCCATAACAAATTAAATTTTGGCAGTTCTTAGATCACGCTGGTTATGGCCTTATGTTACAGAGAATTACCTTGGGATTGAGACCACTCAATTAAGGGATTCCAGATTTTTATTCCCCGGGCCCTCCGTCTTCTGCCTTTTCTTTTATATATAGCCATTTCTAAGTTAAATATAGCTAACAATCTAGAAAACCACTGTTGAAAAGATGGTGGGTTAGGGTCTAGCCAGGCGGTGGCAATACAGATTCTTAAGACCGCCATTGCGATAAATATTAATTTGTGTCCAGGAGATAGTTCTGCGAGACAAACAAAATAATTTCATTTGAAAGGGTTATTTCAGTTTTTAGAAAATCAGTTAGAAACCGTTCAATGTTCAATTTTAAAGAGGATAGGTTTGCACAGGAGGAAAATATATGTATGCTGTCTACATTAGATAAAGTACATCTAAAACAACATGTAACCCTCCCACTTCCCCATTTGGCAATTCTATCAGGGGTATAATACATAAAAAAGCAGGTTTTATAAAACTGTGTTTGCAGTTTAGTTGACATAAGGATAGTTTGAGATAAATCATATGCATAATTAAATTCTTCTATGCTAATTGCTAATTTCCCCTGCCACTTCTGTGCTGTTTTCTCAATATTGTTCGGAAGGAGGGATAGCAAGTGAGAATATATCTCACCAATTGTGAATTTTTTGGTTCTTTTAAAGGTTTCTGCTGTCGGTATTTTATCAAATGGGGTATTTTCCCTAATCCTTCGTGTTCAAAAATCTCTGATTTGTAAATTTTTTAAAAAAAACCTCCACTCCAAGTGATATATTTCCCTCAAGGTTTCAAAAGAGTGTAACCCTTCATTTGAAATAAGACATCCAAAATGTGTAATTCCTGCCATATTCCATCTATCAATACAGGCATCTCTGAATATTTCAGGGAGGGCCGGATTGTTGCTTAGAGGAGAGTAAAGCGAGAGTCGTCCTATACCCAGTAATTTCCTCACAGCTTTCCATGCTTTAAATCCTCCCAATAAGGTTTTTAGGCTGACCTTTTTGTAGTAGCTATCATAGAGAAATCGCCACATATAGCCTTTGCTCTTATTACCTAATACCAGCTGGTGAATCGATGGTTGGTCTTCCCCTGAGACTGTCTCATTATCATCTAATAGAAAGAAGAGTTCATGATTATATGAAAGAATACAAGCCCAATAATATAGCTTAAGGTTAGGAAGGGCTAAGCCTCCTTTTTCTTTAGGGAGAGTCAAGAGCTTGTAGGCTCTTCAAGGTTGTGAATAAGACCAAATAAAACTGGAGAAGGTACGCTCCATCAGTTTAAACCAATATTCAGAAATTTCCAGATTAATTGCTCTGAACATATAGAGCAATTTAGGGAAGTAAACCATTTTTAGTGCATTTACACGGCCAATCAAAGATAGGTGCAGGTTATTCAAAAAGTGAAGATCTTTCTGCATTTTATCTAGCAGGGGGCTGAAGTTTAATTTGACCACTGCATCGAGTTTAGAGGAGATATATACCACTAGGTAGGTCGCTTTTGTTGTCACACAGGGATCCACCATAGTGCATTTGTCGTTTAGGATTACTTGGGTTTTGTTCTGGTTGAGTGCATAGCCGGCCATTTTGCCAAAGTTTTTAGCCTCAGTTTCATTTATAGGTAAGGCTAATGCCAGATCTGATGTCACTATGGCGATGTCATCGGCATAGGCAAGAGTTTTAGTCATATAACCTTGGGTCAGAATAGGGATAATCCCAGCATTAGATTCTAGACTGCGAATAAAGGGATCAATTTAGATAGCAAATAGCAATGGGGAGCATGGGCATCCCTGTTGAGTTCCCCTTGATATTTTAAATTCTTTAGAGAGATTGCCATTTACCATCACTACAGCTTTAGGGTCAGTATATAGTTTTTGTACAGCCTGAATGAATCCGTGTTTAAAGCCCAGATGACCCATTACCAGCCACAGAAATGACCAGGAGACCCGGTCAAATGCTTTTTCAGCGTCTAAAAGGATAAGCGCCATTGGGTTTCCCGTCACTTCTGTACTGTCAAACAGGGTAATCACTCTATGAGTGTGGTCTGTAGTTCCTCTTCCCGGTACAAACCTGTGCTGGGAATTTGAGATAAGTTTATGTATTAATGGTGCTATTCGATTCGCTATTAATTTGGAATATATTTTTTAGTCCACGTTGATTAAAGTGATAGGGCGGTAGGAGCCCATCTGATCTGGTGGTTTATCTTTCTTCAAGAATATGACTATTTGGCTTTTGACCAGGACTTTGGTGGTTGTCCCTTGTTAAATATATAAACACATAGATTTAAAAAAATCTCTTTGATTTGATCTAGGAAAGTAATATAAAACTCTAGAGGGATAGAGTCCAGGCCAGTTGCCTTTCCTCTAGGCAAAGCCTTCACTGCCTCTAAAATTTCTTCCAGAACTGGTATCTCTTCTAGATCATCCTGATCTTCTTCGGTAAGTCTACTAGATGGTCCCTGATTTAGGTATTCTCTCATACTGTCTGTATCAGCCCCTGTTTCCTCTGAGTATAAAATACTATAAAAGTGCCAGAAAGCCTCTCTAATTTTATCGCTTTCTGTGATTAAGCCTTCCACTGGGTCTGATATTTTCCGTATGAGATTCTGAGAGGTGTTGCCTCATACGTACGGCTAATTGATGGCCAACTGATTCACTTACTTCGTACATTTTTTCACTATGAGCTGTGGCTTTTTTCACCGCTTTGCTGATAAATGTATTCATGATAACAGCCTTATCTATTGTCACTTGATATTGAATTTTGGTGAGTTCTTCTACCGTTAAAGAATCGTGTGTTGCCCTAATGAGTTCTTCTTCTGAATCCTGTAATTTCCCTAATAGCGCTTTATATTGGTCCCTTGCCAATACGAGGAATATTTTAGAAGATTTTATCACAGAGCTAGAGTATCTCATTACGATGATAGTGTGTTGTATTGGCCTTTGTATTAAATATTGAGCTGCCATTGATGAGGTGGGGGCCCCTATATCGCAGCTTACATCCCCCATGTAGGGCTCATTCTTCATCCTTTGAGATTGCCGTTGGACTCAAGGTCTAGCACAGAGCATTGGGTAGCTTCAGATTGGAGCTGGGACTGGACTTGTGCTTACTCCCCTCAGGGGCTCCCTTTGTAAACACTGCCACCGAAGTTTCCACTTCCGGGTTTTCTCGTGCTCTCCGCTTTGACTTCCTGGATGTATGACATAGATTATCCATACCTGCGTCAGTAGAAGTTCAAAAGTAGGCCTCTATGCTCTGTAATCCGCTGTGGCTCTCCAATGGATGCTTCAGACCTTTTCGAGATTTCCTCGGGTTAAATAATTAACGTACTGGGATGCAAGGAATTTATGCAACCCAAAACATTAAATACATTTTTTTAAAAGTGTGTCTTGACAAAAAGCAATCCAAAATAATGTGTTAATCAGAAACCAGTCAAAGGGAACCACTCCCAAGTGTGTTAAAATGCGCTTCACAGTCGGTCTGAAATGTAGGTTTGGATCTTGTAAATGGTATGACTTGTAGAATGTGGTGTCCCTTGCAGTCCAGTGACATCACTGCATGGGTTCCAGCAGGTCAGTGGCTATCTACCTCTACCCCTCTCTACCTCTCCCTCTACCCCTACCTCTCTACCTTTACCTCTCTACCTCTACCTCTTTCTACCTCTCTCTCTCTCTCTACCTCTCCCTCTACCTCTCTCTCTACCTCTCTCTCTACCTCTCTACCTCTCCCTCTACCTTTACCTCTCCCTCTACCTCTCTACACTTCTCTCTCTACCTCCCTCTCTCTCTCTCTACCTCTCTCTACTTCTCTACCTCTCTACACCTCTCTACCTCTCTCTCTCTACATCTCCCTATCTACCTCTCTCTACCCTTCTCTACTTCTCTCTCTCTCTACCTCTCTACCCCTCTCTACCTCTCTATCTCTCTCTACCTCTCTACCGCTCTATCTCTCTACCTCTCTCTCTACCGCTCTCTCCTCTCTCTACCTCTCTCTCTCTCTCTACATCTCTCTCTGCCTCTACCTCTCTACACCTCTCTACCTCTCTACACCTCTCTACACCTTCTCTACACCTCTCTACCTCTCTACACTTCCCTACCTCTCCACACCTCTCTACCTCTCTACACCTCTCTACCCCTCTCTACCTCTCAACCAGTTGAATTCCAGGAAGCCCAAACCATCAGTATTTCAAATCTGCGCGTGAAACGTGGGTAGGATGAGCCGTACAGCTCAGAAAGGGATGTTCTTTTTACATAATTTGTATTTAATAGAATTGGGAAGCGAACAGTCTCACAGTTGAGACAGGGATTCACATACACTGGTGACCACTTTTGAATTGGCTTTAAAACCATTCAAAGATGGCTGCAGCGTCTATGTGGGTTGCCGGGGACTAAGTGGCAGGCGGAGCCTGATAGCACTGCTTGTCCTTTAAAAAAAAAACAAGCATTGGCATAGCCAATAGGTCTCCCCTTTGGGACCTTATAATGTTCAATAAAGCATATGGATGAATTGGCATAGCCAATAGGTCTCGCCTTTGAGATCGTATAAGTGTTTAGCCATGCAACAGTTGATGTTGTTGCGCCAAGGATATTGTGCTGCTTAACTAAATACTTATAAGGTCCCAAAGACGAGACCTATTGGCTATGCCAATTCTTGTTCCTTTTACTACTATACCTCTCTGGCAAGTTGTGAAAGAGCTCACTATCAGTACGGAAAAGTCATGCCATACACATGATTTAAATGAATAAAATGAAACACATTTTACCACCTCTAAGTGACACATACATGATAGAACTGTAAATGTTACTAACAGAAAAGAAAGTGCATTGACTGCTCCACAGTTCACAGGAGTGTGTCTGAAGGCGAGTTATGACAGGGGAAAATCAAGTCACTAACGTGTCTATTCACTAAGATGTAACGCAGTGTTTGCGTATCAAAAGTAATGCAAAACGATGCTTAATCTTTTTCACCTTTTTACTTTCCAGCGTAAAACCTGTTTTACGGTGGAAAATAACTAGAAAGTAACGCAAAGCAGCTCATAGCACTGCTTTGCATTACTTAGCGCCAAGGAGCATACCATGGGTGGTGAATGGACATTCGCGTGCAACCAACCACGGTTTCTGGTGCTAATCCCAAATTACTTAAACAAAATAGACAAGGTTTAGCGCCAGAAAACAGCGCCCATTACAGATAGGTGCTACAGAGAAATGTTTTCATTACTCCTTTCTTTTTCGACTTTGCATGTGTGCTGCACTGTACAGCTCACATACAAAGTGCCTATAAGCCCACATGAATGAAAAGGATTGGGAAGTGTGCTCAAAAGAGGAAGTCCTATTGTGGCAAGTCGGCGGCCATCTTGGGTTTGGGTCCCGGGTGCGAAAGAAGGGAAAAGAAGGTAATAAGCACTCATGAAGGGATATGGCAACAGTGGTAAATCGTAGTTTGTGGAAACTAATTACAGTAAAAATGCATACTTTAAAAGAAGCTAGGTACATAAACAATAACCTGCAATTTGCAGTGGAGCCATGTAATAGGACCCACGCTCTGGTAATGATGGGAATTAAGTTAACACAGGGAGACCCTAAGGAGGTCATCCTAAGAGTGGGTAGCAATTGAGAAAATAGGCAAAAGGAGTTAAGAAGTCACTCATGGAAGACCATGACAACAGTGGCAAATTACAATTAGTGCAAATGATTTACAGTGAAGGCGCATATTTGAAGGAAGCTTAGTGCATAACAACAAATTTCATAATGTAGTGGAGACATGAAGTACAAAACTAGTTCTGTTCAGAAAAGCGCCAGTCATGGTTTTACAAAAGGGTAGTCCAATCCTCGATCCTGTTGAGGCCATTTTTCATACTTTGAGTACGCAAAATCCATTTTAGCTCGTCTTTGTTCAATAGGCTTGCAATATCTGCTCCCCTAGGGGGTGGTTTGATCTGATTGATGATTGTCCATTTAATGTCATTTTCATCATGTCCATGATTTGAGGAATGTTCAACCAAAGGTGCGTTCGGCGTCTTGCAACGGACACGACTTCGGTGTTGGCATATCCTGGTCCGTGCTTTCTGGGTTGTTTGATCTATGTAAATTTTCTTGCATGGACATTGTATCACATAAATGACATTGCAAGAATTACAATTTGCAAAACTGTTTTATTTGATATATACATAATTACAAGTGAAATCGTGGCCTTCAATAGCAAACTCACACACACTTCAGTTACCACACTAGGTCTGTTGTTTTGTCCTTCACATTTTTCTTCCACCATCTACAGGCTGGGCAGTGGGCCGCCCCCTTCAGCCTTTGGCTAACTTTACTGTGAGTGATGGCATTCTGCTCAATGGCAAGGAGAACATAAGCATGCAAAGTAGTTCCCTTCTGTGCAAGGGACTGCTAAGGTAGCGTATGCTCTTTGAGACCTGAAAAATATTTTTGCATTTTAGGCAGTGTATTATTTTATATTATCGAGGGGCCAGCATCTCTGCTAACAATAAGGTTTGACAAAAACCATAACGAATCAAAACAAACATTAACAGTAACGAAAGCCTGGCAGCCAACACAGGACCTATTTGGCTTTGCCAATACTTGTTGTTTAGTACTTTCGGGTCCTCATTTCAAGCAGAGTATGACCGAGTCTCTGCTCCATCATACCGGTAAGAGACTGTTAAATTCAGGCTTCTCTGCTCATGCTTTTCTATGACAACCAACAACCAAAGCCTATACCCACTGTTAAAAAGCCTTTCTCTGAGCCATGGTCTACATATAAGAAACATTGAATCCCAAGGCACAAAGGCTATAATGCTATTAGAACATTAAACATACTTAGGTCAGAAGTTTCTAAATTAAATAGGGAGAAATAGAAATTAAAGTACTGGAATGTCCGAATGAAATGCCTATATCAGTTATTATTGGCCCCTTGACATTCTATTACCTTCAATACGGGTGTAAGTACAGTGTTCTAACTATAAGCCATTGATGAGGCCTATACTACTCATTAAAGGCACTCTTCCAAAGGGATATGCCCAAGCAAAAGGCAAGAGCCTTTAAAAAGGGAGAAGGCCATAATAGCCAGAAAAAGAAGGGCTATGTATGGGATGAACTATGATTTACTGTATATTATCCGGATATTGTATGTCACAAAAGAGTTCCCTGACTATATAGAGTAACATGGTCGACAAACATTGGAATGATTGGGCAGAAGGCCTGCACCAGTTATCATTGTCTGATTATAGCTCCATGGTCTTCAGCAGAGTTACCAACATTCCAATTATCTGATACACATAAACATATTGTCCCATTGTGGCTTCTTTTACTCAGTACACACAGGTATCTTTATCAGTGAAGAGGATGATATGGGACCGGGCTTCCGCCAGAGACCAGAGGCCTCTGATCTCCATCTCCCAGATGGCCAGCCCAAACCAGAAATGAAGCATCAGTGACCACTGTCAAGTCTGGGCAAAATAGGGAGCAAGGGTTGCCGCTTACCCAATTGGCGTTCACCGGTGCAGATCTTTCGCAGTCTCCTCCAAGATCTGGACGTGGTTGGAGAGGTCGCCTTGATTACCACTTTGTCAAATGGGCTTGCACTTCCTACCATAGGACCAAAAGATATTTCTTTGTCAGTCGCTCTGAGGACTGTGGAAGGTGAGGTAATGTGGCAATGAGGGGAGAGTACACCTTCCGGACAATTTGCAGAACCCACCTGTCTGATGTGATGGTCTGCCAACCTGGCAAGAAGCATCAGATCCTTCCACCAGCTGGCTGGCTGTGCTCATCTGAGGGCACGGTAAAGTTGTTTGGCAAGTGGGCTACCTGGAGGGGGTAGAGGCCTGAGTGGCTTGATGACTCTGACCTCGGGCGGTAGGTGCCACAGCCGAGGTCGTAAAAATGTTGTGTACCTTGCTAGGGCTGAATTGGTTGATGGAATGGGGTACCTCTGCTGAAGCCACAAAGTAATGGTAGGGCTAATGCAGCGGGAAAGTAGGAAAGATATTCCCAGGGAGCGTGCTGAGGCCCCGCTCTCCACAAATTGCTCCAGAGTGGAATCTGTCTTGTCCCTAAACAGATGAGTCCCGTCAAAGTGCATGTCCATAAGGGACAATTGGACATTGCCTGAAAAAACAGCTGACTATATCCAGCGAATGACACTGGTGACAATGGCCTGCCCGATGGAATCAGTGGTGTCCAAGCCACAACAAATTATGAACTAGTCCACATCACATCTGTCCTGGATCGCTTGGGTTATCATCAAGGACAACAGGCAGGAATTGAGCCACTGAATACTAAAGACCATGACAATAGCGGCCATTAGGCAGTTAGCATTCACAGATCTGAGGGACAAACTGGCGGAAGAAAATAGCCTCTTCCCAAAGGTCCCTATCAGGGGGATTATTCAGGAAGGTATTCACATTCATCCAACTCAGTTACCTTCACCACAAGCTTTCAGGGTGAGACAAAAATGCTGAGCTGCCCATGCCAGAACAGTGGAGTTGTGCAATTTGGTGACTCACTGGTGGTGGGGGGCAGGGAATGAAGGTTCGGAAAAAGTCCAAAGGATACCATTCCATTTCATTGGATTCACAATGCAGCCCAAGAATCATGTCTAGCAAGAGCCCTCACCCACACAGACAGCGGAATGCTCTGTTAGGCAGATACTGCGTAATCAGCTTACAGCTAAGACAGGACCAGTCTTATTACTATGATTGGAGTTGCGGAAGGCAACCAAGGCGGCCTGCAGAAACACCGCGTTGTCAAGGAGACAGCCGACGGAGTATCAGGACCGGAGTTCAGGAAGATAAGATTTCCTTAACAGTGAGCATGTGTGCACAGGCTGGCCCCTTCTTAGAAGCTGAGCCCACATCCAAGATGGCTGCTGCATGTAGACTTGCAGCCCCCTTAGGAAAAAAAACAGGGCAAAGGATACCATGCTAAAAAAGAAAGCAAATGGAAATTAAGCATACACACTTGTATAGTGTATTCACATAAAACTAACTATAGCAATAAAGCAGAGCGCAAGCATATCATAGAAAGAACCATAAAATGGCATAATTCCAGCTTGCTATCACCAGGTAGTAGCTTATTATCACCAGGACCTTGTGCAGCATAACCACCAGCGTGCCAGTCTGGATTGGGAATGGATTTTTCCACAAGGGAAGGCCTGCACTTTGCCCTACTGTACCACAGAGTGTTAACCAAGGACACAGGGATCAGTGTAGAGCGAGGAGCGGTGGTTGGGATGGGTGGGCCCTAGCTCCTGCCCCACCAGGTCAACAAAGAGGAGGCCCATCTCAAGGGAAGGTCATAGGCCACTGGCTTCTTGAAGTGCACCATACCAATTTTCGCCATTTTATGGGTGCCCTAGTTATTCATCCTCATCATAATCATTTTCTGAATCTGTGCCAAACAAGTGGTACAAAGTAAGAGTCTGTCTGTTGTTGGGCTCTAGTGGAGGAGATGGTGCTTCAATGGAAGGTGAGCGCTGCGTCTGTAGAGGTCTGTTTACTGTGTTTAATGGTACATGCTTCTTGTGACAGGTTTCACTTTCTCCAAACCCAAGCCCAGTTCCCCACTCCCAAAGGTCGACACATATTATAAGGTCTTCATCTTCATGGATCTGTTCCAGAATTTGTAGTCTTTCCTCTGAGCGCAAATTACAATCCTGAAAAATATCTTTCTCTTAAGCTTCATCAGGTGAGTTTGGTGGCCTGGGGATCATGACCTAATTACCAATAGGTGCAGCCATCTAGTCCGGAGTCAGTGAAGACCACAAAGAAATCAAAAAAAGCTTAAGTTCCTGAAGGGTGAAAGAAAAGCTAGTCGTTGACCCATTTTGCCTCCCTCATGTGCATGGCATTATTCGTGGGTGCCAGAGAGACTTTCAGCAGAGAATGTTGAAATTCTGGAATGCACAGTAAACGATGTCAATGAGGAATGTCATATTTTTTCCCTGATGCATTTGTGGAGCTGTCATCTGCAATAGTATGATAATCCCCCAATACACACTTTGACACACAAATACACACAATATGCATTTTGTGCATTTTTGGTAGCGTTATATGTGTTTCAAAGTTGGGGTGGCAGTAGTGTTCAGAAGTCGTCACAATACCCATCACCAGCACAATTATTACTAGTTGCTCTCCTCCTTTTTGGCAATGTGATACTGGAGAAATTTAACAAAGGTGGGACAGCAGGTATCTGGCCCTTACAAGCAGTCTGAAGATGAGACTGAAAGGTTGAGTAACTGGTACAGAGAGAAATTAAGAAGGAAACCGACAGATACAGAACCCGTGAAAGATAATTTGACTAATAGCGGCAAAACTCGCAATACTGCCCAAAAGCTCAGAACAGTTTGCTAATGTCCAAATATGGTCATCCTAATGATAAAATGATGGACCCCTTTGAGTGCTTTGAGGTCAAAGGGCACAAATGATACTGTGAAACGTGGTACCAACGTTTAGAGCATCATTTTAGGAAATGCCCTTTCCCTGATTCCCAACTCTTGTATACTACTACAAAGGTAGCAGTACGGTGATGGCCTCTTTTTTAGGTTTTGCCTCGCCAAAAAGATGCGCTCTGCGCATCTTTTTTGCGCAGGCAAAAACCTAATGAGTACTGTGTGTGGGTTTGGGTCGGCCCTCGTCATTCATTGGCTGGCTCCATAAATGGAGCCTAGCCATTGGACGAGGGGCCTGTCCGTCAATGCCGGACCAGACACGGGGCGTTCCCGAGATTCTTTGGCTTTTGCCGACGTCACGCGACGCCGGGAACGCCCCCGAATCTGGTCCGGCCGGGCCGCAAGCAAGCCGTAAGTCCCGCCGCCTCTTGTTTGTTAAGCATCGGGACTTTAAGTGATTTGCCCAGAAGCGCACGATGCCCAGCTGCGGAGAATCGAACCTATCTCCCCACTTCTGAAAATCAGCATCTCTGGCCGTAACCCCACATTGGTGGCGCTGCATGTTTTTCGGGTGTGAATTTCCGAGTTTGTTTGTTAAGCATCGGGACTTTAAGTGATTTGCCCAGAAGCGCACGATGCCCAGAATCGAACCTATCTCCCCACTTCTGAAAATCAGCATCTCTGGCCGTAACCCCACATTGGTGGCGCTGCATGTTTGTCGGGTGTGAATTTCCGAGTTTACAGGAGCGTGCCTACAGTTCTGTCACAGTAGTGAATGAGCAGGTCTGACAGTCTGAAAACTGCACACTGTATCACTCCGTGAGAGAAAAGAGGCAAGCTCCCGTGTGCGACAGGTGGCATGGTGTATACAGGCCCTGCAAAGCACGGTGCGTGCGTACAAGGACACAAACACACCCGGGCACACAGGCCCTCCACCCATGGTCTACTCCCAGAGTAACTACTCAGTGGGTGCAGCCTCTGTCCCAGAGTGCTGTGTGCACGGTGTGTAGGCCACAGGTCAGTTGGCGCACCTCAGGGGTGATCTACCAATGTGAGGTCACTCGCCTCATCCCAACAGGCAGGATCTTAATGACAGACTGGACTGTGTGTATAGAGTACACAGCGGGCGCATGCCGTTGTTATGCCGTTGTAGCGCTGTAATCCCTGCATTCAACGGTTTCCCGCATGAACCAATAGCAGCAACGTGTCAGGCCGGGTGTATTACACGCCGTCCATGCAATGAGATGCGCGGCCCACCTCTGGGGTCTGTTTCTCTCGGCTGGCTACATTTTAAGGCCTCTCACTCGGGCCTCTCCGTAGGTGTGAGGCAGATCACACTCCTGGGACAAGACGTGCTTTAGGTTGGGATTGGAGGTTTAGCAGGACTGTGTGTGGGTCACCCCTAGAAGAGGGGAGGGCCTCCGGGTCGGGACGCAGGGGCACGAGAAGAGCTGCGTGGAGGGCCCCATGACTGGACGAGCAGGGAGTGCTGCTGGTCGGGCCGGAGGTGCTTCAGCAGAGCTGCGGTAGGGCCCCATGACTGGAAGAGCAGGGAGTGCTGCTGGTCGGGACGGAGGTGCTTCAGCAGAGCTGCGGGAGGGCCCCATGACTGGGTGCTGCTGGTCGGGACGGAGGTGCTTCAGCAGAGCTGCGGGAGGGCCCCATGACTGGGTGCTGCTTCAGAGTGCAGAGTGGAGCTTCAGAGTGGAGCTTCAGAGTGCAGAGTGGAGCTTCAGAGTGGAGCTTCAGAGTGCAGAGTGGAGCTTCAGAGTGCAGATTCAGAGTGGAGCTTCAGAGTGCAGAGTGGAGCTTCAGAGTGGAGCTTCAGAGTGCAGAGTGGAGCTTCAGAGTGGAGCTTCAGAGTGCAGAGTGGAGCTTCAGAGTGGAGCTTCAGAGTGCAGAGTGGAGCTTCAGAGTGGAGCTTCAGAGTGCAGAGTGGAGCTTCAGAGTGGAGCTTCAGAGTGCAGAGTGGAGCTTCAGAGTGGAGCTTCAGAGTGGAGCTTCAGAGCGGAGCTTCAGAGTGGAGCTTCAGAGTGCAGAGTGGAGCTTCAGAGTGGAGCTTCAGAGTGGAGCTTCAGAGTGGAGCTTCAGAGTGGAGCTTCAGAGTGGAGCTTCAGAGTGGAGCTTCCGAGTGCAGAGTGGAGCTTCAGAGTGGAGCTTCAGAGTGGAGCTTCCGAGTGGAGCTTCCGAGTGGAGCTTATTTTATTTATTTATTTATTATTACATTTATTAAGCGCACAGCTACCCGGAGGTTTCCCGGCGCTTCCGAGTGGAGCTTCAGAGTGGAGCTTCAGAGTGGAGCTTCAGAGTGGAGCTTCAGAGTGGAGCTTCAGAGTGCAGCTTCAGAGTGCAGCTTCAGAGTGGAGCTTCAGAGTGGAGCTTCAGAGTGGAGCTTCAGAGTGCAGAGTGGAGCTTCAGAGTGGAGCTTCAGAGTGGAGCTTCAGAGTGCAGAGTGGAGCTTCAGAGTGGAGCTTCAGAGTGGAGCTTCAGAGTGGAGCTTCAGAGTGGAGCTTCAGAGTGGAGCTTCAGAGTGCAGAGTGGAGCTTCAGAGTGCAGATTCAGAGTGGAGCTTCAGAGTGGAGCTTCAGAGTGGAGCTTCAGAGTGGAGCTTCAGAGTGGAGCTTCAGAGTGGAGCTTCAGAGTGGAGCTTCAGAGTGGAGCTTCAGAGTGCAGAGTAGAGCTTCAGAGTAGAGCTTCAGAGTGGAGCTTCAGAGTGGAGCTTCAGAGTGGAGCTTCAAGAGTGGAGCTTCAGAGTGCAGAGTGGAGCTTCAGAGTGGAGCTTCAGAGTAGAGCTTCAGAGTAGAGCTTCAGAGTAGAGCTTCAGAGTAGAGCTTCAAAGTGCAGCTTCAGAGTGCAGCTTCAGAGTGGAGCTTCAGAGTGGAGCTTCAGAGTGCAGAGTAGAGCTTCAGAGTAGAGCTTCAGAGTGGAGCTTCAGAGTGGAGCTTCAGAGTGGAGCTTCAGAGTGGAGCTTCAGAGTGGAGCTTCAGAGTGCAGAGTGGAGCTTCAGAGTGGAGCTTCAGAGTAGAGCTTCAAAGTGCAGCTTCAGAGTGCAGCTTCAGAGTGCAGCTTCAGAGTGCAGCTTCAGAGTGCAGCTTCAGAGTGGAGCTTCAGAGTGGAGCTTCAGAGTGGAGCTTCAGAGTGGAGCTTCAGAGTGCAGAGTGGAGCTTCAGAGTGGAGCTTCAGAGTGCAGAGTGGAGCTTCAGAGTGGAGCTTCAGAGTGCAGAGTGGAGCTTCAGAGTGGAGCTTCAGAGTGCAGAGTGGAGCTTCAGAGTGGAGCTTCAGAGTGGAGCTTCAGAGTGGAGCTTCAGAGTGGAGCTTCAGAGTGGAGCTTCAGAGCGGAGCTTCAGAGTGGAGCTTCAGAGTGCAGAGTGGAGCTTCAGAGTGGAGCTTCAGAGTGCAGAGTGGAGCTTCAGAGTGGAGCTTCAGAGTGGAGCTTCAGAGTGGAGCTTCAGAGTGGAGCTTCAGAGTGCAGAGTGGAGCTTCAGAGTGCAGAGTGGAGCTTCAGAGTGGAGCTTCAGAGTGCAGAGTGGAGCTTCAGAGTGCAGAGTGGAGCTTCAGAGTGCAGAGTGGAGCTTCAGAGTGGAGCTTCAAAGTGGAGCTTCAAAGTGGAGCTTCAGAGTGGAGCTTCAGAGTGGAGCTTCAGAGTGGAGCTTCAGAGTGCAGAGTGGAGCTTCAGAGTGGAGCTTCAGAGTGGAGCTTCAGAGTGGAGCTTCAGAGTGGAGCTTCAGAGTGCAGAGTAGAGCTTCAGAGTGGAGCTTCAGAGTGCACAGTGGAGCTTCAGAGTGGAGCTTCAGAGTGCAGAGTGGAGCTTCAGAGTGGAGCTTCAGAGTGGAGCTTCAGAGTGGAGCTTCAGAGTGCAGCTTCAGAGTGCAGCTTCAGAGTGCAGCTTCAGAGTGGAGCTTCAGAGTGGAGCTTCAGAGTGGAGCTTCAGAGTGCAGAGTGGTGCTTCAGAGTGGAGCTTCAGAGTGCAGAGTGGAGCTTCAGAGTGGAGCTTCAGAGTGCAGAGTGGAGCTTCAGAGTGGAGCTTCAGAGTGCAGAGTGGAGCTTCAGAATGCAGATTCAGAGTGGAGCTTCAGAGTGCAGAGTGGAGCTTCAGAGTGCAGAGTGGAGCTTCAGAGTGGAGCTTCAGAGTGCAGAGTGGAGCTTCAGAGTGCAGAGTGGAGCTTCAGAGTGGAGCTTCAGAGTGCAGAGTGGAGCTTCAGAGTGGAGCTTCAGAGTGCAGAGTGGAGCTTCAGAGTGGAGCTTCAGAGTGGAGCTTCAGAGTGGAGCTTCAGAGTGGAGCTTCAGAGTGCAGAGTGGAGCTTCAGAGTGCAGATTCAGAGTGGAGCTTCAGAGTGCAGAGTGGAGCTTCAGAGTGCAGATTCAGAGTGGAGCTTCAGAGTGCAGAGTGGAGCTTCAGAGTGGAGCTTCAGAGTGCAGAGTGGAGCTTCAGAGTGGAGCTTCAGAGTGCAGAGTGGAGCTTCAGAGCGGAGCTTCAGAGTGGAGCTTCAGAGCGGAGCTTCAGAGTGGAGCTTCAGAGTGCAGAGTGGAGCTTCAGAGTGGAGCTTCAGAGTGGAGCTTCAGAGTGGAGCTTCAGAGCGGAGCTTCAGAGTGGAGCTTCAGAGTGCAGAGTGGAGCTTCAGAGTGGAGCTTCAGAGTGGAGCTTCAGAGTGGAGCTTCAGAGTGGAGCTTCAGAGTGGAGCTTCAGAGTGCAGAGTAGAGCTTCAGAGTGCAGATTCAGAGTGGAGCTTCAGAGTGCAGAGTGGAGCTTCAGAGTGCAGATTCAGAGTGGAGCTTCAGAGTGCAGAGTGGAGCTTCAGAGTGCAGAGTGGAGCTTCAGAGTGGAGCTTCAGAGTGCAGAGTGGAGCTTCAGAGAGGAGCTTCAGAGTGGAGCTTCAGAGTGGAGCTTCAGAGCGGAGCTTCAGAGTGGAGCTTCAGAGTGCAGAGTGGAGCTTCAGAGTGGAGCTTCAGAGTGGAGCTTCAGAGTGGAGCTTCAGAGTGGAGCTTCAGAGCGGAGCTTCAGAGTGGAGCTTCAGAGTGCAGAGTGGAGCTTCAGAGTGGAGCTTCAGAGTGGAGCTTCAGAGTGGAGCTTCAGAGTGGAGCTTCAGAGTGCAGAGTAGAGCTTCAGAGTGGAGCTTCAGAGTGGAGCTTCAGAGTGGAGCTTCAGAGTGGAGCTTCAGAGTGGAGCTTCAGAGTGGAGCTTCAGAGTGGAGCTTCAGAGTGGAGAGTGGAGATTCAGAGTGGAGATTCAGAGTGGAGATTCAGAGTGGAGAGTGGAGCTTCAGAGTGGAGATTCAGAGTGCAGAGTGGAGCTTCAGAGTGCAGAGTGGAGCTTCAGAGTGCAGAGTGGAGATTCAGAGTGCAGAGTGGAGCTTCAGAGTGCAGAGTGGAGATTCAGAGTGCAGAGTGGAGATTCAGAGTGCAGAGTGGAGATTCAGAGTGGAGCTTCAGAGTGCAGAGTGGAGCTTCAGAGTGCAGAGTGGAGATTCAGAGTGCAGATTCAGAGTGCAGATTCAGAGTGGAGCTTCAGAGTTCAGATTCAGAGTGGAGCTTCAGAGTGCAGAGTGGAGCTTCAGAGTGCAGATTCAGAGTGGAGCTTCAGAGTTCAGATTCAGAGTGGAGCTTCAGAGTGGAGCTTCAGAGTGGAGCTTCAGAGTGGAGCTTCAGAGTGCAGAGTGGAGCTTCAGAGTGCAGAGTGGAGCTTCAGAGTGCAGAGTGGAGCTTCAGAATGTCAAGAGCAATGCCAATAGCTCTAACTTTAACAAAGGCAAAACCATTGCATTGTAAATGCTTGTCATTAGCTTCTTCTTCAATTGAACTTTGGTTCTGTTCTAGATCACTTTCTCCATACTCTACTCCTGGCCTTCCTGTGTGAGGCTGTCACGTGTAACAGGAAGCTAGGTCCTAGTCCATTCTGATGACTAGTTTCAGGGCGGGAAGTGCCAAACCCCCTCTGGCAGGAGGCAGTAAATGAGGCATTGTGGTGTCAGCTTCTTGCCTTTGCTGTATCACTTCTTGTCCTCCTACTTGGAGGTCTAACTGCACTGCTGTCCCCGCCTATATATCTGCTGGTGCATCGACCAGTGCAAAGTCTACATTCAGCCGGAATGGTATCGGAAGCATATCTAAGAAAGCCTCAACATTATCCTCTGATTCTCTTCCTCAGTGTCCATAGTAAATAGGTAAGGCGAGCCATGGCTAACAGAGTACAGTTCTAATCCTATTTCCCATATTAATAATCTGGTGTTTTGCCTTCTTCTAAGAACTTTAAGGGACCTTGTCTGCAATTCTTGCCAGTGTTGGAGGGTTTCTTTATGCCAGTGTAGGAACGCCTTTCAGTGATCGAGGGATAATTTAGACTTCGATTTTTCTAATTTCAATTCGAGGTGAGCATTATTCCCCATACTGAGGATGCCATTGGCCAAAAAGCACTTACCCCGTCTGGATTACTGAACTTTTTTCAATCCGTTAAATATCTGCACATACTTTTACCATACTGATGGCACATAAAGAGTCCAGAAGACTTATTTTTAAACATTTATAACTTCCCATTTTAAACTTGCTTATCCTCAATCACACGCATCACGCTAGGGAAAAAGGTTGGGTTGCGTGTCAACTGACTTCATACCCAGGGATGTAATGTAATGCCTGAGGGTAAAAGGGACTACTATTTGCCAACAAATGACACCTCATGCCTCTAGTGTGAATATGAAAAGTATTAACTCGTTTCTTTCCACCCAGTTTGTTCCACAGGGCCCTTAGGATTACTTCGGGAAGATTTCTGGACGTAACCCGTTAGGATTCACAGAGCTCCTGGGGCAGCTAGACAACTTTACACTTTTCAACACCATTCACCTAATAGCATCTGTAATTGGTACATACATATATGCAATGTACCTCCTGTTGTTCCTTGGGTTGCACTCACACCATATCCACTGGTACCGCAGACTCACCCTATTTTTTTTTCGCAATTCATGTATTTTCCTGTTCATGCCTTTAATGTCTTTTGTTCAGGCTTTTCTGAGAAACAGATAAAATACAAATACAGACATATTCAAAGGTTCAACTCGAGAAAAGCTGTCCGACTTGGTTGAAGAGCTGAGCAGTTGATGTCTTTCACCCAAGTGCACCTGAAGAGAAATCTCCCTCTTAACTTTTGGGGTCCTTGGGACACAGAGAGATAGTCTAGTCCATTACCATTTGGCAAGGCGAGGTTACTGCATGCAACAAAATTGCCAAATAAAGCTCTGGTACTCTGTCTTTGGACAAGGGCTGCAAAATGTGTTTAATAAATAGCTGTCACGATCACAAAACAAGATGCAAATCTCCTTGGCATTCAACAAGAGAGGAGCAGTTTCCATACATTTATGCCTCACTAAAGAGAAAGATCACATCCTTCTAAATGTTGTTCTTCCAATAAGCGGGCAAAAACGTTGCATCATGAGAATAGGGGTAACTTAGAGTACTCAGCCTTCAAAGTATCTCCACGGGAACGAAACTCCTACAAACCCAGCACTTTCACAATGCAGTCACACCTGGACTACAAATGAAAACTCTGCCTCGCTGCGAGACGAGAGCTTCTGGTTTAAAGACCAACAAACCACAGCTATATTTGGCCCACTGTAATACCTGCCCCAGTATCAAGGTGCTCTTTGGGTTAGAATAGTAAATACACACTCCATTTCTCTTCATGGCCGTCATTCACATTATATTTTTTTTCCCTGAAAAAAAACAAAGGTTGAGCAACATTAGAGTTAGGTCAGGGGCGGCCTTAGGCATGTGCAAGCTGTGCACCTGTAGAGGGCCACCAAACCCCAGGGGCCACCACACCAATATATATCCTTAATATAATAAACCTCTGAGGAAGGATACATATTTGGCCCCCTGGCAGGGATTTAGTGGCCTCTGGCTCTGTTCCACTTCCAAACACCCTGACCCCCATCCCCCCCCCCCTTCTTCCCTGGCCTCCGCGCTGCGCCCCGCCCAGACCCCCTCTTCCGGGGCCCCCTTCCTATGCTCCCTGCCCAGGGCCACCATGAGCCTAGAGGCCTAGAGCCGCCCCTGGTTAGGTGTTATAAAAAGATGCAACTATCTCCCGGATCACATGGATGTGCAGAATACTGCGGGTAAGTAATGGCCTCTGTACTGACACCTCTCCCTACAGAAATAGCGGTTTGCAGTGCTGTCTCAGAACAGAGTGAACTGTGAGAATGGAGTGCGTGGTCTACTAACACATCTTACCAGGGTGAGAGGGTTCTGTAGTAGGGTTTGAGAAAAATGTATCCCTCTGTTCATACCTCTTCCCATGCTGACAGGTATGCATAGTAGCCTATGGAGAGGAAGTGCCCTATTTGCTTACACATCTCTCTTGCATGATAGGTATTCCCAGTATAGTGTGGGGAGAAACTGGCTCCTCTCCTCTCCTGTGACCTGTGTCTTGGATAATAGGTGGGCAAATTAGGCTGTGAAAACGACCTTACATCTCTGTTAACAACTCTCAAATGGATCAATCTTGATTCATCCCTGGGCAGAACATGTTGCATAATATCCAGAGCAGAGTTTTTCAATCTGTGGGGTCCGCCCCCCTGGGGAGGGGGCGCAACACCATTCCAGGGGGGGGGGGGGCGTGCACTCCACTCTAATCTTACCTTTGTGCCCGTTCTTTTATTATGTTAACTCACCCAGGAGGGGGTTAATTCATGGAGCTGACATACTTCAGCTGCAGTGGGAGGCAAGGAGTCTCCTCTGCTAAAACTGAAAGCAAATAAACAGACACGCTTTTCGGTTGTAGCAGAGGAGAGTCCTCGCCTCCCACTGCAGCTGAAGCATTTGAGCGCTATGAATTAACCCCCTCTTGGGAGAGTTAGATAACAGAGGCACTCCATGGACCCAATTGCAAGCAAGAGAAATAGGCATGTGATATTAGCTGGGTAGCTAACAAAAGGTAGAATTGAGGTGCAGTAACCAGCAGATATAACTGAGGTTCAGAGACCGATGCTGCCAATGCAGCTGCTCCACCACTGGGAGCTACGCTCATGTAAGGTACGTTTACAAAAGCCGTACATATCCCCAAAAGTCATGATGTACATTCAAAACGGAATGTGAACACCTGTATTGGATAGAAGAGAACGTCAAATATTTGCAAATTGGTAGTTTCGGTTAAAAGTGCATTCGTGGATATAAAAATCAAAAAATAATTCTGCCAGAACTAGGGAATAAGAGGCAGAGCAATCATTTCTTAAATTGTGACAAGAAACAAATAAATAAATAAATACATCCATCCATGCTGTTGCCCACATGTGTTTAAGTGGCTACTGCTGTATGTTGTAAATAGCATTTTCTTTCATTCATTTTTAATGTGTGAGAGTCTATTACAGACGTTTTGCAGACAAAATGTGTTTATGCGTCATGCACCTTCCATATAAAACGTTTATTTTAGATCAATACATGACCTCACATGTGAGAAATGGAAGAGTGTGACAGATTATTTACAGTAATATTAGTGAACTGCTGTTGTGTTACATACTGAAAACACTCATCACTATCCCTGAATATCCAATGTACACACATTTAGTATTTGACCAAAGAAGGCATGAAAGAGCCGAGACTGGATCATAAAATCAAAGCTGGTACGAACAGGGGCCCCAAAATACATTTTGGCCCCTAGACCCTAAAATCCTTAAAACGTCCCTGAAAGTTTCTTTTAAAATTACACAGGCAGGCGCGCAAAATGCCAGCCAGCCATGTGTTGGTTAAACAGCCTGCAAATTGCTAAATATGGTTATAAATAGGAAGTATGTATTCATTTGTAATGTGACTTTTCTGTCTTTTCTTTTCTGTCTTTGTTCCCTTTTATTATCAGTCATGGATCATTCATGCAGCTCTAGAAAACAAAAGTTCTTTCTATTTATATTTTCTGTTCAAAGTATGCACAGAGAAGTGTTGAAAATACAGCTTTAGGTGACTGCTTATTTTTATACCATCTGTGACATCAAAATAATGAGCTGGCAACCCTACTCATAAGACTGGAAGTTTGTTGAGGGATCAGCACATTATTTATTTCCTCCCCCTGATTACTGCCATATTAGCAATAGTTTAACACATTTGAAACCCTACGCTGCCGTCAATTACCTGCTGAGTTACTTAAAGTGTCCGGGAATGCACCCTGCATTCAGACCACTCACTCCTCATTCTCGCCCGTCACTTTCACCCTCACCCAGCACCCACACTGATCGCAATGCACTCATACCATTCACCCACTTACCCTCCACTCACAGCAATCACAATGCACTCACAGTGCACTTGCGCTGTTCACCCTGTACCTCACCCTGCAGTCACACGAGCACACTACTCAACCTGCACTCGTGACACTTCACTCACCTGTCCCCATCACTGCTAAATCTGCAATCTCACTCCAGCAAGCCCATCACTAACCATACATTCATTTGTCCCACTCTTCTCGAACATGCACACCCAAATTCATGTTGCACCTCACTCACACCAGTATACAAGTATGGGCATGTCGTGCCCCATTAAGGTTTTCGTCTTAAATTACAAAAGGACACCTAAATGCACTGCAATCCAGCCATCCAGGGGCCCCTTGATAGAGAAAGTTCTTTTTTTGCACTGATGGCCTGGAATAATTCCTAAACAGATTCTTGCAAATACTGTTTTGTTTAATTTCTTTTTAATGTAATTGATGTGAGGGAATCTATTACAATCAGTCAGTCAAAATATCTTTATTCGATTTAGTTAAAAATCATACAAAGAGATAAAAACATTTCATACATTTTAAAATATATACAGTACAGTTATTTACAGATCATTTACAATAACAAGCAAATCAGAGCATATGTGGGAATAATAAAAGATAGTTCATTTAATAAAACACCAGGATCTTGCATATTGATTAACACAGTTTTACAGGGGTCATTGATCTAATGAATATGTTTTTTGATTCTAGCTGCAGCCACCAAGAAGTTAGCCATACAAAAAGTAGTACGTAGGTTAGTCAATAATTGTAAGTAAAGCAGGGCTGGTCTCACTTGTGTGAAGCCAGCCTCCTTCAAAACCGGTACCAGGTATTTTTTTCTTGGCTCTAAATAAAACCCGCAAAACATAACAAAATGCATAGTGTCTTGGGTGGAAAAATGATCACAACTACAGGGGGTGGGGGCTAGTTCACGTTTTTCCCATGTTTTAAAATTCCCCAAATAAAAATGTAACAAATTAAACCTGAACTTAATTAGAAGGAACCTGTGAAATGGGATAGTGACGAAACCAAGATAAGGTGCTAATGCAAATGAATTAACAAGTAAATAGTGTCTCCTCACCGCTGGTTTTGCTAGTTCCTTTTCCTCACGACGTGCTCTTGCCCTCCCCATAAATTGCTTTTTAACGATGTCGATATCCTGGATCTTGATATCTTTAGAGAACGCCTTCATCAGATAGGCCAACCATGGAATCCTCTTAAAGTGGTCTAAAGACAAAACATCAGCCATGATCTTATGGTTGAGTGGCAGATCTTCATTGAGCCAAGTCTTCAACCAAACGATCAGGGGTGCCATGTTCAGCCCATCAGTGAGGAAGTCTAAACCCACCTCCATATGTATGGAATAAGTCGGTGTAGACTGAGGAACAGACAGAAGTGTCCGTATGAATCTGTTCTCCGCTTTCTGAATTGGTTCTAGATTTACATAACCCCAAAGGGGTGAACCATATGAGGCCAAGGCAACTGGTTTACTTTTATAGATTTTCAAAAGCGCTTCCATGGGCCTAGCACCTAACCTGCCCGCAAAACCCATGAGAGCTGCCGATGACCTAATCACCGCCAACCTCTTTGCCCTTACCTGAGGTCCCAAGGATCCTCTCTGATCAAAGAGAACCCCCAGGTAGGGAAAAGTGGAGACTCTGGAGACAACCTCGCCCTTACACTCAAAAGTATTTGTTTTCCTCTTGCTACTTTGTCGACCCACAACCATAGTATGTGACTTATTTGTGTTGATTTTTAGGTCTAGCTGGTCCATAAATGTACCAAAAGCATTTAGTAAATGTTGAAGGCAGACGCCAGTGCGCGCTATCAACACGGCGTCGTCCGCGTACAGGAGCGCGGGGATCTTAACTGCTAACTGCTCCTGCACGCGGAACGTCACCCTCGACCTCCTCCAGATAGGCGCCCAGTCCGTTAATGTAGAAGGTAAAGAGCAGGGGGGCTAATATACAGCCCTGCCTAACCGCCCGCATGGACTTGAAGAGGGACGTACACCTTCCTTCGTTGGTGACCCGCACCGCAGCAAAGAGCTCTTGGTGTAGAGACGCCATAAATTTAACCAATGCCTCATCTATCCCCATCTTCAGCAGGGTCAGCCATAACTTAGACCTGTTCACCAGGTCGAAGGTCGAGGAGAGGTCCATAAATGCTAAAAACAAGGACCCCTCCTTGGCCACCGTGTATTTCGCAATCAACAGGTGTAAGTTAGAGCACTGCTCGATCGTATCTTTCTTCTGTCTAAACCCATACTGGATCTCCGCCAACCCTCCACAACTCTCTACGTTATCCCTTAGTTTGGACAAAAGGACTCTACCTAGGATCTTTACTGTAGAGTCCAAGAGGGATATGGGCCTATATCACCCGGGATCGTCCCGCTGGCCCTTCTTAAAAATAGGGACGATGGTAGAGATGGCCCAAGAGGAGGGTGTGGGGTTGCCATTAACGGCAGAGAAAACATTGGCCAGAACCCCCGCCCATAGCTTGGGGGAATGTATAAAGAAATCAGCCGGCACCCCGTCAGGGCCCGGGGCCTTATGCTTAGTTATAGCCAAAATAGCTTTCTCCACCTCTGAGCTATGAAAATAAATAGAGGTAGCATCCAGGGTCACCAAGGGCCCTACTGGACCTGCCCGATCGTTATCCCCATACACATTTTTAAAGTGGTCCAGCCATTTATCGTCTGGGATGACGCAGTCCATAGCCTCATTGTTTTGGTCAGAGAGGAATGGCTGTTTGATTATTTCCCAGAATTTCCGGCTATCCTTCAGGACAGCCACGGAAAGGAGGCTCTCCCAAGCTTCCCGTTTGATGTTCTCTTGTCTGGTTTTTATAGCTAATTTGTAGTTTTTCCTCAATCTGACAATGTCATCTCTTATCCTAGGTGTTTTTTTCAGGGCAGACATCAGAGACCTATGTGCATTTGAGCAGGAGGCATCGAACCAACAATGCTTAATTGGCACTCCCTTCTTAGGTTTAGCCAAAAGGTCCTGCGACACCTGCCCACAGATTGACTCAAAGGCCCCTATGATTTCGCAATCCTGGGCCTGAGTATTTAAGCAGACTGCCACCTGAGCCTCCATTTTTGGGAGAACTTCTGCATAAAAATTCTCCGGAACCACCTTAGCCCATTTGACTCTTCTGCCCTGGTCAGAGGTGCGCAAAGTGCGCTCCAACCTAGCTGGCCCTGGAATTGGCCCCATAAAATCTCCCCAGGCTACCTCGAGTAGAACAGGATTGTGATCACTATAATAAGAGGGCACTGTACAGTAAGAAATGACCCTGTTTAGAATACCTGGTGTAACAAAAATATAATCAATTATAGTTCCGCGGTTGGTACCCGTGAAGGTAGCTATTCTTGGGCCTCCCTCCGGTTCATATAGGTTAAAATTTGCCAAAAAGTCTTCTAACTCCTCCCCTCGTGTGGTGTGTTCGAAATGAGGACCTTCGGCTCCTTCACCCCCTTCCTTGTTACTTGTACCACACATTAGCTTACAGGGGTGGATATTAAAATCACCCAACAATATGTACTCTGCATCGAAATATGTATTCTGACTGACTAACATTAAAACTGCATCTAAACTAGCAACATTGCTATCGCTATTATCCCTGTTCCCTGAATTATAAAAGTTGATATATAGGGTCCTCCTAGAGGGACTTATTTCCCTTTCTACAACAAGGATGTTGGGCGAGGCAGTACTAATCTGTCTAAGGGAACCCTTCAGATCTAGGGAAAATAAAGTTAACAGACCCCCCTTAGCTCTGCCAGCACAGCTGGGGGTAGCCGCTTTGGCGAAGCTGGTAAACCCATCCAAACAGAAATTAGCAGATGTTTCCCAAGTTTCCTGGAGGGCGATGACTTTATGCCCTGAAACGAAACTTATCCAACCCTTGTCGTTACGTTTAGAGTTGAGTCCCGCCACATTCCAGCTTAATAGCTTACATGCATCACTCATTCTGGTCCCTACCTCTTCTGTCGCACAAGTAGGGTCACCAAATAGTCAGTCTGTGTCCTCCAAACCTGACAGGGGAGCGAAGCGGTTAGCAATGGCCAACGCAGGACCCTCCTGGGCGTTCTGGTAGACACAGGGTTGGTTAGTCAATGGGATATTTGGGCACCTCGGTGGTCGTGGGAGTGCATGGGAATTAGACCTGCCCTCGCCTAGAGGTACGCACCCTCCCCCCCTACTAATCCCAGGGCCACTGAGGTGCAACATGCGCCCTGGTGGTGGGTAGAAAAAGCCCAGCGGAACAGGTCTTAATTGGTCCGTTAGGGATATATCCGAGCCATCCCAGAAAAGTCTATTCGCTTGATCAGCCCTACTAAAATTGACAACCACACAATCTCCTTGTGTGGATTTCTGATGTTTGCCAATCCAACCCACCCTCCTTGTAAATATGATCTCATCTGCGATATTCTGACCACAGCATTTGTCCGTGCACCATTTTTTAGATTTAGCCATGAGGTCCATAGAGGATTCGACCTCCCCTTCCCTTAGAGGAGGGACCCCGATAAAGACAGCGACCAAAGGGGACGCTTCAGGTGGTAGGTTAAGCTTGTATTTACTATAAGAGGGTCTCACGCGGTCGGGGATGCGTAGTGGAAGTTGCGTGCATGGCAGCCCCTCCAAAGTTGGGGGCAATGCTTCCAAGGCTGGGGGTAGTGTGTTGATAACCCCTCCACCATTCTGGGGTTGTAGAACCACACATGGTACCTGTGCCTGTACTGACTCCGCCGTCCCAACCTCCATCCTCTGAACCTCGCCCTCGGGGCACTTTGCGTTAACATGGGGGGCCTTGTTGGGTGGGGAATTATTAATAAGTCTGTCAATTAGTGCGCATTTCTTAAGCAGACCTTCTAAGCAAGTATTCAAAGTGTCCACAATGTCTTTTGCTATCCCAACAAGTAGTGGTTCAATTCTGGAAACAAAGAGCTCCTCCAGTTTGTTACCCAATAAGTCATTTGTTGTGTTTAATAGGCATGTGCTGGCAACGTTGTTATCCCGTGCACCCTTAGTTGTGGATGTAGTGGTCTGCTGACTAAGATCGAGCAGGCTGGCTGGAAGGGTTTGGCTAGGGACCTCAACTGCAGGGCATGTAGGCGGGAGGGTAGCAATAGTCACAGTGAGATAGAGTGTTGCCGGGGGGTACATATCACAGGTGAATTACCCAGCACTGTAGGGGAAGGTGCGACAGTAGTTGATGGGGGGGTAGCTGTCAAGCCCAGTTCGAGTTCAGCATTGGCAATTTCCTTGGTTAATTCTCCCACCACTGATGTTAAGTACGTCATAATTGAGTTGAAGAGTCTTGGGACCTTAGCTTTCTTCCCACCCTCCTCCATAGTTATTGCCTTCTTTCGCTTACCCATTATCGATGACAGATGTTAATGGGGTGGCCCAGCCCGGGCTCCTTCGGCCCCTGACGGCCACAGATGGCCCGCCCTTTTCCCAGGCTTCTCCCGGCTGCTCCCGCGCACGACTCGCGGGGTGAGAGGCGTTCCCTCCTGTTAAGGCGCCTCCGGGCGCGTGGATGACGTCCCGCTTGCGCCTGCAGCCTGGGGCAGCTGGGTCATGTAGTTTAACCCACCTGCGGCGGTGCCGGCGGTCTGAACAGGGTCCCCCAGGTGTTGCTGGCTGGTAGCGTGGATGGCGCTATACTGCCGTTTCCCTCACGGCGCTGGTACGATTGACTGCAGCCCCCAGGAGCTCACGGCGCTCCCTCCTGTTAAGGTGCCTCCGGGCGCGTGGATGACGTCCCGCTTGCGCCTGCAGCCTGGGGCAGCTGGGTCATGTAGTTTAACCCAGCTGTGGCGGCGGCGGTCTGAACAGGGTCCTCCAGGTGTTGCTGGCTGGTGGCGTGGATGGCGCTATACTGCCGTTTCCCTCACGGCGCTGGTACGATTGACTGCTGCCCCCTATTACCATTTGCAGAGAAATTTGTTTGTTTCATGCAACAACCATAAAAAAGTTAACAGTAACAAAGTTAGATCCAAGCGGGTCCTCACATATGAGAAATTGGAGGATATCACAGATATTATTCACTGTAAAATTAGTGGGCTGCTGCTTTGTTACAACAGTGAAAACACATCACTATTTCTGAATATTAGATGTAAACGCTTTTAGAATTTCAACTACAGTGCCTGTGCACCATTCGTAGCCTGGCAAATAGGGTATGGCAGAGCTGAAAGTAAATCATTCAAACTCAAAGCTGTACTGAACAAGGGCCCCCAAAATAGTTTTGGCCCAGGGTAACTATTTTAGAATGGCACTGGCAGCTTGCCAGCGCCATTCTAAAATAGTTACAAGCTTGAAGCTTGAACTTTTGCCCCCCGGATCCGTTCCACTCGCGGATTCGTGGATTTTCGGCAAATTCGCGGGAGTTCGCAGATGGCGAATTTGCCAAAAATCCGCAAAATCCGCGAGCGGATGGGATTTTGCGCCCATGCTTACTGAAAAGACAAAAGAGAAATAAAATTACAGCCTCCTAGCGAGGCTGGTCTGGCAGGATGAGGGAGCAGGGAGCAAAGAGGACGACTCCTCTGCTACCCGTCCTTTTATGCTTCTCTAGCCAGGCTGGTTCTAACAGGCGAGGCATTGTCCACACGTGTGACCTAGAAGTGATCATTATCACTTCCGGGTCACATACGGCACCCACGACCTGCCTTGCGTTTATTTATCGCCATCCTTGGAAATATGCCCCGAAATACCTCAGAGAACTGCACTTCATTGTGGTACTTTTTTCATAAGTCTGGAGAAAATCTGTTTATCCTCTACAGTTTTTTTTTTAATGATCTTTATTGGATTTTTTGTGAAATGGTACAGCAATCACATCAGCTAATGCTGAGAAGTTTATAACAGTGGTCCAGGTAACATGGCATTGAGCTCCATAAGCGCACCTCAGTGTGCATGATTATTAGGAAATACTTGTTTCAATAACACAACAACTACCACAACTATATGCGAGTTCATGTACAGCAGCACCTACTCGACAACTAGTACTGCACTATATACAGTACTGTAGCACCTCTGTAGGGCGGTAGTAAGATTAACATGACAGTGATTTATCCCTGTACAGTTGCTCTGTCCAGGGTCATGTTTCATTCAAGAACATAGCTTTAAGCCCATTGACTATTTCCCAAGTCTCACACACACTTACAGTCTTCCTCGTGTCTTACATGCATATGACAAAAGTAAGCATTTTGGTACACAGTGAAAAGAATTGCAAAACCGTACTGGTACACCTTTCCAGAATAATCTCTGCAAGTTAATCGAGTTCATTAAAAGGTGGATGTAAGCAGGTCCTTCAATGAAGAAGGTCCCCGGGCTTTCATACAGAGTTCTGTATTACACTAATGGATCCCTTCTTGATATTCTCTTTCAATGAATCAGAATACAAAATATGGCTCATATGGTTTGACAATTCATTTCCTACTAATTTCATCAACATTAATGTAGAGTACAAGCAATACATATGAAATCATAGGGGTAACTTTAGAAAGAATTATGATTTTAAGATATAGCCACTATATGTGTGATATAAAGTTAAAAAATGTGAGTACATTTTCCCACAGTTATTAAAAATATGACTTTACAAATGTCTTTCTTATTTACACCCACAGGGTTTAAATATGCAGAATGAATATGCATACAATACTGAGGGATATAGCAGCATGGCCTCAGGAACCCTGGCACAAACGCTTCCTGTTTCAAGCTATGAACTCAGTCAACCTAATGCAGGAAGCAGTTTACCAAACTGCAGTCAAAACACGCTAGCATATGAAAGACATTATACAGACATTTTGGAAACTCCATGTCAGCGGCTGGGCCCCGGAGGAATAGCCACCCATGAGTTTCCTTATGGGACAACCAGCTACACAAGTATGTTGATGTCTTCAACGATCCATCCAGGAAGTCCTACCAACATCAACCAAGCGAACAACAAAAACCTAATTTTTCCTGGATTATTAAATAGCCCACCTTTTGACCCTACCCATGTAGTGGATGCTGGTTTGATGGACAACCACAATTGCAAACCCCAAGAGGATCTTGAATCAGACTCGGGCTTGTCACTAAACTACAGTGATGCAGAGTCCATGGAAGGCACCGAGCAAGGGCAGATACATCCAGATTATGTGGAGTTATATCCATTAAACTACCACAGTTCTCAAGAACAGTATTGTGTGTTACCTTCAATGAACAATATGCCGTTCAGCCAGGCATATACAGCATCCTCTGAAGCTGGGCAAAGTTGTGATATGCAGGACATACAATGTCATGGTTCCTATGCAAAGATCAAACAGCCCAGTCGTATGGAGTTGACGTGCAGCCGGGATGAGCGCAGAGCTATAACAATGAAAATTCCATTTTCAATACAAAAGATCATCAACCTCCCAGTGGATGATTTTAATGAGCTGTTGTCCAAGTACCAACTAAACGATGCCCAATTGGCACTGATAAGGGACATTCGGCGGAGGGGTAAGAATAAAGTTGCTGCTCAAAACTGTAGGAAGCGGAAGTTGCAGAATATTGTTCATCTAGAGAAGGATCTGGATGATCTGAATGAAGACAAGGAAGAACTCCTCAGGAAAAGGAGTGAGTTTAACAAGTCAGTCTCTATCATGAGACAGAAACTCAATGATCTATATATGGAGGTTTTCAGAATGCTGAGAGATGAAGACGGCCATCCATATTCACCAGAGGAGTATTCCCTGCAACAGACAATTGATGGAAGTGTGTTTCTTGTGCCACAAAACAATAACCAAGAAGGTGCAGATTAATATGTATCAAACAGACTGAAAGTATTTATTTGGTTTTGGTTATCAAGATACAAATTATGCATAAATCACAGACTATACATGCTTAGTTGAAATAGTTGCTCTAAAATGTATTTTGAACTTCTGTACATGAAGTGACACTTTAAGGTTGCATTTAACAAGATAGCGCCAACAATCTATTGCTCTTCAGGACTTATCTAGAAGGATGAGAACGAGTATTTTACTTTACTCATTTACCGTTGCCTTTATCATAATTGTAATTAAATAAATTACAGTTTGACACCATTTTTGTTCTATACAATCATAATCTTTCTTTCTTGCTTTTGTATTGGTTTCATGCATTATTTATACCTGTATAGTAAACAAATTATACAGATAATGTTATATCAGCATACCATTCTTTTTAAAGGAATCTATTGTTGAATCACTTGTAAATATAGACACCACTAGAAATTCCATAGTGGAGTAGATTCCCATGGCATCAAATTAATTTATCTTCATGAATCATACAGCCAGCACCCTATTATCCCAACATCCATATAGCCAATTCTGTAGGCAGATAGTAGCCACTGCAAGCTAAAGACAGACCAACTCTAAGAAAAATGTGGCCATTGCGAACAAATTGGATTTCTTGATAGAACCTCACCTAATAGTGCAATTTCTTCATCTTTTACGCTTTTGTCCTGCAAATGAAAGTATACAACAGGAATAGTACCGGAAAAATGAAGGTAAAAACTGAAAATCCTACATGTGTATCAACTTAAGTATGCTTCTTCTATTCAGGTCTGTTGATACCTTGAGGCACACCCAGAAATTCTCTTACTGCAATATTTGTGTGAAGCTGGTGATGCACATGCATGCACCTTCTATGTGGCATTCCTGGCCTCTCGCATGCATACCATGCAAAACCCACTGTAGTTCCTAATACTTGTTCTGGCTTAGCTATACAGCAGCAGAGCTCAACAAGAGGAGGGGGTTGACTAGAAGTCGAAGAGTTCATCCTCAAGTAACTCTTAGGCTACTTTTTTCTATTTTTGGATGAAGGGGTCCTATCGATAGTTCAGCAAATATGGGTGGTCGTGATACGACAGATTCAAAATAGGCTACAAGAAAACGGGTTTGTAAAATTGAGAATCCACTCTGGCTACAGAGCTTAATACTCAGAGAATACATGCAGAGATTCCTAGATGACGGCCGTACAAACGACCGTCATTGGTACTTGTTTTTTCTAGGCATAGGATTTTGATTTGGTCAATGTCCAGGATAATTTTTTTAACCATGCAATCGTATGACACACAAAAAAAACAAGAATACTAGTGACTGTGTTACCTTTTACCAAAGCTTAAAAATTGGCAGACTGCAGGTTGGAAAAAAAAGCATAATTCCTATATGTGTTTTCCTGCAGAAGGTTGGAATATGGAATGTACTCAGCACTGGCTGTCATGACTGAATAGTTATTGTGAGAATGTAGAGTATGGACTGCGTACACCGAAATCACCATTAAGTTAATTTTTCTCCACTTTGTTGCTCTTCTCCTCTTTCTTCCCAACTGGATGAGAACTTTATTTCACAACTCCAAATGTTGTGTGGGATTGAATGGCATATGGCATTACCTTTATAGAACACTTGGCCATAAGCGGCATATTTACCAAAAGATAGATTTGATATTTACAAAAACCATAAGTAGCACAGTCAGTCAAAGTAACCTTTATTTATACCGCTGGTCTTTAAACAACATAAAAACATGACATTTTTATAAATAATGTAAAATTATCACAATATCGACAACTAACTCCATTAAGATAAATATCCTGAGAAAAAAACTAGAAAGCAACGCATATTTTCATAATATTATATAATTTCGCAATTCCTCAATATATACATTATGGTTACACCCGCATGAAAGGTAATTGAGTACTAATTAAAAAATTGCTATAAGAATCCCTATTAAGAAATATCTAACACGTTATTTTCTATAAATTTTCCATCAATTAAAACCGTCTAAAACCCAATTCTATCATAACAATCTTCAAATTCATTTTTCCATAAAAGCCCTTTTTACGGCATTTATGTATCTTCCAATTGCTATTGCGTTGTCAAGGTTAGGCATATCTGTAAAGAGTTCTACTGCGTGTGCATGGGATACAATGCCATATTTTTTTTTTTAATGTGGCATAAAAACAATTTCCGCAGAGCTAATACTTTTGAGCAATGAGCAATCCACTAATATATGCAAGACATCACATTTTGTGTCTATCATACATGTACAATTGCCATCAGCTTGCATGATTTCTGTTTTTATTCTCTCATTTTCATTCCTGGGGCTGATACCAATACTCAATCTTAATACTTCGCCTCAGAGCCAACAATTGAGTAATGTATCCAGGTATGGGTACCAAGATTCGTCCAGCAAGCTATTCATCATAAATTGTACTGATTTTTCCTTCCTCAGATACTCCCCGTCCTCCCTCCTAGACAATTCCTTCCCTAGGGATCTGAGTTCACTCTTAGTGGTTTCTGCTTACAATGTATGTTGACAAATTCTCACCTTCAGGTTCCTACATAAATAATACAGTTTCTTTCTGGTCTACTTGGCCCATTTTAAATCCCTGTACTGTGCTCATTTTTATACCATTCCAAGACCTTCTGGACCACTCCAGGGTCCAACCTTTTCCAAACCTTTAGTAGGGTCACTTGAGCCTGTACATTCCATGATGGCATTCCTAGCTCAAATCTGATTGCCTGGATGACAGAGGAGCCTGGCAACGACATTAGGGACTTTATACACTTCCCTGCCTCTAAATCCCATCCGCATTTACCACTTAGGTAGAGTTCTTCTGCCCCGTAAAGTAGTTGCAGTGGTATCATCGCACTGTAGGCCTTTATCAGCTGTCTATGGGACATATCACGATAGTTCCGATTAAACATTTTCAACCCACATACTGATGTGAGGGCCATTACTTTCAGCACCTCTAAATGTGTATGCCACTTTAGGGTTCTATCGAACCAGATGCCAAGGTAATTGTACTCATTCACAATTTATAGTTTTAATGGGCCCAAATACCAACGACACTTAGGGTCTCTTTTTCTAAAGCATACGATTTTGGTTTTATTCAAGTTTACAATTAAATGCTTTGTCACACAATAATCTCTGAATGCTTTTAACTTCCTTTGTAGGCCCAACTCTGTCTGGTAAAAGATTACTAAATCATCTGCATATAATATACATGATAATTGTTTCCCATTCATTTTTGGGCTTGCACTTCTATCTATCTCCAGCACAGATGGCAGATCAGCTAAGAATATGGCAAATAGTAGAGGGGCCAGCACACACTCCTGTCTTAGCCCGTTCTTTATTGCTATTTTCGATGTTAAAGATCCCACTGCATCCTTAATAATCTGTGCCCAATTCCCTCTATGAAAAGAAGAGTTTCCCAGATAAACCAGAAAGGACTGGGTAATATCAGTAAAACAAAGAAATTCCTTTCTGTGTTGTTCAATCTAGTTTTGACATATCAACCTTCATAAGAAAAAACTTAACTTTCTGACCCCTATACTGACACCATTGGTTATGGATACACAGACAATTTTAAATTGATAATTTCTCTCAAGACCTTTTAGTCTTAAAAAAATGTTTTTAGTTTAAAAATTGTTGATACGCATTTAATAAAACATAATACATTTGAATACTCAGATATAGGTTTGTTTTAACAATTTTTGTTTGGAAACATTTCATAATAATACAAATCTCTGAGTAACCACTCAGTATAGTGCAGTGAACAGTAAATACACAAATTACAATAAAAAGTATAAAATAGGGTCCATGTGTCAACGCGTTTCGGTGCTTTCTTTCTTATCGTGTAAACACCTTCCTCAGGACTGAACTTTTAAAAACAATACTTCTTCATTCTTAAAAATGAATACATACAATTAGTATTAATCATCACTACTAGAGAAAATTATCTATCTAATCATCCAATTTACTAATCTGTGTATCACAAGTGTCTACTAGGATAGTCATATTTCTTACATGAATTGCCTATCTTTGGATTCCTTTCATATACTGGTGGACCTTTCAATTAGTTTCTTGGTCCTCCTCGTGACACTCTTTTCATAAATTCTGCACGTCAATCCTCTCCTGTTGAGAATATAGTTTGAGTATTAATCTATGTATTTTGCCATTATCAGATGATTGACTCTATGCTCGCAAAGTGTAAGTCACTTACTTCACACGGTGAGGTTCTTGATAATGCCGCTTATTCTTTATGGGTCTCAGTACTTATGAGCCATCGCCTTATCGTTATTGGTCTTCTATCCAGGAATTTTATATTTCGATCGCCCTTTAATTCCTATGGGGTTAACATTGAATATTATTAACTGATCACCTAAACCTAACTTAGCCTCAGTAACTAGTATGCCGTGGTATGTGTACTTACTTAATTAGTGGGGGTATTTAGACATTCCCTCAATTTTCTAGGTACCAACAGTTCTTGTTGCTCGCAGGTCGTTTTTCTTTGGGTTGTATCAATTCTAACCCTTTCTCTGACTGGAGCCTGCCTTTATTTTCTTTTGAAAACCTGGGAATGATAGGTAGTGGATTTTAGTATTTTAACCACCAACTATGTCAGGTAAAGTCACTACTGTTGATGACATCCCTATCCACGGGAGAACTAGTACCTGCTCCCATGTGCCCCGAGGTTAAACCAAGGGATCCTTCGGGCCTCACGGAAGAGAGGAGACGAGAGAGTGAGAGACTGCGCCAACATCCCGCCCACAGGTAAGAGAAGCCGTGACTGGCTCTCGATAATGGTGGTAATGCGTAGCAGTGTGAGGCCCGAAGGATCCCTTGGTTTAACCTCCCAGGTTTTCAAAAGAAAATAAAGGCAGGTTCAAGGCGGAGAAAGGGTGAGTCTTCTTTATCAGTGCCCTACAGCATGGGCAAGATGGGTAAATTGATTTCTGACACCTTGAAGGTGAGAAGAGGGACACAGCAGGGCTGTCCGCTATCTCCCCTGCTCTTTTCCCTGGCAATGGAGCCCTTGGTGGTGTTACTCAGAGCTAGTGGAGACAATTGGGGCATACCGTTAGGCGACGGCACATTGTGGTATCACTCAGAGACCTACAGGCAATACCTCAGGTCATAGCACACATTTTCCAACAATTTGAACGTATGTCAGGGCTCAGAGTGAACTGGGCAAAGTCTGGCATCTACTATTTTACTGACACCGGGATCGAAACGGACGACAGTATTGATGGATCCGGTCAGGCCTGGCACTCCACTTTGTTTAGATGCTTAGGTGTCTACATTTACAGATCCCCTGCTGATGTATTAGATGACAACCTTGTGAGAGCCATAACGGCAATCAAAGCGCAGGTCCGCTTTTGGAAAATGTTGTCCTTGAACGTCATAGGTCGCATCACTTTAACTAAAATGATTATCTTACCGAGGCTGCTATATCATTTTTCAAATATCCCCATATACGTCCCTGTTGGTATTCTTCACAGCCTAGAAGGCATTCTTCGAGACCTGATCTGGAATAAAGGCAGACCATGCATTGCGTTAAGTAAGCTATATGCGCCCACAAGCAGCGGGGGCCTCGCAGTCCTGAACATGGAACTCTACTATCTAGCCTCTCAGCTGCAGTGGGTATCAAGGTGGAGGTTTGGGAGGGAACTGGGGGACACTGCGACCGCGGCACCCCCGTGGTCGCAGTCCCAGCTACACCATTTCTTTCATCCCATAACTAAACCTCCCTGCCTGTCCCAGCTCTATGTGGCATTGGCCCATAAGTGCTATCGGAGGAGCCTCTATCTGACTTGTGATACTTATCCTTATGCTCCGCTGATACCACTAGCAGGGACCCCTAGAGGCAAAGAGAAAATATCCAAAGCCGAGTTAGTGACGTGGCACGAGGCAGAGCTTGACGCAATAGGCGACTTGTATGCCTATGGCACTCTCCTTACGTTTTGATACGCTGTCCGCAGAAAATGACTTGCCTGCAGGTCAGTTCCTTTTGCATGCTGCAATAATACGTACCTTGACTGTGGCCTGGGGAGACATAACGACTGAGCCCCGCACACATACGCTTGTCCAATACTTACATGTGATGGGGGAGCGGCCGCACGTTGTGCACTGGTTAGTGGAGGCCCTGCTGACGCACACGCTGACGCCGTTGACGAGACTCCGCGAGAGATGGGCGGTGGATAGAGGTCGGCCATGGACTGATAAAGAGTGGGCTTCACTACTGACTGGATCCACATGTATACCACGTAATTCGAGATTTAAACGTAATCAGACTTTTATTTTACATAGGGCATAGCTATCACCGGACAAGATTAATGATTATTTTCATCTCAACACCTCCACTTGCCCCCGATGTCATCTGGTGGGCGTGGATCTGCTACACATGCTATGGTCTTGCACCTCATTGCAGTCATATTGGTGCACAGTTGTAGACACACTAGTAAAATGCACTCAGGCGCCACTGCAGTTTAACTGGGAGTCTTGCGTATTGAGTCTATACCCGTGGACAAAAAAATAATAAAGCGATACCCAGATTTAGAGATCTGGGTTTGATCATGACCAAGCGCCTAGTTATGAGGTGCTGAAAGAAAGCGGACCCTCCAGCGTCGGCCAATTGTGAGAAATCCCTCACAATCTGGGCACAGGCTGAGAGCGCTACGCTACACAAGGAAGAAACTGCATGTCTGCGCAAATATCCGATTGCACAGACCTGGGACACTTTTCTTAAAGTGCTCACGCAGCCGGACACTGCAGCACACCGCACGTAGCCCCCCAACGAGACAGCAGAGGCCCGACATAGCCTGCTCCCCTCCCCCTGTTTTCTCTCATCTCACCGGATACTCTTGGTTAATGCTAGGCAGGTTTGAGCCATGAGAAATAAGTCAATTACGAGACGCTCCCCCCCACCCCTCACACACCGCATTATTCTTATGGTACTTCATTGCTGTCTCTTCAGCCTTTACAGTACATTGGTCCACGCACACACCCTTTCACTTGTTCCACAACATGCTTTTCACAGTCTAAATATGCAGTTTTTTTTCTTTTCTTTATGATTAGGTTGTTAGTTATAGTTTGTTTAAATGAACATCGCACTCTACTTTTTGCCGTAGTCATTGTACATAGAGACAAAGTACACCCTTTGCAGAAGAACTCAGTCAGTGATTGCGCAATGATACATGGACTGGGTCGCATTGGTGTATGTGATAATTCGTTGTCTAACGCAAAATTGATCCATGGCACTCCCAACAATGATGATGTATAATTGTTGTACTGCACGATCCGTTTATATTCTGCTGTATGTAATCAGAAGAAAATCTTAATAAAAAGATGTTTAAAAAAATGAGAGAAGAGGGTATGAAGTTCCTCAGGTAGAACAAGGAGAGACCAGAGGCGGCTGACCAAATGATTAGTCAGAGTCGCTGAAGAGGAGGAAAGGAATTCCTCCTGTCGAAACTAGGGTCCTCACACACACAGCCAGCTAGGTGTCATGCTTCATCATATGGACTTGCTCCCCGTCGGGTCGGCCCTGCAATAACCGACGGGCACCAATTTAACTTAGATCTTTTGTTCCTTGCCGTTTGGTGCAGTGGGTGTGAGGGGCCTAGGTGGTGTTGATGTAATAGAATTGGTGGTTAAAACAGGTTGGATAGTCCAAAAAGGACTTTATTCAGGCTGGCTATCCACCTGATTAAAAACAGAATAAGAGTGGCAGCTTTCTGACATTAAGGTTCCGTCTATCTATGCTCAACTCTGACGGTCAACATGCCTCATAGCCATAGCGATCCCTGGCAATTCTTCAGGACCTAGCGAAAAAACTATCTACACAATGTGGTGGGTGAGAGTACTACCTAACCAAACAACTCAAGTGAAACCACTTGACCTTATGCGCACTGTTGCACTTCCTGCTGGAAGGCTACTGTTTAGTTTGTTATCACAAATTCTTTCAAATGTTCATCAACATAAACTTAATTCAATTCACTCAAACGTTATGTGATTTGTTCATTATTATTTTACTTTTTTCATATTCTGAATTTCAATTCAAATTTTCAAACCAATTGCATTTTCATTGGATTACAATACTTCATGAGTTATTCACATATACAATTAATACTCTTTTCAATGCCCTATGCATTTCGGGCCTCTTGGCCCTTCATCGGGGGCTGTATCTGAAAATAAACAGAAAAAATTCATACTATTTGTTATGATCCTTCAGCGTAATAGAGAATGCAGTACAATAAGTTATCAACATAGTAACTTTGTGTTGTGTAAAAGTGGGTTCATGCTGTTTGACTGTGATTAAAGTAGTGAAGAAAAAGTGTAAATGAAGAAAAAGTGTAAATGATGAGGGTGATCATTTTGAGGGTGATCATTTTAAAGATACGTGAAAACAAAGAAAAAGGCGATAGCCCAAAAAATAACAACCTAAGGTCATGCGATAGACTTAAATCACTGTGAAAACTGAGGCTAGACTCCACCACAAAACCTACTGTGTCCTCATCAGTACTGACCTTCACAACGCTGGACATAGTCATATGCGTTTCAGCTAATACGTGCCGTCTTGTTTAAATCCTAAAACCGCGAAAGAATTCAACTAAGTTACAGCTGATTAACAACATAAAGCTAGGGGTTCAATAATACCATTATAAACCGTTCCTACCTTCGCTTCAATCTTGCTTTTTTAGCGGATAAATCGTCGGAATTCTAATACGATCACATCCCCGTGCTGGAAAAGTAGATAGCATAAGGTCACGGTCACGCTCATTGCTGAACGGAAGACCAAAGATACAAACAGTTAGGCGCTCGGCGTTTACCTGACTCGGAAATAGAAACTCCGTGAGACTCCGCAAACGGGAAACCGTAGTTTCTGCTACGCTTCGGCAGGATACGAGTGCGTGGGTGGGCGGATCAATACGTGCAGTTTTAAAAGACGGACTAACAGGTCTCTGTCATGTATATCGGCGGCCATGTTAGCTTGGGCAATCTGTTAGGTGTATCGTATGTAATACGTAGAAGTAAATGACGTGTCAAAATAATAGAAAGATAAAAAGATAAAAAACTGAGATGTTGTGTTCTGTCAGTTCGATGTGCTGTGCAATATAGATAAACAATATCAATATACATTAACATTGTATTTAGACTTACTTCAATTACTATGTTTGCAATTAAGCAACTATATCAATGGTTGAACTCAGATCGCACGCAGGCGACATTTGGGCAATATTTATAAAACTACTACCTACCATGTCGTAGTACTGTGGAAAACTATCTCGCCAGTATCGTTGGACGACCTAAAAAAATACAGAATATGGTTACAACTGTTTTAGTGGTATGCAGGTAGTCCTATCTTCAGCTTATGCTTTCAACTCTCTATCTCTGTGGCAAATCATACAAAAGGTGATAGTGATGTATAAGGTATAAGGAGATGTCCATGATGGCCTCCAATAAGCTTAGGTAACCTATCACAGTGTGATTTTAAAAACAGTCATTTAAAAGTGTTAAAAAACAGAAGACTGTAAGACCATTGCCTCATGCGCTTAAGGGTGTTAGCAGTTGGAGTGGATCTACAAGTCATTCCACTCACCTAACTTAGTACATAGTTACGCTCCAATCCGTGTCCAATGCAGTACTGGGACACCTCTCCTTATTCTACCCGAGGAACTTCATACCCTCTTCTCTCACTACTTGACAGGGCATGTATGCTGGACCTCTATAAAAAGCCCTATAGCCCCTCCCTCTTGTTGATTTAGTTTATGCACGGGTTACCACCGTGGGACTTTCTTATCAAGCTGCAAACAGTGCTATTTACACTGACTGGCCCACTCACATACACTTCTCTCCCTGGAACTTCAGGGGCAGTTGGGTTACCTACCAGTGATGGAGGATAACCAAGGACTCAGTTTTTATGATGAAACAGCTGATATTTTAGGGAAAACGCCCTCCCTCCTTGGGGCGAGGCTCTATGGCCTCGGGGACGAAATCATAAGACTGGACCTCTCTAACAGCATTGAAAAGGGAATGGGTCAAAATTACCTTCATGGAGCACTAATGAGCAAGTACTTGTGAGCTAATATCGCTCCAAGGGGACTCATAGTGAGCTTCTTTCCCAGATTATCTCTGGAGGACCCTTTCTTTAAAATAGAATGGTGTCTGGCCTCTTGGAAGTGCACCCGAGATCTTTTGGTTCTCATAATCAACACTGCCAAACAGATAGCAGATGCCTTACTGGCCAGGATACAGATAGCGGAAGGGGCACTGAAATCCACAATCCAGACAACTACTTTTCAATCCACATTTTGGCAGAAATTAACAATGAAATTGCAGAAAGCAGAGAATATCTGCTGAATTACAGAAGGATATCGAAAACTTCGGCAAGGAAAAGGAAAAGGTGTACCCTTACTTGAAGGCAGATTATCAGGGGTCAAAAAATAGCTATTCCTCTGACGATCATTCTGATAACACCAGGAGGGGCTCCTCCAACAGTGACTTGTGCTCTGGCAGTTGGGGAAGCAATAACCAGAGGAGGGTTAACCAACCTTCCTACCCCAACTATAATAGTGCACCAGCTTATCCAGGACCACCACCACCCCCTTTTTGGCAATTCCTGGTGTACCCGCAAGGGCAACCTCAATTTTACCCCATGGGCAACCCACCCTTTTTAGGCAGAGGCTGGGGCAGAGGACGAGGGTGAAAAAGAGGGATGCAAAAAGGAGTGCAGTGGCAGGACCAAGAACAATATGCAGGGGAGACCAAGAGCAGAACCAGAGGGGAAATGAACTTTTGGTTAACCTGTCACATAGACCACTAACTGAATTAGAAAGAACAGTACTAGAAAACGGACTGGGTTATGTCCCCACACCACGGGTGGATAGGTTTAGAAACAACTGTGAGATCTAGGAGTTCCTCAGGAAAATATGCAAGATAAACCCCAGGCGGATACCGATGACTCTGGCTTACGTAATCACTCCACTTTTACCCCAAACAACAGTATCGTCCCTGCGGAAGTAATCACATTTAGGAAAGCAGTTCTTAAAGACCTGGACGCCATCCCTAGAGGGAATCCATTTCACAACATGTCGAGCGCTGAACTGGCTGCTGCCAGATGTCTAGCTGATGACATGAGGATTACCAACAGGTAACAAGGGAGGGGCAACTGTGATTCAATCAACCACTGACTATGACCTTGAATGTCTGCGCCAACTTGAGAATACCAGGTACTACACTCCCATCTCAGACGAGCCAACACCCAGACTAGCTTCTGAGATCACTACCCTAGTGTTTGAAGCAGAGAGTAATGGGTGAATAAATAGAAAAGAGGCAGACTTTCTCATAATTAAGGACCCCAAAACACCCTACTTATATACACTACCCAAAATTCACAAGGGCACAATACCAGTGCCAGGACGACCTATAGTCTCTGGCATAGGGTCGCTCCTTGAACCCTTGTCATTTTGTGACCACTTCTTGAGCTCCTTGTGAAAAAGACCCCGTCCTTTGTACGTGACACGACTGACATTCTACGGATCATAGAGGAAATGCATGGCCCTAATGAAATCAACCTTCTAGTCACATTGGACGTAGAAGCACTGTACACGAATATCCCACAACATGTCACCTTGACTGCAATTGAAACATCACTCATGAGAGAGGAATGGACCTCGCCTACCCTGGTCTCCTTTATCATGGAGTGCGCTACTTTAGCGTTGACTGAAAATTACTTTGAATATAAAAAAACTGTTATTTCACCAGTCCCAAAGTACTTCCATGGGGAGTACATTTGCCCTGACTGTATTTACATGGCCACCTTCGAGGAGAATGTCATCATGCACCCAAGTAACCCTTACATCAACAACCTGACCCTGTAGAAGAGGTTTATATACAACATTCTGATTTTTTTACAGGGGGGATCACCCCACTTGTATTGCTTTTTGTGAGTGGATCAAAACACAAAATCAATAACTTAGATTCACCCACACAATTTCAAACACAAGCATACCTTTTTTAGATCTCAGTGTGATGCTCGATGTGACTGGACTGAGCACGACACTCTACAAAAAACCGACGAACAGGAATAGCCTGCTATTATATAGCAGTCACCACCCCAGGGCCCTAAAAGACAATTTACCCTTTGGGCAATTTCTTCGGATCACAAGAAATTGTAGTTCTATCACGGACTACAAAGCCGGGGCACAATCATTGGGGTCCAACCTGAGATGTTATGTTAAATGTTATGTTAAAAGCACTTATTAAGTGCGCGTACACCAACGGTTTCTTGAGGCTCAGATGAAGATCGTGGCAGTGACAGGGAAAAAGCTTAGTCAGAATATGCTTGAGTAAACAACCAAGTCTTTACTGTTTCCTGAATAGGGCAAGGGAGGTCAAAGACCCTAACTCCGCTGGGAGAGAGTTCCAAAATTGTGGAGCAAGGACAGAGAACCGTAGTTCGCCATACTTCTTCCGTTTGGCTGAAGGAATTTTCAACAGATTTAGGTGGGAGGATCTGAGGTTTCGAGAGGGAGTGTAACGGTGTAAGCAAGCCGAGATAAAAGCTGGGCCGTTACCACGTAATGCTTTAAAAATAATGCAGCCCATCTTAAAGATACAGCGCTTACTCACTGGGAGCCAATGTAGGCTTTTCATTAATGGACTGACATGATGCCATTTGGGCTGATGAAAAATCAGCCTAGCCGCCTGGTTCTGAACTAGTTGGAGGCGCCTCAGTTGGTATGCTGGAATGCCAAGGGGTTACCCAGAACGCCAGATTAGAAACTCGCTGAAAAGGGCCAGGAGAAACCCTGTGAAACATTACTACAACCAACCCCTAAGGAGCAAACAGACACTCTGACATGTGTAACATCTTTTACACCAGACTCCACATGCATAAAAGGCATTATTAAAAAACATTGGGGAATTCTCAGACCCTAATAGCTACCGGCCCATAGCCAGGCTACCACTACCGGCCAAACTTATTGAGAAAGTCATGAATGCACAGCTATGTGATTTTCTCAGGTCCTCTCGGTGCTTGGATATAGCCCAACACAGGTTTAGGGAAGGCCATAGCACCGAGACTGCCCTGATCCAGTCCACGGAAGAGATCAGGAAGGCGCTGGATGCAGGAGGACGGGCAGCTCTGGTACTCCTCGATCTTTCCGCGGCCTTCGACACGGTCCATCACAGTATTCTGGTGGATCATTTAGAAGTCTGCGGAATTCAAGGGACAGCCCTGAGCATACTGAAGTCCTTCCTAGCCGACAGGGTCCAGGTGGTGGCCCTGGGAGATTTTGAATCTAGACCTTTCAAACTCCCAGGGGGGTCCCTCAGGGCTCCTCCCTAAGCCCCACACTATTTAATATTTACGTTTCCTCCCTCGCCCCGGTGATTCGGTCATTTGGATTTGAACTAACATCTTACGCAGATGATACACAAATTGTGGTATCTCTGCTCCCGGGGAGAGAAGAAGGAATAGCGGCTAGGTTCCAGGACTGTATGTCTGCGGTGAGCTCATGGATGGCTGGCAATTGCCTTAAATTGAACTCCTCAAAAACTGAGGTTCTTCTCTTCGGCACCGATGTTAGTTTCTGGAGCCCCAAATGGTGGCCCCATGATATGGGAGCCCCACCCATTCCGGCAACAAAAGTAAAGAACCTGGGAGTTCTTATTGACAGCCAACTATCTTTTAAACCACAGGTCAATGCTTTAACATCTTCCATCCACTGGATTATGAAAACCATCAGGAAAATTCTCCCTTTTCTATCAGACAGTAGCAGGAAAACGGTGGTGACAGCACTTGTGCTGTCCCGCCTTGATTACTGCAACAGTCTTTTCTTGCAAGCCCAGCAAGGGCTACTCAATAAACTACAGATGCTGCAAAATGCAGCTGTTCGATTAATTACTGGCCTGCCCAAGTTTGCACCGGTGGCACAGGAACTGAGGAAATTGCTCTGGCTCCCGGTACACAAGCGGATAATGTTTAAATCATTGTGTATGGTGTACAAGGCAGTGAATGGACTGGGTCCATCCTTTCTTCAACAACACTTTCAACTGTACACGCCAGGTAGACAGCTAAGGTCGGCAAATAAAGGGCTAGTCAAGACATATCGGATCAGGAAAGCACGATGGGGAGGCCGTAGTTTCATCTCTGGAGCCTCCACCGTCTGGAATAAACTGCCCCTGGCCTTGAAACAAAGTACTAACCTGATGGCCTTCAGGAAAAACATTAAAACTTGGCTCTTTGGCCTTTAGAAATCAACGGACAACTTAGGGGAGACATCATAACATTTCAGCGCCAGGACACCGCTCGGTAACAGCGCGCTTTATAAATGGTATAAATAAATAAATAAAATAAATAAATTCTGAAGACAGGGGACCTGAGTATTCCTACACCAAGGTTCGCCTTCAAGCAAACACAAACCCTTAAAGACATTTTAGTACATACTAGACCCAAGACAGAGGGTAGTATAGTGCAAAGAACACTTTGGGATCTTCCTCCTGTAACAGGGCACTACCCTTGCAGCACTTGCTCAGTGTGTAATCAGAAAGGAGTGATCAAGGAGAATACTTCCTCGGATACATTCACTTGGAGAATGCTAAGACACACCAACTGCAACACCTCACACTGCATATATTTGGTTACCTTCCCATACAACATGAGAAACGTGGGTATGACACTGAGAGCAGTCAAAACAAGCATCACTGAGCATAAGAGCAACATAAGATCCCAATGAGTCACCATTAAGATGTACACACACTACAAGGAACACAATCATGCCCCGAGTCCTTACGTTGGCTCGTTCTGGAAGCCCACCCCAGAATTACACAACAGTCATTGTTCAAACAGAACAGAGATGGGTGCACCATCTTTCATCTGACCACCACGGCCTGAATGACGAGCATCTTAACCTTAACTGTCAGATGAGGATCACCACCTCCACATGATTCACATGGTCCAATCAGTTCACCAGTGGCAACACAACGGCATGTTCTATCTTCCCAATACCATGCTCCTACACCAAGCTTCACGCATGCTTATTATGGGGTTACCACCACTAAGTAACATGAACTGACACACATGATGATGGTAATGCTGATGACACAAACTTGCACCATGTCGATTGTACAGAGTATCAACATACAAACCCCTGGGTGCACTAGAGGGATAACATCTGAGTTCACGCCACCTGGGTTATTTGCATGAGTGAGACGACCCCCACTAACTTGCCCAGTCGGGTTTTCATGCCCACACCTCCATATCACATCCTCATCAGGGATATTCTGCACGCTGCTTACAATGGCAAGATTAGTTTTGGTACGCGCAATATTTTAGATGTTCAGGTCCCTGTGGGTTCCGCCGGGTCCCATACCTCTCGCTGTCTATGGATCAGCTTACAGTATATCACACTACAAGATGGCCGCTACCTTTTAGTGAGTGGTACTCCTCACAGAGCGGTATGCTTGACACTCATCAACTGCCCCCGCGAACACGCCCCGGAAGCCTGCCCTGCCCCACCAGCGGCGCTGTAAAGTACTTCAGCGCCAGTTCCTGGCAGTGATGGTCTTCCCGTTCCAGGCGGCGAGTGGTAGGTTATCCGGCCCACTCCGGCAAACAGAATCATGAGTACATGGTCTGCACGTTTTGCCCTTAATGATGTGCTTTGTCATCATGTTGGTGGGGTGGTGCTGACTAAAAATCTTACATGCTACCACCTTGGCCCCCTCAGACTGTACCTTCCAGTGAGCACCTAGTTGGGTGTTTTTGAGTTACACACCGGCCACAAAAGGACTCCTTCAGTTCTGCAGGTGACACCCACCCATGCACGGACTTGTGCTACCTATTGACACACCGCCATTGGCCTCACCTGGTTGCGGCTGCGAGACAGCATCCTCATGGGGTAGTTGACAAGTGATGGTCTCCTGCTTACCCATTAGCCAAATACACAGGGCACAGCGATACATGGGAGTCGTTACCCATGCATCCCATCCTTATGACTGTGGCTGACACTACCTTCCACAATATCTTTTACTACAGGACACCAGACTCTAGGTGTCCCGGTACCGCATTGGACACGGATTGGAGCGTAACTATGTACTAAGTTAGGTGAGTGGAATGACTTGTAGATCCACTCCGATTGCTTACACCCTTAAGCGCATGAGGCAATGGTCTTACAGTCTTCTGTTTTTTAACACTTTAAACGCCTGTTTTTAACATCACACTGTGATAGGTTATCTAACCTTATTGGAGGCCATCATTGACACCTCCTTATATATCACTATCACCTTTGGTGTGATTTGCCACGGAGAGAGAGAATTGAAAGCGTAAGCTGAAGATAGGACTACCTGCATACCACTAATACAGTTGTGACCACATTCAGTTTTTTTATTAGGTCGCCCAACGATACTGGCGAGATTGTTTTCCACCGTACTAAGATGTGGTAGGTAGTACCTGCACCCACCACATTGTGTAGATTGTTTTTGCACTAGGTCCTGAAGAGTTGCCATGGATGGCTATGACCACGAGGCATGAAACATATTGACCACCAGAGTTAAGCATAGCTAGGCTGAACCTTAACGTCAGAAAGCTGCCACTCTTATTCTGTTTTTAATCAGGTGGATAGCCAGCCTGAATAAAGTCCTTTTTGGACTATCCAACCTGTTTTAATCACCAATTCTATTACATCTACACCACCTAGGCCCCTCACACCCACTGCACCAAACGGCAAGGAACAAAAGATCTCCGCTAAAGAGCCCTTTTATGGGTGCCCTTTGGGTATTGCAGAGAGTATGTGACACGTTTAGCAAAGTTGCTACTTTTTGGCCATTAGTTCCCTGTGCCCATACTAGTTGCACATGTGGTCCTGTTATCAACACAGGTTTCTGCCCTCCCAGGGAGACCTACTAATGACTCACAGGAAAGGTTACAATAGGGGTCTGCTCTGGAATGAGGCGCCACCTCCCTCCTGCAGGAAGCCACAGAGATGTTGGTCCAAATGGCGAGCTTAAATGGAGAAGCCACCTTTAAGGAAAAATTTGTATGATTTGGGAGAGGGGCTGCTCCAATGTTCTGGCAGCTAGGTTTGCACTTGGAACAAGAGAGGGGAAACCAGCTTTCCAGTGAAGACCTCCTTTGAAGCAACATCTATGTGTTGGGCTAGGGAGCTCCACACACTGGAAGAAGGGTCCTGCCATATTTGAAGTGGCAGAATGGTGCATCATTGAATGCCCAGATTCCGCACTTCTCAGGAAGTGATCATCAGGTGGGAGGGAACCTGGTAGGCCATTGGCTACCAAACACATCCTGCCCTAAGGGCATTTTCTGAACATATATGGGGCACTCCTAGCACCCCAAACTCAGATCTTGAAGGGACTGGAAGATGGACGGAAGAAGAACTGCCCTGCTGCATCGAGGCACTAGAAAAAAAGGCTGCAGCTGCATGGACTGCACCGAAAAAGAGTGTCCACCTGACTTCATAATGGATTGCCCAAAGGGGGAAACTGTGATTTTACCAGCATTTTCCGACCATGTTCCAGAATCAAAAACTCACTCTCCAAGGAGTGGGCTTTAGCATTATGTACGAGGAGTGAGTGTCATCTGCCAGAGTTTGGCCTAGTAGCAAAATAGGGTCATTTTACATGTACATAGTTGCCTTCACTTTGTCACGTTGACGTTCTTGGAAACACCGACCTTGCTGACACATTGATCTTCGTGAGAACACTACCACACTGCCTTGGCATTGTGTACAAGGCCCTCGTGTGCGTTATACAGATGTGTTTGTTATTTCATATGGTGACACAGCTGTTTGTGGAATACAAACAATGGCAGCCTGATCACAATCTCAGCCCAAGGCAAGGATGCCTTTTTCTATATATAACCTTATGTTTCCCAAGTATAATCAGAGGAGACACTTCTGCTGACTTTGAGGGGTCCATGCATGCTGAAGATATCGCCCAGCACCTAACTGACATCTCCACGACAGGGGTGTCCAGTTTGTGGCCAAGACGGGGATCTACACTCTTAATCACCTGGTAAAGGGGTTAGATCATCCAGAAGGGGGCTTCTTGGCAGACCATACAGTTACACAGTAGGCACGCAGGTTAGGGTTTGCATTGTGGAGTGGAGAGGTGTGGCTCACTGGTTAGAGGCGGCAGACCCGAGTGCAGAGAACGGCCCGGGACCAGGGTTCGATTCCCGACGCGGCAGGGTCTTGGACCAGGATCAGCGGACTGATAATTCTCGCATCGGTGCCTACTCCGACCAGGGAGCACACTCGGCAACTCTGGGCATTAGCTTGCCTCATCTCCACAACGGCCCCACACAAACGCCGGGGATGCCTGGTTTCACCTTGGAGACCCCCAGGAGGGACTATCTCACAGGGAAAGCCAGGACGGGTTCCCCAGCGGTCTATAGCGCTACGAGGCCTCCGGGTAGCAGTGCGCTTTATAAGACACAACAATTTACAATTTACAATTGTAGGAGTACGTTAGACTGTTATAATACTTTATATGAATGCATATATAAATTGTCTAAGCAAGATGGTGTAACTCTTCATTTTATTCGCTGTCTTTATTCTTGACACTCATTATAACTTTTGTCTGCTTCTGTCTATTGATCATTGCAGCACATGTTTTCTATACAAGAATCACTTTGGTCCAATAAATATTGGAGAATGTCCCTTCATGTTGAATTGCGAACTTTGGCGCCTTTCTATTTGTGTTTCAAGTCAGCACAAACAGATTTGTTTTGATCGTGTCGTTTACACACCTTGTGTTGACCTACCTGCTCTTTGCCCATCTAAGGCTTATCTATGTCCACTTGTAAAGTTTATACCTGTTTGTTTGCTTTTCTCTCAGTGTATGAGAAGGAACAAGCAATATCAACTTCTAATGTTTATACTGGTTTGTTCGATTGTCTCTCAGTGTTTGAGAAGAAATCAGCAATGTCCTTATTACCTAATCAGGATTGTTCCTTTTGTGAATATTTTACATATCCCCAGCAATGCAACATGTATGTATAACCTTGCAGATCTTTGAATGATGTCCATTCATTTCATAGCCATCCTAGTGCTGTTAATATGTACTCCCACGCGAATATTATTAAATACGAGTTACTTTGGCAGACCTCCAACTACTGCCCTTTTTGTGTGGTGGAGAAGAAAAGTTTTCTTTTTCCACTATTGGCAACAATGAAGAGTACCTCACCGAAAGACATTCAACGGGTTCAAAACTGGTCATGGAGGTGCAACCTTGGACAGACTGATCGCGAGGGCACCCTCCAATTAAGGAGACGTTTCTCAAGCAGCTGCCATCTGAAGTCCCAAACAGGCCTCCTGACAACAGGATTATCCCGGCATAGGTCCCCGGACTGATCCTTTGGGAGTATACATTTTGTCTACAGACCAGTGGCCATACGTCATCAACTGATTGAATGGAATATTTGGTATTGGTATTAACTGGTCATATTGGTATTGATATTAGTATTGGTTGGTATTGTCGAAAAATATGGCTACTAGTTGTACTAAAATAAAGAATGCATTTCAAAGTGTTGTTTTGTATAAGTTTAGGGAATAGATTAGACGAAGAGGTCCCCACTCCATATGAAGACAGTCCATGTTGGATATTAATGGTAAAGAAAAGAGTGTCTGCGAACTTGTACAACAAATTATGGACTAAGTATACTAAGGAGAATGATGAATTAGAATTCCCTTTTTTTTGTGTTCAAAGATTTTTATTAGGAGCTACAAAGAGATAAATCGGTTCATGAATAGACATTCGCCTTAAAATTAAGTACATACAGAAAAACATAAAAATTAGGGACTATAAGGTGGTACAAGCAAAGCAAATCAAGTCAAGTCCAATAAAGCAAACAAAGTTCCACATAATTCCCTTTTAATGGAACTTTTGATCTTGCAAAATTGCAGTACTTACAAGAGTGTTTGATGCACAGAAAATGTTATCAATGAAGGAAAACCTAGATAGAGCGAAACAACAGAAAATGATAGAAAAAACGAAAGCATCTGTATACAATGCTAGAAGAATACAGGAAAACATGGAACAAATAGATAGACAATTCAAAATGAAAACAGAGAAGTGTCTTGTATCTCAAACAGAGAAATCTGGGGAAGATCCTTTTTTAACAGACCTTTTGGATGAACCGCCCCCGTATAATATGGCCCAACATCCTTTACCCCTATTACCCAGACAACAAATACCTCCACCTGTACAGATCGCTCCAAATGCACGTCCAAGACCTCCTCCACCAATTTCCATGGTGCCAAATGTTAGTCAGAGTACCTCTAATACTGGGATACCAGCGAGTCCACAGATAGGGTCCAATATTGAGGAGAGGATTTGGCCTAACGGCTAGCGCGGTCAACCTCGAATCTGGGGAACTGGGTTCGAGTCTCGGCAATGACGCTGAACATCCTGCGATTCTGGGCAAATCACTTAATCTCCCCGTGTCTAACAAAAATGAATGTGTCCTCATGTAACTCAACTTGTGCTATGTTAAGCGCTCTGATACTCAATACCTTCGGGTCAGGTTTGCGCTATATAAAACTCCGTAAAAAAAAAAAATACTAATAATATTGTTAATACCCCGTATTACAGACAGTTGGAGGATCTGTCCCCTCCCTGTCTGGTGATTTTACTCAATGGTCACCCCTTTTACAGTAGTCATTGAGTAAATATAAGACATGCATGAGACCTTCCTCATTGGATGCAGGCACACCAATGAGTACACGTAAACAAGAAAAGAACATAATTAATACATTCCACCCAATGCCTCCCAGAACTAAAATTTATGTTCTTCAATGCAAAGTACATTGCTTAATTGAATTAGATATTAATTAAAGGAAGGTGAACAAGGACTAAAAGAGGTTATACTGGATTTATTGGACAAGGAAAAATTATGAACTGTATCTGGAAATTCATGCAATAGTCCTATCTTTCCAGTGGTCAAACGAGATGATGGTACAGGAAAAATTAAATATTATACAGTAGTTGATTTGCGAGCAATTAACAAAATAGTTATGTCCAAGTATCCAGTGGTCCCAGATATTACCACAATGTTTTGCTCTATCCCTACTGATTGAATGAATTAAATAATTTTATAAAGCACGCAATTACCCGTGGGTGTCGTAGCGCTAGGGGTAGGACAACAAAACTAACCAGCCAGCTGGAGCACAACTACTCTGACACCAGCTTATCCCGCGGCTTCACTAAAAAGCCAAGGGGCATATCAGCAAGGAACGGCGATGAATAACACAAAGCATGCTTAGCGCTTTGTTATTCATCGCCGTCTATCTCTGGAATTTATCACCCTGGTAGCGTGTTATCAACAACGCATTGCTCCAAGGCGATAAAAATTCCAGAGATAGTGGGGGAAATCGAGGTTTTGTAGGGAACAGCGCTGGTTTTCCAGCGATGTTCTCTGCAAAAAGGGCGATGAACTTGCTGATACAACCCTGTGGTCGTAGCAGCATAATCCACCCCCTATGTTAGGGATGGGTAAGTCAGGATTTTAGCAGACGTTAGTTTTTGGAGAAAAGAGCAGTTTTCTCCAAAAACTAACGTCTGCTAAAATGCTGGGACAGCCTTGTAAATATCGCAATGTGCACATCAGCGATATTTGCAAGGCTGTACTGCCCAGTGACGCCCACTTTGCATCTCATTAGAGATGCAAAGGGAGGCGTCGGGAAAAATCGCATGTTAGCACCATCTTGTAAATAGGTCGATAGTTTTATCTCTGCTTTTTTGGCTTTTAAAGCCAAAAAAGCGGAGATAAAGCCCTTGTTAATATGCCCCCAAGTCTTTAACTGCTTCCTAAATTGCAGCAGGGTAGGTTGGAGGTGTAAAGTAAGAGGAAGTGAGTTCCATAGTTTTCCTGCACAAATGGAAAACGCTCTTCCTCCCCATCTTGCTTTGTTTATTCTAGGTATATGGACCGGGCACATTGCCTTGGAAAAAATTCCTGTCTCTCACTTGTAACCAGTGGAGACCATACAGTGATTGGGGTACGGGTGCAAATCAAACGGAATAAACAGAAATACACAAAGAAACCTGAAGAAGTGATCAAGTTTATTTGTTCTGAGAAGCATAATTTTGTGTAAAAAATCCACGTTTCTTGCTTTTTGAACCGGTACTGGTAGAGTGCCTAAATCAAGGGCCTCTATGACTCATTCCAGAATGGAGTCTCCTTACCAAAAAGCAAAACCTTGTGTTTTTGGAGTTCAATTTCTGACAGTTACCTTGAATCCAACTTGCAACTTGAGACATGCAGCTGCAAAATTCCTTGCCTCATTTTTACTTCCGATGAGATAGACACCACTATCTGAGTGTCATCTGAGTGTCATCAGCGTAGGAAAATACAGCTAGGCCATAGCTACGAATAAAGTTGATAAGGGGATGACAAATATTGAAAAGCGTAGGTCTGAGGGAGGAACCCTGGGAGAGTATCAAGTATCCAGTGGTCCCAGATATTACCACAAGGTTTTTCTCTATCCCTACTAATGAATGAATGAATTAAATAATGTTATATAGCGCAAAATTACCCATGGGTGTCAAAAGCGCTAGGGGTATGACAACAAAACTAACCAGCCAGCTGGAGCACAACTACCCTGACTGCAGCTTATCCCGCAGCTTCAGTAAAAAGCCAAGTCTTCAACTGCTTCCTAAATTGCAGCAGGGTAGATTTAGGTGTAAGGTAAGAGGAAGTGAGTTCCATAGTTTTCCTGCACAAATGGAAAACGCTCTTCCTCCCTGTCTTGCTTTGTTTATTCTAGGTATAGTAACGTTCGTGAAACGCTGGATATGAGACTCCTATTAGGAGTATACCTAAATAACCATTCCTGAAAGTACATTGGACCGGCCCGGTGGAGGGTCTTATGGACCGGGCACATTGCCTTGAAAAAAATCCTTTCTCTCACTGGTAACCAGTGGAAGACCATGCAGATTGGGATGCGGGTGCAAACTTGGCAATTTTCAACAGCAGTCTTGCTGCTGTATTCTGTAAAGACTGCATTTTCTTTACCCAGTGTTTATGAGTGCCCAAATACAGGGCATTATAGTAATCAAACTTCGAGAAATTGAAAGCCATCATCAATGGCTTTTGCAAATCAAACTGAATTAACAGAAATATTTTTTTCACTACTGACTACTGTATATATATTTTCAACACAAGAAACCTGAAGAAGTGATCAAGTTTATTTGTTCTGAGAAGCATAATTTTGTGTAAAGAATTACTCCCAGGTTTCTTGCTTTCTGAACCAGTATTGGTAGTGTGCCTAAATCGAGGTCCACCTTGACTCATTCCAGAAGGGAGTCTCCTTTCCAAAAAGCAAAACCTTGGGTTTTCGGAGTTCAATTTCTGACAGTTACCTTGCATCCAGCTTGCAACTTGAGACATGCAGCTGCAAAAGTTCCTTGCCTCTTTTTTACGTTGGATGAGCTAGACACCACTATCTGTGTGTCATCTGAGTGCCATCTGCGTAGGAAAATACAGCTAAGCCATAGCTACGAATAAGGTTGATAAGGGGTATGACATAAATATTGAAAAGCTTAGGGCTGAGGGAGGACCCCTGGGAGATGCCACAGGGGAGGGAGAAGGGCGAGGAACTAGCGTCCCCCATCTCCACATGCTGTTGTCTGTCAATTAGAAATGAACTCAGCAGGGCCAGTACAGAGTTTCCAAAACCGAACGAATGGAGCCGTTCTATCAGGAGTGAATGGTGAACCATATCAAAAGTGGCAGACAGATGCAATAAAATCAATGCAGCTTTGCCGCCCTTGTCGTTTACCATTTTCAATTCCTCTGAGGCTGCTACCAAACCTGATTCAATGCAGTGGTTTGCTCTGAATCCATACTGTAAGGAGTCGAGCAGCTGGTAGGCGTCTAAAAATGCTGCCATTTCTTAATTCATTGCCTTTTCTAGTATTTTGGCAGGGAAAGGTAGGCAAGATATAAGCCTCTAGCTTTCCACCTTCTTTGGGTCCAAAGAGGGTTTTTTCACCAGTGGAAGGATATACGCAATTTTCCATATATTCAGAAACTGCCCTGTGGTCAGTATTTCATTTAGTAGTCCCATGAGAGGACCTGCAACTGAACTGTCTATTAGATTGAGAACCTAAGAGGGGCAAGGATCCGACAGGACCACATATTTCATAGAATTGATGAGACTGATTATTTTTTCCTTGGTGAAGGGGGTGAATCTTTCAAATTGTGGAGTGTCTAGAGGGATGAGGATTGCTGTGAGTCCAGCTCATTAGCATGGAATACATCATCTATGCGCAGTGTGTTTTGAGATGGCAAAAACATTTTAAAGATGGAATTGACTTTGGACTGAAAAAAGTCTGCCAGCTTATTGCAGATTCGTCAGGACAAACCACCATATTCATGAAAATCGGCATTTGCGATTCTGTAATAGCGAAAAAAAGCGAATCGCTATTCAGAAATCACAAATCCGAATTCATGAAGAATTGCGATAAAAAAAAGCGATTTGCACGCGATCGCAAATTCCGTTAGCGCTTACCGATAATCGCCGAAAAATCGCTATTTCCGGCTACCCGCGCCGGGATTGCGAGCTCGCAAATAGCGATATCGCTATTTGCGATATCGCTATTTGCGAGATCGCAAACTCGCGAGATCGGGAAAACGGGAAGTCGCATTTCGAGCCCAGTGATGACATCACAACCAGGAAGCTGCCGGTTCCCACCCCCATTCTCCACAGTGAGGCTGACTGAGAGGGAGCAAGTTAGAGAGCTGCAGCAATACAGGAGAGAACTACAGAACCACAACTCTGATACAATGTCTGAGGAACCTGTACCTGGCACCAGCAGCTCGTCTGGGCGCAAAAGGAAATTAAAATTTTCGGAGCAGGAGCTAGAACACCTGATAGAGGGGGTGGTGGCCAACCATGGGAAACTGTTTGGAGCAGATTCCAGGAGGGTCCCTGAACAAGAGAAGCGCAGGATATGGCAGGGGATTGCCTCCAATGTGAACTCCGTGGGAGTGGCGGACAGGTCCCTAGAGGAGTTAAAGAAGCGCTGGTATGACCTCCGAGTCCGTGCCAAGGAGAAGGTGGCGGCGCGCCTTGGGGAGTCCTCGGGCACTGGAGGAGGAGGACCAACTGTCCCATAGGCATGCCATAGTTGCACATCAAGGAATGTCCTGAAGCATTGTGGGAGATGTAGTCTGGCCACAATGTTGTAGTACCACAATGCAGCCAGACAGGTCCCAAAGCACACAAAGCCACAGCCATTCAGGGAATGTCACCCAGCATGCATGTAGCAACTGCACGTCTGCCAGATACATGCAACTAATGATCCACCACTTACCCCCACAGGTGGCGAAAGCAGCGATAGCGAAAGGCTGCAAATCGATGAGGAGGTCCAGGAGGAGGAGGTGCCACCACCAACCCAGGCACCAGCCCCTGCCGCTGCATCAACACCAGCAGCAAGATCCACCTGCAGTGTCCCCCCTGCGACTGGTGCAGCACCCACAGTCGCTGCCAGGCCAGCCACCATTGTGCCTCCTGCTACCGCTGCACCACCTAGAGCCACAGCCAGGGCAGCTACCATTGTGCCCCCTGCATCTTGTACACCAGCAACACCAGCAGTCACAGCCCCTGCATCTGGCGCACCAGCAACACCTGCGGTCACACCCCCAGCAGCTGTCGCCACAACATCCGGGGCCGCACCAGTTGCCACACAGCGGCCAGCCACAGACTCTGGCCAGCAGGGCAGGCATGGCAGGTCACGCCAGCACTCCACTGCAGCAAGCAGGCGGGCCAATGAACAGGGACTGGGGCGGCTCAGCGTTGAAAGACGCATGCTGTGGATACACCAGCGCCAGGCACAACAGCAGGGAGCTATTCAGCTGCAGCTCCATATGATAGGGCGCAATGTGGCCACAGTTGCGGGCCACATGGACGGCATGAGGGCAGCCATGGCAGGTGTGGGGGAGCGATTAGACAACATGACTGCAGCCATGGCAGGTGTGGGTGAGGGAATGGCCCGCATGGCTGCAGCCATGGAGGCCAACACCGCTGCCATGTCGACACAGCGCAGTGCAGCACGCCGCCGCCACCGCCAACTTATGAGCCGGCTGGCCACATACGGCAGGGCAAGTTATGTAGCAGCAAATGCTACTTCTCTGTTGGCGCGGCGCTCCCTGACCCAGCAGCACCAACTAGTACAGTGCAGTGAGGACATGGGTAGGGTGCTGGAGCACCTCACCACGGCCGTCATTGCACTACACCCTCCAGCAATACCATCGGTTGTGGGGGGTGATGATGCTAGTGAGGGGGCGTCCAGCCTCAGCTCCCACTCTGCCTCACAGATCCCACCACACAGCCGCAACACCAGGCCCACGCCAGGTCCTGAAGCCCCGGAGGAGGATGCCCCTCAGAGGCGCTCGGGCGCAAGGTGCAGTAGGCGCACCTGAGAACTTCAGACTATCATTGGCACAGGCTGACGTTAAGCCTGCCATGTTGTAATACACAGCAGTATGCTGTAATACTGTTTGTTGGAGTTATTTGTACTTGAACCTTATTTTATTTTTTGTGAATTGAACAAATACATTTATTTTGCTACACACATTAGCGTTGTGTCATCATTACATTTTGCATGCATTGTTGATTAGTGGGGTGATGGAAGAGGTTGTACTAGAAACTGTTCACTGTGATGTGGTTGCGACGTCTGTGCCCTTCTGCTGGGTTCTCCCCATGTGCATGGCGCGCATGTGCAGGTGGCCGGTTGTCCCCCTCAGATTCACTGCCAGAGATGTCAACAGGTATCCGGCGCTTGGTTGCAATGTTATGTAGTATTGCGCAGACAGCCACAATGCGGCAGCACATTTCAGGACTGTAATACATGGCCCCACCTGTCTTGTGCAGTATGCGAAACCTGCTCTTGAGCAGGCCAAATGTCCTTTCTATGCAATTCCTTGTCCGTATGTGTGCAATATTGTAGCGCCGTTGCTGGGGTGTAGCAGGGTTGAGGTATGGGGTCAGGAGGTATTCACGGAGGGCGTAGCCACTGCCACCTGCATGAGAGGAGCAGATGGTGATTGCCTGTGCTGCGCTGTTACATCTTAGCAATGTGACATTTTCAACAAAGTGTACTTACCAAGTAGGTGTCCTTCCCCAAACTCTCCCCTGACCAGTCGTGTGTGGAGGCCGCTGTGCCGGAAAATGAAGGAGTCATGGGTACTCCCTGGGTACTGTGCGACAATGTCAGTGATGTATGTCTTAGCATTGCAGACCATCTGGATGTTGAGGGAGTAGTAGGACTTTCTATTGCAGAACATATACTCCATGGCAGCTGGTGGGCAGATGGCGGCGTGGGTACAGTCTATGCATCTGAGCACATGTGGAAAATGGGCTACATTGTAGAATTGTAGCTTGGTCATGTCCAATTCCTGTTGGCTGGCGGGGAATTTGATGTGACGGTGTAGCTGGGTGAGCATGGCGTCAACAAAAGTGTGGAGGCAGCGTGACATGGTGGGCTGGGATATCCCCCAGCAGCCGCTACTATCCCCTGGAATCTCCCGGAGGCCAGGAGGTGCAGGCTACACAATACCTGCACATGTGTAGGCACCGCATTGGTACGGCCTGTTGGGTGCTGCATCAGGGGGTCAAGGTCCTGTATTAGCTGCATTATCATTTCCCCATTCAGCCTGTATTTAGCATATATCTGCTCTCTGGTTTGGCCCAGCAAGGTGGAATATCCTGTCCTGGATCCTGCGTCTCCTCCGTGCTAATCGCTCTAGCCTTCGACGCCTCACCACCATGTACATTCCTGGCATTGTGGGACTCCTAATGCTGCTGATGATGATGGTCCTTATGTGTGATTGGTCAGGCCAGAACCTGTTGGTGATAGGACAACGGTTTTTTTAAAGTATTTTTTGCATGGCTTTTATGGTTACCACCTGCTTTGAGTTGTCCTTATTTTGCGTGGTGCAAATAGCGATTTTTGGGTTTTTCGCTATTAGCGAATTTTCTTGAATACCGATTGCGATTATATAGCGAATTCGCTATTATTTTCGCAGAATCCGTGGTTTATCGCATTTTCCGAATCTCTAATGCTGACCTGCCGGGATTCTGCGAATATGATAGCGAATTCGCTATTCTGTGTTTGCGAATTCGCTATTTTGATGTTGAATGCCGATTACGGAAATTGCGCCCGCAATTGCATTTTCGCAGCGATTGCGGACGCAATTTTACTTCATGAATCAGGCTGTAAATGTACTACTGTTGCTACTGTTTAAAAAAGCTCCCTGGTTGTGTTTTTTGCTGAGCTTATTTTTTTAGAATTTGTTTTGTTTTTTTTGTTATGTGATTAGTGCCTTATATTTTGCAAGTAATTCTTTGTGTTTGACCTTTTCGTCCCAACAATATTCCTTCCTTCATTTGCTCTCCTGATACCTGCATTTCACTTGAAGTGCTTTTAATTATTGAGAAAACCATGGGGATGATGGATTTTTCCTGCAACTTTTTAATATTTTTTCCGGCACCAATCTAAGGGCTGTTGAATTTAGTCAATGAGTGCAGTCGATTGCTGCGTTATTCACAGAGCAATCTGGAACGGCAAAGAATTTGAGAGGCTGTTCTTCAATTCCTTGAAATTAAGGTTTTTACAGGACCGGTATTTAATGGTTCTGGGTTTATTATTACCAGTACCTTTGTTTGGGGGGACTTTAATTGAAAAGAAGATGGCCTTATGATCTGACGATGCTACTGGCAGGACCTTCTTTACTTTTAGTTCCTGATTATTTGTAAATATTTCATCCAGAGTGTGGTTGGCAAGATGGGTGAGTTCTCATATTAACTGATTTAAGTTGAAACTCCTGAGAGTATCAACCAAATGATCCGAATCCGTGTTATTTAAAAACTCCAGGTTAAAATTAAAATCACCCACTATCATAAATCTGGGGTAACTTACAGAGAATTCCATGAAGTCCTGAATTTTCTGGATAAAGTTGGCCCTCTGGCCAGGTGGTCGATAGATTAATAGTCACTGAAAGGTAAATTAGTTATTCAATTTCAAACTAAAGCCAATGGCTTCACAGTTCAGATAGAATATGGGTTGAAAGTTGGCATTAATTGAGCTGCTGTACACAATCACAACTCCCCCGCCTTTCCTGTCTGTTCTGTCTAGTCATTCGATATTGTAGCCGGTTGGAATGGCGATTTTAATATCGGGGTCAGTAAAACTATCTGCCCAGGTCTCTGTGAGAAAGGTAATATCTGGATTGTGTTGGATCATAAGATCTGCAAATTCATATTAATTTTCATATGGGATCTTGAATTAAGTAACATACAAGAAAACATCCTCCATGAAACTTGTCCCTCTGTTGTCCTCACAAGGGCCTCTGGGAGAATAGTATGGCTTGTTGATCCTTGTACTATTCCTTACGATCAAAGTTGCAGGCTTGACATTAATAGCAATCTATTTTGGGGACGAGTTATGGGGCCGATAAAGAATCAAATTACTGACATTCTGTATTACATGAAGCTCTTCTATCGTATATCTTACCAATCGAACAGAAGTCCTGGTGCTTGGTGCCACCCAAGCGAGGACGAGGGCAGACGGGTTTGCCTTTAGCACCCCAGCGGTTCGCATCCACCGGTCTTTCATCTCAATGTATCCCCTAGTACACATCAAAATATGCACCACTAACTTCTAAGCTGGCGGCCAGCTAGGAAAGGGAAATGGGACATCTCACCTTTGGCTCTCTCTGCTCAAACTGGACAAACACCTGAGGCGGACCGGAACGTCAAGGAAGGTTGGCAGGTAAGTTCCTTTTATTAATAAGCATTTGCAATGCAATAGGTCTCGCAATTGCGAGATTTTGAGCTATTGCAGTGGCATTGTAAATGACAATGTCTTTTATTTCTGTGTTTTGAAGCAACGAATGCAAGGCATTGTCGTTTACAATACCAATAAGTCAATGTATCTAAAATGCGAGATCTATTGCATTGCAAATGCTTGCATTATTTTAAAGTGCTCTTTTTTTAATAACAGGAGATGTACAAAAAGCGATGCAGAGAGTAAGCAACCAAAACAATCAGAGCTACGAGGTGGCAGTGGTGTTCCCACAATGATGACTTTGATAATAATGTGCAAAAGACAGAGAGGGACCCCTCACAAGTATCAAGGGAACTGAGGTACTTACAGCCAGAACAATCATTTGCAATCCAATATGTCTCGCATTAGGAAAGTTTGATCTTTTAATATTGTAAATGATCTTTTTTTTATTTTTGTTTTTTAATTGTAAAAATATAGAAATTAATAGCTTTGTCTTTTACAATGCCAATAGTTTTAATTTTTTCAAATGTGACACCTTTTGCAATTGTAATACAATATGTGTTGTTTGTACGTGACTTAGATGTATTGATATTACAAATAACAATGGCTTCTAATGAAATGTAATAATTAATTTTTAAATAAAAGTTATTGTAATGTATAATGGCAATTGTTAAAACTTTTGCAAATAACTTGTGTGAAGAATATGTTTAGTGTATTTTATTGTCACGAAAATCCAAGAAAATAATGGAAATATTAACACTTTTTTTGACATTTGTAATAAAGTTTGCAACATTGAGAGAACATATTTGAACCAGTTGTTGTCGGATTGTTGCACAGATTTCTGCTGTGGTGTCGCTGAGTGATGTTGTGGTGGCGCCAAGTGATGCTGTGGTGTTCAGTGATGCTGTTGTAGGGCATAGTGATGTTGTGGTGCCCCTTAGTGATGCTGTTGTGCCCCTGAGTGATGCTGTTGTTGTGCGATAGATAGATAGAGTGAGTGCGATAGATAGAGTGAGTGCGATAGATAGCTAGAGGGTGGGCGATAGATTTCTAGAGTGAGGGCGATAGATTTATAGAGTGAGGGTGATAGATTTATAGAGTTAGGGTGATAGATAGAGTGAGGTCGATAAAGTGAGGGCGATAGATAGATTTAGGGCGATAGATAGTGTGAGGGCGATAGAGTGAGTGCGATAGATAGAGTGAGTGCGATAGATAGAGTGAGGGCGATAAAGTGAGGGCGATAGATAGATTTAGGGCGATAGATAGTGTGAGGGCGATAGATAGAGTGAGTGCGATAGATAGAGTGCGATAGATAGAGTGAGTGCGATAGATAGAGTGAGGGCGATAGATAGAGTGAGGGCGATAGATAGAGTGAGTGCGATAGATAGAGTGAGGGAGATAGATACTGGGCGATAGATAGAGTGAGTGCGATAGATAGATAGATAGAGTGAGTGCGATATTTTGATAGACTGAGGGTGCTAGATCGATCGAGTGATGGCGATAGATGTGTGTGTGTAGTTGTATGTGTGTTGTTGTTTGTGTGTATGTGTGTCTGCGGTTACTGAAGGATGTATGTGGAAGAGTGCAGCATATCAGCATATTACAAGAGAACAGGGAGTTAAAGAAGGATGCGTGTTGAAGAGATCAGCACAGGAGAATAGAACAGGGAGTTAAAGAAGGAGGTGGGGTGGAAGAGAGCAGCAGATCAACACAGGAGAAGAGAACAGGGAGTTAGAGAAGGATGTTGTTGGAAGAGAGGAACAGATCAGCACAGCAGAAGAGAACAGGGAGTGAAAGAAGGAGGTGGAGTGAAAGAGAGCAGCAGATCAGCACAGCAGAAGAGAATAGAACAGGGATTTAGAGAAGTAGGTGGGTGGATGAGAGGAACAGATCACACAACCAGAGAAGCGAACAGGGATTTAGAGAATGATGCGTGAGGAAGAGAACAGCAGATCTGCATGGGAGAAGAGAGCTGTGATTTAGAGAAGGATTTTCTGGAAGGGAACATCAGATTAGTACAGGAGAAGAAAACAGAGTTAAAGAAGGAGCCGGGTGGAAGAGAGCAGCAGATGAGCACAGTTGAAGAGAATAGAACAGGGAGTTAGAGAATGAGGCGGGAGGAATAGAACAGCAGATCTGCATGGGAGAAGAGAACTGGGAGTTAGAGAATGAGTTTGTGTAAGGGAACAGCAGATCAGTACAGGATATAAAAGCTGAGCTAAAGAAGGAGGTGGGTGGAAGAGAGCAGCCGATCAGCACAGGTGAATAGAACCGGGAGTTAAGGAAGGAAGCGGGTGGAAGAGAAGGAGTAGTTTCTGTCCTGTAACTCCAGTTCTGTAGTAGGGGTATCTCTGTTATAGTCATAATCTAGTGAATAGTCCTGCCCATGTGCGTGGACCCCGGAGCAATCAAAAAGAATCTCTTAAATTTTCTAAAAATGCAGCTCTGCATAGACACTTAAGAGAGAATTTAAAGACAGATAATGCAGCCTATCCACAGGCTACACTGTCCAGTACTTCAACTAGCAATTCCACCAACAAAACCACAAACTGCACAGCCTGCCCAGTTTTCTCCACAGAAAACTTTCCCTTTTACCAGTAAAAGCCAATGGAATGATAGAGAGGAAGGAGTGGACAGACAAGCTCCATAGGCTGCCATTATGTGGCTTAAACAGGATACTGTGCCTTTAAGAGAACTTTCCGGAACTCTCTCAGTATCCTAGAATGCACAGCAGGTCCCTCTTACTTTCAGTTCTTTTTGAAGGCGTAACACGCTAGACCTGTAGCATTCCTTATATGAATATCTTTCTCCACCGGGGAGGAGGGCGGGCGCTTATGACTATAATAGAGATACCCCTACTACAGAACTTGAGTTACAGGACAGAAATTATTCCTTCTGTAGTAGGGGATATCTGTGTATAGTCATAATCTAGTGAATAGAATGGCAAGCCCATCCCCACACCAAGCGGCGGTGGAGACTAAGAGAACAAACCACTACTGTGCGAACAAATTTCGCAGCGAAGCCTGCCCAACCTGAGCATCTGTCCTGGCATCAGTGGCCAGACAGTAATGCTTAGCAAAGGTATGAACAGACTTCCATGTGGCTGCCTTGCAGATTTCCGCAATGGGAACATTGAGTAGCAAAGCTGTCGTGGCAGCTTTGCCCCTGGTGGAATGAGCCTTAGGCTTACCTCCTAAGGTCTTATTAGCTTTTTGGTAACACAATTGTATACAGGACAAAATCCACCTAGAGATTAACTGTTTAGAGGTAGCAAGACCTGTCCTGACTGATCCATAATTGATAAACAATTGGTCTGACCTACGAATATCTTTGGTTTTATCCAGATAAAATTTCAACACCCTCCTAACATCCAGGAAATGTAGAGATCGTTCCGCCGGAGAGGAAGGATTCTGAAAAAACGTAGGTAACGTTATTGTCTGGTTAACATGGAAATCAGAAATAACCTTGGGAAGAAATTTAAGGTGAGTACGCATAACAACCTTAGCAGCATGAAATACAGTATATGGTTCTTGGCAACACAACGCCTGAATTTCACTCACCCTGCGGGCCGATGTAATGGCCAAGAGGAACGCCGCCTTCCAGGACAGGTGCTGCAACGAAGCCTTATGAATAGGTTCAAAAGGCTCCTTCACCAAGCTGGACAGCACCACATTCAATTCCCATGAAGGCGAAGGAAGCCGGACAGGAGGGAACACTTTCTTCAAGCCTTCCAAAAAATCCTTGATCACAGGGATCTGGAAGAAGGAGGTCTGTGAAGGGCACTAAGCGCAGCGAGATGCACCTTAATGGAATGAACATTAAGGCCAGACTGCGCCAGATGTAGAAGGTACGGAAGGATGACATCTTCCTGGCATTTCGTCGGATCATAGTTCTTGGACTTGCACCATATTCAGAATCTCTTCCACTTGTAAGCATAAGAAGTCCTAGTGGAAGGTCGCTTCGCCTCCTTCAGTATGTCCATACAATCTCCTGGTAGATTCAAATGGCCATATTGCACTATCTCAGGAGCCATGCTTCCAAACTCAAAGACGAGAGGTTGGGGTGAACCATCTGCCCCCCGAACTTCGTGAGAAGGTCCGGCCTGCACGGCAGCCGATTGTGAGGAAGGAGAGACCGGTGAAGCAGGTCCGTGAACCACCACTATCTGGGCCATTCCGGTCAGGATCATCCGCGCCCTGGACTGGGATAGCTTGATGAGAACCGCCGGAATCAGGGGAATGGGTGGAAAAGCGTACAGAAAGCTGTTTGACCAGTCGATCCATAGCGCATTCCCCAGCGTCCCCTGCTGGTAGTACCTGGAGGCGAAGTCTCGGCATTTGCTGTTTTCGGCGGTGGAGAACCGATCTACGTCTTGGAGTCCCCACCTTGCGAAGACTTCTCCTAGTACTTCGTCGTTTATGACCCATTCGTGGTTTTCCTGAATCAGTCTGCTCAGTGCGTCTGCCTGAACATTCTGCACACCTGGTAGATGGGCAGCCATTATCGTCAGTCCTCTGGCCAGAAGCCAGCGCCAGATCGTCTGCGCCTCCTGCGAGAGAGTGCGCGATCTCGAACCTCCCTGCTTGTTGAGGTAATACATCGTGGTCGTATTGTCCGTCTGTACAAGCAGAGAGTTGGTCTGAAAGGACGGAAGAAAGGCCTTCAGCGCCAAGTGAACAGCTCTGAGTTCCAGGAAATTGATGTGATAAGTGGACTCCGTCGGGGACCACGTTCCTTGTATCTGTAGGTCTCCGGAGTGCGCCCCCCAGCCGTGGAGAGACGCATCCGTCACGACAGTCTGAGTGGGAATGTCCTTGTGGAAGGGAACCCCTCTGAGGAGATTCTCCGCTGAACACCACCACTTCAGAGCCTGAAGAGCATGCAGAGACAGTCGTATCTTGTCGTCCCAAGATCCTTTCCTATGATCCCACTGGTCCTCCAAGCACTCCTGCAGAGGTCTCATGTGCAGCCGTGCGTGAGGTGTGAGGAAGATACAAGAGGCCATCGACCCCAGTAGAGAAGACACCGTCCTCACTGTTGTAGATGGAGCGGTCATAAGAGCCTGAGCCTTCCGAAGGATCGATAGTCGTCGCTCCACACTTGCTGACAGCATCTTGATGGAGGCTCCCAAGTACTATATGCACACTGGACCGGAGTCGAGACAGACTTGGACATGTTGACGTGCAACCCCAGCTTGTTCAAGAGAACGCACGTCTTCCGTAAATGCGCTTGAGCTTCGAGAAGGAGGATTCTTTGATCAACCAGTCCTCCATGTACGGGTAGATAAACACCTTGTTCTTCCTCAGGTGTGCTGCTACCACTGCCATGCACTTCGAGAATGTCCTGGGTGCTGACTTCAGCCCAAATGGCAGCACTGTGTACTGATAATGATTGGCGCCGACTTGGAATCGCAGGAACTTCCTGTTCTTATGTGGAATGGGCACATGGAAGTATGGAAGTACGCATCCTGTAGGTCTATGGCACACAGCCAATCCCCTTGCTGCAGCTGAGGATAAATCTGATGCAACGACAGCATGCAAAACTTTTCTCTGCGAATCCACTTGTTTGCTTGTCGCAAATCCAGAATGGGCCTGAACTCGTTCTTGTCCTTCTTGCGAACCAGAAAGAACTGTGAGTACAGACCTCTTCCTCTTTGAGACAGAGGTACGTCTTCTATCGCCCTTTTCCTTAACAGGGTATCGGCCTCCGCCTGGAGCTCGAGCAGCTGAAACCGCGAGCTGACCGGTAGAATCCCTGGAGGAGGGCTCGTGAACCGAAGACTGTATCCATTGCAAACAATATTCAGCACCCACTTGTCCTGAGTAATTTTTCTCCACTCTGCCAGAAAAAATTGAACGCTTCCCCCCACCGGAGTGGGTAACGGATGCAGGGGAAGTAAAGGCTCAGGGCCTAGACCCGGCCGGGCCCTTGGTCGCTGTTGCCGACTGGTGGCCGCCTCTGCCTTTCTGGCGCTTCTGGAAGGGCCTTCGGAACTGCTGCTGTTGTTGCTGCTGCTGCTGTCCCGAAGCCTGGCCACGCCCTCTGCCCTGTCCACCGAACCGTCTCTGGAACGGGCGGGAAGATTTCTTGGTATCCATGGGCTTTTCCAGACCCACAGCCGTGAGCGTCTCGGCCTCCGCCTTCATGCGGGCCATTTCGTCATCTGCATGTTTTCCAAACAGGGTTTCGCCAGAGAATGGAAAATTGGCATCCCTTTGTTGCACTTCAGGCTTCAGCGACGTGAGGCGGAGCCAGGCGTGTCGTCGGTGGTTAACTCCATGGCAGTAACCATGCGCCGCCAGGAGGGAAGAATCAGCTGCAGCACTGATGACCTGATTCGCCACCAACATCCCTTCATTCAACACCTCTTGGAAATCTTCTCTCTTGTCATGAGGTAGGTGTTCTACAAACTGCTGGAGGGATTCCCAGAGGGCTCGGTCATACCGCCCTAATAAGGCAGTGGCACTCGCCACCTTCATGGAAGTCGCCGATGTCCCACAGACCTTCCGCCCCGCCGAGTCCAGCCATCTAGATTCTTTATCTGGCGGGACTGTGGACGACGGAGTGGTGGCATGCTGCTTCCGAGCCGCCGTCACTATCACAGAGTCTGGCGGAGGATCCACCCTCAGAAAAGCCGGATCCGAGTCGGGAGCCCGGTACTTCTTCTGGAGTCTCGAGGGGGCCGCCTTAGCAACCGCCGGGGTGAGGAACAGTTCCATGGCCGGCTCCTCCAAGCCCGGTACCAGCGGTAGTAATGGTCGAGACAGATGTTTCTGGTGCAGCGTCTCGAAGATCACCAATGTTTTGGGCGTGGGCACCGTCAACGTGATGCCCAACTTCACTGCACCCCTCAACAGGACATCATGGAAAGACACCAGAACGTCGACCGGTGACACCCTTGTGCCCGGAGACCCCGACAACGTAGGTGAATAGTCCCGAGTCTCTGAAGACCCCGTATGCGAACGGGACCTGCGCCTCCTGTGGCGTCGTCTCGACCACGTCGATGACCTGTTGTGACTCCGCGATCGCTCCCTCCTCCTGGAACGAGATCGCAACCTCCCAGTTTTCGGACGCTCCACAGGCCTCAGCTGAGGCGTCTTCCATGGCCTATCCAGGGGCTTCGGCTTAGGCGTCCCCTTAGGTGGTGTAGGGTAGCGAGGCAGTGACACCGACCTCGGCAGAACAACCGGAGGTACTTCCGGCCGAGGGACGGCATGAGGAGAGGGCGGTGGTGGGAGCCGTGGCAGCTATGGCGGAAGTGGCGGAAGAGGAGGATTGCTGGGAGGAGCCTCCTTAGGTAGAGGAGGGGGAGGTGGGGGCGTCTTCGGCCGAGGCAGTGTATAAACCACTGAGTACACCGAGCCCGGCGACTTCTTCGGGGGAGGGGACTGCGAACTAGTCCCTCCAGTCAGTGACCGCCGTCTCCGGCGTCCTACCCCAGATCCAGCGTGACTGCTGTCGCCAGAACTCCTTCTGCGCCACTTAGGAGAGTTGGAAAGCCTCCGAGACGCTGATCTCTTTCTTCTCAACGCCGAGCGTCGCTTCTCCGGCGTCTAACGCCGCCTCCGCGACGTTGAGCGTCTCCTCTCCGGCGTCGAACGCCTCCTCCGCGACTTTGATCGATTCGTCTTTGACGCCGAACGCCGCCTCCGCGACGTCGAACGTCCTCTCCTCGATGGCGAGCGTCGATTCCTTCTCGACGTCGATCGCTTCCTCGAGGTCCTCGAAGTCGAGGATCCCATCGACGCCAACCGTGTCCTCGACGGCGACCGGCGTTGTCGCCTCAACGGCGAGCGCCGACGCCTGTCTCTCTTACTCCGACGTCGATGGCTCGACGCTGACGTCGACGACAAATAATCCGTCGACGGCGGCCTACCCAGGCCCTTCGACGTCGATCCTCCACGCCGTCTCGACCCAGAGCCCTTGGGAGATGGGGAACACACCGTCGTCATCCCTCTCGACATCGTCGTCGATGCAATCGACGCAGACGGAGACCGGGAGCGTTTGCTGGGCTTCCTGCCTCTGGGGAGCCCCCCAGAGGCCTCAGCAGGGGCAGAGGGAGCCTTCCCAGCCTGCCCAGACCCACCTGCAGCCTGCAGTCGTCTCTCCTCTAGGCCTTGCAGCCTGCTCTTCAGCCTTTCCCTCAGGGTCCTTGCTGAAAAGTTCTGGCAGATGTCACATTCCTCAGGGGCATGTGCAGCAGGGAGACAGAGGATGCAGACGCCGTGTGGATCAGACTTGGACTTCTTCCTTCCACATTCTGGACACTTGTCGAAGGGAGCAGGCATTTTAGAACCCTAAAAAGCCTGAACAAATATACAGAAGTGAAGAAAAACACCAAGCACACAAAACTGAAACACTTTTAAACACCAAAGTGCACAAAAATCCAATAAACCATTGAAAAGGGAGAGCTCAATGCTCCAGGGTCCTGCTAGCAGGAGCCGGAAAAAAGAACTGAAAGTAAGAGGGACCTGCTGTGCATTCTGGGAGACTGAGAGAGTTCTGGAAAGTTCTCTTAAAGGCACAGTATCCTGTTTAAGCCACATAATGGCAGCCTATGGGGCTTGTCTGTCCACTCCTTCCTCTCTATCATTTCAGTGGCTTTTACTGGTAAAAGGGAAAGTTTTCTGTGGAGAAAACTGGGCAGGCTGTGCAGTTTGTGGTTTTGTTGGTGGAATTTCTAGTTTAAGTACTGGACAGTGTAGCCTGTGGATAGGCTGCATTATCTGTCTTTAAATTCTCTCTTAAGTGTCTATGCAGAGCTGCATTTTTTGACAATTTAAGAGATTATTTTTGATTGCTCCGGTGTCCACGCACATGGGCGGGACTATTCACTAGATTATGACTATACACAGAGATCCCCTACTACAGAACCTATTTGTAGCACATGAGAAGAGAACAGGGATTTAGAGAAGGAGGCGTGTTGAAAGAGAACAGCAGATCAGCACAGGAGAAGAGAAGCAAACGGAGTTAAAGAAGGAGTTGGGGTGGACAAGAGCAGCAGGTAAGCACAGGATAAGGTAACATGGAGTTAAAGAATGAGGCGGGTGGAAGAGAACAGCAGTTCAGCACAGGAGAAGAGAACAGGGAGTTAGAGAAGGAGGCAGTGGAAGAGAGCATCTGATTATTATAGGAGAAGAGATGAGACCAGGGACTGAAAGAAGGAGGTGGGGTGGAAGAGAGCAGCAGATGAGCAGAGGGAGAAAAGAAAAGAACAGGGAGTTAGAGAAGGAGGTGCGTGGAAGAGGCAGCAGATCAGCACCGCAGAAGAGAACAGTGAGTTAAAGAAGGAGTTGGGGTGGAAGACAGCAACAGATTTGTACAGTAGAAGAGAACTGGGATGATATGATATGATAAAAAGGATTTTTATAGCGCTCGTTCACCAACGGTTTCTTGGCGCTGGGGTAGGGAGGCGTGATCAGAAGGGAAGGTGTGAGTTATTGATCATAGGCCTGGGAGAACAGCTACGTTTTGAGGGATTTCCTGAACATGGGGTAGGACTCCATTAGACGTAGTGAGGGGGTGGCAGTGAGTTCCAGAACTGGGGTGCGAGGAACGTGACTCTCATCCCCCCGTGTTTATTGCGCTTGAAGGTGGAGGGTGTCAGGAGATTTGCGTTTGCAGAGCGAAGGGTACGGCGGGGGATGTAGCGCCGGACTCTGTTAGAGATGAAGGCTGTCCCATGGGATGAAAGAGCTCTGTGGGTCAGGCAATTAATCTTGAAGAGGGAGCGTTGCGCCACAGGGAGCCAGTGAAGGCCTTTGAGAAGAAGTTTGGCTTGGTGCGACTTGGGTTGGCCGTGTACAAGTCTGGCCGCCTGGTTCTGAACCAGCTGAAGCCTCTGCAGCTGATAGGCGGGAATCCCGGCATACAAGGAGTTAGAATAGTCGATTTGTGATATTACTACGGCCAAGGTAACCTGAACCAGGGCCTCAAAGGAGAGGAATTTGCTGATTTTTCTAATCCTGCGCAAGTGAAAGAAGCAGGATGAGACTACGGAGTTAACTTGGGTCTTTAGAGTAAGGTTGCTGCTAATGGAGACCCCAAGGCTTTTGACTGTTTCAGCAGGGGTAGGTGGAAGGCCCAGGGTGGGTGGCCAGAAGCTAGGATTCCAGGGGTTTGATGAGGGCCTGGTTAGTACTAGTTCAGTCTTGTCTGGATTTAATTTGAGTTGACTTGTGTTCATCCAGGTTCGAATGAACGTCAAGGTGGACTGAAAGGATTTGATTGCAGGAGGAGAGGAATTGATGGTGAAGACGAGCTGAATGTCATCAGCGTAGTTGAAGATGGCTACGTCCCTCTTCCGTAGATCTGATATTAATGGCCGGATGTAAAGGTTAAATAGGAGTGGGGAAAGAGAAGAACCCTGGGGGACACCACAGGCAAGTTCCTTTTTCTCCAACATGAAGTCGGATAAGCGGACGGCTTGATGACGATTACTGAGAAAGGAGGAAATCCATTTTAAAGGGATACCATGGATGCCGGCGCCTTCGACACGTTCGACCAGAAGTTTGTGGTCGACTGTGTCGAAGGCAGCCGACAGATCCAGGAGGACAAGTGCCTGCGAGATGTTATGGACCGCGCCGCGTCTCAGCTCATCGTGGATGGCTAGTAAGATGGATTCCGTGGAATGCTCAGGTCTAAAACCTGCCTGGTGAGGGTCCAGGTAGTGTGAGTGTTCCACGAATGTGCTAAGGCAACTTGTGACATATACCTCCAGGATTTTACCCAAAAAAGGTAAGAGTGAGATGGGTCGGAAGTTGCTGGGTACGGAAGAATCTGCCCCTGGTTTCTTCAAGATGGGTCTTACTTCAGCCATTTTGAAGCAATTGGGGACAATCCCTGAGGACAGGGAGTTATTGAGAAGAGACAAAGGGGTTTCTGGTAGCTGGAGAAAGATCTCCCGAGCAATGTGTGGGGGGGGGGGGGGGGGGGCAGCTATCCGTGGGGGAACCGGAACGGACTTTTTTAAGGAGAGAGAAAAAGATCTCTTGTGTGATGGGCGGGAAAAAATCAAATGAGGATGAATTATGATATATCTGAACCTGCTCCGGGGGGAAGTGGTCTTGGAGATACTGGCTTTAATCATGGCTATTTTATCGAAGAAGTAGGTATTGAGGGAGTCACAGAGCTGTTGGGAGGGGGCTGGTTTGGTGGTGATCCGATCAGGTTTGACAAGTTCATCCACAATGGAAAATATTTCCTTTGCTTTGTTGTCGGCGCTGAGAATTTTTTGCGAAAAATAATCGGCTTTTGCCTTCAGAATAGCAGCTTTATATTCCTGCAAAGCCGTTATGAAGGAGAATCTCAACATAGGGCAATAGTTCTGTCTCCACTTTCGCTCTGATTGGCGCAGGGACAGTTTCATCTCTTTCAGGTGTTGGGTGAACCAGCGTTGTGCGTCATGGGGTCTTTTATGATTTACGTTTCTGAGTGGAGCCAGGCTATCTCTGTCTGTGGCCAGCCAGGCATTGAGATTTTCGGCCTGAGCATGAAGAGAGGGATGGGGGTCGTGGGGTAAGGGGCAGGGGGGGTTTAGAGGTGGCTAGGAAGGAACAGAGTTTGGCGATGTCGACTCGGCTCCAATTCCTTACCTTACTAATCCCTGGGTGAGGGGTTTTGGCACAGGGGGGAATGGGGAGGGAAAAAAAGATGAGGAAATGATCTGACCAGGTGCAGGGTGTGATCTGTAGATCTAGGATCTCCATATTAGAAGACCAGACCTGGTCAAGAATATGCCCTTTAGTGTGGGTGGCTAGCTTAATATGCTGTGAGAGATTCATCCCACTGAGTAGCTCTGTGAAGGCTACCGACGTTGGGCACTCGCGAGTGTCGCCTGGTCAAAAGTTAAAATCGCCGATAACAAGAAGTCTGGCGTGATTAATGGCGAGTTCAGCTATAATGTTTCCAAAAGCTTGAGGAAAGGTAGGCATGTAAATCGGTGGTCTGTAAGTTACCACACACACAATTGGGGAAGTTGGTGAGTGAAGCTTAAGCAGAAGGCAGTCTACCTGAGGAATTCCGGAGGAGGAAAGGGACATAAATCTATGGGTTTTCAGGATTATGGCAGCAGAGTGCATTGCCCCTGGGCCCGGTCGGTCGCGGACGGGCGCAGACGGGCTTCCCTTAGGCGCGTCCGCTGCATTCATCCGCTGCGCGACCGGTAGCACATAGGAAGATATAGGCAGCGGGCCTGCCCTAGTCGCGGGACTCCGCCCCCAACTGCAACCGAAGAGATACTGCTGCCTGTATCAGCAGAACACGGCAGGAAGTGCAGGTGAGAGAGACGATCTCACGAGTGGTGTGCAAATTAGCAATCAATTTTACAACACAAAGGTTAAAAGTTACAATAAAGTTAAAAATGATATTTTAAAAAGATTGTGGCTGGCGGAGGTTTAGACTCAGACTCACGTCTTCTCCGATCTGTTATCACGCGTCTGAATGCGTGGAGAAGTGGTTCAACAGATATGGGCAGCGGGCCCGCCCTAGTCGCGGGACTCCGCCCCCAACTGCAACCGAAGAGTTACTGCTGCCTGTGTCAGCCTGCACCCTCCACAACAATCGGGATAGCCCGTGGTGGACCGGGGTGCAGGCGGCAGGACACGCCAGGAAGTGCAGGTGAGAGAGACGATCTCACGAGTGGTGTGCAAATTAGCAATCAATTTTACAACACAAAGGTTAAAAGTTACAATAAAGGTAAAAACGATATTTTAAAAAGATGGTGGCTGGCGGAGCTTTAGACTCAGACTCTCGTCTTCTCCGATCTGTTCTCACGCGTCTCTGGGTTTTAAAGAAGGAGGCGCTGGAAGAGAGCAGCAGATCAGTACGGGAGAAGAGAAGTGAACATGGAATTATAAAAGGCATTAGAGTGAGTGAGGGTGGTAGAGTGAGTGAGGGCGGTAGAGTGGTAGAGAGAGGGCGGTGTAGTAGTGTAGTGAGTGTGTATGGCGATAGATCGAGTGAAGGTTGATTTGGAGGGTGGAGTTTGAGGGTGGAGTTGGAGGGTGGAAGTGGAGTTGGAGGGTAGAGTTGGAGGGTGGAGTTGGAGAGTGGAGCTGGAGGGAAGTTTTTGAGGCTGGCTTTGGAGGGTGGATTTTGAGGGTGGACTTGGGGGGTTGTGTTTGATGGTTGATTTTGATGGTGGTTTTGGAGGGTGGATTTGGGTTTGGAGGTTGTTTTTGCGTTGGAGTGTGTAGTAGGGGTTGAAGGGTGTATTTGGGCTAGAAGGGTGGGTTTGGGTTTGGAGGGTGGACTTGGAGGGTGGACTTGGACTTGGAGGGTGGAGTTTGAGTGTGGTTTTGTTTTTTTAGGCTGGAGTTGGATGGTGGAGTTGGATGGTGGATTTGGAGGGTGGAGTTGGTGTTGGAGGGTGGATTTGGAGGGTGGAGTGCTGAGTGTTGATGTGGTGGTGCTGAGTGGTTTTGTGGTGGTGCTGAGTTGTGCTGTGGTGGTGCTGACTGATGCTGTGTTGGTGCGTGGTGGTGCTGAGTGATGCTGTGGTGGTGCTGAGTGATGCTGGGGTGGCGCTGAGTGATGCTGGGGTGGCGCTGAGTGATGCTGGGGTGGCGCTGAGTGGTGCTGTGGTAGTGCTGAGTGGTGATGTGATGGTGCCGAGTGGTGCTGTGGTGGTGCTGAGTGATAATGTGGTGGGTGGTGCTCTGGTGGTGCTGTGTGATGCTGGGGTTGCACCGAGTGATGCTGGGGTTGCCCTGAGTGATGTAGGGGTTGCGCTGAGTGATGCAGGGGTTGCGCTGAGTGATGCAGGGGTTATGCTGAGTGATGCAGGGGTTGCGCACGAGTCTAACAGGGGCAGAAGAGCACAGAAAACGAGTCTAACAGGGGCAGAAGGGCACAAAAAACGAGTCTAACAGGGGCAGAAGGGCACCAAAGCGAGTCTAACAGAGGGCAGAAAAAACAAGGGAAAAACTAACAGAGGGCAGAAGGGCACAAAAACGAGCCTAACAGGGGCAGAAGGGCACAAAAAACGAGTCGAACAGGGGCAGAAAGGCACAAAAAAGCGAGTCTAACAGAGGACAGAAGGGCACAAAAAAACCACTGCCACGAACTGAAATTAAATAAACGCGTCCGCGAAATGAAAAAACGAGGGGTGAGAGGGGAGGGTGGTGAGAGGGGAGGGTGGTGAAAGGGGAGAGTGGTGAAAGGGGAGAGTGGTGAATGGGGAGAGTGGTGAATGGGGAGAGTGGTGAATGGGGAGAGTAGTGATAGTGTAGAGGGGAATGAGTGTTGAGAGGTTAGAGTGTTATCGCATTTGTAATGCAACATGTTTAGTATTAACGTGACTTAGATGTATTGATATAACAAATAACAATTGTTTTTTCTAAAATATTTAATACTTAAATAAAAGTAATTTTAATTTATAATGGCAATATCTTAAAGTTTACTAAAAAACTTTTGTGAATGTTATGTTCAGTGTATTGTGGTGGTGTCCCTGAGTGATGTGGTGGTGTCCCTGAGTGATGTGGTGGTGTCCCTAAGTGATGTGGCGGTGTCCCTGAGTGATGCAGTGATGTCCCTTATTGACGCGTGGGGGTGTCCGTAAGTAGTGTGCCGGTGTCCATGAGTGAGGTTAGGGTGTCCCTAAGTAATGCGGTGTTGGCCACGAGTGTTGCCCCAGAGTGATGTTGGTCTATAAAGTGATTTGTAAAATGTGAATGAGAATGTGAGCATGTTTACATAAAAAAGTAGAAACGAGTTTGGGCGCGTACATTTACATTTTTTTTAAAGTATTGTAAGTAAATAAATGTAAAGCACATGCTAAAAGCTTAAATATCAACTTTTTCATAAATACCCAGTGGCTAATGCAGGTGCAGAGATGGTATTATTTACCTTTCACAGATTTCAAATGTGACATTTTGCATTTTTTCTATGGAGGGGCTCGGTATTATTTCCCACAAAATAATAGTGTCTATTTTTAGAATGTGCATGTAGTGTGCTGAAATGCTCTTATTCCGTCTGAGAGTCGAAGCCCCCTTTCCCCGTGGCTGCAAACCTGCGCACTTTTCAGAAGGTCCCCCCTCCCGCAGACATGCAAGGCAGGGCTTCTTTTGTCTTGCAGGCGTACGAGGAACAGGTGTGAATTGGCGATTGCCCAGGCAATTCTGCATGAAAACGGGTCTAGACCTGGACACTCCCAGCTCCAGCAGAGTCACGTCCGGCCCCTCGCCTAGGTGTCTCCAAGTGAACTGCAGTCTGCAGTTTCAATAAACACACTCACCCCGACAAAAGCGTAGCATACAGGGAATGCCGTGCATTGAATCATAAAGGTTATCAGAGCTGTATCCCTTCACCATCCTTTCACTCATGTAACAAGCATTTGCAATGCAATGGTCTCGGCATCATTAAAGGTAGAGCTATTGGCATTGCTCATGACATTTTTTTTCTTTAAATCAAAAATAAATGGGCATTGTCATTAACATTGCCAATACACAGCACTCTGCACTCAACAGCACACAATGCTCTGCACTCACTGCTCTGCACACTCACTACTCTGCACACTCACCACTCTGCACACTCACCACTCTGCACACTCACCACTCTGCACTCACCACTCTGCCCTCACCACTCTGCACTCACCACTCTGCACTCACCACCACTCTGCACTCACCACCACTCTGCCCTCACCACCACTCTGCACTCACCACCACTCTGCCCTCACCACTCTGCCCTCACCACTCTGCCCTCACCACTCTGCCCTCACCACTCTGCACTCACCACTCTGCACTCACCACTCTGCCCTCACCACTCTGCCCTCACCACTCTGCACTCACCACTCTGCCCTCACCACTCTGCCCTCACCACTCTGCACTCACCACTCACCACTCTGCACCACTCACCACTCTGCACTCACCACTCTGCACTCACCACTCTGCACCACTCACCACTCTGCATTCACCACTCTGCATTCACCACTCTGCACTCACCACTCTGCACTCACCACTCTGCACCACTCACCACTCTGCACTCACCACTCTGCCCTCACCACTCTGCCCTCACCACTCTGCACCACTCACCACTCCGCACTCACCACTCACCACTCTGCACTCACCACTCTGCACTCACCACCAGGTAGAGATAATACTAGCACCCTAGCCCGCTCACTGCCTTTTGTATCTGAAACCTGCAGGGACTTTTGTACAGGCTGCATGCAAAGCTTGACATACATACATCTTGGAGCACCTTGGAAGTGTTGACGGTGGGGGAGGGGAAGGGGAGGGGGAGCCTCGGTGCACTTGTGTGTGTGCGCGCGTGTGTGTATGAGTCAGGGGTGGTGTCTCTGTATGTATGTATGTGCGTGCGTGCATGGGCGCTTGTGTGTGTGTGTATGCGCATGCGTGTGTGGTGCTTGTGCTTCCCAGGAGACAGCGCCTGGCCACAGCGCGCGTTCCAGTTACAAATCGCCTGGAAGGATGCGCGTGGCCGGGACTGTCTCCTGGGAATGATAGTCGCTGACAAAAGATCTCGGCGGAGACGCGCTTCCGCGCGTTGACGCCGAGACCTAAAAAGGCACAACTTGCGTTGGAAGGACTGTTAAGGAGATGTCCTACGAAAGGAATTATATTGCAATTCAAAGACAAAACGTATTTCCTGAAAACTGTGACAGTGTAACATTATCTTAAATGCGTGTTCATACACAAATGCCGACTGTCACCATGCCAAAGTTTGTGTGATTTTGGAGCTTGACCTTTCCAAATGTTGCCATCTTACGTAAAAAAACTATTTTAAAAGAGCACTCCGCAAGCAGCATTTCTTTTAGTAAAGACTTTCAGTGAGCTGGTCTTTGCATGGGAGCCAAAAGGAGCAGGGGAGTGAGCGAGTGGGAGGGAAGCCTGGCGACAGGGGGGCTGGGGAGGTGATCCCTTTGAAGGCATTGCGCAGAGGGGGGCGGGGAAGAGCTCCTTTGAAATGCGGCTGGGGAGCAAATGGCAAGCTCGTGCACGAGCACGTGCACTTGCCGAAATCAGGCCGGCTGGTTCAGCTCCTGTTTTGGCCACTATAGATCGACCATCTGCAATGCGCAAGCGGATTGGCAGAGGTCGACCTAAAAAGGACTAATCCCCTTGACCACACACTAATGTCAATACACAATCTTTAACAATACATTGGAATTGTAAATACCATATTCAATTCATACATTTCAGAAATTTTTATTTAAAAACACAGAATTAAAAACAATTATTTTAAAAACATGACATCACATTTATGACCCAATAGACACTTAAGAATACAGTACATGTATTACAGAGGAAATTGATCGGCTCAAATTACAAAAACCGTTATGACCAGCATAACAGAAACCCCACCATATGTAAGACATAACACCTTGTCCCACCTCATCTGTTATTTTCTTGTGCTCATCCAGGTCCTCTATTTTCTCGCTGTGAGAAAAGGGACTAAATCTACGATAAGAGTCTTATCCAGGTCACCATATTAACAATAAAATAATTCAATGCTTTTTAATTCCACAATTAAACGAACCAACTGCAGCAATGCAAAGGAATGGGATGTTTGTCTATTTTATTATCAGTACATACTTCATTAATGTTCCATATTAGTTAAAAACATGTTTTCATTTTATTTATTAAAATACATATACAATACATAATACTCAAAAATATTTGCGACCCCCACCTGCCACTGCTATCACCCCTTAAAATCTCCCTGGGATCAGCAGGTGGAGTGAGCACAGGACTTGCACATGGTTGGGAATTGTTTGGGTCCTGCGCTTTGGTGTTCCAGATAGGGTTTCAGCTCCTCTATCAGGTCTAAAATTGTCTTTGTGCCCAGCCTGAACTTCTCATGGATTTCCACCTCGGTCTGCTGGAACAGAGTGATGCGCACTCTGAAGATCTTGTCCGGTCGCATCCTCATCTGTGCTGCAGCCCGAATTTGCAGCATCCTGGCTATCACATATAGTGCTGCCATTGTGGAAGTTCCTGTTGCATTGTGGGCCTGTTTATATACCTTGCACCTGGTTACCACCTGCATTGACTTGGTGGTAATATTGAAGTACAAAATTGCGCATTTTTCTTACATTCCTTTGAACATTCTTAAATTGTGATTTCTCCATTAGCGATTTTTGCAGAGAAATTCAGATTTCAGGACTCACAAAATAAGGAATTGCATAATTTGCGATGCCAACGTGTGTTATACATCGCATTTCTCTATTTCACACACGCAAACGCTGGTTTTTGGCGATTCGCGTTTGCGAACACAAAATAGTTTCATACATATTCCCCTTAGACTCTTTATGCATGTTTCTATGCAAAGCAGCACTTTCTACAGATCCAGTGTCTTCCAGGCAATAACTTACAGATGAGTTCTACATTAGATTTTCCATTCGCCTATCCATATGTTAACTATTAGTATGGTCAGACATTCCTATAGCTGAAAATGAGGCACTACTAAATCTATGTTTATGGGAGGTGGTGTTGAAGAAATGATCAATTTGGTAGCATGCATAATGTTCCCAGGAATAGTACATGGATGTCTATGTTTTCTGGAGCCTCTCTGCATACCATCGAGCCCCATTGGTCACATAATTCCCCCGAGCTTGGTTTAATATGTATTGCTTTGTCTGCTGCCTAATCCATTGCTACATTGAGATCTCTTTCAATTATAAGTAAGCCATATACGTGCAGGCCTCTCAAGTATATACACTTACCAGGGGAAATGTCTCACGATCCCACACAACTAATGATGGTGATAGCATATCTGCCTACGGGACCACCCCGTGTGCGTTTCACCTGCAAATGTGGCCGCCTCCCGGAAGTGAGTCCAATATCCAGAGTGGCACACCAGTTCAAAGGAGAGTAGTCCTGTGAAATGGCAGCTGTTAGTAGTCCTGTGAAATCTTAAATATTATCTAACAGGTGTGTTTCTTGCAGGAAAGTATATATTTGTGGTAATGCACTTCATGAGTATCCTGGCACTGTACGAGGGCCAGCCATTGATCGCAAAAAAAAAGGCAGGTTGTAAGGGCGTTTCCACATTGCAAAAGAAAGGTTAAAAGACATGGCCGATTGTGAATCTTCAGTGGAATTTGGTTGATGTGCTACCCATATTAAAAAAAAAAGCTCTTCACCCAATGTAGTGTACCTCATGGGGGTATTTCAAATATTGCCTTTTTGAGTTGTCCGAGGTTACAAGCAGGGATGGATCACTTGAACTTAATTGCGAACTAGTGTGCAGTTTGATGATTGATTTTGCAAATCATACAGATGCCTTAACGGTGATGCACTTCCCTACTGGTAGCCAGTGAAGTAGGGACAGGTTGCCATATTCTAACACTAGGCAAATTAATTTTGATCACTGTTACAGTACGCAAGTGTAGGATTTTTTTTGTAACTGATCAATATTGTCTTTGGTTGGCTAGGCCGAGCTGAGGATTTCTGCTCACATCCAATGGCCCTTCCCAACGTTCTATTTTGTGTTGATCTGTGAAGAAACACTTGGATAGATTTGAGATACTTTTAATTCATTTAAGCACGTAATGCTTCTGGGTAGGGAAAAGGCGCGATATTCACGATTACGATTTACCCTTAAATTACTCACTAGGCCATATAAAGCTAGAGAAAGTAAAACTACCATCTCTTGAAATGAGTAGTGCTGCATTAGAAGCAGCTGTGTTCAATATTTTCTACGATTTAAGATTGGTTTTGAATAACTGTTTGCATGAAGAATCTTTTTGGGATCAATTGTTTGTGTTCTCATACAAGGCGATTGCTGTGTTATTTTGTGATTAAGCACAAACTTCTAGCCAGAAAGAGCATTCCTGTGCTGCCCTACACAACTATTCGCACTCAACAGCTCAAAATTATTTGATTTTAGGGCCTCTCTAAAAGAAAGGTGCAGGTTCTCCTTTTTACTATGAAGTAAAGCATTCCAGCTTTTTAACTGTTAAACAGCTGACAGCTTGACCTCTCATTTGGGATTTCTTAACCTTGGGGAGTACAACATTATGAGCGGAGTGGGCAGTTGGGTTGCTAAAGGTGAAAGTCTGTAGGTAAAGCAGCTCTCCCCCATGGACTGCATAATAAACATGGCAGACTCAAATGAGATCCTTCTCAGTATGCAGCCAGTGCAATTTACGAGTGAAAACAAGACACATGCTCCGGTGGCCTCAAACCAAGTATTAAGTGGACGACAAAATTACATACCTTTTTGGGAAACACACCAGCATTTGAAATGCCAAAATAGACTAACACAAAAATCCATTCTTGACAGCATGAGGGCGTGTGCAGCAAATTTTACCCTAGAATAGTACTTTCGTTCCGTAGTTTAGAATGGAAAAATCAGTTGATATTTACCAGGAATCTAAAGACAACTCCTTACGTTTATGTGATTTCGAGATCACATACCTGGCAAAAAGGCAACCAAGCACTGTAAATGGCCAGACAAGCAGAAAGTCAATGAGTAATAGCATAGGAAGCCGGTTTTGCATGTATGGTGATGTAGTGTTCTTTATATATAATAAAGAAAGTGAAGCACCACCAATAGGACACTGTTCCAGAGTCCGGATGCATAGATGGAAAAGGCCTGCTGGTACGTTTCATCTTTTTAAATCTGTAATCTGATAGTGTCCTGGTGCCAAGTCACCAGAGATGTGCTGGTCTGGCAGTGATGACGTTCATGGTGATGATTGCCGGTTTTGACGATAACATGGGCTGGCAAGAAAGGTCCATAAGGATTGTGCTGATGTGTTATTTCTCCAGCCCTTGGATTGTCCCCTATATTCGTTAAATGCTTTTCTTAATACTTCTGTAACTTAACTGATGTAAATTGCAACATTATTGTCCCTCATGTAAAGCACTCCGATTCCACCGGGTCTAGCCAGCGCTATATAATAACTCATTAATTTTCTTCCCATTTAGTACGCTTCCTCCCTAGCTTGCAGCTCCTATCCACTCTCCCCTGAATCTCTCACCTGGCCTGCTAGTCTGCCTAGCCCTATGTCCTTTATGCCCTGTGACTAAGCACTCCTCCACTTGTTGGGGAAAGATCCAATATTTATACTGGGGGAAAGATCCAATATGGGAAAGATCCAATATTTATATTCTGGAGTCTCCACTGTGCCAATGGAGCCACTCACAGCTGAGGTATGGTATGGCACCCCTTACCAAAGCACTCGCTTTTTTTCCGGCAAGGATCTAGTATGTAGGCCTTGGAGTCAAGAGTCTACTGCGTAAAGGGAGCCTCCCACAACAGAAATAGGGAAGTGATACCACTTCCCTGGGATCACAGCTTCTAGAATTTGGACGTTGCTTTGACCAGTCTACCGGTTTGTGTCCTAGTCACCTTTCCCCTCCTCTTACCTTGCGGTGTCCTTCACCCTCCCCCTCCTTTTTTACCGGTCTACTTCCCCCCTCCCCTAAATCTTTCCCCTTATGTATTTGTGCTGGTTTATCCTGACCTTACAAGTAACTTTGTTGCCATGCTCTAATAACTGTATAACCTTTGTAACGATGTAACCTGTAACAATCTAAAGCGCTCGAATACCTCCGGTCTAGCCAACGCTACATAAAAACCTTTAAAATAAAAATAATACCAGTCTTGTAGACCAGGGAGTACAGCATTACCATCCTAATGTAGGACCTAACCAGCAGTTCTGAAGAATAAGTTTTGTCTTCAAGAGAACTCGTACTTGGAGCTTCATTTTGAGCTGTGTTCCCGGTGTGAAGTTGGTGCCCAGGGTGAATTCCAATGACCTGGCATTCTATGAAAGAGGGAGGGGGGCGGGGGTTGACCCATATCATGTCTTAACAAATAACATGGCGATCCAGTGGTGGAGCATGTGTACGCTGTGTTGGGGCACTGGATATACAAAGCAGGAGACCGGTAAGCAGGAGGGGTTCAATGGCATATTGGTACGGCTATCTACAAGCAGATCACAAAGACTATGCAATTGTTGACGATGGCCAACATAAAACTGTAGGGACTCCAGTTGATGGGGGCGCATATTACCCAGACATACCCATGTGAGCCAAATGGTGTGGAGCAGAGCATACTTTAGGTCAAAGCTACGCAGTCTGGTTTGCCAACAACTTCTTGTTGGTATTCTATATTGCTCAATACCCATTCATTCAGAACAAGGTCTTTGTAACCGCTGGATGTGCATCATTGCCCATTGATAGTACATCTCCTGTGGGCTTCTAAACATGCAGCGCTTGTAACAGCATACATTTAATGTAAGGATGATGTGGAGTACTACCCCAAACCCTTCCATTCTTAGTGATGGGCATTCCTAGCATAGACTCTCCCTGGATTGTTATCAGTTTGGGAAAGACTGGTTTGCATTAGTCTTACTGCGTGTAACCAGAGATTCAAACCCGAGCTGGACACACTACACTGCTAACTAAGCAGCACGATCCCTATTATTCGCTAAAGAAATCACAACACGTGCTTTTCCATATACTCTTATCCAAACGTGTTAGATACAAGCATCTACTATCACCCTACTTTGCTTAAATATCTCAATAGTTGTCCGTAACTGAATTGCCGCTATTACAACATACTAAAAAGCAGAGAAAGGGTTCTTCCGCGAGTCCGGAATGATTTTGATCGAAACTACAGAATACTTTATGGCAATTTAGGACTTTAATATAGATAAAACCTTGCACGGTTAATAAAGTTAACTTTATTAAATCAATCTGTACAACAGAAACACTAAATCGCTGCACAACAGCATCAAATGTTCACCACAGGGATTTCTCATTTCCAACTGCCTTCATTATTCCTGTTGGAGAAAGGAAGACAAAAGGAAATCAATTGATACAAGCAACCATCAACATTTTGAAGATTACAGGGCCCTGAAACAATAGAACTAAAAGCAAGAGAATACTGAGCTCCATTGAAAACACACAAGCATAGGCAACACCTGTAGGTCTTGCCTTTCGGACTGCTTGATTTGCAATATTGGCTGAGAGGGGAGGGGATGTGGCTTGATGGTTTGAGTGGTCAACTTCGCAGCTGAGGAACCAGATTAGTTTGAACAGGGATCCTGGGAACATGACTTACTCTCCCGGGACAGATGTAAGACAGTTGCAAACAGGTAATCTCAGCCCAGCCCACAATAAGTCTGTCCCCACGTACAAACCCCATTTTGCTAGTTACTTAATACTGACTCGCAAAATAAGGGGTAGAGACTCGCCATTTGGCAGGGGCGGCACATCCTCAATGAGTCCCACTGCAATGCAAGATATTTGAGGCTGCAATTCAGTTTACCACTTATTTCAAATGGATGGTAAGCCACTCGCAAACAGGAAGGGGTCCCGTCCCCACTTTGTGACTAGCACTAAAAATATTGTTTACTTCCCCAGCAGTTCTCAGATGGATGAGTAAATATCCTAAACGGGCAAATTTACAGTTCAGGCCTGCTCCAGCTAGATACGATGTACGCTTTTAGACAACCCAGTTCAATCCGAATACTATTTAAATAATATGGAACTCCTTCGCGTTTAGGTGAGAACAAACATTCTTAGAGTGAACCCCTTACAAAAGCAATTGCGACAAAGCAACCATCTTACATAACCGACCTTACCTGTCCAGCATGATTAATGTAAGCATCATACGTGCACTTCGTCATCGTATCAGTGAGAGGGCACATGCGTCACCCAGTTCTAGGAAACAGGAAGGTATAGAGTTAACGTGTGTCAAAACGTTAACCCAAAACGGAAAACAAAGAAAATAAAGCGTTCCTTTATTATATTAAAACAATCCATGTGACATGCTGATGACATACAGCATGCCAATAAAAAGCAAGTCACTGGGTGGAACTGAGCTCGTTACGTGATGGCTGCACACAAAAAGATAACCTTATGGAGCTCTGACATCGACCATTATCAGTATAATTTACCTTTGCCGAATCTAATGCACCCCCACCTCCACCCAATTAAAATGTAAACAGCCCACAGCGTTTGACGTAAATAAAATCTGTTCTTACCTACCAAGAATCAAACTTGCCTTCTGGTTCTGCCTGCTAGTCTGAGAGGAAGGTTGCTTACTTTCTCTGACTGCTTCCGATGATTAACTGATCTCTTCTAGCTGTCTCGAAGGAACTGCAGCTCATCTTGCTAGCAGCTGGTCTGCACTGATTTGTATTCCTGGTCTCTCCACGTTCCTACACTCAGCTGTTGAGTGTGCGTTCGCTCTCTTCGTGCTTTCTACGCTTCCTCGACACCTCTTCCATCTGAAATGCTATATAGATCTTGACTTTTCGTGTTCTGTCATCATCGGATGGTATGCTACAGGTCCTTTAGCAAGCCAAGAGGTTGCACGTTTGCGGAGACCATTTCATCCATAGCCGCAGTCTCCCATCAAAGCAAACCCAGCTTGGTCATATTTAACTACTGCCGATCCCGTTAATGACCTCGAGTTCTCTTAACTTGCTCAGACCAAAGTTAAGCTGGCATCGGTGGTCTAATTGTAAATAATACTGATGAAGACATCCATACCGTCCCCGGCCCTTCCAGTATTCAAAATGGGCCCCACATGACTTATTTAGTTGCCATTATTTTTTAAAGGGTTCCTACAACATGCACGTGATCAGCAACACCTAGTCAGTAAAAATGGTCTACCTACTGGTAAAGCGATAGGATTAACCATTACGAACCTCGCTGGCAAAACAAAAAAACCCATAGAGGCGGCCTTAAGGCCCTTTACTACGCTACCAGTATGGTCACACGCCACAAGATCCTTAGTAGAGTGGCAAATACATGCAACTATGCGAGCATGCGCGCTCCACCCCAATGCTTTGGACTGAACCATCCACGTGCCATGGGCCTTGTGGGCTCATTCTCCATTCCAAGCTTGACACACGAGATACACACCCGTTATAAAAAGACAAGTATTTATTTTGCGCCATGATCAGACTTTACAAATCGCAAACGGTGAAAAAAAAAGTATGTCAAATAAAAAAAACCCCACTCAGGAATTCTCACTTTAAACACAACTACTGTAGAACCTGTACATATAATTAATCGCCACAAAAGTCCTCGCGTTTGTCCCATTCATAAATGTTTATCATAAAAAGTCTTCTTGTAGCAGCTACACCCCTTGCCACAACTGTCCTTTGCTGGCTGAGTTCAAACTGCGGTAACCTGCAGCTGCCCTGTCACTTCTCTGGCTCTCCTCTCCAGCTAAGCTTGGTTTCCTGTTGAACAATATGGAATAAAGTTTCGTTATTCTACAAACTCAACATAATTTTAAGCCAGTTTCCCCCAAGCCCTGTTCACGACCTACGAATGATTAATTATCTTGGTCCCGTTACGTAAACGATTAGTCCACTTACTTTCACTTGTGCTGTTCATTAACAGCGGGACCAATAATTAGGTAATAGTACATCTGAGTGCCTGTAAGCAGTTCAGTGTCTAAGTCTCACTGCCCTCCCTTTGCAATGATAGCCATTAGTGTTTATGGGACTTTGTCTACTCAATTCATGTTGCCATGAAGAAATTAAGGACCATACCGAAATTTAAAACCTTCTGCCGCCACTTCCATAACCGCCGTTGGGTCCATATCCACCTGGAGAAGAAAACGGTACTTTGAAACAGTCTGGACAGGACCCCTCAATCCCTTTCTTTTTATTTACTCCAGCGAATATACAGGAGTTATTACATAAATCCCAATTTAACACCAACTAATTAGATCGGATGTAAATGTCAGCATTACCTCCTCCACTGCCACCGTAAGGGGCAGAGCTCCTTCCTCCACCGAAATTGCCACCCTTCATTGGGCCAAAGTTGGAGGACTGGCTGTTGTAACTGCCAAAGTCATTGTAGTTGCCGCCGCCGCCAGCACCAGCACCATAGTTACCTAGGGTAGATTTTTTTTTATAGCATCTTAAATGAGAGCAAGCTTAAGTAATAACGAGTTGCTGTGAAAGTCTACTCACCACTTCCACCGCCATATCCGGCACCTCCACCTCCGTTGTTGTAATTATCATATCCACCGCCGTATCCACCCCCCTGGTTTCCACCATATCCTCCTCCGCCGCCACCACCATAGCCTCTGTTGCCACCGGAATACGGTGGGCTTCCACCATAACCACCTGTAAATTTGGTTACCAGGATTACTCAAGTATGCCAGGTCAAATTTATCAGCACAATGCCTAATGTAACAGGCTATCACCCACCACCTACTAAAGAATGTTGGACAGTCAAGTCTAACACAGGAAGGTCTTTGCCAGCGGGACGCGTAGTGTCTATAGATCATTAACATGAGATCTGTCCTGCTGTTTATCACACAAGATAAAGGGCACACATTTCAGTTATCTGCTTCGTGACAGCTGCTTCTTACATACCGTCATTACTAAATCCATTGTAGCCGTCACCACCATATCCCCCGCCTCGACCACCACCAAAACCACCTGACAGAATAAAAAAAAAAAAAAAAAGATGAAAACGTTAACACTGGCCTGTCATGAAATACACTGTCCTGTTTCTCTTGCCATATTTAAGATGCTCGCTACTCCTAAATGTGCAACTCTATATATTGTGATAGACAACCTATTCGGATAGGATTGAAAAGTAAGAGTTCACCTCGACTCAATTTCTTAACACTTACCACTACTACTCCCACGGCCTCCAAAGCTTCCGGCTCCACCACCACGGCTAAAGTTATCATTGCCTCCAAATCCTCCACCACCTCTTCCACCAAAGCTTCCAGAAGAACCACCACGACCTGTAAATAATGTGGGTCGTAAGTAGCACACACAAACAAGTCCACTACTTCCTAATCACAGTTGAAAGAATGTGGTTTATTAAGGCGATAGATTTAGACCTGCTACAAGCCGATGCCCAACCCGGTGCTGCTATATGCAGAATTGCAATCTAGGACCCTAGTAGGCTTACAGCGATCAATTGACAGTTTTAGGGATTTAATCAACACAAGTAAACAATGATGTGGGTCTAAATTAAATAAAATCAAAACTTTCTATATTGAGAATACTGCAATAGATACATTAACCACTTTGTTATCGAGAAGTAACGTTATCAGGTAGTGTAAACTGGCTATGTGAAATAACTAAATATCAGATCCAAGATAAACATTTTAGATTTGCGACAAAATTTGGAAACCGCCCAATCAAGGAGGACATGCTAGCAGCGTGCCTTATATTGTACTGTAGCTGCATTTGTATAGTACTTACTACCCCTGGCAAGGCATCAAAGTGCTTTTCCGGCAAGTAGCACGCTACTCCGGGACCCATAGAGAATTAGTGTTGAATTTGTAAAGCGAAACATGCAAGTAATTTTCAAGTGGTGGATGTTACTCAGTTGTTTCGAGTTGGTAGGATAGACGAGAAAAGTTCTGTATGTATACAACGCTTCAAACCCCTGATGGGATGTTGGAGCACTTTTTTGGCGAGTGGCACACTACCACGAACATCCATAAAGGATTAGTGGTGAAATATGAAAGTAATTTTGAGTGGAGGATATTACTCAGTTATTTGGAGTGAGAAGGATAGCAGAGGAGAATAGAAGGGAAAGAAAGGTTTGCATTCATATTTTCTGGCTACTCCAGAGTGTTGAAAAGGAGTAGTGAAATATGAATCTGAGTGGTGATCTGTTAATCAAGTATTTGGATTGATAAGGGTTGGCGAGGAGTAAAAAAGGTTTGCATGTATATAGTGCTTGCAACCCTGATTAGGTGTTAAAACGCTTTGTTGAAGAGTAGCACGCTACTCTGGAACCCATCAAGGATTAGGAATGAATTAAGTTTAGTGGAATTCGAGAAGTGAACATGCTAGTCTGTTACTTTGATTGAAAACGACAGCGGAGGGATAGAAGAGTGAAGATTTCTTTGTTTAGGCCATAACACTAAGAGGATGCTTTTGGATGAGTAAAATGGGGGGTTTTATAAAGGGAAAAGTCTGAGGGAATAGTTTAGAAAGGTTTGTTGTGAGGGGGGGGGAGAACTGGTAAAGGTGTCAGATGATGCAAGGAGGGGTAGAGTCAACAAAGGGTTATTTTGGGGAACATCGTAGTGGTACGGGGTTTGGTATTAATGAGTGGGTGTAGAGGATAGAACGATATGTGACCTGGACAGTGCACTGGCAAGGCTAAATTAGAAGATAAATGTAGGGGTATGAGAAATTGTAGCATGAAGAATTTTTAAAGCATCTTTTAAGTTCATTTCCCTCAGTGTCCACTGAAATATTACACCTGGATGTAGAATTACAGAATCTTACAAATCTGGTTTCTTTGCGACCATTTGGGCTGCCTAAACTAATAAGTATATTGTCATGAACGGTCTACTTCTAGATATTAAAACAAAAAAATGTATCCCTTCGTTAGTATAACATGGAATTTCAAATTTGACTATGCTGACAAAAGTCACACTGCTTTGTATTGACGAGATTCGGACTAGGAATTGTACATCTAGTCGCTTTCCCTGCAATTAAATCCTGCTCCCCATGTGACGGGCAGTATAAGCAAAGCACAGTTCACTTTATGCTTTTCTGTCACTTACTTGTATTTTATGTCATTATCTTAAACAGCTATTTTTAAAAGCAAAAGGTGAGAACACTCAAAGCTGAAATGAACTAACTACCCAACTTTAATGATCCTGGGTTCTGCTTCAATGCTATTTTAAAAAGCTATAAAATGTAAGAAAAAACATTGATAAAAAACTAGTATACACCTGACATGGGATTCTTTTTATGTAATTTGATGTTAAAAAGCCATAACCTACTGTGTCATTGAATTTTAAACTTGCAATTGCTTTTATGGTTTGTACATACACAAAGCTTATATTGAATTGAAATGCAAATTCAAAAAGGTGTAATTACCAGTCTCCCCTCTCTGAGACACTGTTGCCATTTCTTGCTTGGAGAGAGCTTTGCGTACTTCACAGTTGTGACCGTTCACAATATGGTACTTCTGAACTGAAAAAGAACACAAGTCTAAAATCAAAAGAAGTCCACAATCGTGTTGTCCACGTATACCCCTCCCCCTACCAAGGATAGCTGGGTGCAATTAAAGGCTATACTGGACGAATAATGTGCACCTCCAAAACCATAGGTCAACTTTACCAAGAGCCGATTAACACATTTGCAAGGGCCGTTTTAGGACATGGCTATTGAGCCACGAACCAATACAACTGAGGTTTGGAATGACCTGGGAGTGCGTTTAAAGCCTCATCAATTGGTAACAAACTTACTGACAATCTTGTCCACAGAGTCGTGGTCATCAAATGTAACGAAGGCGAACCCCCTCTTCTTGCCACTGCCACGGTCGGTCATGATTTCAATTACTTCAATTTTGCCATAGTCTTCAAAGTAATCGCGCAAATGGTGCTCCTCTGTGTCTTCTTTGATACCACCAACAAAGATTTTCTTTACCGTTAGGTGGGCACCGGGTCTTGTTGAGTCCTACAAAGGAGGACGAAGAATAACTTTAGAAAACTCGCATCCACTGGTCTTAAAGAGACGGTTGCATTTCAGGCCCGCAATCAAGTTACTTGCCTCTCGGGAAACAGCTCGCTTTGGTTCCACAACACGTCCATCTACCCTGTGCGGTCTCGCATTCATTGAAGCGTCAACCTCTTCTGCTGTAGAATACGTTACAAAACCAAACCCTCTGGATCGTTTTGTGCTGGGATCTCTCATCACCTAGAATAGGAGTAATCAAAGTTAGTTTAGCGAAAGCACCTTCAAGTAAACAATATACCCATAACAACCAAACAAAAGCACTTACCACACAGTCTGTTAGCGCACCCCATTGCTCAAAGTGTTTACGGAGACTATCGTCGGTTGTTTCAAAGCTCAAACCCCCAATGAAAAGCTTTCGGAACTGTTCTGGCTCTTTGTTCATCTAAAAAGTAGTAGGATGAAATAAAATTCAACAAAAAAAAAATCAGGATCAAACTCGTTCGCCTAGAAGGTGCTAACATGTACTCATAAATATTAGTGCTAAGTCAACCTAAATTAAAAATTCAACTTCGCTACTTTATATAAATGCGACATTTTAAAGCACACATCTACACCATGATAATTGTAGCGCGCGCGCGGTCTCTTCTCCCCCCCCTCCCCACAAAATTATAATTGCAACATGTACCAATATGGCGATCGGGCTCAACCAAAATGGCCTCCCCTTCTAACTCCCTTTGGCAAAATGGCCGCCCATTAGAGTTTGCGACCTTCCGGGTACACGTAAGAGCCCTTCAACAATGGCCAACCTGACAATATGGCGCCCATAACGCAGACTACCTAACAGGAAGACAGTTTGCATCGCTTGCGCAGAGTGCAGTGAGGAAAAAAAAAGCGCTGGTACCTCGCGGGAGCTGTCTCGCCTTGAGCCACCACGCCTTTCCCGGGGCGCTTCAGAGGCGTATTCATACTACGAAAGAAAACAAACAAACTCAACTGACTTATTCACTGCGCAGAACGCTGCAAATTTGCTACGGGTAAGCGGAGGCCTCTACAAAGAAGGAACAACCGCCATCTTGGTCGACGGACTGACATTAATAGACTCGGCTTTATGGGCCGGTCTCGGATCAGTAATCGATTTTGTAGAGCCGAGTGCGGGTTATTTGCACTGCGGGGGCGGCCATTAAAATTGTATAATTGTCGACAGCAGATTCCCTCAAATTTGAGCCAGATGTCTAATTGTACTACTAATGGCGCGGATGTGATGAACGTTGTGGTAGTTTACCAGGCAAGAAAACCACCACCAATTAGGAGGATAAAGGGAGTGTCTGGTGTTTTTTTTTTTTTTACCTTTAAATCGCCAAAATTAATCCTACTAGTTTTTACAACTAGCATACAACAGTTACTTATTCCAAAGTTATATAGGCCGCAACGAGTAGTTCTATTACGCAGTTTTAGAAATAGCTTTAGCAACGCTGTTAATTATAATTTTTGATAGATATTTTTAAAGGCTAGCTTTCTTTACACGTACCTCGTTTCTTGACATGGCGGATGTGTTCACAGAATCCTCGACTTCCCTCTTCCAGTAACCACTCGATCCTTGAGTAGGGGAAGAAGAGGCGGAGAAAAAGATGGGCTCGTCTTTAATAGTCGAACGTGCTCCGCCTTGTTCCATGGCCGATTGGTTGCATTTACCTCAACCAGTACGTCACAAGGCGTGATTGGCTGGGGAGACTGTTCCTACGCTACCCCCCCCCCCCCCTCCATCTTGGTTTTCACTGTTGACGCCTCCTTTATGCCGATAGGAAGGGAGGTGGTGCGCCTCAAGCATGCAAGCCTGGTTATCATTGGCTGTTCATTCTTGAATCTCTTGTTTTCATTCGTTTTGCAATCTGTCAATTACAGTTTCGAAGTATTCATCGGTAACTATTGCGAGGAATTCACTTTTTAATATCTTTCCCTTCCCTCGTGGCTTATCTTATTTTTAGTGCCATTCGATGAACCGGTAGGAAAAAATGCCATCCCTGCATACTTAATAAAAAAAACCTCACCCAGATCCCACGTGACAAGTAAAGGGCTTTAAGTCTGTTATGCGCAAGCGCAATCGGTCTTGTTTTGGCGGGGCTTTGGTGGCGGTGTTCGGCGCTTTTCAGTTGGCTGTTTCAGGGGGACTAAAACCAGGCTACAGCGCCATATGTTGACTGCTTCTAAGAGCCTTCATTAAAGGTACCTCTCTAGCGCTGTAATTCTTTTAGGTGAGTGCGTTAATCTCCATTTAGTGAAGAGTGCAGTTTTGAGTGGTATAGGGTATTGTACGTAATTGCTACACTTTTGCCACCCCCATCGCTGTTGTACGTGAGAGGCACCGGTGCAGCTTTCAGGGTGGCAGACAACGTCGTAGATAGTAGGCACGACGTAAACATGCTGTTGCGACAAAATTACCAATAAAAAGGGGTGGGGGGGAGACTATACCTACCGTGCCGGGTGCTTTTGTTCCTCCCCCAGACCATTTTTTTCGAGCACTTTTTTTACCGCCATTTTGGACAGAGCTCGGTGTTAAAGCACAAAGGAAGGTGTGCTCATCTGGTGAATGGGTGACGTTACAGCTTTCGTCCCTTTACTACCGATCCTTTTGTGTAATGTCGTTTTTCATTTGATCCTTGTACACACCCTGATTCCATTTGAGCACCAGAGGTCTCCCCGTAATGCACTAGTACTGCTAGGCTGTTTACTTGTGCTGTGCACAGCGTTATTAACATTGTAACGGGTGCAAGCTCCATTCATCTTTTCCAATATGATACGTTCTCAGATGGTCCTTCCTCCGTATTTTAACACTATCTGTATAGTGAGTCAATTGCCAACACAACTGCCGTTGGGTGTTGTAATCTCAACTATAAAAATAAAAAAAATGTGTGTGTGTATTTCGTGAACTAGCAAGGCTATACGTATGTCTTCTTTTAAGGGAGAAACCGTGCGGGTCCATAGAGCATTCTTTCTCCGTTCAAAAACTCATATTTTGAACATCAGAATTCTGGATTCATTTTCAATCACGAGTCGCCCCCGCCCCCATCATTTGGTAAGACTTTTTTCTTCTTTAATGTTTCAAAATGTAGTCCTTGTTCACACTCGTCTTCTCCAGCGCACTCCCTTGCTTTATTTTATTCAGTACCTGTGACACACAGCATTCAGGGAGTATGAATGCATCCACTACATTTCCATTGTCCCCTGGATGATCTACACTTTACCTCCATGTGACTTGTGTAGTTTGCAATTGGTCCGTGCGGTGTGTTTTAAAAAAAAAATAGGTTTTGTTTATACATGAGCGTGCTTTTTTGTGATTTGATGTAAATCCGTTAGTTTCAGAGATATTTTAGTATACAAAATATTGATAATTGGGAGCCCAAATGCCTAAATAGTAATAATATACCAGAGGGTGGATTAGCTACAGTTAAAATAATTCAGAGGTAGCGACGGTGGGTTATTATAGTGATTGGAGGAATAAACCGTTATATCCAGACATAGTGATGCGCCGGCTCTTTGATGGGCGGTGCTTAATAATAATAATAATAATTCCTTCGGTTTTTAACAATGCAAAACCATAAAAGTTATCACAATATACATACATATTTATATAAAAACAAGTTATTACTTTTAAGACATAAATATGACCAGAATCCTGTGCATTTCTTAAATGAGGTATAAATTGATAGGTCTCATCTGATTTGTTTTAGAGGTTATTCCTATGTCTCATAATGCACTTTAAGAAGTTAAGTACATGATAGCAAGTACGTTCAGAGTCCAACATCTGTAGAGCTATCATGGCGGGGCGACACTGTCTGAAACCCCAACGTTTTAATAACTGAAATAGCCAGATCTTTCTATGAGTGTGATATTTGCAGAACAAAATAGTATGGATACAGGCCTGGTGGGACGTATTATCACATGGGCAGAGGGCCAAATTTGAGTCCCAAGTGTTCTTTTCTGGAAAAGACACTAGTCTGTGAAAAAGATTTAATCTGAACCTTGTCAGGAGCCTCTTGTCATATGTAGTGAGTTCTAATGTCAGATAGAGCTGAATTTGCGGGGTATGCTGTATCATGTTTGCATGGAGCACAGATTTTTTGGTCGATAGCAAAGTCAGCCTAAGAGACTCTAGATGGCTCATCGCTGTTTGTTTGAGGTCATTCTTTGATATTTCAGTTAATTTTTCTTGTGTGGAATAATACTTTTCTAGACCCAAGTCGGAAAAAAAGTGTCTGATGTAGGTAAGCCATGCTATTTTGTGTGCACAATCCAGTGCCATGGTGTCCTGTAAGATGTTTTTAGTCAGCAGATTTTTGTCCGACAACCAGATGCGTCTCCAGAGTAGCAATGGCTGGATCTTTATCAGGTCTTCTATATATGGGATTCCCAGTTCCATATGAGAAGCATTGATGGAAGAGCATTTTGGAGTGGATAAAAGGAATCTCATGAAAGTGTTTTCTTCTATTTGCAATGTACCAGTATCTGTGTGTCCCCATATCCCTGCCCCATAAAGGGCGATAGCTTGGCATTTTGCAGCATAAATCTTTAACAGTTCGGCTGGTGGTCTCTTTCCAAGTCGCTGTGAGGTCATCAATGCTAAAATTGCTCTTTTGAACAGATGTCTCCTGGCTTCAACAGCGGCCTTCCAGTTTAGGCTTTCATCAATCATGATGCCCAAGTAAGGGTACTGCGAGGTCCTTTCAATTTTTTGATCTTTTAGGTAAATGTTCTTAGTGGCTTTTCGACGTCCGCCCGCTACCAAGACAAATGTTTTTTTTACATTGATATGTAGGTCTAAGGCACCCATAACATCAGCATACTTGGATAGGGATTTCTGAAGCTCATTAGGGGTGCGTGCTAAAATAACTGCGTCGTCCGCGTAGAGCAGTGCGGGGATCAGGCGGTGTTTCAGTCTGGGTAGGTCCTGCCCTCCCAACATCATCTCCTCCAGTCCGTTGGTGTACAGGGAGAAGAGGAAGGGGGGCTAGGACACATCCCTGCCTTACTCCTCGCTCTACTCTGAATGATGCAGTCAACTCACCTTTTGTTCCGTAGCGTACTCTTGAAGAGGCTTCACCGTATAGCTCCCTTAGGAAATCCAGAAGGGGGGGGGTCCACCCCTATGGTTCCTAGAAGGGTCCAAAGCTTTGCGTGAGACACGCAATCAAACGCGGAGGACAAATCCACGTATACCATATACATTGTCCCGGCTTTGCGTGGATGTATTTAGAGACTATCATACTTAGGTTAAGGGCCTGTTCCACAGTTCCGAAGCCTTCCCTAAATCCAAATTGCAGGTCCGATAGAATGTTTTTATCTTCTGCCCATTGTTGTAGTTGTTCTAGGACTACTCTGCCAACTACTTTACCCAGAGAGTCTAAAAGTGATATGGGACGATAACATTTCACGTCTTGGCGATCCCCTTTTTTAAATATAGGAACCATGATGGAACTTGACCATGACTCCAACAGTCCCAGTTTCGCAGCTGCAGTGCAAACTCGTGTGAGTATAGGGGCCCAGAGATCAGGAAGATGTTTGAATAGATCTACTGGGACCCCATCGGATCCGGGTGCTCTACCACCTTTACTCGACTGTAGTGCCATTTCGATGTCTTGTAGTTCAAATACTATCGCTATTGGAAATACTACCGGGGGAAGAGTATGATGGCATTCTTCTGTCGGAGATGTTAGTTTGAAATTTTTTGAAAAGTGGTTTACCCAGGTTTCCTCATCAATAGCAACATCGATCTGGGGTGTGTTGGAATCTGATAGCAGGGGAGACTTCACAATTCGCCAAAAGGACTGACTATCTTTCATGAGTGCACTTTTATGGAGATCGTCCCACAAAGACAGTTTCAGCTCTTTTTTTCCTTATCTTTCTGGCCTTGTTATACTCTCGCCTGAGGTGTTGTATCTCTAGTTGATCTCTGGTTGGTTTCCCGAGCGCCTTTCTTAAGTTGGTTTGCGCCTTGGTGCAATCACGGTTGAACCAACCCGTGGTACTTGAGTTATTTTGTTTAATTGTTCTGGTCAGCAATGTTTTTACTTGATCTAATATCAGCTTAAAATTTTGCAGAGTTAAATTATCATCTGTTAGTGGATCTAAGCATATCGTTATATTATTGTATGCAGTCTTGACTAGTGTGCTAGTCAGTTTGTCGGGATCCACTTTTTCCCATTTTATAGTGTATCCATTTCTTTTGCCCAATTCGAGCCTATTTTGGGATAAAGTGTTTGCTATTATTGTTAGGTGAGATTCTGAATGTTTCAGCTGTAGATTCAGCTTGAGAGCGGAGTGGTCACTTAACGTATTTTCCATAATTTTAAAATCCTTATTTAAGTGTTTCAGACCATCTGTCAGGACTATATAATCGACTGTAGTCTCATGCCCCCTCCCTCGATAAGTGGGTTCTAATAGATTGTTTGTTGGTTGTATTGGGTTTATTATTGAAAGTTCAAGTCTGAGAGGAGGTTATTCATGGCTAACCCCGTTCCTGAATGGAGGAAGTGTACCAGAGGATTCTCACATTCATCCACCATTCCGCAGGTCTGATTGCCCGATGATGAGCAGGGGTGTAAATTAAAATCCCCTCCCCATAATATGTGGACGTTACCCTTTTTCTCTTGTTGGTGTCTAACATGGACGATTTTTTCTTGAATTGTGAAAAGAATGTTGAGAAACTGGCTATCCTCTAAGTTATTATAAAGGTTTATTAAAATAATAGTATATTTTTTCCCTATCGTGAGACAAAGCAGTTGGAAGTTTATAGAAGATTCTATCTCTAGTACCTTTAGATCTGTTATTGTGTTGGCTATGTAGGTTACCAGACCCCCTCTGGGTCTACCTGCACTACTTGGGAGGGCGGGGGGAAAAATGTCTTATATCCCACAAGATGTAGGGCCTTAGTGGCCCATGTCTCTTGTAGACATATTATCTTGGCTTCCTCAAGAAAGTGGGCAGCAGAACCATCCTCTATTTTCAGTCGGAGGCCTGCGATGTTCCAGAAAATAACGGGAAGCCATAATGTATTCTTTAATAGGTCTGCCGTCTTATTCTCTGGTGGATCTGGGGCTGGGACCGGAACAGCCTGTGCGGGCGATGGGGTTTCGATTAGTGGTCAGTCGACCATTTCCAGGCTACTAAACCGGTTCATGGTCGGTATACCCGGCCAATTTTCCCAGTGTGGTGTATCTCTATAGGTAGGTCTATATGGTCGATATCGGGGTCTGCCCCAATGTTCCCAGTTTCTACCTCTATTCTGTGGTCCCACGGGCCCTCGTAGTGCTGGTAGTTTTGATTTGCTGAGCACCAAAATTTATCGTAGTCACTGTCTCGTTGGGGCATTTTAGACCCAGCGAAGTCTAGTTCCCACGGTTGTGGGACTGCTTTACGCCAGGTATTATCAAATTCTTGGGAATAATTATTGTGGTGTCTTTTTGGATAAAAAAAAGGAGAGACCTTGTGTCAATCCCACCACTTGTATTGTGGTGTTCCCAAGAGCAAATGTACTCAACTACACCTGGGTCCTCAAAGGTGATCACTTTACAATCTCCCTGTATACTTTTTTTCCTATGTCCCACGTTGGGGGTCCTACATACTGATGTTATCCTACTTAACCAGGTTGGCGGAATGGGTCGATTTGTGTTCAACCAATGTTGAACCTTATTTTTTAACGACCAATTCGGTTCCGCCCCCCTCCCCCGTTAGTTCTGGCACCCCTGTCATCACTACCACATATGGACATGCCTCAGATGGCATGTTTAGAGGGAACCTGCTGTCGGTAGTCCCTCTCGTACCTCCTTTATTTACTGGAGGATTTGTTTTTTTGGTGGCAGGAGTTTTTGGGGCCGATGTTTTTATAACTGGCGTATTTAATGTAGGTGTTTTTGGTGCCATGTTAATCTGGGGGGGAATTGTAAGGGCTTTGGGGGGGGGGGGGTTTCGGTAATGTGGGAGCTTTTACTGCTGTTGGAGCCTTTACTGTGGGTTGTTGTTTGGGCGACGAGCAGGCTGAAGTTGTAACTTTCTTTTGTGGGATAAGGTAACCGAGTTATTTGTCCCCGTTTTTTGGGCACCCTGGATGGGTTATGGCTTAGGACAACTAGCAAGTTTAGTCAGTTGCGACTCGATGTTAAGGAGTCTGGTTTCTATTGGGCGGAAGTAGGAATTTAGTAGGGAAGCTATTTCATTTACTAGCCCTGATGTTTCATTTTCTTTGTCAGTTATTGGAGAGAGGGGGGATTCTGGGGTGATGGTATCTGGGATATTCTGTGGTGGGTGATGAATCGTCACAAGGTTATTGGCTGGATCAGCTAATTGGTAAGATGGACCTACCGAGTTTGTGGTTTCGATTAAATCTGTCTGGTCGACCACTTCCTTGTTTACAGTTTTATCTACCTTTTCCCTATCTTTCCTTTTCTTGATGGCTCCCTCCCTCCTCCTTCTTGCTTGCCTTACTTCTTCAGGGGTGTGGTCAGGGAAAATTTCGGGCGTTTTTTCTAGCTCGGTGTCTGAAATTGTTACAGAGTGTTGGGAGGCTGAAAGGTCTACAACATTTGGGAGACTAAGCCTATTGTTGCCTACTGAGGATTGAGTTGGGACACAAAGTGTTTCTGGGGTTCTTGCTAGTAGACCCATTGAGGATCGCCTTGCAATCGCAAGATCAGTTGATACTCTACCCTCAATCAGGCTGATGCTTTGATCAATGAATGTATTTGCTTTGGTGATAAAAACATCCATTGGTCCTAACAGTTGTTCTCCTACCCCAGTCTTTTTAAGTTTTTTTAGTTTGCTACCCCTCGTGTTCATTTTCAATGAATAAGATGTACTAGAACTTTAGTTGGTGATATTAAGGGTGATTGGCTTCACAGCAGTAGTTTGTATAGATACCTGCAGTAAAAGACCGTAGATGCAAAGCTTAGAGCAAGGGCCCGGACCGGTGCTCACGCTCTCGATTGGCCTCAAACGGCCCGCTCTTTGCCCCGAGCTCCGCCCCGCGTCGCGGTAGAAATAGTATTAATTAAGTACTTGTAGGCGGTGGTCGTGGCCGCCGGGGGAAGAGGAACCAGCTGAGCTGCGTGGAGAATGCTGGTCCTCGCAGTCCCCCGGTCTGTGCCCTCGCAGATGGTAATCGCCCCTAGCCTCTACCCTGAGGACTCAAGCTGGGAGCGTTTAGCAAGTCCTGCCGATTGCAGGACGCGCTCACACCAGCGAGTCCACGTTAAGGGGAGCTGGCGGCCAGAGAAGCAGTTTTTGGCGTTTCCTTCCTGGACAAACAAAGCAGCACACTTCAAGGCAAACTGAGTGCTTAAGAGTAAGTCTATTTTAGGAGGGTGGGATAAACCAGGATCGACCAGTATAGGAATGCTTGATTGTCGCATAGTTCCTGTGGCAGAGCATTACATATTCTAGGTGCATTCCCTGAGAAGGAAGGAGTGAGTGATATTTCTTTCTTAAATTTGAGAGGAATCAGGAGTAGAGTGATTAAGCATCGCAGAGGCTTCTTTGGGCAGCTTTTCATAGTTTGTTTGTGATGTAGTTTGGTTTTTAAGTGTAGAGTACTTTGTGGGCCATGCATGCCTTTTTTTAATATGCTTCTCGCTTCGATTGGTAGCTATTTGAGTTTACGTGTGGGAGTGATGTGATCGTAGCGTCTCTCCCCAGAAAGTCTAGCTGCTGGTTTTAGTGTATTCTTTATAGTGATAAGGTGGGTTTTTGGAGTACCAGTGATCGTTGAGTTACTGTAGTCTATCTGAGAGAAGGACTAGGGATTGCACTACAGTTTTTTAAGGCCTTCAAGGAGGATAACAGGTTTACATTTATTTCCCACTGTGTTTCATCGTGTAGAAGGCACTTTATGATGAGGCATTATTATGATCTTTCATGCTCACGTTTTTGCAAGTGAAATCCCCAGTGACTGAACAGAGTTGTAGATCTACAGTTTAATGCATGTAGGTGCCAAGCCAACCATGGATAGTATAGAACTTTCCTTTTGGCTGGATGAGGAGTTCCAGTTTTGTTGGGGTTAAGCTTTCAAGTGTTTCTTGGTCATCCAAAATTGTACCCTGGAAAGAGTTATGTTCAGGTGTTGTCTTTAGATGACGAGATTTTGATGTTGGATGTCGTCTACATAGAGATGGTAGGTAATACTGGCCTGTTTCAGGATGACTGCAAGGGGTGCCATATAGAGGTTGAACTAGGCAGGCGACAAGATTGATCTGTGGGGAACTCTTTGCGATACTGATGGTGAGGTGGAATTGTTTAATTAGATTAGTTGAGATCGTTGGTTCAGATATGAGGCAAACCACCGAAGGACAGTCCCGATGATGCCTGAAGGCTGTGAGAGGGTGTTTAGGAGGATGTTGTGGTTGACTTGATCAATCACCACTGAGAGGTCCAGATAAATTAAGAGGGAGGCCTCCCCATCGCCTAGAGATCTGTGCAGTCACCACTGATGGTTAGAATTGCAGTCTCAGTACTACAGCTTCTGATTGGATGGCGTCATGTGGGTTGAATTTTCCTAATGTCGTTAAGTTGTGAGAGCACACATTTTTCAATAGTTTTGGCAAGGAGAGGGAGGTTAGTTATAGGTCTGCATTTATTAAGGCCATTCGGGTTGGTGTCTAACTTTATTAATAAGGAGGTGACTTGGCCAGTCCTTGTTGGGGAGATGGGTGTGTTGGAGATTTTTGCAAGAGAGGCGGAAAGAGAATCCGAGATGTGCTGTGTTGGCTTCATGCATGGAAGTATTTCAACAACATCTTCACAGATTTTAAAACTTGTTCCAGGCTGTCTTGTATTACAGTTGTATTTGATCATTGGTATACTGGCTCTCTGAGGGTGGGGGGGGGAAGGGGGTTTGAGGGGCCACCATTGGTTGGAGGTGTGACAGGTGGAGGGGTCCAGAGAGTTCGATGTTTTTATTATTTTTCTGAGAAGAATTGACACCCTTTTCGCAGTGGTTAAGTCCTCCATGTTGTGGGAAAGATGAGGTTTGTTCTTTGGTGTTGAAAAGGTCTTTGGGTCGGTTTCTGATGTGGTCAATTTGAGCTTGGAAGAAATAGGATTTCTCACTAGATGTTTCTTGTATTTTAGCTTTCAGCTCGGAGGACAGAGATGGATCAGCAAGGTTTGTAGTCTCAAGGTTCTTTCAGTCTGCCTAAGTCGTTATGTCAATTTCTTAAGGTATTTGTTGTACAAGGATCTGGAAGGGATACTTCTTGATTTCTTGAATTTTATTGGGACAACAGTGTAATCTAAAACTTGGAAGGGGGTGATTTGGTCATCCAAAATCAGGGCTTGGGCAAGTGGCTCGATGTAGATGTCAAACAATAAGGGCGAGATAGGACACCCCTGCCTTGTTCCCCTTGTTATGTTGAAGCTTGGTTTCAATAAGCCATTCAGAAGAATAACTACTGAGGCACCCTCATAGCATCTAATAAGGGTCTGTATAAACGTCGAGCCAGAGCCCATTATTTTAAGGGTTTCCCAAAGGAAGACCCAATTGACACAATCGAACGCCTTTGCTGCGTCAAATGCAGCCACAGCCGAGGGCTCCGACCGTGCCATTGCTAAATCGATACATCCTATTGGCTGTAACATTTGTTCCTGAAAATCTCCCTGGGATGAAGCCTTTTGGTCTACGTTTATCAACTGCGAGACTATCTTGACCGATCTCCCAGCCAAAATGCTCATAAAGATCTTATAGTCCACATTAAGCAGGAAGAATGGTCTATAGGAGTCTGCTTTAAGGGGGTCTTTTCCGGGCTTCAGGATAAGGACAATCGTTGCCTCTTTCCAGGATTTGGGTACCCTACCATCAGAACTGTAAATGTAATTAAACAGTTCACACAATCTAGGAACTATCTCGACCTGGAGGACCATATATATTTCCCCTGCAGCTTTGTTCTTAATCAATTTTTTTTTTTTTTTTTTTTATATGGGTCATAATTTCATCTTCTGATATGGGGGCATCCAAAGTTTCTCGGCAGCCCTCTGATAATATGGATAGTTCCCTATTTCGCAGCCACTCTTGGATATTCAAGGGGCTTGAAGTTGTCTCCCCTTTATACAGCTCAGAAAAAATAGAGAGCAGGTGCCTTTGCATGTCCTCCTGTTTACACGGGGTCAGTCCGGTCTTATCAATGATCAATTTGTTAATATTATTCTTGGCCCGGTCGGCCTTTGCTTTCCATGCCAAAAGGGCACCCGCCTTTTCACCATACTCATAATTTTCCATATTGTGGGCCAACCACTGTGCTCTTACTTTGTGGTCTAGCTTCCCCCTATAGTCCAGGCGTAGACGCTCTAAATCTCTGAGCCCCTGTGTCAAATTGTCAGGATGACAATTCAGCCTGACTCCTTCAAGCTTAGAAATCTCCCTCTCCAATGCCTGAAATTCTAAAGCTTCTTCCCTATTCTTGGCACATATCAGGCTATGTAGCTGTCCGTGCAGGTGGGCCATAAACGCGTCCTAAACATAGTCCAGAGATGTTGAACCAATATCAGAAAAATAATCTACTGTTGTAATTTTTTACACCAATGATTTTCTTCGTAGCCCAAGTGGGCGTCGATGTCCCACCTTCTGGTGTACTTCCTGTGACGTCAGCACGCTTCCTGCGGAAGCTCCCACCTTTGGGCGCCATCTTCTGATTATTTTTTCCGCTGTTGAGTCTGGATCGTCACCGAGAGGCTCCAGAGTTTTTGGGAGGAAAGAATAGAGGAGACACCGAGCAACAAGATCACTGAACCGGGACGACGAAGAAGGAGGAGAACTTACGCGCACAGGGGGCCCCCTGAGTGCAGGAATGGACAAAACACCTAAGACCCTCAGGGTTAGAGAGAGAGACAGAGAAGAGCCAACTAAACCATGCAAGGCAAAGGCCAACCCCCGTCTCTTCGGGACCTGGGCCTCTCCAGCGACGAAGAGGACAACATCGCTGTGGGACCAGATGACTACACGGTCGTAGAGACCGACAAGAAAACATCTAAAGAGGTAGGAGAGATGTCGACCCCTAAACCCCGACAGACTCTCGAAAGCCTAAGTCCACAAAGGGAGCACTGGCGCCAAAACTCGACGGCCGCAGCTGCATCCAGGGACAAACAGCCCAGCGGATCCTTCGAAAAAGACTCCCAGGTGGCGAAAACTGGCGAAAAGCCACGGTTGTCAAAGCACGTCCCCCGAAAAAGACTGCTCGACTTTGAAGGAGAAGGACCCGAAGGCTGCCTCGACGTCGGCGACTAAATCGAAGAGGTCAGCCGAAACACTTGACGCCGAAATGGAGAGAAAAAAAGAGAAGGCTCGAGGCTGACATGGATAACATCCTACAAAGGAAGAGAGTTCGATGAAAAGGTTCACTATTCCGTCGAAGCCGCCGACTATCGTCGAAATAGAGGTGTTCGACGTTGAAGAACTGCCAAACTCCGAGCCCCAGGAACACCTAGAGGAAGAGTGCCTGTACTACGACAAGGAATTCGAGGATGACCAGCGGACGAGTTTCTGCACTGCATCCTCGGTGGCACAGGACCTGGAGTGGCAGCACCTCGACTCCAAAAGCCCAGAAGAGGCCGTGGAGACGTACCCTTCGAGGCCTTCGCCGCCAGATGACATTGGGGTCTACAACATGGTCCTCAGGAACGCGGCAACAGCTTATGGAGTCAAACTGGAGGAAGAAAAACAAAAGGCATGCTTCCTCTTGGAGACCCTGCTGCCCACTCAAACAAGGAGTCCATTCCTTCCCATGCTTCCAAGTTTCCTGGACCAAGGGAGGGAGGCATTCCAGGACCCAGCGACCTGGAGATCTGTCACACCTAGGACAGAAGAAATACAAGCACTCCTCTAAGGACCCCCCTCCCCTACATCCAGGGATCCGTCACGGCGGACTCCATTATTGCGGCAACAGCCAGGAAAAGGGCAAACATTCCAACAACCTCCGGCCCACCACCAGACCAAGAAAGTAAGCTTCCGGCCGCCATTGTTCCCCACAATGTTCCTTAGGACTTAATTTTAAGAAGAAACTACAACACACAATGTTTCAGGATAACCATTTCAAAAACACACTAGCTGAATCTAATCTAATATTTCCATTTATGCAGGTGCCATAGGTCATTCAACCCACTCTCCAAGAATTGAATCTAATTTATAAATTAAAATTTTATATTGAGTTGTTACCTATCGGCATGTCTGTTTTTTGAGTAGAGGCTCACTGTCCCACTCCAGGTGACTGATGGGCCTAGCAGTCTTTTAAAAGTCTAAACCTGAACTTTTCTTCACAACTCTGTCCTGGTTGATTTGAGAGACATTTGCATACTATTAAGCATTCATCAGATTTAATTTTGTGCTTTGTTGGCGCAAAACAAACCCATCTACCTGGATGGATGCCTCTTTTAGTGAAATCCAGATAGATCATTTAAAATACTTAATAGAAAAAAAGTTGCTCTGCGCCCTCTAATGTTTTTAGGTCTCGCCTGTCGATGCGCATGCGCATCGAGCTTGCGAGACTATGGGGGATTATCCACTCTTGAACCAACTTGCAAGGAATCGTGGCGATTCCTTGCAGTGCACGAGAAATTTAAGCTCAATGCGCATTGAGCTTAAAAGCGCGTGCACATGCCCCCAGCCGCCTGCCTTGCCTACTCTCTGTGTCACAGCCTCCCACAGCTCCGCCCCCTAACATCTTGATTGCACGGCCACTAGGCCGTGCCTCCCCTACTCTCCTCCCCCCTCCTCCTCCTACTCTCCCCCCCCCCCCCCTCCTCCTACTCTCCTCCCCTGCCTGCCGTGTCGCACCTCTCCCCGCTCCGCCCCCTCCCCTGCCCGCCGTGTCGCATTTCTCCTCCCCCCTCCCCTTCTCTCTCTTCCCTCCATCTTGTTTATTTATTTTTTTACCCGCTCCGCCCCCTCCCCTGCCCGCCGTGTCGCATTTCTCCTCAACCCTCCCCTTCTCTTTCTTCCCTCCGTCCATTGGTCACCTCTCTGCTGTCAAGGTAAATTACATCCACTGGTAGCGTCACCAAAGAGACTACAAAACACTTCTGGAGCACACCAGGGGCAGGCTTTTCTCGGACGCAACTTGAAATAATTGACGGTGCACGGAAACGCTTTTCCACCCTTCATTTTTCAGCATACTCGTTTCTCCACAAGAGCAGTTCCGCGCTTAGAAACAAAAAGATCTTTAAGTGAGCAGTAGAAAACTTGCCATGGTGTATGCGCGTGGAAGAGCTTTTTTCTTCTGCAGTTTCCTTCGCGCTGGCAGCGCGTTTTTGCACATAAGCTATGGTACACAAAGCTGTACAAATTCACTTCCAGAGAGAGTGCATGGTAGCTCTATTTGAATACATAATCTTTGGACGCATGGAACGCGTTCTGAGCTTTTAAGGGTGTGTGTTTACACTTTATGAAAAAGAGTAATTGGAAATAATTTCGATCAGGTATCAGAGCCGTTGGGAGGCTCAAAGTGCTTTTTTGTGCTTGCTGTTCATCGGAGGAATTCACGGAGAGTGTTGCACGTCCCGCCAATCTTTCTAGTAAACTTAGAAAGATGCAACGCTGTACTGTCTGGATAGGTGCAGGCAAAGACGTGTACGCTTCCTGTACACTATTTTCCGATCAATACCGCAGCTTACTCTTGTTTTTTGGAGGGACGGTCCATTCAATAGATGTGGCCTTTCATGATTGGTCTTAACCTCAGTCAGTGAAATGTCTCCTGGAATGGGCGGGTCATACGGCTGTCAACGTCTCTCTTAACAATTGGTCTAGAAAGTGGACTACACAGGCTGCCGACTATCTTGGTAGCACTATTACTTTTAACAATAGGCATGTCATTTTTTCTAATACTGCTACATTTATTATTAAATAGCAATATCGAAAAGCTAATTGCTTGCATATGCTGGGACTTTTTCAACTCGACTAAACTGGCGCACGATCCACCTGTGGGTCACACAACCCACTGTTTGGGAAATGCTGGTTTGGCTGCATGCTGCTTAATCCCTGTGTACTTTGATGCACACTGCTCGTGTTATGTGTACTGTCGGAACTATTAATGCATGCTGCTTCAGTTGTGCATAGGCTGTGTGTTCTTTAGGTGCACGGTGCTCATGTTCTGTGTGAACCGTCTCTGCATTTGATACATGCTGTTTCGGTTTTGTGTGGGCTGTGTTTGTTTTTGGTGCACGCTGCTCTGACTGTGTGCACTGTCCACCACATACTCCATCACCTCCACATCCTCCACATCCACCGTGACATCCACCGCCACATCCACCACCACCGCCACATCCACCACCACCACCGCATCCACCACCACCGCATCCACCACCACCGCATCCACCACCACCGCATCCACCACCACCGCATCCACCACCACCGCATGCACCACCACCGCATGCACCACAACCACCACTTCAACCACCACTTCAACCACCACTTCAACCACCACTTCAACCACCACTTCAACCACCACTTCAACCACCACTTCAACCACCACTTCAACCACCACTTCAACCACCACTTCAACCACCACCGCATCCACCACCCCATCCACCACCCCATCCACCACCGCATCCACCACCCCACCCACCACCGCATCCACCACCACCATCACATCCACCATCAAATCCACCACCACCATCACATCCACCACCACATCCATCATGAAATCCACCGCCACATCCACCACCACATCCACCACCACCACCACATCCACCACCACTTCCACCGCATCCACCACCACCACATCCACCACCACATACACCACAAGGTGCAAATGCAATGTTCTTGGATTTTCGTCACAATAAAATACACTGAACATAATCTTCACAAAATTAAATTACAAACGTTTAAGCTATTGCCATTTATAAATTACAATAAATTTTATTTAAGTATTAATTATTTACAAAATTAAAAGCCATTGTTATTTGCAATATCAATACATCTAAGTCACGTAAACACAACACATATTGCATTACAAATGCTATAGGTGTCACATTTGCGAAAGTTAAAACTATTGACATTGTAACTGACAAAGCTATTACTTTTGCTATTTTCAAAACCAACACATAAATAAAAAAAGTGTCATTTACAATACCAATTGCTCAAACTTTCCTAATGCGAGACCTATTGCATTTCCAATGCTTGTTTTGTCTAACTGCTATGCCTGAAAACAATTTAGTGTGTAGTGTATAGGGAATGTTCTGACCTCGCATACCAAAAACTCGTGCTATGTAAGTGAGTTCAACAACTGGTTAGATTACTTTATAAAAAATATTTTTGCTTTCCTTTTAGTGTTGGAACACAAGTTGTTCAAGGAGAAGGTATGTACATTTTTACTCGTTCATTTTTGGCCTGTAACTCTTATGAATCTTTGACTTGTGTTGTTCATTGTAAAAATTCTTTATCTTGTACTCAAATCTGTGAAATGCTAATTGCACATGATTAACAAAACGAGCCTAGTCCAAAAACACACATTTGAGATGGCTTCCTTATTTGTGTCGCGTGTCTTGGATGTTTTGCTCATAAATAATACTCCATGTTAAAAATGCTTCTAAAGGTTAACGTGATTCGTAATCTTTACTTTTCTAGTAGTATGACCTTTGTAATGACGTGTATATGTTTAAGATCACCCTTAACACTTTTCCAGCATAGATATGTTTGCAGTCCACACCAAACTTTCAGCTGCTCTGTCAGTAAATTAGTTTAAGAATTTGACATTCTATCTCAAACTCACTCCGATCGTTCTATTCCGTTCTGAAGAATACTTTATAATACTCTGTTACCTAATACGTTTTTCGTCTTTTGCAGACTTCCCCACCCAGAATCTTTACAAAACATTTTTTGTTGTAGGTGTTACACAGGTTAGTACGCAATATGACTGTTTACTGTTGATACTGTAAAGATCTGTGTTTGGGAAGATCTGTTTAGTGGGTACATTTTTGTAGACTATGCACAAGCCCTGTGTTTCACAGTTCTACTCTGTAAAAGATGCTGCTTAGTTGGACTTTGATGTATGCTTGTCTAGAGAACCTACAATTAAGCCTTCTCCTAGTGAGCCTGGCCTTTATGTAATTGTTTTTTAAAGTGCATCATCTAGTTGTTAATTTTCTGTAACAATTCTTTTTTATTTATTTTTTATTTTTTTACCTTAATGGCACGATTAATCAAGACCCATCTTCAGAATTCAAAGGAGTGCTTTTACCAGGCAGGACTGTGTGTCTCTGCCTCATTGCAACAATGAACAGAGGCTCCATTATAATTTTGGTTTGACTCTGATCCCAGGCCAGAACAATGTACACCCTAGGATGATGGGAATACCTTTGTCTGACTGCACCCAAAAACGCCTCATTATACAGATGATGCTTTATTCCTTGATTTACAGAAACCTGTCAAGCTTAAACTCCTGAGACAGAGCTTTACTCGCCACATGGGCCACCAACGAAAGTGAGTGTATTTGTAGTTTTGGGTCGAAGGGCAGTGGAGTTACTAGAATTACTGCTACCCTCGCTTGAGACCAAAATAAATGTTCTGACACAAATTCTCCTAGAACATAGATACTCCGATGGTTACTTGGTCAAAACCATGTTCTGTCCACCTCTGAACAGGCAGATAGCCAGGCCTCCCTCCTGGGTTATTTATTGTGCAGGCCTCCAAGAATACAGTGAATCAAAAGTACTTTTCATCTGTTACTTTGGATACAAAATCCAGAAGGATCCCTGCCTACGGCAAGAAGATATTTACTTCCACTGCTTTAGCTCTGCTATCTGTGAATACAGTTTGCTTACTGTGCTGCTACACACATGCCCTTTAGGACATGACCAACAAAATCTTATTGATGGTTCTGGAAGATCCTGGACCTTTTTGGCCCAGGTGATACATGATCTACAGAGCACGGCTGAATTTGATATTCGGTCATGCCTGGCTACCACGTAGTGTCTGGGTAGATCAGTGTTGTCCTTCGTAGACATGTGGATGAGGTCCTTTGGGTACTCAAGCAATGTGCAGACCTCCCTACTGGCCATGCTCTTTGCTAGACTCCACCTCTTTGGAGAGAAGTTGGGCTTCACATAGAAATGACTTCAAGGCAGCAGAGCTGAACAGTTTCCACATCAATTCTAGAAGTTTAGAGGCTATTCCTAGTGGCTGGCGTATATACAGACAGTTTTCCCAGCCAGGGATGCAGCAGACACCCCAGTACTTTTAGAAGTTGTGGATAAAGGGACATCATCTAATTCCTCACTACAGTGGTCAATAAACTGCTGTAGTTTGCCCATAGTAGTGTATGCCCAACCAATGGGAAGCAGCATCCAGCTTTACCGTCTGGGTTGATATTTAAATCTGACAGATGATTCTTGCAGACTGTTCAAAATGGCTATGCCATGCTTTTTCTTTCCTCCTCGACCACTAGACCTACCACACCAGAATACGTTTTGGAGGAGCAACTGTCCATGTTACAAGAGGTTCATCATGGGTGTTTTTGAGAGGGTACAGGACTCTGAAAGAGGCAGAGGTTGTTACACTCGCCTATTCATCATCTCAAAACAGGATTGAAAGGTCTCAGGCTTGTGCTGGACATTCCAGACAAGCCATGCGTTCCTGGGAAAGGACAAATTAAAAATGATTGCACTGGCCCAGATCCTGTCTGCTCTGTACCCATGCAGTGTATTTCCAGTTTTGAAGCGTGAATCTTTCTGGATTCACTATGCTGTGCATATTCCGCAATCTGGTGGTTGTGTCCGGAATTTTTATTTTTTTTTGTAGCCCAGGTGGGCGTCTACGTCCCACTATTTGGTGTACCTTCGGTGACGTCGGCATGCTTCCGGCGGAAGCTCCCACCCTTGGGCGCCATCTTTAGATTCCTTTTTCCGCCGTTGGGTCTTGATCGTCGCGTGAAGCTCCAGAAGTTTTAGAGGAGAAAAGGAGAAAATACAGCAACTTTTCGACAAAAGACCTGAGAAGATTGGGGGAAGAAGACCATCAGAGAGGAGACAACGAAGAAGGGGAAGAACCTCGAGATCTTCGACGTCCTTCGGAGAATGCGCACACAAGGGGCCCCCTGAGCGCAGGGATATACAAGACACCCTTTAAATTCTGCAGAAACTGCCACCACAAGTTCGCGCAGAAGGACCAGCACACAGTCTGCAACCTCTGCCTGCCAATCGACCACTAGAGCAAAGACTGCAACGCCTGCTCTGTCTTCAAACCGAAGACACTCCAGGTTCGAGAGAAGCAGAGGATAGCTCACTACACGATGCAGGGCAACGCCCAGGCCCCGACGCTTTATGAACTGGGCCTCTCCACCGACGACTAGGACAACATCGCCGAAGGTCCAGATGACTTCACGGTCGCAGAGACCGAAAAGAAAACGTCTGACAAGGTAGGAGGGTCTATGACCTCGACAGGGCCTCTAAAGCCTGAGGCAGACTCTCGGAAATCAAGAGTCCAGAGCCTCGAAGGGAGCACCAGCGCCGAAAACTTCGACGACCGAAGCTGCATCCTCCGAAGAACTTTGAGGAAAAGATTAAAAGTTTCAGGATCTCCTCGAAGCCAGCGACGGCTGTCGCTGAGGTGCAGGAGCACGAGGAGTTAGACGCCGAAGAGCTGCCGAAAACTCCAGAGCCCTCTGAACACGAAGAGGAATAGGACCTCTATTACACAGAGGGTGAATATGGGGAGCAGCAGTCCAGCTACGGCTCAGGATCCTCGGCGGCCCAAGACCTGGAATGGCAGGACATCAAGGCCGAAAACCCGGAGGAGGCTGTGGAGACATCCCCCCGAGGCCTTCGCCGCTGGATGACATTGAGGCATACAATGAGGTCGTCAGGAAGGCAGCACCAGCTTATGGGGTTAAGCTGGAAGAGGAGAAGCCTAAAGCAGACTTCCTGCTGGAAACATGGCTCCCCACGCAGACAAGAAGCCAGTTCTTGCCCATGCTGAAAAGTATTACGGACCAGGGGAAGGAAGCGTTCAAGGACCCGGCTACATGCAGATCAGTCACGCCGAGGACCGAGAAGAAGTACAAATTCTCCTCCCAGGACCCAGCTTACATCAAGGGGTCCGTCACAGTTGATTTCAATAATCGCTGCAACGGCCAGAAGGGCCAACGTCCCAACAACATCAGAGCCACCACCTGACAAGGAAAGCGGGAGGATGGACCTGACGGGCAGAAAAATTGAGAGGAACGCCGCAATGCACTGGCGGATGGCTAACGCCAACGCCCTCCTGAACAGGCACCAATCCCAGCATTGGGATGAGATCGACCAATTGCTCAAGCACCTCCTAGAACCATACCTTCAGAGGGCATCACACCTTGTGGAAGAGGTCAAAAGCATTGCTAACTTGTGCCTGAAGACAGCCTTGGATGGGGCTGAAACATCCAGCCGACTGATGGCTATAGGCATCACAGAGAGAAGGCAAGCCTGGCTCAGGATCTCAAGCTTCAAAACTGAGGTTCAGAACAACATCATGAACACACCTTTCAATGGAGAAACACTGTTCGGAGCTCCAGTGATGAGAAACTCACCCAACTGAAGAAAGACAACGAGACTGCAAGGTCCATGGGGGCCCTGCAATTCAGGGGGATGGGAAGAGGCACTCCTACGCGGAGGCCGAACGGAAGGGGTGGAAACCAGCAAGGACAATCACACCAGGCGTTTCACCAGGGTCAACAGCGTGACAACCAAGGTCACCAGGGCCAGCAGAAGCAAAACTGGAACTATCAGAACAGGGGCCAGTCCTTTAGAGGAAGAGGAAACGGACGGGGCCAGAGAAGGAGAGGTGGTGAACCCCCCCCCCCCCGCCCCCCTCCCCTCCCCTCTAAGTGACTTCACACGGAAAAAGGTGCTCACCCACTCAAACCCTCCGGGGGAGGAGCACGGGAAAACAAAGAGGAGAGGGCTACACGGACAAGACACAAAAGAACATGTAACACCAGTAGGAGGCAGGCTGAGATTTTTTCTCCAGGAGAGGAGAACAATCACCAGAGACCAGTGGATACTCAACATCATACAGTTCGGATACTGCATAGAGTTGGAAAAGAGACCACCAAACAGAGCCAAAGAAAAGAGAGCACTCTGGAAGAGAGCTGCAATTGCTCCAAGAGGAAGCTCAAGAACTCCTCCTCAAAGAGGCCATCGTCCGGTCCCATTCAAAGAACGGAACAGGGGAGTGTACTCAAACTACTTCCTGGTGCCAAAAGTGGATGAAAGCCTAAGACCCATCCTGGATCTACGGTTCCTAAACAAATATGTAAAGACTCAAAAATTCAAGATGACGTCCCTACAAGAGGTCATCCCGCAGATAAAGGTTGGGGACTTCTTGTCCACCGTAGACCTCAAAGATGCGTACCTGCACATCCCCATAAACAGGCAGCACAAGTACATGCTAAGATTCACAGTAAACCAGGATCGCTACCAATTCGCAACCCTGGAATTCGGTCTAAAATCCGCACCAAGGGTATTCACCAAATGCCTCGCAGCAGTGGCCGCACATCTGTGAAGTGAGGGGATACACGTGTACCCCTACCTTGACGACTGGCTCATAAAGGCAAGCTCTTACAGGACATGCAAGGATCATGCAGAGCAGGTCACAAGAACGCTAACAAGACTGGGATTCTCCATACAGTGGGGAAAATGCTCGATGGAACCGGAGCAAGATCTTCCTGGGAGCTCAAATCAACACCGTCCAATGCAGGGTGTTACCCAGCGAAAAGAGGACACTCCGCCTACTGAGGAAGAAACGTCACTACCTGAAGGGGTGAGCTATGACAGTGAGAAAGATCTTGGTAATGATGGCGTCATGCATACACCTGGTCCCCAATGTATGCCTATAGATGAGACCACTCCAAGAGTGGCTACAACAGCAATGGTCACTAGCTACAGGAAGTTGGGAGGATCTGGTGGTTGTAGCGCACAAGGTGCAGGAAGAAATGAAGTGGTGGACCGAAGAGAGGATAACAATAGGAAAGCCTCTAACGCCACCGGACCCCAACAGTGACCATCACCACAGACTCATCCCAGAAGGGATGAGTCGCACACATGAACAGGCTCAGAGTGAGGGGTCTGTGGAGCCCAGCGGATGCGGTCAGGCACATCAATTACCTGGAGCTGAAAACAGTGTTGCTTGCCCTCAAGGCCTTTCAGAAACAACTGTACAACCAGAAGGTGCTGATACAAACAGACAACACCACAACAATGTTTTACATCAACAAGCGGGGGGGGGGGGGGAACTCGATCATTCCCTCTGTCAAGCTTGGCACAGGAAATCTGGAGATGGGCAATACCACTCAAAATAGACCTGCTAGCCATACACCTGCCAGGGAAGGGCAATGTAGAAGCGGATTGGCTCAGCAGGCAGACTTCAGCATCCCACGAATGGGAACTCAACATACAGGAAACAGAGAGACTATTCAGGAGGTGGGGCACTCCGACAATAGACCTGTTTGCAACACGCCAGAAAGCAAAATACCAGTACTTTGCATCCAGACAACCAGAGGCACTATCCCAGGGGAATGCCCTATGGATAAGATGGTCAAAACATTTGCCTACGCTTTTCCCCCGATACCACTGATCCCCAGGATTCTCAACAAATGCATGACGAGCAACATGACGCTCATCCTGGTGGCACCACAATGGGCCAGGCAGACCTGGCACTCACAGATAATGGAGATGGCGCAGAGTCCACCCCACAAGTTCTCAAAAAGAAGAGACCTACTCTCCATGGAAAACTGAGAAGTTCAACACCCAGAGCCGGAGAGCCTCTGCCTCTCAGCTTGGCTCCTGAGGACTTAGAGTTTGCACATCTAAAACTACCAGAGAGCACCCTGCGGGTGCTGCGAGAGGCAAGAAGGCCCAGCACGCGCAAGTGCTATGGGGAAAAATGGAAAAGATTCACTCAATAGTGCTGCAAGATAGAACTCCATAGAAAGCTGACCAGGGAATCAACGGTGCTAAGATACCTCACACACCTAATCTAAGCTAAGCTCATCCTCGCTGAGGGTACACCTGGCAGCGATTGTGGCATACACAAGAGGAGAAACAGGGAGAAGCTTCTTTACATCTCAAGTAGTAAAAAGATTCCTGGAAGGGGCTAAGAGAATAGCGCCACCAAAAAGGATGCCGGCTTGGAACCTGAATGTGGTACTGACAGAGCTCATGAAAGCACCTTTCGAACCCATCCACAAGGAATCTGCAAATGCTGACAATGAAAGCGGCCTTTCTAGTAGCAATCGCCTCGCTACGCAGGGTGAGCGAACTACAGGCACTAACACTGCAGGAACCCTACATCCAGATACAGTGACAGGGTCGTGATGAGAACACACCCGCACTTCATGCCAAAGGTGGTGTCAAGGTTCCACATGAAACAGAGTATTAAAATTCCTAGCCAGAACCCCACGACCAGCGCACTCCACACTCTAGAAGCAAGAAGGGCAGTGATGCACTACATTGAAAGGACGAAGGAACACAGGGAAACTAAACAGTTCTTCGTATCCTTCGCAAACAGTTACCTGGGTAGAGCAGTGACTAAGAACACCATAGCTTGATGGATCGCAAAAACGATACAATTCTGCCACAAGCAAGCTGGGCAGGAGCTAACCAGAGGGGCACAGGCCCACTCGACCAGGAAGAAAGGAGCAACAATTGCCTTTCTGGCCAACACACTAATTCAGGACATATGCCTGGCGGCAACATGGGCTTCAGTGCACACGTTCACTAAGCACTATTGCGAGGATGTACAGAGGAACAAGGAAGCACAAGTAGGACAAAGAGTGCTTCAACATCTATTCAGCAACCAACGCTCCTCTTCCACCCAGCCGCCACAAAAGTAACAAAACTGCTACAAAATCTATGCACAGCATAGTGAATCCAGGAAGATTCACGCTGCAAAACTAATAGTTTCTTACCTGTCTGTGTAGTTTTGCAGCTTGAAGATCTTTCTAGATTCACTAGTGAACCCACCCGCCTCCGCCAGAAAGATGAGGCTGGAGTAGAAGGTGGAAACACATTGAATAGAATGCAAGTTGAAGTTCACAAGATACGTGAAAAGAATTACGTTGGAGAAAGGATTAACAAACATAGCCATGGATTCACTACAAGGACACAAGAGAAAAAAAGAATCCGAAGATGGCGCCCAAGGGTGGGAGCTTCCGCTGGAAGCATGCAGACGTCACCGAAGGTACACCAAATGGTGGGACGTCGACGCCCACCTGGGCTACAAAAAAAAAGAGAAAAAAAGACTACGATTCCGGACCCAACCACCAGATTGCGGAATATGCACAGCATAGTGAATCCAGAAAGATCTTCAAGCTGCAAAACTACACCGACAGGTAGGAAACTATTCGTTATTCGTTTTCAGCACAACAGATGTTTTCTGTGGTACAAGTTGGGCCCGTAACATTTTCAGTTTGCTCTGCTCCCCCTCACCAGAACCCCTCAGAAATATGACGGTGGGTGGTTACTGTCCTTCTTTAAAGGTAGGGAGTACCTATCTTCCTGTACCTCGACGACTGGCTGCTGGAACTGTGGACTACTTTTCTGGGTGATGGCAGGACTTGATAGAGGCTCACTGTAAAGAAGCCGAAGACCGGACTGATTCCGTTGTCATTGTGATGTTCCTGGACACCATGGCATTCAGGGCTTTCTCCCTGCAGAAGTGAGTCCAGGCCATTTATGCTGTGATCCCGATGTTTCAGACTTCGTTCTGGATCATGGCATGAGTGGCCTCTTGGTCTTGTGCATTCTCCTTGTGAACAATGCCAGGTGGCATATGTGTGCTCTTCAATGGAACTTGAAGTTCAAGATGGCCATGCATCGAGCCAATCTTTCAAATACCATCCAGGTGTTGGAGGAGACTGATCACGATTTGCAGTTGCGGGCGTTGTAATGCATTTGTTCGAGCTTCGGTCCGCTCTCCCTTCCGAGTGCTGACTGTTGTGACACTCCTACCTGCTGGGCAGAGGAGATAAAAAGACTCTGGTCTCTGGCAAAGGGGGAGCTCCACATCAATCCACCTGGAGCTGCAGGCAATTTATCTGGCTCTAAAGGCCTTCCATCAAGGGGAGGCTTGTGTAGGTTTTCACTGACAACACCACTGCCTTGTGGTCCGCCAACAAGCTGGGGGGGGGGGACGGGGGGGGGGGGTCTTCTGTAAGGAGGCGTTACATCTCTACAATATGGAAGATGCCCTGGCATTCCAACCACCTTCAAATCATGTAGCGGAGAGCTTGAATGCCACAGCTAACAAACTAGAAGCGTTATCTGGCAGTTCATGATTGGCATCTGCAGCCTAAAGTGGGGCATGAGGTCTTCCACCAGTGGTGTGGTAACCCTGGCTAGATTGGTTAGCCACCATTCAACAAGCAGTGTGAACCGTTTTGCATGTTGGAGAGCTTCCACATGAACGCTTGTTGAGTCATTCCTGCTCTTATGGAACACTGTACTTCTGTACATCATCCTCACTCTATCCTCAGAACTCAGGAACGAAAAGTAAACTGTTGGCTCCAACTCATTCTAGTAGCCTGTGATGGGGCCAGGAGAGTGTGGCACCCAGAATTCTTGGGCATCACCCCTTCCATGAGACTACTAATTTGTGGGCCTTTGTCTCCACAGCAGGGCAGGGTCTTCCACCCAATCCTGCACAACCCACCCCTCTAGGATACGAAATTGAGCAGTGGCAATTTAGTGCGTTTGTTTCGCCACCATAAGTGGTGGGTGTCATCCCCCTTTTAAAAAAAAAATATATATTTTTTTTTTATTTGCATTTTTTGAATATAGGTAACACAAGGGAAAAGGAAAAAGAAAATATAATGATAGGGGCGAGACAGATATAACAGAAGTAATAGTAATAGAAAATCTTTTGCTCATTGGTTACGTATGTCAAGTTCTATACATAATTTCAGTCTTGTGCATTAAACAATGATACATTTGTATCCAGTTTGCACATTTGTTCTTGAATGTATGTCTCATATGAACTATTAACATGTTCACATTAAACTGTCCATGGTGTGTGCTTCCCTATCCCCAAGAAGTTCATTTGTCTATACTCCCGTTCAATATATACTGTATATTCCTATATTGCATTTCTCTATACGAGAATGTTGTATAATGCAGATATGATAGTTTTTTCTTTTTCTTTAAACAAAACAGGCAAACAAAGGTATTTAAACCTTCGCCAATCCAGGCGGCTGGGTCATAATGTTCTGGAATGGTAGACTGTCTTTACTTCTATTCTGTAATATGCCAGTCTCGTCCCTTTTCTAATTTCTTTTGTGGTGATCAACTAGGCCTCTCGTGTCTCTAGCATTCTGTGTTCCCTCTTTAGCCTTTCTGGGGCATGGCGGTATTAGATTCATTGTGAGGTCGAAGTACGTGATACTTGACGATCATAGTCTAAGTGTCGCTCAGACGCCACCTGTGGGGAGTCGTTTCCATCTTCCTTGTCTGTGTATTTTAATTCCACCAGTATGGTATCCCAATATTGCACAATGTGGTATTTACACAGGCCTGCTATTTCTTCCCTATGTAATGACGAGCTTTCTGCCTGAGCCCACCCTGCAAGTGAGTTTTTCCAGCTATTTAGTACGAGAGGTTCTGCGTTTCTATCTTTATTTAATTAGTCTTTTGGCCACTGTGAGGCCTAGGTCAGTGAACCGTGCTGTGACTTTATGCTTCTTTACACTAGTATACACTACTCCCATGTCTGGCCTTCCAGTATATTTCGCTAGTGCTCCTGTAATTGCCTGCCAATAGGTATTTAGGGTAGTGCCGGAGCACAGCATATAAAGAGTCTGCATTTATCTGCAGACAGCGAGGGCACGTCTAGGTGGTCATATTAAAAGATTTGCTCAATTTGTGTGGTGAGAGGTATGCCCTATGTGGGAAATATGTTTGTATAAGGCGGAGTTTGGCGTTTCTCTGTATACATGTGGGGTTGGCTAATATTGTCTCCCACTTGCAGTCTGTCCATTGACTTCCTATTTCAAACTTAAGACTGCCATAGATTTTGTCGTGTGTATGAGTAGTGCCTCCACCAGCCAGTGCACTATGTGTGACCCATTGCACATCACGTGCAAATATTGTATCAAGAGATGCATATTTGGCTCTACAGTTATGTTTCCCCAGGCCGCTGTAAGAGATCTCTTGATGGAGTTGTGTAACGGGAATTCCCCTGCTGGTCGGTCATTTTCCTGAGCTAGGGTGTCAAATCGGATCAAATCCCCGTCTGCGTACAGGTCTTCCAGTGTGTGTAATTTGGCTATATGCCAATGTGTAAGTGTACCCACATAGGTGCCTACTTTTCCTCAGGTAGTCCCCAGGAGTGGTAGCAACGGGTTGGGTACTGTATTTCTCTTAAGATATAAGCTTCGCCAATAGCAGCGATGGGCTAGTTCAAGACAAGTCTCCGAGGGGTTTGCAAGGTGAGCAATCTGGTGGAACAGGTGGTATATCTGAGATTGGGACCATGGTGGCTGTATGGAGGCCGTGTCTTCCAGACCATGTCCAGCGAACCATTTTGCCACCCACTGTACTTGTGCTGTCAGATAATATTGTTCTAAGTTGGGCACTGCCAGTCCTCCCCTGTAAGTAGCAGCATAGAGTTTCCATAATGCGATCCTGGGACGACCTAAATTCCAGATAAGTCCCCGGTTCATCTGCTCAAGCTCTCAAAATATCCTGGCTGGGATGTGAACTGGAAGGTTGGGGAAATAATATAATAATTTGGATAATACTACCATCTTACTCAAAGCTACTCTACCCGTCCAAGTTCTGGAAGGTGCTTCCACTGAACGGATCTGTGCTCGAATGGCAGCCACAGCCCTAGTCTGGTTTCCCCTCCAAAATGTTGATGGGGTCCCCGTATATAAATATGCCCTGATACCGAAAAGTGGTCAGCTGCCCGTGGTGAAGTGAGTTGTTAATGTAGAGGTTTGTGGGTTCATGGTCTCTTCTTGGAAGGGGTATAGACATGATTCTGACCAGCTTACAAGTCCCGACACCACCTTAAAACTCCCAAGGGCAGTTGATAGGCCACAGGAGGGCTTTAATTTTTTTTTATTGATCCTACTAAGGACCGTGGAGTAAACGATAGATTTTCTATGGGGTCCTGTGCAGCGAGGCAAATAAAGGTTGTGCAAAAAAGTAGCTTATCAAGCTGGGTTGTCCTCTGCACACTGGCCAAGAATCCGTTCCTGGAATGTCCTCGAGTCCAAGCATATCTATGCTGAAACATGGGTGGCCGTGCATACATTAACAGACTAGTGCGCTGACTACCAGGTGTGATGGGAGGTAGATTTAACTCTTCTCGCTCTGCAAGACCTTGAGGGCTGAGTCCACTCCACAGGCCCTCCACGTTGTGGAGATCTGCTCTGTTATCTATTCTAAGGGGAGGACTCTGGGGTTCAAATATTCCAGCAGAAGAATAAGTTAGTTATCTTAGGTAATGCTCTTTCTAGTGGATACTAGAACTGGTTTTTTTTGTTAATCTATTTTTTTTATCTATTAAAAAAAGTCCCCAAGTTCTTGTTCAGCACACTGTTAGCAACAAATGTTCACCCTCTGCGTCTTAGGACGCAGGAAGAGTAAAGCTAAAAACTGAAGTTTACGACCAGGTACCTCATAACTCCTAGCTAGGATTTACCAGTACCTGGTCTTCTGACCAGGCAAGACCTTTTTGAATACCACACTAGTGTGTGAGGCTTCCTGCCTTGCTCTCTGGTTTTTTTTTTCTTTCTTTTTCTCCTTTCTTTCTATTTCATGCCGCTCTTTTTCTCTTTCTTTCTCTTTTACACCGCTCTTTCTTTCTCTCTCTTGCTCCACCCTTTCTTCTGGTATTTTTAATTGCAGTATTTGTACCTCATAATTTTCTCTCTCTCTTTGGTCTGTTTCTGTTCGTGTCTGCTGTATTGCCTCTGCTTTTGTATTATTGTCTTGTTAATGATCTCTTTCCGCTTCTTCCTGCTTTGTATTATCAATAGTTTTTTCTCACTCTTGCTTTGCCGTACTTCGCTCTTCACTCACACTTCTCACTCTCTAACTTTTAGCTTCTATCATAGTCCAGGGGCAAGGGTCAGGTGAGTACCAAAACTGCAGGGGCGGGCGGTTGCAGAGGTCAAAATTGAAGTTCGGCCCAATTCGTTTAAATGGAGACTGCGTGTGCTCGTTGTCGCACTGCTTACAAGTAAGTAATTTGGATGCAGGGGCCAAGCATTGGGAGTTAGCGTTAGGTCAAGCAGAGGGGGCACAAAGCAGCACCAAACCTACACCACCAGCGGCACAGGGGCGGCCGGGTGCAGGGTGCAGTTTCAGCACCTGGTGCCCAATGCATTTCCGATGAAGGCATTGCATTAATTCACAAGAATGATCTTGCATCCCATTGCTCAATATTACCTTCTGTGGATTGCAAGGCCCTTCTTTTTAAAATTACTCCATCTGAACATGAAACATTTTAAAGGCGTATTAATTTATCGTCCACCAGGCTCTAGAAGTCGTTTTTTGAATAACTTATTTCCTCTACTAGAACTGGGTATTGAATCGAGAGGTTTCACTATGTTAGGTGATATGAATTTCCATCTGGAAACATTCGGCGATAAAGATACTCGAGAGCTTGATTTTTTTACATCTGAATTAGGACTCTGACTGCTAGTCCAAGGCCCAACGCATTAAGCAGGGCATACCTTGGATGGCTTGTTTACCAATAACCCTGCCATCTCCATCCTCCCTCTCACATGGTCTGATCACCATGCTGTTATATTTCGTTATAACTTGCCTAGATCCAATGCAACGGACATGTCTAGTACTAAGTTTGTTGGAAGAGCTTGGCATAATATTGACACTGGCTTGCTGGAAAGCCAGTTAGTGCAAAGTCAACCAGTTCTTGAGCTGGAAGTAGAGGTCTCAGCCGGAAGTTATATGCTAAGCTAGCACCTGTCACGATGACAAACAGAAAAACTCCTTCTGAGCCATGGTTTTCTGAAGCTCTTATATTAGACAAACAAGCCTGTAGGAGGCAAGAAAGAATATGGTGAGAAAGATCAGTATAAATTAATGTTAGCAGATTATAAGGAAAAAAAATTGCTGAGAAGAGCCAATATTGTACGCTGAAAATGGAGAAGGTGGGCAATTCCAGCAAGGAACTTTTTAAGATCATAAGTAATCTGGCAACTATTAAAAAGGACGAGGCTGCAAATTGTACTCAGGACTTTTGTAACACACTGGCCCCTGGCTTTTAAATCCAAGGTTGATCAAATTTATAATCAGTTTGCTATGTATAAATCAAACGCCAATGTTCCAGATCAGGAAGCTAGGATTTTAACGCCTCTCCTGCCGCCTCAGTGCAAATAGCCACCCTTCTCTCGAGGACTAAATCTGGCTCTCTGGATGATTCCTGCGCTCCGACGATCCTCCACAATATTAGCCATCTTATTTGTTTTGAGATATCTAGAATATTTAATCAGATGATTTCAGAAGAACTATTCCCAACAATGTGGAAACCAGACTGCATTTTGCCGTTATGAAGATAACCCAATCTGGATATAATGGGACCCAAGCACTGACCTATTGCAAGGTTCCCGCTACCTGCTAAAATTGTACATGCAGAACTTTCCACTTATATTTTAGATAACAACATTTTAGACCATTGTCAGTTTGGATTTAGAATTCGTTATGATGGATATTGATACCCACCCAATCGCGCACTGTTCAGTTGGTGCTACGCACCTTTTTAATTTTGCGATTTTATACACTATTTAAACCAACAGTTTATCTTGTTTTTACACTTTGGTTTTTAATTTATACTCCTGTTTACCTCTTCATGTGAACTTTAGTTTTGTTATTCACAATTTTCATAACAGCTTGCTTTAGACAACATTATTTCAACACATGTTGCATATCTTCAATTTTTTTTTTTCAACATTGTACATGACTTATATAATCAATGTTCCATGGTTGAGCCCAATGCATTTCGGCACCATTGGGGCGCCTTCATCAGGGGCAATTCTGCAGAAAATAAAGTAAAAAACATGGTGTGAGTGTGTTGACTATATTAATTCATAGGGGTTCACGTGTGTTATGATGTGTCTGCTGGCGTACCTTAATGTTGCTGTGATATGACGTATGGATGCGATACTACGCGTTGAACACAATGATTCTGTTGGAACAAAAGTCAAATTCCTCTTTAACTGACCGTGTCTTATGTTTTAAACTTTTTAAATAACCAGCCACTCAATGGGCAACGTACCTTCTGCTATTATGCCAATAGTCTCTGAAACAACAAACGGAAAATACCTTAGCACCTTTGCTGTAAACTATAAACATTAATCAACTCTCGGGAAAAATGCCGACTTTACCTTGTCTTCCGTGTTCCACTCGTATCTGAGGAAACCGGAATAAAAATAACCATCAGTAACCACTTCACCTCTAGTTGCTTCCAGGTTAATCACTCTGAGAACCCGCGTTACGCTTGCTGCTCGTACCTGTGTTATTACGTTCTTCCATCCATAACAAAAAAACGCAACCTAGTAAGCTGTTTTCACATCAGCGTATATCGTGAATGACTGGTTTTAAATCCCTCCGCAAAACTCCGTGATACCTCTGTGATGTTAAAAATAAAAGTCGGACTATCCGTTTGTGACTGTATGCTCAAAACGCCCCGTTGGCCGCCATCTTAGAGTGGTACAACTCTTCTGCCATAACCAAAACCTGCTACACTAATGTGTTATGTCAGAATTTAAACTGAATTATGAACTCGTGGAACCATTCTAAATGCTACATGATAATCATGGAAGTTATTTGGTGCAGTGGGAAAAAAGACTACCCGATGCGTGATTTGTAGTTATCAACCCTCTTCAGAGATCAAGAACTTGATCTATAGTGTAGTTTACTTTTGCTGCTGCTTTCAAGATTGGTAAAAATTTGTGTGGCTGGCTATGTTGCTTAATGTATAATATTGTGTGAGCCTGTGAATCGGTTGGAACCTATATGTGTATGATGTGTATAACGCGCTGTTATCAGGTTGCCTCATGTTATCATGTTAATGAAAATGATATCAGTTAATGGGTTTTTGTTGTTTGAAAAAGCTTCCCTGTAAATGTTAATGGTCCATATATTATTTGCATTGTGATTAAACAATCATGTTATTCGGTATATCATACTTATTGCATAATGGTCACATTCTCATTTGATTGATGAATTAAGAAATCAGAAAATCACGTTAGGTTACAACTCCCTATCCTTGATTATTTTTCAGTTCATCTATTATCCCTACAGAAAGCACGCTAAGTCGTATTTATCCTTGAGACCTATTGGTACCATGGTATTAAGATATTTAATCCAAAACAGTTCACGCTGCAATAGTTTCTGATGGTTGTTAACTCCTGGTTATAAGGGTACCTGTTCCAGAACTAGGAATCTAAGTTGGGAAATGCTGTGTTTCTCTTGTATCCAATGGTGTACCAATGGTGAGGTTAGTGAGTTATTGCGAATTCGGCTTTTATGTTCTGATATTCGAACTTTTATTTTGCGTTCCGTCTTCCCGATGTACATCTTTCCGCACGGGCACTTGATCCCGTACACAACATTTTGCGAATTACAGTCACTAGTATGTCTTAACTGTACCAATGTTCCTGAATTTGGGTGAGTGCATGAACTTCCTGTTATTACGTTGTTGCAATTAATGCAATTGAGACAGCGTATTGTACCTTTGTTTACTGTTGATGATGGCTGTTGTCTGAATTTCAGTCTCTCTTTTAAGTTCAATCCTCTAGTATACGCATGTAATGGAGGCTCTTTGAATAATCCATTGAAGTCTTGCTCCATAGATAATAGTTCCCATCTTTTATTGATGATATTTCTGATTTTGTATGATTGGGTTGTGTATTTTGTTACAAATACCATTCTGTTATGTTGGTTTTTTGTCCGTGGTTTCAACAATTCTGTTCTGTTCATTGATGAGACTTTGTGTATTTGCTCTTGAAGTATGGCTTTTGGGTATCCTTCCTCTCTCATATTTTTGGACTTGTCTTTCCAAGGTGTTATCGCACGTTCGTGTGTTGGAACAAATACGTTTGATCCGAATGAATTGTGATAACGGTAAATTCCTTATTAGACTCCTGGGGTGAAAGCTGGTGTAACTGAGTGCACTGTTTCGGTCTGTAGTCTTGGTATACAGTTCTGTTTCAAATCCATTGTCTGTCTTGGTTATCCTGACGTCTAGAAAATCAATGACTTCTTTGCTTATTTTATATGTAAATTGTATTCTTGCCTCAACCTGGTTGAGAGATCGGATTAGGTGTTCAAATGATTCCTGAGTGTCGTCCCAAATTAAGAAGATATCGTCGATGAATCGGCAATATAACTTCACATGTGTCCATTCTCTCAAATTCATCAAGTTCTGTGCCTCAAATTGGGCCATGTAAGTGTTAGCGTATGCTGGGGCCCCAGCAAAGCCCATGGATGTTCCATTGAGTAGTGCATAATATTTATTCTTCCATAAAAAGTAACTGTTATAGAGCCAGAATTTCAGTAGCTGCAACAAAAAGATTTTTTTGTCAGTTGGTACTTCTTCCAGTTTAAGTAGTGCCCATTCTGCAGCTTCAAGGCCTGCTCCGTGAGGTATAGAGGTGTAAAGTGCCACCACGTCTATGGTGCACATAATCCAGTGATTTTGAAATCCTTCTTGTGTCCATGTCAATTTGTTCAGAAAATCAGTTGTATCTTTAATATACGAACCCCATTGTTGAACACATTTCTGTAAGTAGTAGTCAATGTATTGTCCGAGTGAGTCAAAAATTGACCCACAGCCCGATACTATCGGTCTAAACGGTGGGTTGGTCGGGTGTTTATGAATTTTAGGGATCATATACAATTGTGGCCGTCTTGGGTTTTTTTCTGTTAGAAATGCCACTGTTTGATCATCAACACATCCATTCGTTTTGGCTGTCTGCAATGTTCCATTAAGCATGATTTGAAGCATTGAAGTTGGATCTGATGCAAGCTGTAGGTATTTGTCCTGTTGTGACACATGTTCATCTACTTTGTGTTCGTAATAATGCGTGTCCATTAGCACTAAGGCGCCACCCTTGTCAGCTGGTTGAATGGTTAATTTTGCATCATTGGCCAAGTTGTTAATTATGTGTTCAGTTTTTCGTCAAGTTGTTGTGTCGTATTTTCTTATAATCCAATGTTTTCAAGTCATTTTTCACCATGATTTCAAAGGTGTCTAACATTTTGTGCGATGTTGGAGCCTGAAATACACTTTTTGGTTTAAATTGTTTGTCTGTATTTTCAATCGGGGTATTTGTAGGTTCAACCACATTTTCAAAGTAATGTCTGAGTTTTAATGTTCGCATGAACCTAAAGAAAGCACCTTCTGTTTCCAATTCATTTGTTGCTGTGGTAGGTACAAATGTAAGACCCTTATTTAAAGTCAGCGTTTGTTGCCTTGTTAGTGTTGTAGAAGAAATGTTGATAATTAAACTACTGTCCGTCCGCTTCTTAGAGCTTTGCCTGCCACTTCCTCGCCTTTTTTCCGCTTGATGCTGGTGTTGGTGTTTGTAATGTTGGTGGTTGACCTTGATCCTGGTCCTGTGACAAAAAAGCCGTATCTCCGCTCGTTGTGGCGTGTTGACTGTTATCAGTAGATACTATTACTCCTTACTGTGTTGCTGTTATTGGTCCTCTCCGTATTGATGTTTCCTTATCGGTTACAAGACTTTCTTTGGACGAATGTGTAGCTGGTGTTGTTTTTTTTGGTACAAATTGTCGTCGAGCGTAGATGTCAGCCCATGTATAAACTTCATTGAGCTTCTAATCTATTGTGTCGCGTTTGTATTTGCGTAGCTTTCCTTCTTGTAATTCTTTCTCGTATTTTTCCAATTTCAGGTTGATACCCTCTAGACTGATCTTCCACGAGTCGTCTTCCATTCTTGCTTCCAGTTCTGTTTTAAGTGTGTAAATTTCATCTTCTAACTCTCGTATGGATTTAGGGCATGTCACAGCACTGAGACAGCTGTGATAAAAACCACGGAGGAAATCGGCAGTGCACTAGATGGTGGAGAGTCGGCGGCCCTTATCCTCCTCTACTTGTCCGCGGCATTTGATACCATGGACCACACCTTGCTGATAGAACGATTAAAGGCCATAGGTTTAGGAGGAAAGGCCCGATCGCTTTTAACCTCGTTTTTATCAGATCGAACTCACAGTCCAATTAGGCGATTTTTAAATCTGCACCTTTTATCCTGCCATGTGGGGTGCCGCAGGGTTCCGCATTGAGCCCTACGCTTTTTTAATATTTGTGTCTGAATTAGCACAGTTAATCCGAAGTTTTGATCCAATTCCCACCTTGTATACAGACGACACCCAGTTGGTCATTTCTACTATACTATAACTATTCCATCAAACTTAAAGACTGTATGGTTTCCTTGAGCAACTGGATGAGTAGGCACTGCTTGAAGCTTAATTCTAGTAAAACTGAGGTGGTGCTATTTGGAAAGCTTTTTCCTCTATGGTTGCCAGTTTGGTGGCCAAACACCTTGGGCCCCCCTCCTACACCGGTAGCCAAAGCTAAAAATTGGGGGTCATAATAGATTAGAAGCCTAATTTTAAGTCTAAGATTTCGATGGTGGTGTCTTCTGCATTTTTTACTAATAAAACCTTGCGTAAAATTCTTCTGTTCATCCCTAAAAATGCCAGTAAAACAGTTCTGACTTCTCTGGTTTTATCAAGGTTGGACTACTGTAATGGCATATACATTAACCTATAGTCCAATCTACTCAGAAGATTGCAAACGGTACAGAATGCCACCACCCGAGTCAAAAGGGTGGACTGGGCGGGGGAGGGGTGGACTGGGCGGGGGAGGGGTGGGTTACTTTCATACATAGCACTATCAGGATATGGAACTCTCTACCGCTATCTCTCACGAAGATTTCATCCCTGTTTGAATTTTGAAAACGCCTCAAAACATAGCTTTTTACAAATTTGTTTCTCTAACTCTGTATGCATACCATAAGCGCCTAGACACCTATGGGTATTAGTGTGCTATATAAATTGTTATAACATAACATGAGGATTATGTTTTCGTCAAACAGGCTGCAGGCATCATACCAGAGGTTGCGGAAGGGAGACCAACTACAGTGGTGTAGGAGGTGGTAGGGACACTGTCAATTCAGCTCACCTAGGCTCCAGGGCTTCGGTTGCAAGGCTGCCTTTCAATGTCTGGTCTTGGACAGGGGGAGGCTATGGATTCCATCTGCAGGCGTTGTGGAGGGGTTAGCCAACACTGGAGTTGAGGTTAGATTTGCTGGATAGGTGAGCCACTCTTGACTTGAGCTGTGGGCATCTAGTGCAGAGTGAGTGGGCAGGAGTAGCGGTTCCAGCTGGACCCGGAGTCCTTGTTGGATTTTCTGGACATTGTTGCTGTCCTACGGAGATCTGGTCTTTGTAGAAGGACAGGTAGTTTTCCTCAGGATTCTGGAAGTCTCAGACCACAGGAGAGGCATCAGTTTCTTTGCAGGATCTTTAAAGCTGGAGAGAGGCCACTAGTCGTCTTGAGGATTTGATTCAAATCACAGTCGTCTTAGGTTGCAGGAATCTGAAAGACACGTTAGTGATAGATTCCTTACCTTAGAATATCCCCAGGCGTCAGACTGAATCCGGAAAGTTTTGCGTAGCAGTACACTTGCGCGTTGGCAGGCGTCGTCTGCGGCTCCGCGTCCGTCGTGGGCGCCGTGATGACGTTGTCGGAGTACTTAGACGCCGCCTCCGCGTGCTGACGTCAGTTCTTTTTTCCGCGCCAGCCAGCGCAGATCTGGAAAGAGCAGTAACCCTTAGTCAATTTTTGACTAACTTTTTTGTGATCTTTTGATCCCTTTTCGAAGTCTTCACGACTCAGACGGTGCCGTTAGGGATGCCCGTGTTCAAGAATTGCGAGGAGTGCGACCGTACCATGTCGGTTTTGGATCCCCACCGCTTGTGCCTGATGTGTTTGGGCGCCGACCATGACGACGAGGCCTGTTCCGACTGTCGGGCCCTGTCGAGGAAGGCCAGGCGGGAGCGGTCCCGCAGGCGACTCGAGATCCGCCAGTCGGCCCCGCGCCGTGTGAGGTCCCGGTCCCGGTGCCACGGGAGGTCGAGGGACAGGTCGCGGGGACGGAGCCGTCACAGCTCCGGGAGTCGGCGCCACTCCTCTGGGTCCAAGTCGTCAGGTAAGAAACACAAAAAGTCGAAGAGACGTCATCGCTCTTCTGGTCCCATACCCCCCCCCCCCGCCCCCCCCCCCCCGACGCTCGCGCGATGCGGCCGGGGGTTCGGGTGACACCGCCCACGCGGCTCCTCGGGAGTCTCCGGCGCCGCGTTCGGCTCCATACCCCCCGGTCCCTGGGCTGAACGCGACGACGGAGGAGATTGAGCGTTTCCTCATGGCCATGAGGTCCCTTTCTTCTCAGACGGGTTCCACAGCGCCTGCGGGCCCAGTGAACCCGTCTGGGGGCCCTAGTTGGTCGGGGGTTCGACCCCCGACGCCGTCAGGTGCTTCGGCCTCGACGGCGCCTTCGGGCTCGGCGCCCCAGGATCCCGACACCGCCGGTGCCCTCTAGCATGGCGCCGCAGGGTGCAGCGGTCCCGGCGTCGTCGGCGCCTTCGGGCTAGACGCCGCAGGGCCCTCCTCGGGTTTCGGCTCGTCACCGGTGGACCTTACGACCCCCCCCGGCGTCGGTCCCTATGGTGTTCCCCTCGGCGCCGACCGGTGCCGCCCCCCGATGCCTCCTCTCACTCGGTTCCGACGTCGGGACGACGCCTATCTGCGCCGATCTCGACGCCGTTTGGGGACTTTCAGTTCTATGAACCGTCCTCATTCGCTCATGACCCTGAGTCTCAGGAGATGGGGGACGAGGAGGATTGGGAGGGGTCTGAGGACCCTCTGACAAGGGAATGTGAGTCTAACATGGACTGGGCAGGAGATCTTGGGGAAGCCAGTGGCCTGGACACCTCTCCAGACACTGGATTAGTCTCTCCTCTTACCGTGGCTTCGGAGGAGGGGGCGACTTATAGTGTGGTGCTGACGAGGGCTGCCAAGGCTTTGGGTCTTGAGCTCCCCGTCGCGGCCGTGAGGACTAACCTCCTCACTGAGGTCCTTAAGCCGCAGTCATGCTCCACAGAGCCTCTGCTGTCGTTTAATGAGGCCTTGACGGACGTTCTTTTGGGCACTTGGTCCAGGCCCGCTACAGGTTCACCTGTAGATAGGAACGTGGCCAGACGCCACCGCCCGGCTCCGGGCGACCCCCAGTTTCCTGTCCACCCACCCCACCCCTGAGAGTCTGGTTATTCAGGCCTCTAACTCCCAGACCGCATTCCCGACGGCTCCCCCCGATCGGGAATCCAAGAGGTACGAGGCATATGGCAAGAAAGTGTTCTCGTCCCTTAGCTGTGGACTGCGGTCTTCCAACACCGCATGCCTCATGGGCCGTTACACCCACTCTCTGTGGGAAACTGTTGCGGAAGTGCTGCCAGAGTGCCCGTTGGAGGTGCGGGCCAAACTCGGCCAAGCCCTAGTGGAGGGCCGGGACGCAGCGAAGTATTCTATCAGGTGCGGACTGGATACGACTGACTCGCTGGGTAGAGCGATGGCTACTACGGTGGCGATACAACGCCACGCCTGGCTGAGATCCGCCAACTTCTCGGCAGACGTCCAGAATACCCTCATGGACATGCCGTTTGATGGCCGTCGCCTCTTTGGCGACAAGGCAGACAATGCGCTTGAGCGCTTTTAAGGACTTCAGGGCTACGGCCAAGTCCTTGGGCCTCTCGGCCCGCGCCAGCAAATGAGTGCCTTTCGTGGCCAAGGAAGGGGCGTCCCCACACGTGCCGCCAGCCACTCGCCGCAAACTGTTGTCCAGCGCGGCGGCGGCCGTGGTAACCGCCGTGGAGGCGGTCGGGGGACCAAGCGGACCCAGTCCACACCTGCCCCCTCGGCATCCGCCTCAAAACCCTCCTAGTCCGTGCTTTTCGGCTCATGTGACGACAGTGGAAGGCAGGGTCCGCCATCACCTTTCTCACTGGCGCACAGTCACTTCGGACAGGTGGGTGCTGCAGATCGTCCGAAGGGGCTACTCCCTCCCCTTCGAGACGACCCCTCAGGCCATGCCACCGCAACACCACCATGTATCGGGGGATCATTTGCGGCTCCTGCGGGAGGAAGTTTCGGCCCTCTTGGCCAAGAAGGCCATCGAGCGCGTTCCTGGGCCAGAAGTAGGTCGTGGTTGCTACTCCCACTACTTTCTGGTACCCAAGAAGGGCAAAGGGGGCCTACGCCCTATCTTGGATCTGAGGAACGTCAACGGCTTCCTCCGGAAGGAGAAGTTCAAAATGCTGACACTGGCTCAGGTCTTGGCTGCCCTAGACCCAGGAGACTGGATGGTAGCGTTGGACTTGCAGGACGCATACTTCCACATACCCGTCCTGCCGGCCCACTGGCGTTACCTGCGGTTCACGGTAGGCCACGAGCACTTTCAGTTTACCGTGCTCCCCTTTGGCCTTACCAGCGCCCCACGGGTGTTCACGAAGGTGATGGCGGTGGTCGCAGCTCATCTGCGCAGGTTAGGGGTGTCAGTCTTCCCCTACCTCGACGACTGGTTGGTTGTTGAAGGCGGGCTCGCCCCAGACAGTCGTCAGCCACCTCCAGACTACGGCGGATCTCCTGCACCTGCTAGGATTTTCCATCAATGTGCCGAAGTCACACCTGTGCCCCTCTCAGAAGCTCCTTTTCATCGGAGCGGTTCTTGACTCGGCGCAGTTTCGGGTTTACCCGCCCGAACAGCGGGTCCGGGATATACAGGCTCTGATTCCGGTCTTCCAGCCTTTATCCCGGGTTTCGGTCAGGTTGACACTGCGGCTTCTGGGGCTGATGGCCTCCTGCATCCTTCTGGTGCATCACGCACGGTGGCGGATGCGGGCTCTGCAGTGGGACCTGAAGTTTCAGTGGGCCCAGCACCGGGGCAACCTGTCCGACCATGTCCTGATCTCGGAGGGCACTGCGAGACAGCTGCAGTGGTGGCTCACGGACCGCGATTGGGTCAACGGCAGATCCCTCTCCCTTCCCCAACCGGAGCACGTGGTTGTGACGGCCGCGTCCCTCCGGGGCTGGGGAGGCCACTTGGGAGAGGCGGAGATCAGAGGACTCTGGTCTCCGGGGGAGTCCCGGCTCCATATCAACCTGTTGGAGCTGCGGGCGATTCGTCTGGCACTGAAAGCATTCCTCCCGTCTGTCCGAGGGAGTGCAGTGCAGGTGTTCACCGACAACACCACCGCCATGTGGTACTGCAACAAACATGGCGGAGTGGGGTCGTGGACCCTTTGCCAGGAGGCTCTGCGTCTCCGGCAATGGCTGGAACATCAGGGCGTGACTCTGGTGGTTCAACACCTGGCCGGTTCTCTGAACGCCAGGGCGGACGAACTCAGCCGTCAGTGCTCGATGGATCACGAATGGCGTCTGAACTCGGACGTGGCGCAAGGCCTCTTTCTGCAATGGGGAGAGCCTTGGTTAGATATATTCGCCACCGAAGAGAACGCGCAATGTCATCAATTCTGCACGTTGGAATTGCCAAGGCGGCACTCGCTCGGAGACGCTTTTCGTCGCGAGTGGAGCTGCGGTCTGTTGTACGCCTTCCCGCCTATACCACTTCTGCCCAGAGTGCTGAAGATCAAGCGCGACCGGGCACCAGTCATCCTTGTGGCTCCGGACTGGGCTCGAAGGTACTGGTATCCGAGCTAAATATTTGGAAAAAGGGGACCCCTATATAATATAGTAGCACTTGCTATACATAGGGAAGAAACAGAGTTAGGAAAGGTCTATAGCAAAGTGACAGACATTGATTAGATAATACAATTTACGTTTTTTTGTAAACAAAAACCTAGAATGAAACAGTATATTAAGTCCACTTGTGTACAGAAACCAATGAGCAAAATAATTTCTGATAGAGCTTTATTGTTTATTGTTGTTGACTATTTTTCTTTTGTTTTCTACTGTTTTTTTAATATATATAGTTTTTATAAGTGATTATGTGTTTAAATTTTATATAGTCTTGAATTAAAAAATACAAAAGAGAAAATACAAAATCAATAGACATGAAACATATATACAGTGATGAAGGCAAAGCGGTAGACACCACTGGTATCCGAGCTACTCAGCATGTCAGTCGATTCCCCCGATTCGTCTGCCTCTTCAGGAGGACCTTCTGTCGCAGCAGCAGGGGACGGTCCTCCACCCGAACCTGTCCAGTCTCCAACTCCATGCTTGGAGATTGAGCGGCGACAGTTGAGGCCATTTGACTTGCCTCCTGAAGTTTGCAACATCATTCTGGCAGCCAGGCGTCCCTCCACAAAAACGGTATACGCCTGCAGGTGGAACAGATTTGTGGCATGGTGCACAGCAAAGGCTGTGGATCCCCTCAATGCCCCCCTCTCTGAGGTTCTTCTCTTCCTTCTTTCTCTTGCACAGCAGGGCTCTGCTCTGGGCACTATCCAGGGCTATCTTTCGGCTCTTTCAGCCTTTCTGAGGCTGCCTGACCAACCTTCTTTGTTCAAGTCCCCTATTGTAAACAGATTTCTGAAAGGCATCACTCATACCTTTCCTCCTGTTCCTTTCGTGATGCCTCAGTGGGACTTGAACCTGGTTCTAACCTTTCTGATGTGCGCTGCCTTTGAGCCACTTCATAACTGTCCACTTCGCCTTCTTTCTTTGAAGACTGCCTTCCTTCTTTGAAGACTGCCTTCCTGGTAGCCATCACCTCTGCCAGGAGAGTGAGTGAGCTCCAGGCCCTCTCTTGCAAGCCTCCTTTCCTGTCAGTCCATCCGGACAAGGTTGTTTTGAGGACTAGGCCCTCCTTCTTGCCGAAGGTGGTCACGGCCTTCCACATTGGGCAGTCCATCACATTGCCCACCTTCTTTCTGCCTCCGCACCCCTCGAGAGAGGAGGAGAGGCTCCACCGTCTGGACCCAAAACGTGCGCTCTCATTCTATCTGGATCGCACACGCCAGTTCCGGGTGGATGATCAACTTTGTCGGGTACGCGGGCGCTAAGAAAGGGAAAGCGGTGCACAAGAGGACCATCTCTCGATGGATTATCATGTGCATCCAGGCGTGTTACTCCTTGGCTAAGAAGGAACCACCTGTTGGGCTGCGGGCTCATTCCACTCGAGCCACGGCCACTACAACTGCCTTGGGCCGAGGTGTGCCCTTGCAGGACATTTGCCAGGCAGCTACGTGGGTCTCGTTGCACACGTTTGCTAGGCACTACTGCCTGGATAGTCGAGTCCGGAGAGACGGCTACTTTGGCCGCTCGGTTCTCCAGGACTTTCTGGTGTAAATATTGGTTCGCAGACCCACCACCACTGGGATGGTATTGCTGGGGTATCTATTCTAAGGTAAGGAATCTATCACTAACGTGTCTCTTTCAGATGCACAAGTTACTACTTGTGTAACGATATATCTGTAAGAGACATTAGTTAGTGATAGATTCCTTACCGACCCACCCATCCTTCCCGTTCTGTGAACCGATATCTAGGGTTAAGGTCATCCCCTTCAGGGCCCTAGTTTCTTGGCATCAGTGTCGGTTTTTGTCATGGCTCTGCGCTTCTGGCGCGGAAAAGCTGTGGCTAAGAACTGCTGTCAGCACGCGGAGGCGGCGTCTAAGTACTCCGACGTCATCACGGCGCCGACGACTGACGCGGAGCCGCAGACGACGCCTGCCGACGCGCAAGGGTACTGCTACGCAAAACTTTCCGGATCCAGTCTGACGCCTGGGGATATTCTAAGGTAAGGAATCTATCACTAAATGTCTCTTACAGATATATCGTTACACAAGTAGTAACTTGTGCATCTAGTTTCTAGGTCTGTGGGATGCACCTAAATACTAAATTTAGGGGGCGTTTAGTGGGAGTAGTAGGTAGGGTAAATGGGCTATTTATCTGGGATAACTATACCCACTATTAAGCCACCCTCCTGTGGGAGGGGGGCATAGACATAGCCCTGAATTAAGCAGTGCCCTCCTCTTGAAGGAGCGGACTGAAACGTTTTCTTAGCTTCGCCTCCTCCATCTGAGGGATGAAGTAGGCAATGGTGGGCACACCTAGTCTTTCAGAGTTTTCCCACACAAAGGGGGGTGTACACCGGGTGCTGCCATCTTAACAGCAGAGGCCAGGGGCCGCATTACAAAGGAAGCATCACCTACGAGCATTGGCCCATCCTGGGGTAGGTGTGACACCTCTGCCCAGGATGTGCATTGTTTCTGCCCTCCTAGAGAGCATCGGTCCCCCATCCAGGGGGCCAGAAACATGTCTGTGTGGTAGGCTGCCACAGTGCCCTCACCAGGATTGGGTGGTGTTCTGGGGCACCTCTGAGGTGCCCTCTGGGTACCTGCTTTAATAAATCTTACTCTGGCATCAGTGCTTATTTATTATGAGGAGCTGTTTGGTACTAAGCACTCCTGGTTTCAGCGAAGCCATCCTGGTGCTGGGAAATTCGAGTTGTCGAGTTTCCAGCCCATGTACTCCTTATGACTTCCATGGCACTTACAATTCTTAAGAATTTACTGTAGTATTGTAGGGGCATATCGACTCAAGCAGATATTACCTCACCTGTAGCATACGCTGCTCTAGCAAGACTTTTAGTAAGGGCTTCAGAAAATGCTACCGCTACGAGCCGAGGCGCATCGCTCGATCACTATTACTTTTACTTTCGCGGACGGAACACTTTTACTCCCGCGCGGCCAATGCTGGTTTCTACATGCTTGTTTAAAATTACTTTCACTTTCGCGGCCCGCTCGTTAATGTGTGCGTGTCGGTGTGACAGCTAGTTGGGCATCCACCGCTTACCCTCAAGCTCTTACATAGGTTTCCTCTGCACTCATGTGCAAGCCGTTTTACAATATACTAATGTTCTTCATCGCTTTTGTATCCCTTTACTATTTTTATGTTGCCGATTTCTGTGTGTGAGGGCTACCATTATCCGTTGTGTTGCCTTTTCTACCACCCCCTCCACCTGTCCGTGTTGCCTATATTGCTGATTGATAAGCGGAGGTTGTGGGGCCAGCGGAAGGAAGGCAGCTCTTCTCTCCTAAGATGGTGGCTCCCACAGTATCCATGTCTGCTCCATGAACCACCCCCCTCCGGTGCTCCAGTTAAGCCGCCCCCCCCCCTCCCCCCCTGCCAGTGAAGAGCCGACTCCGGTCTGAACCAGGTTCTGTATGGCAGCTACATTTTTGTTGCAACCTGACGATCTTTCTTTTTTTGGTCTTATTTCTGTGTTGAAAGCTTTTGTGCACATAGAAGCAATACTGAGATAAACGTAGACTGCCACTCGCACTCCGTTCAACCAATGGAGGCGGAAGCCTCTGTCGAAATCCTTAATAGTAATGTGCGGAAATCCTCTTAAGCAGTTACTGTTAAATAAGTCTTGTAGCTGTGGCGCACGCACAGCACCCCGAAGCACGCTATAGCCTCCAACATCTTAACTTTTCATAATATTGGCATGTCGGGGGAATTTTTATTTAAATAAGCCATCTGTTGTGATGTGAAGGAACCCAATCAGATAGCAAGTGTGTTTTGACTTTAATATGAACTTTAGTAGAAATCTGAAAGCGTGCATTCCTTGCTAAAAGTAAAAACTCAAACGCTGGCTTTTGCTCGGTGGACTCCTATATAGGAGGCTGCTTTCAGGGTTGGATGTAGTACTATGAACTAGATCTGAAAATGATAAGCTAATCTATTTGAATAGCTGTGCTTTATTCTAAGCTTGGGCCATATTTTCCCACAAAAGCTCTGGGTGTGAATACCCACCACACTCATATTTCCCACAGAGACAAGATAGCTAGGCTCACTCACACGAAGAAATGTGGGGCGTCCAAGCCCATGACCGCGAAGCGAAGGCCAGAGAATCTCTACGCCGAACAAGCGTCCAAGATGGACAAGAAAAGGAGAAGACTCGAGGCCTAAATGGCGAATATTCCCCAGAGAGAAGGATTTTGATGACCAAATAAGCCGGTACATGATTCCATCGAAAACCCATGCTCTAGGCCGAAGCGGAGGGCGACTCGGAGGAACTCCAGCCGCCGAACACTCCAGAACCTACCGAAGAGCAGGTAGAATAAGACCTGTTTTCTACGGCGATGAAGAAGAATCTTACCAGGCCTCGACAATTTCGGAGTCTCAAGATCTTCTGTGGCAAGCTGGAAGAGGAAAAGCCTCAGGCATGTTTCCTGCTGGAAACACTTTTGCCAACACAAACAAGGAGCCAATTCTTGCCAATGCCTCCTAGTGTGCTGGACCAGGGAAGGGAAGCGTCCAAAGAACCAGCTATATGCAGATCTGTCACCCCCAAGGTGTGAAAAAAAAATGCAAACCCTCCTCACAGGCCCCATGTACATCGGGGGTCAGTACCACCTAACTCCATCTTCACAGCCAGAAAGAGAGCCAACATCCCCACAAATACAGGACCACCTCCTGATCAGGAAAGCAAGAGGATGGACCTCGCAGGGAGGAAGATGGAAAGGACTGCAGCAATACAGTGGTGTACGCAACCGCCAATGCCCTCATCAATAGCCACGCATATCAACACTGGGAGGAGGTTGGCGAACTACTCGAGCACCTACCAGACCAATACAAGACAAGCATTTGCAATGCAATAGGTCTCACATTATTAAAGTTAGAGCTATTGGCATTGTAAATGGCAATGCCTTTTATTTATGTTTTTGTTTTTAAACATTTACAATGCTAATAGCTTAGTCCCTTCGCTGCAGGGGTAATTCCCCCGCTGTGCTTGGGGAGAGGGGGGCGCGCACAGCGCTCCCATGCTCATGATGAGCTGAGCTCGTCATGAGCTACATTGCTCCTGTGCTCATGACGAGTTCAGCTCGTCATAGGTGCATTGGTTCCCGTGGAACGCTCAGCACAGCAGGGGAATTCGTCCCGCACCTGAGCGTTCCATGGCGAGCTCAGCTCGTCATTAGCATGGAATTGGTTAAACTCTCGCAAAAATGAGACCTATTGCATTGCAAATGCTTGTTTAAAGGACGCCCCAGACACTACTTCCCCAACCTACCAACCTTCAGCTATAGGACAAAACTGCAAGCTTATCTTAACAAGTCCATACCTGAATACATCGTGCTTCGAAGAGCAGCACATGCGCTGCTCAGGAACGACCTTAAAAGTCTGTTTTAATAGCATTATACAATATGGTCGGGTATACATGGAAGAGCAGATTCTGCAGCTAGGATGGCTAGAATGTTCAGGCAGTGTTTGATAGTTGTCAGGGGCTATTCATTCGTTGCCTTTTAGAGGATAAAGAACATTCTTTTCTGCTCCTAAAAAATGTAATGGGTGTCAGTTATAAATGGCTTTTATGTTAAGCGCTACATATGGAACATTGTTTAATGTAATGGATACCTAGTGTTAAGTGGTCCTTTTTTTCAGTGACTTTGTGTGCATGCGTGTGTATGTATGTGTGCGTGTTTATGTGTTTGTGTTTGTGTGTGGGTGTGTGTGGGTGTGTGTGTGTGTGTGTGTGTGTGGGTGTTCATGTATTTTTGTGTGTTTTTCTCAGCAGATTATAGGTTCACATCTCTGCTGGGCAGCCTCTGCCTTTAATCCTTTGGTGTCATTGTCCCTCTGACACGTCATTGGTTTTACACGAGGAGGGACTAGCTCTTGGCGTTTCCTTAAACCCTGCTATGATGCATGAATGAGACTAGGCAGCAACGGAGAGGATTCTTTAACGTTCTGGCCTGTGCAATGGGTGATCTAGAGGAGCTGGTCAGTGGACATTTCAGCATGCACAAAATGTTAACTAAGTAACCAGCGCGCGTGTGTTTCAGTCTGTGTGGTGGCTGGCTGTGTGCGCACGCCTGGACGGAGACGACGTGCGCATTCGCGCACCCAAATCCTGGAGAAAAGCTCGTAACACCCAGCCTGGACGCATCCTTCGGATGCTAATTCCAGGCGAGACCTAAAAAGGGCCAGCCACCTGGTTGAGGAGTGGAAAAACATGGCCAACACATGTTTGAAATCTGCTCGAGACGCAGCAGAAACATCAAGTAGACAAATGATGATAGGAGTGACGGAGAGAAGACCTGCCTGGCTCCGTAGATCTTGCTTCAAAGCCGAAGTCCAAAGTAACATCCTCAGCACACCCTTTAATGGTGAACAACTGTTCAGCAGCACAGTCAACGAAAAGTTGAACCAACTGAAAAAGGAAAATGAGACTGCAAGGTCAATGGGAGCCCTGCAATTCAGTGGGATGAGAAGGGGAGTACCTCAAAGACCAGCTGGTAGGAGTAACTGTGAAGTTGGCCCGATATGCAGTGTTCACCATTCTAGCGACCACTATGCATCGGTCCAAACGACCCTTATGGTGATTGGTTGTAAGTCAACCTTAGACCAGCTATCCTAGTAGCGTGGATACGAGCAGTCTCTAGAGGGCGTGTTAAGCCAGCTGTTATACCATCACATACCCCTTGAACATCAAGTGAAAGGACACCACACAAGTGTTATGAAAATAAACAGTATATTTATTAGAATCACAACAGCCCTGTACTCTTTATGAGGACAGGGTACTAAGCACAGAACAAAATTCTTAGGAAAATACTTCAAGTGCGCAATCAATACAAGTGCCCGAGGGCACGGAAAGTTTAGTGGTCTCGGGTGGACCCGATAAGGCAAGTCGGAAGCGAGGGACTCGGGACCCTTAAGTAAGGAGGTTATGCAGGCACCGAAATGCCGGAGTTACCTAGCCACAAGGGCTGCGGCTGCACCAGTCTTACAGGCGTCGGGAGTCTTTGCCGACGAGCCAGGAGCCGGAAGGAAGGAGTTGCTGGCCGGTGACCAGTGAAGAATAGTTCGTAGAGATCCAAGCCTGGATCAGAGATCGTTGATACCTGAAAGCAGAGGGGACCAAGTTCGTACTACTAGCCAGTAGTCAGAGGGTACCAGGAGGGCACCGGATGGCCGTCACCTCGACTAGGTGAGTGGGCGACGCTAGGCTCTGCAGTCTCACGGACCAGGAGGCGTTGTCGGCGACCAGGATGGAGGTGCGAGCTGTCCCACGAAGGTTGATGCTGTCGGCGTCGCTGGGCCCAGGATTGGGGCAACAAGCCTTGGCAGATTTCAGGGCCACGTGGTGGGCCTAAAATGGCGTCTGGAGTGGACCAGGAGGGTCCGGGGTGCTCCTCTCGTAAAAGGGAGCAAAGGCCGGTCTGGAGCAACCAGACCAGCAGCGGTGGTTGTCGGATGTCGTCAAGGAGGTCACAAGCCAGCGGCTAGTAACCGGACAACGTGCTGAGCGGCAAAGCAGAAGGGCCCCACGCAGATCATGGAGATGCTGGGAGACTGCACTTCGATGCTGGAGCAGCTCAGGGTCGGGGCTTCTCGGACCCCAGAGCACTCACCAGAGGATTCCTTCGGTGATCGTGCTGGTTTAAGAAAGCGTGCAGGTTTTGATGATGGCCAGTCCCTCGAGGTCTCGTCGCACCCACAGATCTCAGCTGAGCTGACGATGTGGGTAGAGGTCAGAGGTGCCAGGGAAGCCGGTTCTCGTCGAGCTGGGTCGTCGGATTCCTGAGGAAGGACTTGCAGCAAACCGCAGAGTTCTTAGATGGTGCCTGCGGGTGCAGGGTGACTACTCCTTAGCCACAAGGGAGAAATCTTGAGAAGAGTCTCGAATGTCCTTTCGTAGAAAGTAGTTCTTGATTCAAAGATCTAATTTGGAAGGGTCCCCGCTCCTGCCTTTATCCTAAAGAAAGGGGTGGGTACATGACTAGGTCCTGCCCTAGGGGTGGGACCAGGAAGGGGGATAGTTACACCCCTCTCCCCTGCCGGACTTTCCCCAGGTCAGGGGCTGCGCGCCCCTGGAACTGGTTCTAGCCGGCAGATGCGTAGTGAGCACCGGGGTGCCACTCCGCAGTCACCTTCCTGCAAAGCCCTACCTACCCAGAATACACAAAACCCTGTCTGAGATGGTGCGAACACCGCCCCGGACAGGAAACCATTTGTCCAAGCTCTCCTTGCTGGAAGGACTCCCAGCAGCAGGAGGTCAGACTCGTGTCTGTGGTGGCAGCATCCATTTTGTGGAGCTGAGTCTTCAGTTAACTTTAACCGGGGTTCACAGTTACGTACATGTCGTGTCCCTCTAGAAGGGCGGAATGCTAACCTCGTCGCCAGAATTGGTGAGGGGGCAGCATCCCGATTCGTATGACACCTTACTCGACATGTCTTGATAACGCTATACCGAAGTTACCGATATGATACGCGTTATCATGGAACAGCCATTGGGTCTTGGTTCCGCAAGCTGCAACCGGGCTCGGCTCTTGCCAGAGCCCAATTCACACGATTCCACGCACTCTGCCTTCAGGATTGTCAAGGCCTGCTATAGGAGTGACTGATAGGAACTCGGGTGTCCATTTTAAGGTTAGATATAGGGATACTATACCTAAAGCAACGAGCGAGTACGCCACGTTGCCCCAGCTGTCGTGCAGCCAGTTCTGTCAGTTTTAGATGGCCATCCAGGGGTGGCATAATACATGCTTCAGCTCCTGGTAGGCCCTGGGTACACCGATGCCCTGAGTTACAGGGTCTGACAGGGTGGCCCAGTTCCAATTGGGTAATGCACCTAAGGTACACACATCAATTTAGCGAGAGAACAGCTAGGCTGTGGGTCTGATTGGCAGGCCCACAGCCCGAGAAAGTCGTAAACCAGTGAAACAAAAGCAAAAAGTCCGGTTGATCATAGGATTGCATACCCTACTCTCCTACAGTAACAACCAAGCAGCCACATCTTACCAAGGCTTCTAACAGGGAAACCAGGGTCACCAGCAGGGACCGCAACAGCAGACATGGCAATTCCAACCTAGGGGCCAGTCCTTTCGTGGGCGCACAAGGGGACGAGGTAGCACATCCAGAGGAGGCCAACAGCCCGCCTCCAAGTGACTTCACAAAAACTTCAACGCACACCCAGACAACACCAACCGAGGTGTCATATAACAAAACAACCACAAGTATGTCAGTTCCTCCAACATGCATCACCAGTAGAAGGCAGGATAAAAGACTTCCTCCAGTAGTGGAGGGAGATTACCACAGACAAGTGGATACTTGGCATCATAAAGCATGGCTATTGTATAGAACTACAAGGACAACCCCCACACAGAAAGCCAAACTGAAGAATTCACTCAAGAAGATAACTATCACAATTGTTACAGGAAGCAAAGTAACTTCTAGACAAACGAGCCATAGAAAAGGGACCAGCACATCAGTGAGGGAAGCGGGGTCTACTCCACTTACTTTCTCTTACCAAAGGTGGACTCGACGTTAAGGCCTATCCTGGTCTTAAGGTACCTAAACAAGTACATAAGAACGCAAACTTTCAAAATGACAGCTCTACAAGAAGTAATTCCCCAAATACAACAAGATTACATGACAATAGATCTAAAGGATGCTTACCTGCACATGCCATTTAACAGAAAACGCAAACACTTGCTAAGATTTGTGGTAAAGGATATACACTACCAGTTCACAGTACTAGCCTTCGGTCTAAAATCCGCGCTGGCAGCAGCGGCGGCACACTTGAGGAGACTGGATACCCGTATCTCGACGACTGGTTGGTAAAGGCAAGTTCATACAACGCCTGCAAAGAAAACACTCCTACAACAATACAAACACTGTTGAGATTGGGGTTCTCCATCCACTGGGGAAAATCCTTCGCAGAACCAGAGCAGGTGAAAGTCTTCTTGGGAGCAGAGATCTTCACCTTGCAGGGCAAGGTGTTCCCAAGCACAAAGAGGACCTTGGCAATTCTGAAGGAGACACAGAATTACCGCAAGGGGCAAGCTCTGACAGTGAGGACGGTGGGGAAAATGATGGGCATGATGGCGTCTTGCATAACCTTAATCCCCCACATCCGACTACATATGAGACCTTTCCAGGAATGGCTTTAACAGCAATGGTCGCAGGTTACAGGGAGCTGGGAGGACCTTGTGGTTGTCCCGCAAACCTATATCAATAAATGGCGTGGTGGAACAAGAGAAACCTAACGCAGGGAAAACCATTCACACAACCAGCTCCATCAGCGACCATCACAACGGACGCATTCCAGCTGGGATGGGGAGCGCACATGAACAACCTCAAAGTGATATGATTGTGGAAGCTCCAAGACCCAGTCAAACACATCAACTACCTAGAACTAGACTGTATTCCTAGCGTTAAAGGCCTTTCCGGAGCACCTATACGGAAAGAGAGTGTTGATTCAAACCGCCACCACAACAATGTTCTACATAAACAAGCAAGGAGGAACTCACTCGGTGACCCTGTCATCACTAGCACAGGACATTTGGAAATGGGACATTCCGAAACAAATAGACCTAGCAATACACCTCCCAGGAAAGAACAATGTGGAAGCAAACCGGCTGAGCAGACAGTCATCCGCATCCCACGAATGGGAGATCAACCTTCAGGAGTTACAGAAAATATTCAACAAATGGGGACACCGCAAATGGACCTACTTGCAACACCCCAAAATGCCAACACTTCGCATTGAGAACGTGCAGTCAATCCCTGGGAAATGCCCTGTGGATAAGTTGGTCAGGGACATTTGCCTATGCTTTTCCACCGATACCACTCCTACACAGGGTACTGAACAAGTGCAGAGCCAGCAAGGGACGCTGATTCTAATCACACCACAGTGGGCCAGACAGACCTGGTTCTCACAAGTAATGGAAATGGAGCAGGGCCCAGCTCACAGGTTCCTAAAAAGAGATCTGCTAAGCATACAAAATGAGAAGGTGCTGCACCCAGAGCCGGAGAGCCTCAACCTGGCGGCATGGCTCTTGAAGACTTAGAGTTTGCACACCTCAAACTGACAGAGCGCACTAGAGCAGTATTGCGGGAGGCACCTACCGCAAGAAAATGCTTTGCAGCCAAATGGAAGAGATTCTCGCAATGGTGCGCTAAGGAGAAACTTCAAAACAGGAGAACAAGGGAATCCACAGTATTAAAGTACCTAACTCATCTACTGTAAAGCAAGCTAAGTTACACCTCTCTCAGGGTGCACTTGGTAGCAATAGTGTCATACACAAGGGAAGAAACAGGGAGAAGTTTCTTCACCTCACTAGTGGTAGAATATGTTCCTGGAAGGGGCAAAAAGAATAGCCCCCCCTCCCCCTAAAAGGGTACCACCGCCAAAAATGGAACCTCAACGTGGTACTGGCGCAACTAATAAAGGCGCAGTTCGAACCTATGCACAAGGCCACCCTCCATATGCTCACGCTGAAAACAGCATTTCTAGTGGCTATCACTTCACTACAAAGGGTAAGCGAGCTGCAAGCAGTCCCATTACAAGAACCCTACTTACAAATACACAGCGACAGGATTGTAATGAGAACGGACCCACACTTCTTACCAAAGGTGGTTTCTAGGTTCCACATCAATCAATCTATCCAAATTCCAAGTTTCTTCCAAAAGCCTACAACTAGCGCGGAAAGAGCATTACACACACTGCACGCCAGAAGGGCAGTAATGCATTAAATAGAAAGGACAAAGGCATGCAGGAAGGCCAGACAGCTTTTTGTGTCCTTCGCCACCAGTTTTCTGGGCCGACCAGTAAACAAGAACCTTATTGCAAGGTGGTTTGCACAAAAAATACAATACCACAAGCAAGCGGTACAGGAATTGCAAGGAACTACGCAGGCTGACCCAACAAGGAAGAAGGGAGCCACCATAGCGTTCCTAGCAAACACACCTATTCAGGACATCTGCCAAGCAGCAACGTGGGCATCTGTGCACACTTTCACTAAACATTACTGTGTTGATATTCAAATGAATAAGGAAGCTCAAGTGGGACAGAAGGTCTTACAACACATAGTCCGGAATCAGAGTTCCTCTTTCACCCAGTCATCACTGACCTAGCAAACTGCTACAAAGTCTATGCACAGCATAGTGAATCCAGAAAGATTCATGCTGCAAAAAGAATAGTATTACCTGTCTGTAGTTTTGCAGCTTGAAGACTTTCTGGATTGATTAGCGATCCCACCCTCCTCCGCCAAAAGGAACCAAGAGGAATGGGTTTCATAGATAAACAACAACACTCAAACAGGAACAGAAAAAAGAATCCGAAGATGGCGATCACAGGAGGGAGCTTCCTCCGGAAGTCTGGCAACGACACAGAGGACACCAAATGGTGGTACGTCGGCGCCCACCCTACCTGGGTCAGGGGAAAAAAAGGAAAATACGACCATTCCAGACATAGGTGGAATAATCCACGACATAGTGAATCCAGAAAGTCTTCAATCTGCAAAACTACATTGACAGGTAAACTATTCATATCCTTAGAATGACCATCCAGGTGTCCAGCTTTGGCTCCTCGTCTAATCAAATGGGGCCTCACGTAAGTCTTGCCCCTCATTTAGGTGCACGAAGATGCTATGTCACAGGATGCGCATCTTAGGATGCATCAACTGTGAGCCGCCCAGATGCTCATGGTTTTCAGCAAAGGAGAACCCCTCGACACTGAGGCACATTGCCTCGAGATTGACCTTCGATACCAGTGAGTTTGAAAACCGTTTACTTCCAGTGTGGCCATGAGCACCACAGTGGCACAAAGCATGAAGTCCCCATACAAAGCAACTCCTTAATGCTCAAGGCAAAAACCCACTGCGTCTGGTTCATAGCCACCTTCAATCTATAGGAGACATCATGGGAATGCCGCTGACCAGACCACAGAGGAAAAGTATCCAAAAACGATCATGCTTATAAAGACCCTTAGGGACCCATCTTCTAGATCCAAGTCTGCACCTAAAGAACCCTGGAAGCCCACAATCGTCGGGCCTTCGATGCAGAGATAAGATGTTTTCAGGCACCCATCCACAAAAAGCTCATTAAGGAACTGCATATAAGGCGGAAGAGTTTTTTTCTTCCATCCCAACACTGGGAAGTCTTCTACAAAGCCGTATGGGAAAAGATCCAACTAATTACTGCCAGTACTGAATATTCAAGGAATAAATCGATTCGATAAGTCTTTATTTCGATTTAACAAGAATCCGAAGACCTTTACATTTAAAATATTTAAACATTTCATTTCCTAGAATAATGTAAGTCTGCCACAATAGAAGTGACACCATCAAGTGATTCCATCCAGAAATACAAATAGTATACAATAAATAACTCTAAAACTGAATAAAATACTATCCAGTAAAAGCCCCATACCTATTTACAGTAGGTGCTGCATGTAGGTAAGTGACTATGTAAAAGGACCAGGTAATAATTGTGAGAAGGTGGCTCTATATATACTGGACCAGAATAAGGTACAGTGTGTATAGAGTCCACAAACCCCAGAGGTATAACAGAGGTTAAAGCCAGGTGTGACCTTACTCTCTAAAGTGGTAGCCTGGTCGAGCAGTAAGGCCGTACCAGAGGACAGTGTAAAGCATTTGTTGTACACTCAGTCAGCAAAAGGTTTCACACACTCAAGGACTGAACTCTAGGCCAATGATTTTTATATCAAAATATATAGTTTTATTTTTAGAACCAACAGGTATAAAAAAGTACTTTTCTCGATATGAGTACTCTCATATAATTACTTTGCAAAGAAGCAATACACTTTGTAAACACAATAGGTACAATGGCTGCAGTAGGCAACACAATTCTAAACCCGATTTAACATTGAGTTCAATGGGTTTTCTACATAAATGCAGCTAGTTACTTTATCGATTTACTTTTGTAGTCCCAGGACTGGATCATAGTCAGTCTTGGGGTCTAAGCTGGAAACAGTTTAGCAAAAACGATTTGGCTATTGCTACGATTTTTAAGAAATATAAAGCTATTTCAAAAGTTCACACTTGAAAGCTTTTCACTGAAAATCTGGCAATATTATCCAATGGGAGGAAAATCAAGTTGCAGTTAGTTTTCTTGTTACTTTTGTAATCCAGGACTGGGCCCCGAAGTCCAGCACTGGGGTCTCTACTTAAAACAGGTAAGCAATTGCGTTTTAGAAGTAGGTACGTTTTTTAAGGAATATTTGTAATTTTCAAATGTAGACGGAAGAGATTTCACAGAAAAACAGTCAATGGTTTCCTATGGGCGAAATTTAGATTACTAGTAACAATGGTTGTGATTACTTTTGCGGTTCAGTACTGGGCTAAAAGGTACAGCACTGGCTTCTCTCCTGATTACAGGTGAGTAATTTTGAAATTCGTTCTTCGGCTGATTTTAGATGAATATTTTAAAGTTTCAAAACTTCACACTTAAAAGATTTTTCGAGTCAAACCAGTCAATGTTATCCTATGGCAGGAAAGTGAGTCATCGGTTTTCAGGTGAGTACTCGATTGGTGAAGTTAAGGTTCTGGGCATAGACTCAGGGGTCCCCCAGGGTCAGGTAAGTACAGTTGGTTTACCCCCAGCGGCACAGTAGCGGCCGGATGCAGAGGTAGTTAAGCCCAATGTTATCCAATAAGGGAAAGGGGGCCTCCGGTTGGTGGCTGCTGGCTAGCAGGCCACACGGCTGTGGGAGCTGGGCTCCTGGTCACTTGCTCAGGGCAAAGGGGGAAGTAGGATAGGGTACAGGTTGCACTGCCAGGGGCACTTGGGTGGCTGGGTGCAGGGTGCTTTTGAGTCGTCGGGCGCTCAATGTTATTCAATGAGGATCTTGAAAAGGGAACAAAGGCTGCAGGCTCGGGGACGAAGGATCTTCTGGAGCGACCAACACTTCGAGGGGTAAGTTGGGATCTTGGAGGATAGGTAGGCACCTAAGAGTTGGGCACAAAGGGCCGTGGGGCGCCGTGTGAAGGGGTGTCTTTTGAGGTTGGGAAATCTTACCCCCTGCTGGTCGCGGTTGGAGGGGTCCTTTGTCCTGAGGCTGCAGGCGTCGTCTGGGTCGGTCTGCTCGTGGGAGACCCAGGTAGTCAGTCAGGTCCTCGGGGGTTTTTGAGGTTGCTGACCACTGGAGACGCCGGGGTTTAGCAGGTTCGAGGGTCGACCGGCCGGTAGGGCTGAGGCCACATCAATTGGTGTCTTCCTCTTCTTAGCAGCTGCATGGCAGGTCTTGTTTCTTGTTCTTCTTTCTTGTTTCGGTATCTGAATCTAAGGAAGGTAGGTTCAGGGAGCCCCCTAAATACTGAATTTAGGAGCATTACTGTTCGGGCAAGGACAGGGACCAATAGGTCCCTGTCCTGGTGTGGGTACACCCCCTATCCTGCTCCTCTCCCGTGGGAGGGGGGCAGGAGCCTATCTGTGATTAGGCAGGGCTTCCCATCTTCAAGATGGCCGGAGCCCGGGGTCGTGCTTCACCTAGTCTTCCCCCCACCTGAGGGGTGGGGTTGGCACAGGCTGGCAGACCCCCCTTCTTGATGTAGTTTTTCCCGCCAGTCTTCCTGCCAGATTGGGGGTCAGGACTGGTAGGCGCCAGTTGCTGGGTACAGCAAATGGTCTGGAGAAGCTCACAGAGGCCTTTGGAAGTTTCCTCCTGCCCATCCTGGGGGAGGAGACCTAGCACCTCGCCCAGGATGTGCATTGTTGCAGGCTCCGGAGAGCGGGGGCTCTCCACCCAGGGGTCCAGCACCATGTCCGCTGTTTGGCAGCCTCTGCAGCCACTCAGCCCAGACGTGGATTGCAGGTTAGGTTTCAGGGGGCATCTCGAAGATGCCCCCTGTAGTGCATTTTACATTAAATCCCACACTGGCATCAGTGTGGGTTTAATGTGCTGAGAAGTTTGATATAAAACTTGTCAGTGTAGCCATTATGGTGCTGTGGCGTTCGTAAAGACAACCTCCCACCACCATATACTCTTAATGGCATCACTGCACTTACAGTGCCCAGGAATGGTCCTGGATACTGTAGGGGCACAGGGTTCATGCCCCTCTGCCCACACCACGGACATAGGGCACCCAGCTGGTGGGGTGGCTGATGTATGGCAGGGCAGTGGGGTTGTGGGCCTGGCACACAGGGATGTGTGCCATGTTGGCTCTTTGTTTAGTTCTGCACCTAGACACTCAGCTTTCAAGGGCAGTGTGTGGATGTCAAGATACAGGGCCCCTAAGGGTGGCACAATAAGTGCTGCAGCCCTTGGGGGTCTTCTCTGGTCACAATGCCCTGGGTACCTAGGGTACCATTTACTAGGGGCTGATATGTGGCCAGAGATGCCAATTGGGTTTAGGCTGTAGTATAGTTTTTAGGGAAGGAACACAGGTCCTGGGTGCCTGATTGGCAGGGACCTAGGGCACACCTAGGAAAAGTGCATCAGGTATCGGGCAAAAAGTGTGGGGGGGGGGGCACTGCAACAGAAACTCACTTCCTCACAGTAATAAAATTCCAGTATCTTTCGTACTCGTTAACATGTCTAATCTCCAAAAACTCCCTTGTTAGAGACGGCCTGGATAATGACAAAAAGCGTTTCATGTTAACCATGCTCCAATATGTCTCCTTGAAATCCTTTCTAGAAGGAAAAACGTTGTCTACAGGATTTTCCCACAATCGGCTCAGCCCCATCTCACTGAAAATAGCTTTTGCCTGCCTTAGCCAAGGAATTTTACACGCGCAGTCAGCGTCCTAACTTTGAGGAGAGCTTGTGCATACCGGGAAAGCTTGGGGGTAACCCAGAGCCTTCTCCAATAAGCCACTGGTCTATAGCGTGCCACCTCCTCGCAAAAATGACAGCCCAAATCAAAATAAAGGGCCATCAATGGTGTAGATTGTGGAAGACCAGTTATACCCCTCAAAATTTGTTTTGGGAAATTGTCAGAGATGCTAGATTACCGAAACCCCATAATTTGGCCACATACAGGACCGAAGCACTAATTTTGGAGTTGTAAATTTTTAAGGCTGAGTCAATTGACTTAGTATGAGAAAGGCGCTGTTCCTTTAATAGGGCACCAGACAGTTGTGCATGTTCAAGGACCAACTGATCAATGTGTGGTTTCCAGTTGAGTTTGCTACCTAAGGTAATAACCAGGTATGTAAAAACTAGAGTCTGCTCTAGGGTAGCTTCATTCATGTCTACTCTCCCTTTTACGATCTTGTGTTTATGTAGCACCATGAACTTGGTCTTGTCCACATTGACTAAGAAGCCATGGTCCCGACAGAACTCCTCAAATCAAACATTAGCCTTCTGGAGTTCTTTTATGGGTTTTAGAGATTGTGTCATCTGCCAACATAAGCAGGGGGATCTTCATGCCAGCGAGAGTAGGGGAGTCAGTTGGATGATTCATAAAATACAGAATCTCCCTATAATATACAGAGAGAAAGGAGTTGGTGCCATAAGGCACCCCTGACGAACCCCTCTGGCAATAGGAAACCTATCTGTCACACTCCCCTGCTGACCCCACTGAACCTGAGCAAAATCTCAGTTATGGAGTTTAATTTAAAAAGCCAGTAGATCAATTGTCATGCCCTGTTCAGCAAATACTCTCCACATCTTGACACGTGAAACTAGGTCGAATGCCAACTTAAGATCTACGTAAGCAGCATATAATGTACCGCCTCTTAATCACCACACACCAATAAATTAAGACCAACCTAAAAACCTGGTCAATAGTGCTCGTGTGTGAGAGAACCCAGCCTGCAATGGAGAGAGAATATCATATTCATCAATCCAATCGTGGGTTCGACTTAACACCAGCCTGGCAGTCACTTTCTGTAAGCAATCAATTAAGCTTATGGGCCTATAATTGCCAGGGTTTGAACAATCCCCCTTTTTGAAAATTGTAAGGATTTTGTCTCCCTGCCGTGAGTCTGGTATTGGGGAGCCGCTAGCAAAGCGTTCGCTAGGGACTGGATATAAATTACCCACGTAGCTTTATTTTGCAGGAACAGATTAGCAGGTACACAGTCCAACCCAGGCGCTCTACCTCTCGGGAATGAGTTTAATGCTAGATCTACCTCCTGCCTGGTAAAGTGCAAGGGGGTGGGGGGGGGGGGTTAGCTAAGGGAATCGGGGATTGTTCTTGATTTTGTTCAAGATCATGATTTGCTATAGCAAACTGGATGTTGAAGTGGGATACCCACAGTTCGGGGCTACATAATTAATAAGTGTTTGGCTTGGTTTCCCCTTACCCCATTTCACCAAATGCCAGAATGTAGCCATATATCCTTCTTTACTGGCTTTGAATAACTCGTCCCAGTCCCTTTAAGTTTTATGTTGTGCTAGCTTGTACTCCACCCTTGCACTTTTAATGCTTTTCCTATTCTTAGATCTTATAGCCCTGTCTAGTACTTTAAACAAAATGTTATTAGTACCTGGTACAATACTGTACAAAAAATATACAATAAATCTTCTTGTACTCAATGCATAAGTATAGACCTATTTTAAACATGAGAAAATTGACAAATAAATCTTATATAAATATCTAATGTGTGTAATAAAATCAGGGGAAAAGTGTGTGTGTGTGTGTATATATATATATGTGTATATATATGTGTGTATATATATATATATGTGTATATATATATATATATATATATATATATATATATATATATATATATATATAATATATATATATCACACACACAATAGGGTAGACTAAAACAGGACTCCCTACAGACCTTAAGAGAGCCCAGATACGCAGATCCATCTCCCTCATCCTCCTACCTGATAGGTTGATCTTGATACCTAGCAGCCCCTCCCAAAACTTCTCAATCTCAGCACATATTCCCTTTAGTTTTTCACATTGATAAAACATATGGACCAAGTTAGCTGGCCCTTCCTGACATCTTGGGCAATTCTCATCCTCCCTTTTATCCCATTGAAATAACTTTGCAGGAGTAAAATACAAATTGAAGAGTTTTATAATGTGCTCTTAGATTTGTGGAGCGGAACAATTTGCCCGCTAATTGTAATGCTTTATCTAAATCAACATCCGGATCCCCTAATTTCCCCATCAACGAAGTCTCACAATTATCCATATCATCTTGTAACAATTCGATTAGTTATCTATAGATCATTTTAATTCTAGTTCCACCACCTAATAGATAATCAAACATATTTGTTCTACCCCCTGGGTGGATACGAGGTCTAATGCCCATAAGCGTTTGGCAGATTTGAAGATACTTAAAACCATGATTGGGAGGGACTACAAATTTACGTTGGATATCATCAAAACTCAACAAGTTATTTGTGTCAATATCCATGATATCCCCTACTCTTCTGACTCCCTGTTGCTCCTATACACTTCCCATCCTGTCATTGCTAATTTGCAGGAAAATGCAAGAATTTCATAGAGGCGTATAGTAATTAATTTTCGGGATTACCAATATTTTCTGAGCAGCTTTCCGTACTCCATTCAACACCTTATACCAAGTTTTACTATAATACTGTCTGTCTATCCTGCGTAACAAAAGGCCATAAGCATCTACACTCAAAAGCAATTCAAAAATAGATGGGGGATTACCACTCCCAAAGGGGGAATCAGCAGGATCAAATAGAATCCCCATCTGACTCAATAAACAGGCCCAGTGATAAAATCTAATATTGGGGGACTGCTAGCCCTCCCCTTTCTTGTGGAAGAGAGATACCTCATAGATCTTCTCACTTTGCCATATTGCCAAATAAAATTCACAAATTCTGACTGTATAGATTTAATCCAACCTTCGCCTACCACAAGAGGGATTGAATGGAAAAGATATAGTATTTTAGGGAGCATAGTCATCTTGAGTACATGGGCTCAACCTATTATAGAAAGGTGGATAGTATCTATCCTTTTTAACTCTTGCGCAATAGACGCAACCAACGGGCAAAGTTCTCTTCGATAATTGTGATCATTTCAGGGCTTATCCTTACCCCCAAATAGGTTGCAGAGTCAACCTATCTCCCATCCTGTTTTACCACATTGTTAGTGCAAACTACTTGAGTTTTACTTTCGTTCAGGAGATAACCTGAACAGCTACCAAATTCCTTAGCTATCCGTGTGAGAGCTATCATAGCCGCAGATGGATCTGTCGTGGTTATAGCCAAATCATCGGCATACGCCAATAGTTTGGTCTCAAGCCCTTTGCACACTAATGGCTTAATAGCCTCACAGCTTAATATCCTATGCATCAGCGGGTCAATATAAAGGGCAAAGAGAATTGGAGAACCGGGCAGCCCTGACGTGTCCCCCGAGAAATTAAAATCTCTTCCGAGCTGCCTCCCATCAACTGAATCCTAGCCCTGGGATCGACATGCATAGCTTTGACCGCTCTCTTTATCTTAGGGCCAAAGCCCCTATGTTCCAATATCTCCCATAAATACAAGATCCTAGGTCAATGTAAGAAGAAGAGAGGGGGGGGACCGGGAGCTTGTTGAGGTCCAGTGTCCGTGCTCCTAAGTAAGTCATCGTACCAAAACAGGACAGTTCCGTGACAAATGGGCGCATGTATGTCGCCCACAGGTCAGACAAAGGAAGAAAAGAGATGGAGGGTAGAACAGAGGAGAAAAAGAGTGAAAAGAGGTAGATTCTATTCCCCGGTTTCAAGGATACACTCCCGAAGGGGAAGTCTTGCCTCTCTTTCGCCCTCACACACCCCGAAGGATGTCATGCTTCATCATCGGGCTTTCTTGTGCTCCTCGTCAGACCGGCGCTGCAATGTCTGACGGGCCCCCGAAGGGTCTCTTTAGCGGAGATCTTTTAAAGAGAAACCGCCGTATGGTGTATGCAGGTGTGGGGGCAGAAAATGAAGATGGGAGGGTTTCTATTTAAGTGAAGTAGTGCGTGCAAGTGAATTAAAAATACCTAGGGGCATCCAGTCTGAGGTGCTTTTATTAACGTGGTGTCCTTGGTAGATTAAAAAAACCAACAGGTTAGTGTCACGTGAGGCTCCTATGTGCCGGTGTGACTGGTCATAAGGTCGACATGTTTCACGCCTGTGTGTCAACAAGATCGGTGGCGTTTCTTCAGAACCTAAGGTGAAGTGCACGTCTAATTAAATTAAAACTAGGGAATCCAAGAGTGTGGGGGGGGGGCACATATGCAAGGATATACATTGATAGCCTTGTCAAAAGTGGTGTGGTGTGGTGTACTAGGGTACACACCAGGATATCCGTGGGTAGATACTGATATATGTGCCTGTAAAGAAGACGACGACAGGGGAGACAAAGTAAAAAAAAATACAAAACGAAAAAAAATGGTAAAGGTCTAGTATTGTACAGTCCCTAGAGTCAGGGACCAGGACAGCCAACCTTGTACCGAATTCACTCACAGACACATTGACACTGATGACATGCAAATGACCTCAATAGTGGTATAGGGGAGCCAAGGTCGTGTCTACAGAACAGAAATACAGGCGTGTAGCGTCGATCAAGGTGGGGCACACGGGACCGCAACAGTGGGTGAAGTGTCCTCCTGTAACGACTCCAGTGCCGTCTGATAATCTCATTACCCTGGCTGTTTGCAATAGTTGGATATACAGTCATTGCGTGAATAGCGTGTGTTATGCACATGAGCAAACGTGGGGTCAGCACAGCGCAGTGGATCCTCTAGTCCCTCCTGACAGGGCAATCACCGAAAACTCATGGATCGCCTTGTCTGGTCGGGTGCCGGTACACTCGTCCTGCTTAATGCCGGAGGCAGATGTGCAGGTAGCGCGTATTCACGAATGCTGGGATGCCATTAGCATGCCGTAACCCGCTCAATTACTCACATGCTTACCCTCTGTCAGAGGTTGTAGCAGGATGCTCTTGCTTCCGCACCTACCCCTTCCAGCGGCTGCCTTACATTGGCGATGTTCGGCCCTCTATAAGTATACTGCAGATCTCGTGTCGTTGGGCGTGGTGTGCTCCATTTCCGGGTACGCGCTGGAGAATCTCCGCATGCTTTAGTGAGCAGTGTTCGGTGTCTGCATGCAGAGGAAGGCGTGAAAGAAACGCTGAGCATGCGTGGTTCAGACCGGGCTAGAAATAGTGACGGCCAGCCATAAAACCGGGTGGAAGAAATGCGTCGGCATATTGTGCCTAATTAAGATGGTATCCGACTGAACAAACATCCCCAAAAGATCCATCAACATAGGAGCTATGACATCCTGTAGGCACTTATATAGTTTCAAAGGAATACCATCTGGTCCTACGGCTTTCCCTGATGCTAGACCCTGCAGTGCTTCAACTACTTCCTCCAGTAAGAGATCCTCATCTAACGCCAGTCTATCCTGTTCAGTCAATTTAGGACCTAAATCATCAAATGATAAACTAGAAAAGTCTGCTCTGGCCTCCTCTTTGAATAGAGTCTGATAGAAGTTCTTAAACATTACGAATCTCATCTGGATCTGAATAATCCTGGTCCCCCTCACTAATACTATTTATCACATTCCTGCTACGCTCCTGCCTAATCCTCAGAGCCAAAAGTTTGCCCGCCTGTTCCCGAGTCTCATACATCCTACCCCTGTGTTTGATACTCATCGGCTGCTCTTTGAGCTACATGTTTATTTAACTCAGCTTTAATGACAAAGACCCTCTTCTGACTTCCAACGGCCTCACGCCCCTAGACTATATCCCTCACATGTAATTCTTCTGACAGCTGAGTCAGGAGGTTCTCATTCTGAGCCCTAGCTTCCTTCCTCAGCCTGGCAGAGTAGCCGATTATCTCCCCTCTCAAGGCTGCTTTGAATGTGTCCCATACCACATTTCGGGATGCTCTATCGATTGATATCAAAGAAATTTTGATCCCAAATCTATAAATGTTCCCTGAATTTAGTATCTACTAGCAGTCTCCTCTCAAAGGTCCCATCTTAAAGGGGGTCTAGTTGTAGTATCAGTATCATATTGTAAAATTAGTGGATTGTGTTCAGAGATGACTTTAGGTAACTTTTTAATTCCAACTATGCTTATCTCCTTAGCTGAGATGAGGAAATAGTCCAACTTAGAATATTTCTTAAAGGGGCATGGGAAATACGTGAACCCAGGATTATTAGGCTCTTCCCCCCCCCCCCCCCCCCACACATCCAACAACCCATAAGATTTAATCAATCGGCTTGAAATACACTTGACTTGCGGCCCATATAAGGGGTATTCAAACCCACCTTTGTAAGATCTGCTAAGATGTTAAAATTCCCCAAACTAAGAGGGGGCCTGGCCAGTTCAATAGTTCTACTTCCAAATTATCGAAAACTTCCGAGTCATCCTGGTTGGAGCCATATATAGTACAGAGTGTAAAACCCAACTCCAGTTCAACAAGTACCCACCGACGGTATGTATCTGCCAAATGACGTCTGGCCCTCCCCAAACTAGACTTAGCCAATATAGCCACTCCTCTGATATTAGATGTCTGCGTAGAGCAGGCCAGCATGTCATACCCTCTAATGTTAAGCAAGTGTTTTTTAGCCCAGGGGAGGTGGGTCTCCTGTAGGCAGACCACATCAATTTGATTTGATCTAACAAAATGGCCCAACCTTTGTCTTTTACCCCTATCATTCAGGCCTCCGATATTAATAGAGAGAACCTTAAGCTTCCCCATTATTACTTTGTAATTTATTCCCTGTTCTTAATTTCCGCCAATTCAAATACCTCAAACTCCTTGAATCCAAATGCACAAAGTATTGTACCAGGTAATTTCATTCCCCCCCCCCTTCCATAAGAAGTGCACCCCCCACCTTTCCTACCCCACCCTATACCTCCAGCAACCCCATTGAGGCGCTCAGACCTTAGTCTGTGCGTGTGATGCGCGTTGTACTAAAGGCTGGGCATCTTTTTCAAACCGCAAATACACCATAAACAATATATTTGAAACCTCAATATAACAATCCTAGCACCCAAACAAACAATACTATAACCCCTTGTCCCAGGGGGGGTTGCTCAGCTTGTACCTGCCCTTCAGTTTTGACCGAACTCTGGGTAAACACAAAGGTCGGATCTTTAAAGATTTTAACGAGGGTTTTATTGGAATATAGGTCTTCTTCTGCATAACAATTAAAGAGTTCAGGGAGAGGTAGTTTCAGTCTCTTTTAAAGGGAATGTAACCAAAGTTCGATAACTGGGTGTTCCGGGTACTTCCGTCGATACCATAGGTGATCCCCGCTGTCTCTGAGGAGGGTTGCCGGTCTTGGCTGTTCCGACGGTAGCTGGGGTCTTCCTCGTCGGGACCGCAGAAACCCAGAAAGCAAAAAAGGGAGAAAACTAACGGTTACTGGGACGTCCAGTACAAACAGTGGAGGGAAGGGGGGGAGTGAAGGGAACCGAGTGACAGTGAACTTTACTAACGTCACGTAGTGCTCTCAGTGCTCGTGAAGGAAGGGGCACATGGGACGCTAAGTACACTCGGCAGCGGTTATTACTCGGTAGGGACGCTACTCCGTCCGACCCACCCCGCTACTCGGCCCCGTACCTTGTTAAGCCACGTTCCTCCCTCGGGACCGTGGCGGGGCGATGCACTGAAACGTTGGCCTCCAGGCTTGATGATATCAGCTGGGCTCGTCTGCACTCCGTCCTCCTCCGGATTCACACTCGCGTTGTTCCTTCTCTCCACACCGTCTTCCTCCAGGGAAACTCCGTCCGTCGATGTTGAGACGCTTCCGCCTTTTGACGTCGCTCCGTAGAAGAGGGGCGGGGCTGCGGCAACCTCGTCGTTCCAGTTAAAGGCACCAGGTCCCGTTTCAGGTGGTATCCAGCAATCGTCCTGTTTCTCTCTCCACTCGTTTTCTGGCAGCTGCGGGGACAATGGGCAAGGTGAGAGGGGAGCGGCGGACCACCACTCCGGGTCATTTCGGGGTTCTCCTAGCAACCAGTCACATACCTCCCCCCCCCCCCCCCCCCTTGCTTCTCCCGATCGGGGAGAGGAAAGACCCTGGACAGAAAGTCTGCGTTCCCATTGTCTTTGCCTTTGCGATGCTGCACAATGAAGGAGTAGGGTTGCAGCGATAGAAACCACCGAAGTACTCTAGGGTTCTGGCTACTGTTCTGGTGGATCCATCTCAAAGGGGCATGGTCCGTATGGAGGACAAATTGGGTGCCTTCTAAATAATACTTTAATTTATCGATGGCCCACTTGATGGCCAGGGCCTCCTTCTCGATAGTAGAGTAGTGACATTCTCGTGGAAACAATTTCCGGCTTACATACAGTACCGGGTGTTCAGTCCCGTCCTCTCCAACCTGGGACAATACTGCACCTATCCCCACATTAGAGGAGTCGGTAGCCAGTATAAAGAATTTTGTGTAGTCGGGAGATAGCAATACCGGGGCTGGAGTCAGAGACCTCTTTAAAGATTGGAAGGCTTCTACAGACTCCTGTGAAGGATTTGTGAACCGTTTGAGCGGGACTTCTTTTCGTAGGAGATCTGTTAGGGGGGCAGCTGTCTCTGCAAATTTAGGAATGAACCTACGGTGGTACCCTACCAGCCCTAGAAATGCCCTCCTGTCTCTTTTAGTGGCGGGGAAGGGCACCTTCTCTATTGCTCTGATCTTTTCGTTTTGGGGAGCAATGGCCCCGTCGCCCAAAACATATCCCAGGTAGTTGACCTTAGTGAAGGCTGCTCTTGACTTTTTCGCATTAATATGTAGACCAGCTTTCCGTAAGGCTGAGAGAATGGTCTGCAAGTGTCTCATGTGTTCTTTCCAATTGTTGCTGTATATAACGATGTCATCCAAGTAGGCTGAGCTGAAGGTGGTATATGGCCGCAGTACTTGGTTCATGAGACGCTGAAAAGTTGCTGGAGCCCCATGAAGGCCAAATAGGAGGACAGTGAATTCATACGAGCCTTCGTCTGTAACGAAAGCGGTCTTCTTCTTGTCTTCCTCACGAAGAGGCACTTGCCAATACCCCTTTGTGAGGTCAATGGTGGTGATATAACGGGCGTCACCTATCTTCTCCACCAACTCATCTACCCGGGGAATTGGGTAGGTGTCGAAGTGGGACACTGCATTTAGCGCTCTGAAATCCATGCAGAATCTCTTCGACCCATCTGGCTTGGGGATCATAACGATCGGAGATGACCAGGGACTCTGGGACGGACGTATGACCCCCAATTGGAGCATCTCGGAGACTTCTTTCCTTACGGCTTCACGGCGAGCTGCAGGAATTCTATAGGGCAGTTGTTTCACTATCTTTCCCGGTAATGTTTCAATCCGGTGTTCTACCAGAGTGGTTCTCCCAGGAGTATCAGAAAACACATCAGAGAAGGGGGCCAGTATCTCCTGTAACGCTTGTTTCTGTTCGATGGTTAATTCATCATTCACCAAAAGCTGCTGTAAGGATGACTGTGAAGTTGCTGATGGTACGACCATGTGGTTGTCTTTAGGCGGGGGCCCCAACCACTCCTTAAGTAGGTTGATGTGGTATGTTTGTTTTCTTGGCAGTTATCCTTAACCGGTATGTGGTTTGCCCTATGGCTTCAATTACTTGATAGGGGCCTTGCCATTCACTCTTGGAACTGTTGCTGATGGAGGGAAGAAGAACTAGAGCCCACTTTCCTACAGCAATCTTGCGTAGCCTCTTCCCCTTGTCGTAGTTCATTTTGTTTCTCTCTTGTTGACGGTCCAGTGAGGAGTGAGCTAACTCCCTGAGTTTCCCCAGCTTATTTCTCAACTGTGTCGTATATTCCAGCATCCCTTTCTTGTCTTGTTCTTCCTCTGTCTCCCACATTTCTTTGGTCATTTCTAACAGTGACCTGGGAAGGCGGCCGTACAACAATTCAAAAGAAGAACAGCCTAGGCTGCTCTGTTTTTGGGATCGGATCACGAAAAGGGCCAGGGGTAGCAATCTGTCCCAGGATGGTCCTTCTGCGCTCAACATCTTTTTCAAGGTCTGTTTTAGGGTCTGATTGTACCTTTCGACGAGACCATCCGTCTGAGGGTGGTATACGGAGGTGCTCGGGTGTTTGACGTTTAGGAGTTTGCATACTTCCTTCATTAACTTGGAGTTGAAGGGGGTTCCCTGGTCGGTGAGGACCTCTTTCGGAAAACCCACCCTAGAGAACAACTCCACAAATTTTTCAGAAATGGCTGAAGTCGTAGTTGTACGTAGGGGGAAAGGCATCCACGAACCTGGTGGCGTAATCGACAACAACCAATGCGTATAGGTTACCTCGGGGAGTCTTCGGTAGAGGGCCTATGAGGTCTATGCCGACCCTTTCAAAGGGCGTTCCTATTATCGGCATCTTCTGGAGAGGGGCGGCCGTTGGTCTTTGCGAGTTTCTCTTTTGGCATATCTCGCATCTGGCACAGTAGTCCTGCACATCTTTATATGTTCCGGGCCAAAAGAAATGTCGGAGAACGACATCCGTGGTTTTCTCTTTGCCTGTGTGTCCGGCCGTTAGATGTGCATGGGCAAACAATAAGACCTGCTCTCTAAAGGACTTTAGAACCAACAATTGAAGATCCCCATCACTCTGTGCTTGTCGGTACAGCAAGTCTTTCTTGATCAAGAACCTGGGATATGTCGGGCTGGTGGTGCCTTCGCTAGCGTGGGTGCTTTCCCAGGCGTTATATAATGTCCGGTCTTCAGCCTGCGCAAAGCGGAAACTCTTGTCTATAACCCACGGTTCGGGAGAGAGGTAGGTGGCTTTGGGAGAGGGAGACTGGGTCAAGGTTTCCCTAAAAAGTGAAAGGAATTCAGGATTATCTGTCCCCAGTATCATGTCCTCTGGTAGGGAGTCCACCACCCCCACCCTGACCTGGCAAGGATCTCTTTGTGGCAAGTACAGTGTTAGTTCAGCTACCGGGTATGGTTTTACATCGCCATGTACGCAGCGAATGTAAACTGTGGCCGGGGTAGAGAGCTGTTCAGGTTTAACGAAGCGTTCCTGGACCACTGACTGTCGGCACCCGGAATCTAGTAGAGCCTTTACCATGAGTCCGTTAAGCTTCATACTCACATAAAATACGCTACCCAGTTCCGCCGAATACATCACGGTCCTTGGGAAGTAGCCAACTTCCATGGGCTCTTCGGGAGTTTTTTTCCTAGGGCACAACCTGGCTATGTGGCCCCACTCCCCACATTCGAAACACTGGGGCCCCCTGTTCATGGGGGAGATCATACCGGCTGGACGGGACCGCAAAGCTTCAGTCCCTATTTTGGGTTTCTTGTCCGGCTTCCCCGGGACTATCGATTTCTGAGACTTTTCTGTTTTGTCGGCATCCCATACTATCGTCCGGGGCTGGGCTCTGGCGAAATGAGACGCCATCTCAATGGCTTGGTTCACGTCCAGACTGGCATGTTGACGTAACCAACGCTGGGTTGCATAAGGCAGAGCCTCCATAAACTGCTCCAAGTATACTTTATTTAGTATTTCCTCCTTGGTGCGCACATCGGGTCTTAGCCACTTGGCGGCTATCCTTAGTCTGAAGAAGAGGGTCTTCGGATTCTCTCCTGGGGCTCCCCGCTCTTTTCTGAATTTCACTCGGTAGGCCTCCTGATCTAGGCCTAAATGGTCAAGGATGACTTCTTTAATTGTCTTATAGGTGGTGTTCCCTAAGGGGTTCGCGGCTTGATAGGCCGACTGGGCCTCACCAGTGAGAAGAGGAGCCAGGAAAAAGGGCCACTTTTCTTCAGGCCATCCCATAGCCCGGGCTGCCCTCTCAAAATTGAGGAGAAAAGAGTCGGGATCCTCTCCGGTTATGTATTTTTGTAGGGCCACACCTGCGTGATGAGGGGAGACTTGGCGTACTTCTCCCGTGATGACTTGTGTGGGAGGCGGCACATTCTTAAGGCCTTCGAGTTGGGCGGTAACGGTGGATTTAATCAAATCCCTGTCTGCTTGGGGGGACTGTATTTGTTGTTGTACTGCCCATTCGAGCTGCTCCTGGCCTTTTATGATGTGGTCAATAAGGGCTTCTATCTCGTTCTGGCAGATGGTTGGTGTTTCTGATCCCACTTCTGACACCAGTTGTCCCAGGGGGGGTTGCTCAGCTTGTACCTGCCCTTCAGTTTTGACCGAACTCTGGGTAAACACAAAGGTCGGATCTTTAAGTAAAGATTTTAACGAGGGTTTTATTGGAATATAGGTCTTCTTCTGCATAACAATTAAAGAGTTCAGGGAGAGGTAGTTTCAGTCTCTTTTAAAGGGAATGTAACCAAAGTTCAATAACTGGGTGTTCCGGGTACTTCCGTCGATACCATACGTGATCCCCGCTGTCTCTGAGGAGGGATGCCGGTCTTGGCTGTTCCGCCGGTAGCTGGTGTCTTCCTCGTCGGGACCGCAGAAACCCAGAAAGCAAAAAAGGGAGAAAACTAACGGTTACTGGGACGTCCAGTACAAACAGTGGAGGGAAGGGGGGGAGTGAAGGGAACCAAGTGACAGTGAACTTTACTAACGTCACGTAGTGCTCTCAGTGCTCGTGAAGGAAGGGGCACATGGGACGCTAAGTACACTCGGCAGCGGTTATTACTCGGTAGGGACGCTACTCCGTCCGACCCACCCCGCTACTCGGCCCCGTACCTTGTTAAGCCACGTTCCTCCCTCGGGACCGTGGCGGGGCGATGCACCGAAACGTTGGCCTCCAGGCTTGATGATATCAGCTGGGCTCGTCTGCACTCCGTCCTCCTCCGGATTCACACTCGCGTTGTTCCTTCTTCTCTCCACACCGTCTTCCTCCAGGGAAACGCCGTCCGTCGATGTTGAGACGCTTCCGCCTTTTGACGTCGCTCCGTAGAAGAGGGGCGGGGCTGCGGCAACCTCGTCGTTATAGTTAAAGGCGCCAGGTCCCGTTTCAGGTGGTATCCAGCAATCGTCCTGTTTCTCTCTCCACTCGTTCTCTGGCAGCTGTGGGGACAATGGGCAAGGTGAGAGGGGAGCGGCGGACCACCACTCCGGGTCATTTCGGGGTTCTCCTAGCACCCTGTCACACCCCTTTACCCCCCACCCCCCTTCACCCAGCTTCCCTCAAAACCAGAAATTTTCAACAACCCCTCAACCTTCATTTATTAAGAGAGTCCGGTATTCCTTTGCTTTAATCTGACGCAAAGTAGAGCGTATTCCCCTGATTAATTATCTTGAGCTGAACTGGGTTAAGATACACTTGAACACCTTTTTTCTTGAAAGAGCTTTATAAGTTGCCTCAATCTCCGTCTATCCACTGTGGAGTGGCAGAAATCAGGCCCTACAAAGAATGAGACCCCTCTGCAAGTTCTTTTCGAATCTGGCCTTGCTTGATCAGAGATTGTTTGGTGTAAAATGAAATTTCCCAAAAACACTGGTATAGCCCGTGGTTTGTCTCCTTCTTTTGCAGGTGTTCGTGCTTTAAATGGAATACGATGGGCCCTCTGTATCTCTGTTGTCCAATTCCACCCAATCGGTTCCGGAAAAGCTTCCTTGAAAAGATCGATTATATACAACCTGGTGTCGGACCCCTCAGCCCCCTCCTGGACCCGCAATACCCTAAGGTTGTTTCTTCTCTGCCGATTTTCGAATTCTTCAAGTTTCCATTGAATATCCTTTATTTGCGACTCCTGTGACTCTACCTGGTCTACCGCGTTTGTTGCATCTAGTTCTGTCGCCACGATTCTTTCTTCAAGATTTGTCACTCTATCCCCAATACTTGCACAGACTTTGGACAGTTTCCTAATAACCCCCGCATCATCCTCATCCCTGTTTGGGTTTTCTGTGCCCAAGTATAGCTTGATGTATTGTATCAAGTGTGGGGGGAGCCCCCTCTGATACCACCTCTGGAGATTTACCAGGGATCGTGCCAGAAAGCGGTAGGGCTGATAAATAATCCCATCTCAAATCCTTCCTCTCCCTATTCTGAATGCCACTCTGTGTAGCCGTTATCTTTGTTTTTTTAGTCGTTGAGGGAAGATTTTCATCACTATCCTCACTGTCGGATTCTAGACTGCTGCCCCCCTGAGATGTTCTCAGGACATCGTCTGACCATCCTGCACCCTCTGATACCGAGAAGAAGCTGTCACTAGGGTCTTTATCTTTATCTACATCAACCCTACTTTGGTGTGTTACAGCAGGTAATACACCCATTATTTACCTCTGTGGGGGCACGGCTAGGGTGTTTACTTATTTGGTTAATTTCTTCATGATCCTTCTCTAATTCACCCATTTTATTCCTGTCGTTGGAAATCTTGCTGCTGTCATTAATATTATTGATTCCGCTTTTGCTCACGGGCAGTTCCAAACTAGCCAAATGCTCTAGTAGGGGGACTTCCCATGCATCCCCAGAGCTGATCTCCTCCGGTGTTACAGCTACATCATTCTCATTATTTTTATCACCCGGCTCAGCAACCCGGCGTGAAGAATGTTAGATCAAATCTCCATGCGGCTGAGCCCGATTGATACTACTCTTTGGGTTACCAGCGTCTGGGTCACCCTGAGACTCCTCGCGGGCAACCATTGGGCTCACCTCTCCACTCTAACAGCCAGTCCCATCGCCGGTACTTGACACGGACACTGCCACCTCTTTTCCTGTTTGCACGTCCTTCGTACGAAGAACAGCTCTGCCACTGATAGACCCACCAGGTGATTTTTGCCAGTTGCTGCGCCACTTCCTCTCCTGAGTGCCAGGGGATCGGGGGGGAAAAGGATCTGCCGCGGACAGCCAGGAGAGCCCTCCCGCGCCGCCGCATCCATTGTACCTTCCACACGGGCCTTGCGAGCTGCAGCCGCTTTAGCGGAGCTCGCCACCACCTTCGGAGCCATCAGGGAGCCGTCTCTCACCAGCCTCTATAGAAACTGCAGCAGGTACTCTTCAACGAGGCACCTGATAAGATGCGCTCAGTTCGTTTAATCCCTTTTCTGTTGATGGGGTACTGCATCGGGTGGGGGGGTGAGGGGAGGGTCCTGGAGGGTTATCCAAATGTGTAAACCGCCAGGATTAGACTGATCTCAGATCCCGCAGTTTCTGCCAAAACTCTGCCACTGCCAGCTAGCACCGCTATCTGCCTCCTAAGCGGCCGCCATCTTGCCTCGCCCCTGCAGAATACTTCCTATCCTTGATACCTGTTGGCTAGATTTGGGTGAGCCACGCGTTCCCGTTTTTTTTTTTTTTGCGGGGGATTGCAACCTAGAGCCAAGGCTTTCTTTTGCCGCCTAGTAGGCACATTAGCAGAAATATGAAGGCGGAGAGGATGAAATACTATCCACACTTCGTGCAGTAGAAAACCCTAGTTGTGGACTTGCTATAGGTGCTAGATTTGTTTGGGAGCTCGAATTAGAAGTAGCATTAGACTCTAATACAGAAGTTGAACCTATAGGGAGTCGTATTGGATCTAGGGAGAGTCGGCGTTCGTCAGCTGAATCTTGTGCATTGCCACGGATTCTGCCCGAGAAAGGAATGCATTCAAGGTACCTACCACTCCTACCCCGCCGCCCCTTTTTGCGTGTTCTTGCTCATTACCCTAGCTTTAGTGGGGATTTACTCCAGAAACAACAAAAGAGAAAAATATAATAAAATGAGGAAAACCAGCACGCTGGTACTATATTACACTACTAACTAAACCCAATACTACAAACATACATGAAGCAAACAATAATGGGAGACTGGCCCAGCCTCTTCCCGCTCCTGACTGGCACAGACGGGCCCGCCCTTGGTCCGGGCTCCGTCCCACGCCTCCGGTGGAGAGGCAGCGCTTTAAGAGCAATGTACCACCCCACCCCCCTCACTCCCAGCAGCTGGGGATAGCCTGGTGCACCCTGGGGGCTGAAGTCCTCACCCCGGGTGATGCAGTGGTTAAACGGCAAGTTGTCCCAGTAGTTCGGTGCAGCAGAGCGTCCTCCATGCCCCCGTCCTTTATCCTGACACGCTGGACACAAAAACAGCAGAGGAATAAATCACTTTTGTGAACCTGGTGGCGAAACAGGGCAAGGTCACAATCCCTGTGCCATTGCTGCCTTCACCTAAGCACTTGCCTCCACCACCTCCTTCTCCACACCCATATTCTCCACCTCCTCTAGAATCTCCAGAGGGGTCAATTACTCTTATTCTGACCCTATCAGCCATTATGGGGTGGGAGACTGTGGGATGACTGTGTATGGTGTCAATCCACATGACGATTTAGGCCATTAGCCCTATACCATCAAGACCCCTAATAATAATACTGCGTATCATGCAGTTATTCAGAGGTCGGCTAGTGCCTTCAGCGTGGTAATACATACCATTAAAGAGGACTCTTATTTTCTTGTGAAAACCCTTTCAAGGACTGAACACAGAGTCCAGTTTCTACAAATGCCCAAGGTGATACTTCAAATGGCTCAAAAGAACTTTAAGGAGCCAATAGTCAACCTAGTTATGCCCAGGGTCTCATGGAAATAAAAGGCACCTCCCAGTGACCCACTGCACCTCACTCCAGGTAATCTGTTGGCACTTACCTTAAATGAGAATCTAAGTTGATGTATGCTCTCCATCACATGCTTGGGACTGCAAGTAAGCAACTTGCTGTTATCGACCCACTGAAGTCTGTTGTTGTAATGGAAATTATGTACTTCCAGGCAGATTCTTCTGTTAGAACAGGTGCTAAATCTTGCTTTAAAATGATTGTCTGAATCAAAGTAAAACATATTTGCCTTTTCTACTTGCAGAGCCGTCATCGTGGAGTCTGGAACGCCTTCAACGATGGCAAAAAAAAGCAAGAATCCATCAGAGGATGTTGCATCTTCCTCGTCTGACGAGGAAGAATATGTGGTGGAGAAGGTGCTAGACCGACGCATCATGAGGGGCCAAGTGGAATTTCTACTGAAATGGAAGGGATTTTCTGAGTAAGTACAATCTCTTTGATCATGTAATGCTTTTTGACGATCTATTGACCCGTCCAAGCAGACCTGAGGGCGGATTAGTGCTCAATAGCCCTTACCTGTTCAAGGGGACGGCATACTCCACCCCCCTAACCCTCAAATGCGAATGTGACCAAATTCCGCATTCAAAAATCCCGCATACCATGACTCCGCATTAATTACAACGCGGAGCCATTACTCCGCAGTACAATCACTCCGCAAAATGTAACCCCGCATATAACTTTTACAACGCATGCCTTTACAACGCAAAGGCATGTGTGGTGAAGTTACATGTGGGATAAAGCTAGAAAATGTACTTGCACTATATATATATATATGTGTGTGTGTGTGTGTGTGTGTGTGTGTGTGTGTGTGTGTGTGTGTGTGTGTGTGTGTGTGTGTGTGTGTGTGTGTGTGTGTGTGTGTGTGTGTGTGTGTGTGTGTGTGTGTGTGTGTGTGTGTGTGTGTGTGTGTGTGTGTGTGTGTGTGTGTGTGTGTGTGTGTGTGTGTGTGTGACACACTATCCTTGTGGGGACTTGAGTGCGATAACACACTCACGCTGTGGGGACTTGATTGCACTGTGGGGACCTGAACCCAGGTCCCCACAAGGCAATGTCTTCTAAATGATAAAGAATGACTTCAGGAACATATGTGCCGATTTTTACAACTTTTGAAAAAATTGCCTTGTGGGGACCTGTGTTTCAGAAAGTGTGTTTATATTTTTGCTCGCTCTGTCCCTGTAGACAGGAGGTGGTACTGCAGCCTTAAACACACTTTGCATTTAAACACACTTTGCTCACCAGAAACAGACTAGCAGCAGAAAGGATAGACATTTCGAAGTAAAAGCTGTATAGCCCTATGTTTATCCAAATATTTTTCATTCAAATTAACATTTTCTCTATTTATTAATATAAAACTTTATTGCTATGAAGCTTTTGATTTAGACTATTCAGGTCTAAAAATTGTTAGTGGTTTTATAGGATTACTATAAGCAATTTTGGTCAGTATCGAATCCCAGATTACTTTATTATAGACATTTGATCCTTACCTGCAATTAAAGAATGAAGGTGAAAGACAATGTAATATAATATAAACTGATTTTCTTGCTTTTGGCAAGTAACCTAGGGGCATCAATGGCAATTGTTAGTTTAACCCCTTCCATGCTGCCATCGGCCAATGGCCGACGGCAGCACTACCTCCACAGTGCTGCCGTCGGCCAATGGCCGACACGGCCCCGCCCGTTTTGCGGAAGTGGCGCACTGCCGCAAAATCGCGGCAGCGGTAAACGGGTTAATGCTTATACCAAAAATGCAGAGCCTTTATATTGATTTGCCTTTGTTAAATATTACTATGCAACACGGAATATGTTCTTTTAGATTATGGCTAGAGGATTGAGAGAATAGCGTTGTTTTGTGGGAAAGGCTACATTCTCTCAGGCAGCTAACTGAAGCAATGTTATGCCCACCTTGCAGTAGCCTCAAAGAACTTTGGATGAGATACATAGGGGGAGACAATTAGTGTTGTCGTGAACTACCGCTTTATCAATTAAAGCAGGATTGGGGCTCTTTTAGGGCCTCCTATGTCTGCAACTCGGCAGACAGAAGTTCATAATAAACGCGTTAAAGCAATATTGGGATAATAAAAGAGCACGCAAGAGCGCTGAATAACAAAAGGTGCGCAAATAGAAAGGAAAAAGAAGGAAGGAATATTACATGAAAGGAAGGGTGAAAGGAAGGATGGATGGATGGATGGATGTATGAGTGGGTGGGTAGATGGATGAGTGGGAGGGTAGATGGATGAGTGGGAGAAAGGATGAAAAAAAGGATAGGTGGATGGACAGGATGGCAGAATAAAAGGATGGGTGGATGAATGGATGGATCGGTGAGTAAATGAATAGGTGGATGGATAGGTGAAAGGATGGCTGAGAAAAGAGATGGATATATGGTTTGATGGACAGGTAAAGGATGGGAAAGTAAATGGACTGAAGGGTGTGTTAAAAGATGAAAGAATGGATGGCAGAGTAGCTGGATGTGTGAATGGATGATGGATACCAGAATAGAGTGGTGGATGGCACACTGTATTAATGGCAGAGTGGATGGATGGATGTAAATTAAACTATGGATGAAAGAATGAATGGATCACTGAATGCAAAGTTGAAATGGTGGATATCAGTGGGTGAATGGAAGGATGAAAATGTGATATAAATGGATCGATGGGTGAATGGAAAAGAGCAGTTCATGCACACTGTTGTCTCCTGCACATTACTTTGTGTCTAAACCTATTTAATGCATGCATTGGATTCAAGAACATACTGCTTTTATGCACAAGTTCGCTGATGCACACAGTCACTGATTTCTTTCATGTGTGCGCTCTGCCGTAAGCACACTTTTTTAATAGGCCACTGTTCTCTAGCAGAAACGTCTTTTATGTACACTTTGTTCAGGCACACAATTGTTTCATGAGAACACTTGTTTTGTGCTCACTCTGTTCATGCACAAGCACTTCATGATAACAAACGATTTTCTTTGTCCCAGTGACCGTTTTGGAGCAAGCACAACTTTCCTTTACAAGTTGCTTTCATATACGTGCGTGCATTCACCGGGAGCTGTAAGTACTGGGTAAAAATAAACGTGGATCCAATCTTAAAAATATGCTAAAAGTATTTAGAAAAGCCTTTGGGGGGCCTGTAGCGGTTGATATTCCATAAATTAAAGCTTTATTAACAATGGTTTCAACAGCTTCAGCAGAAGTGCTTCTACGGAGCTGTTGTGTGTACACGCTGAGTTTACTCCGAATACCGAATATTTTATGAACACATGCCTTCGTCTCCTACAAGAAGAAAGGGGCTAATGAGAGGAAAAATCCTACGCTCCCCCCCACCCCAATCAAAGAATGTGTGCGCACTAAAAGAAAGGCACACAAGTATCCTTGCTTCTAGAGTCAGAAGACAGGAATTATGAGCAAAGACGACAGTTTTGGAAATCAGACTGCTGGGGAAGGCTCTCAGCTATGCAAACACTGCTGGGGGCGTGGGTTGAAAGAGGCCTGACGGAGCCGGCAAAGTCAAAGTCTTTGTCATGCAGCGCTGAAGGAAGCTCCCCTTCACACCTCGTCTCAATAGAGGCTCTCTTGCGCTGCAGGGTCCACACCCAGCACACCTTCAGGGGGGAAGGGCTGCCAAGGAGAACGGGCAGCGAAAGGGCTCTTCTCGAAGGAGTAAGGCAAAAAATGTGCAAAGGCAAAGACCCTGTTGCTATCACCACTGACACATTCCTTGTATGCTATCCTGTTAGGAATAAAAAGGTGAATGGAACTCCTATTCTCTGACCTTGGCATTTCAGCATCTTTATGCACGGACTGGAAATTCATTTTTAAATAACCCATCAACTATATGCCAATATAAGTAAACTGTTTGTAACTGGAGAAACCCAATATTTCTAATTTCAAATCTATAATTAGTTTCCTGTGCTGGTGCTGTAGAGAGGGAGTACTTTGAAAAGCACAGACAGTGAAAAGCTTTGAATTTGCTTGTGCGCTTTCCCTTATTTGAATTGTATAGGTAAAATGTCTGACTTTGCAAATTTTCAATTATATGCTGCGTGGCTTCTAGACACTAAGGTCTCATAAGCCTCTCCTTGAAGTTACCACATAAACACTGCACACTCAACGACTAATTCTTCAAATTCTACTTTTATCCTTTTCATTCTGGAACCTTTTTTTTATCATTATATATGGGAACAATAAGTCACAGGATGCATGAAAAATATAAAAAGGTCCGAAATTCATGATGACCAAATTTTGAAAATCAAAAACTCTAGTGTTCCCCGAACATAGACAATAGAAATATAATTCTGCATGGACCCAGGGCCACTGCATACTTTACATACTTTAAATGCCAGCATTCTCCAACACGGTCCACGTTACAGTAAGAGAAATTAAAAGCAGCCCTTTTACAGTATAATCTGTGTTAACTAAATTGCTTTTGCTTTGGGGCAGCTAGCTAACTCTGCACTGGAACTCATGAACCTGTTTTCCTCTGTGTCTAGCTGCCCATTACTTAAAACCGGAAACGTTCTAAATCTGTTGAAGAAGACAGACTCAGCTAATCCAGGCTCCCGAGTTACCCTATCAATATGGGATAACATTATCTGCGAAATAAGCATGCTAGATTGGCTCATTAAATTACTCTCAGCTTAGAAGTTTAATAAGCATGGCAAATGTAAAGCTACGTTTGGTAAAATTACCTTTTTGTGACTGGTAATGAGCTCAAATTAGTTCCTGAAGGTCTCCCTGGTAAGGTTGGTATATGCAGTCTAGTACACTCCATTCAGAGGCGCTGGAAATATGCAGCATGGGGGCCCCAAATTATGTGACAGGTTTGACTAAATTATGTGTCAAGAAAAGGCTAGTTATGCAGCATAATGCAGCACATTTTATGATAGTATTACCTCATTATTTTGTCATTTTTACACATTAACACTATCTGGGCAAAGCTTTCACCTCATTAGTATCACTTTGACACCCAAATACAACAGTATGCAAAAGAAAGGTGATCACTCAACCTTTGCGCAGCAACACGGTATGCTGTGTTTTAGTAACTTTTTATTCATTTGCGCTAGCAATCATTTTTGTGTTAAAATCTGCAGATTATGCAGCAGGTGATAGATTATGTAGGAAAGGAGGCAAATCCATACTTATGCAGAAAATACTATGACTGCAAATTTGCATAATTCCAGTGACTCACAGACCGGAAAAGGCCACATTTCTGTAGTCTGACTTTTTATGTAAAAAAAGGCTGGCTGCCTGGTCCTCCTTCCGTACAAAGCAAACACAAGGACATGATCGACGGAGCACTGAAACTTTTCAGATACTCACCCCAGTCACAGATCTGGGTTGAATCCATCATCGTTCTTTAGCTCACTTCACCATACCAGATCGGAACCAGCTATATGCAAATCAGTCTTGGCCCTGTGCCTCATGGGAACAATTTATTCCTAACTGCCAAGCCAGGTCTTCCATGGACTGTAAACAAGCATCCTGGTAACATCCCTCATCAGCCAGGCTAGTTTGAATCCAGAGGAAAAGTGAGTAAGGGACCCCTGTGTGGACATACCCTTCGAACTTAGGGCACACAAATCAAACACAAGGAGATGATGGACGGAGTTCTGAAACTTTTCAGACACTCGTACAGATCTGGGTTGCATCCAACATCGTTCTCTAGCCACCACCCAAGTTCAGACCTAGCCATATGTGAATCAGTCTTGACCCTGTTCCCCATGGGAACAGTCCAGCCCGAACTGCTAAGCCAGGTCTCCCCTAGACCGGAAACAAGCATCCTAGGATTGGTTTTGGGCTAACAGCCCTCATCAGCCAGGATAGCTTTAATCCAGTGGTAAAGTGAGCAAGAGACCCACATCTGGGCATACCCTGCCAACTTAGGGTGAACAAAGCAAACACAAGGAGATGATGGCCAGAGCGCTGAAACTTTTCAGACACTTACCCCAGTCACAGATCTGGGTTGAACCCATCATTGTTCTTTAGCTCACTACAATACCCCAGTTCAGAGACAGCTATATGCAAATCAGTCTTGACCCTGTTCCTCATTGGAACAGTCCTGCCAAGTCAGGTGTTCCCTGGACCGGAAACAAGCATCCTAGCACTGGTTTCGGGGTAACACCCCAAATCAGCCAGGCTAGCTTGAATCCCGTGGCAAAGTGAACAAGAGACCCACGTCTGGGCATTCCCTGAGATGATGGACGGAGCACTGACACTTTTCCGACACTCACCCCCAGTCACAGATCTGGGTTGAGTCCATCGTCATTCTTTAGCTCACTTTTCCAGCCCAGTTCAGACCCAGGCATATTCAAATCAGTCTTGACACTGTTCCTCATGGGAACTGTCTAGCCTGAACGGAAACAAGCAATCTAGGACCGCTTTCAAAGTAACACCCCATATCAGCCAGGCTAGATTTCTGTGACTTGAGTGAGTGTCTGAAAAGTTTGGTTTATTATTATTATTTTGGTTTTTGTATAGCGCGTAGTCACCCTTGAGTATCCCAGCGCTGAAACCTCGAACTCCTAACGGGGGGCACAGGGAAAAAAAAAAAAAAAAAAAAATTCGGAGAGAATCAGGGAAAAAGGAGGGTTTTGAGGGACTTTCTGAATCGAAGGAGGTTTGGCTCAGCTCTGAGGTTTGAGGGGAGAGCGTTCCATTTTCTGGCCGTGTTCACCGAGAATCTGCGGCCGCCTATGCGGGTTTTCTTCACCCTGGGGACAACAATAAGGTTTCCTTGTTCGGACCGAAGCGCTCTCGAAGGTCTGTATGGAGTGATCCAGGTGCTCAGAATGGGGGGACCTGTATTGTTCAGGACCTTGTGTGCCAGACAGAGGGCCTTGAAAGCAACTCTTTCCCTTACGGGGAGCCAATGAAGTTTTTTCAAGGCGGGTTTCGCCGAAGTTCTTGCTGGGGTGTTTGTAAGCAGGCGGGCTGCGGCATTTTGAGTTTTTTGTAGTGTTTGCAAGGTGGCTTCCGGCGCCCCGAGGTAAATTGCGTTACTGTAATCCAACCTTGCTAGCACTAAGCCTTGAATTAGTAGAAGGCGGGACTGGAATGGGAGTAGGGGGAGTACTTTCCTACATGATCTCAGGAGCCCATAGCAGATGCCGGCTGTTTTCCTGGCCTGTGTCCGGAAAGTAAGATCTGTCTCTAGCCACACTCCCAGACTCTTGACCTCTGTCTTAGGGGAGGGGGGGTCACCCATACATGCGGGCCAGATGTTCGGAGGGAGACTCGGGGTTTTGTGTCCGAGAAGCAAGATCTCTGTCTTTGACCCGTTCAACTTTAGGTCGGAGTCGCCCATCCATTGATGAACAGTGGACAGGCAGTCTTGCAGATTGGAAGGCTGTAGCTTGGGGTGGGAGAGGGTCACCACCAATTGAGTGTCGTCAGCGTAGCTGACGATCGTGACTCCAAAAGGGGCGACCAGCTCCTCCAGAGGGGCCATATATACGTTAAAAAGTGTGGGGCTCAATGAGGAGCCCTGGGGCACTCCACATCGGAGGGGGATTGAGGGAGACCGGCTTTCTCCTTCCCAAACTTGGAAGGAGCGTCGGGAGAGAAAGGATGTGAGCCATCTCAGCGCACTGTCTTGTACGCCAGTGCTCTCTAGGCGCTGGACTAGGACCTGATGGCTGACAGTGTCGAATGCTGCGCTGAGGTCCAGGAGGACCACTGCCACTGATCCTCCTGTATCCATGATTTCCCTCGCTTTTTCTACGGCCGCCAGGAGGGCGGTGTCTGTGCCCTGACCTGGTCTAAAACCCGTTTGGGAGTTCTTTAGGCAGTGGTTTGCTTCCAGGAAGTGGGACAATTTTTTGTTTGCGAGCTTCTCCGCGACCTTACCTATCCAGGGGAGGAGCGAGATGGGTCGGTAATTAGATAGGTCCGTGGGGTCTAGTGACGGCTTCTTCAGCAGACCTTTAACAACGGCCTCCTTCCAGCTTTGTGGGACTATTCCTTGGGAAAAGGAGATGTTGATGAGGGCCGTGAGTCTAGCTGTGATGGTTCGTGCTATGTTTTTCGTGAACCGTACGGGAACTGAATCGCTGGGGGCTCCGCTTTTCGTGGCTGCTAGAGTGGTTGCCACTTCTTCTTCTGAGACTGGTCCGAATGCGGTTAAACAAGGGGATACCGGTTTGTCCATGGGGTTTCCAGACGTAGGGGTACAGTCCTTAGCGATTCCCGGGGTGGTATGATTAGTGGCAGGTAGAGAGGAAAGGATTTTCTTGATTTTGCTATCAAAGAAATTGGCCAGGTTGACACATTTCTCCTCGGCTGCTTTGGGGTCCAGGGGTGTCTGCGGGGGGGCTGGGACATGGAGAAGCTCCTTAACCACTTGGCTGCTAGGCGTTTTCCCGTCCTGCGCTGGGAATCGCTTTATTCCTTTGTTTTATGACGAGCTGGCCTTGTCATCCGCGCAGGGCAGGTAAGCGCCATGACGAGGCCAGCTCGTCATTAGCCTCGAAGGGGTTAAGTATGGAGAAAGTCTCTTTTGCAGAGCACGAGGAATTTTGTATTCTTACCTCAAAGAAAGAGCTTTTAGCGCTGAGGAGGGCTTGTTTATACGCCTTCATGGCAGATTGATAGGCGTTTTTGTCCGTCGCTGTTTTATTTTTCCTCCATGTTCGTTCCGTCTTTTTACACTCTTTTCTAAGAATGTTCAAGGCTGGGGTGTACCAGGGAGCATGATTGATCCTCTTTACATGTTTAAGTGAGCGTGTTAATGGAATGAGGCTGTCTAGGGGGTTGGTGAGCCAGCTGTTAAATTCCCTATCAGCGATGTTAGGGTCGGCTGCAAGGGGGCCATCGGAATCCCTGAGCTTCGCTTCCCATTTTTCTGGATTTAACTTGTGCCAGCGTCGGGTTAAAATCCTGGTTTTCTGTTTGGGGACACAGGCGGGTTGATAGGACCAGTGCATTGGGACCAGAAAGTGGTCAGTCCATGGAAGGGGGGAGGAGTCTTGGGTTTGGAAATTCTTGATATTGGTGAAGACTGGGTCTAGGAGATGACCTTTCTCGTGGGTGGGTTTCGCGTTCAGGAGCTGGAGGTCAGCTGACGCGAGGTCTGCTAGAAGATTCGCGGCGGTGTGATCTGCCGGATCTAGGAAGTGAAGGTTCAAATCTCCTAGAAGAAGAAAGTTAGGCGTTGATATTGTTTTTAGAAGGATGTGGTCCATCAGAGTGTTTGAGAAATCACCTATTGAGCCTGGTGGTCTGTATACCAGAAGGCCCGATAGTGAAGTGGTAGGCGAGATCTGAAGGGTGAAATTACAATTTTCACAGTCCTTGACCGTGCCGTCGGTGATCCTGCAGCTAAAATGGTCTTTATAGAGAATGGTGAGCCCGCCGCCTCTTCCGACTGGTCTGTTAAGACAGCAGATTTGGTAGCCTGGGGGGGTTGCATTGACCAAATCTGAGCCGTTGTTGGGGGTCAGCCATGTTTCGGTCAGAAATAGGGCATCTAGCGAGAGGGTTAGGGTGAGGAGGTTTACCTCATGTGAGTGCTTTACTAGTGACCTGCAGTTCAATAGGCCCAGTTGAAGCGTGCTGCTAGGTTTCGTGGTTTCAGGGGTATTGCAGAGGGGACATCCTGTGAACGGGGTGTCAACCTTCAGGATGAAATCACACTGCGGGTTTTTCTTTGTATTCCAGAGACGGAGGGTGTCTGGGGGGTAGGATAGGAGGGGCTGTGAATCGGGCATAGTGACAGGTCCTAGGGCCGTCTGGGCCCGGACGGGCCCAGACGGGCTTGCCTTTGGCGCGCCTTCGGCGCGCTGATGGCGCGCCCGCTGCGCCCGTCCGCTGCGCGTCCGGTAATTGCACATCTTTGAGGAGTGGGAAATGGGCGGGTGGGCGTGGCCTCAAAGTGGGCGTGGCCTCTCTCCCTCGCCGTGAATGGCGGCAGAAATGTTTGTTGCTGGTTTTAAAGTTGCAGCGAAGGGGTCGCTGTTTCGGCGCTTCTTGGCCCGCTCCAGTGGTGGTAGACGGGTGAGTGCTGGTTTAAAATGCAGAGAATTAAGCGTGACACAGAAATGCAATAATAATTTTTAAAAAGTGCTTGCTAGTCTCCCGGCTTCCGCCTCAGGAGTTTTGAGATTCTAGTGAGGGGCGCTGACGGCAGCGTTTTTATACCGTGGGCGGCGGGTGGGCGTGGCCTCAAAGTGGGCGTGGCCTCTCTCCCTCGCCGTGAATGGTGGCAGAAATGTTTGTTGCTGGTTTTAAAGTTGCAGCGAAGGGGTCGCTGTTTCGGCGCTTCTTGGCCCGCTCCAGTGGTGGTAGACGGGTGAGTGCTGGTTTAAAATGCAGAGAATTAAGCGTGACACAGAAATGCAATAATAATTTTTAAAAAGTGCTTGCTAGTCTCCCGGCTTCCGCCTCAGGAGTTTTGAGTTTCAGCACTCCGTCCATCATCTCCTTGTGCTTGCTTTGTACGCCTTAAGTTGGCGTGGGTCCCTTTCTCACTTTGCCACTAGATTCAAGCTAGCCTGGTTGATGAGTTGTGTTACCCTGAAACTGGTCCCAGGATGGTTGTTTCCGATCCAGAGAAGACCTGTCTTGGCAGTTTGGGCTGGAATTTTCCCATGAGGAACAGGGTCAAGACTAACTTGCATATGGCTGAGTCTGAACTGGGGTGGTGAAGTGACATGAAGATTAATGATGGATTCAAGCCAGATCTGTGACTGGGGGGTGCATGTCTGAAAAGTTTCAGCACTCCGTCCATCTTCTTGTGTTTGCCTCCTTTGGTACAGACAGCCATGAATAACACACAGATTCTAACAAGGTGTAGCATGCCAGCTTTATAGGTCACCCTTGTTTCTGAGTGGACTGTGTCAATACTTCCTATTCCAGTCTAATACATTAATTAAAGTGTGATTCTAGGGCAGTGTCTGATGTGTGAGAAACACATGACTAGTTTTGGACTTTGCCCTGTCTGCTAGGGTCATTCCCAAAGTTTGGGTGTGTTTTATAGTTTTTGGAGTTGGCACTTTCCTTTCGCTTCTCTCAGTACTCTTCTTTCTAGAGTGGTTCATTTTGGATTTTTGGCCAGGCCCTCTTGAGTGAGAGGAAGGCGTTTTTAAGCTGTAATTATCTGTACAGTTGTGAGAAGTTGAGTTTGTATTCCTCATGAAAATCTTCGCAGGAATATATTTCCCAAATTGATACGCCTATGTTATCACATTTTCAGAAATTTCTCAATTGTTTCACATCCCACATCATTTCTCCATTACACTTTGGCAAGTTTTGAAAATTGTCACAGATGATGTGGGATGGGATAATGTAAGAACTCAAACGAACCCAATCATAGCATTCAACTCATGACATTCTCATCCCAGCTCCATTCATTAAGTAGTGTAAGCAACGGTTAATTTGCAAAAAAAAATAAGTATGGGGCTCTGGTCAGGAGGCAGCATGCACTACTAGCCCATATTTCCCGTTAGTGCTGCCTAAAATAGAACCAACTACTAACCATAAAAAATAGGGTGAGAATGTATGTAATGGCCAGTGGCGCTGCTGACTTCGTAGCCAGTGGGAACCAGGTTTGAGTTTTGGGGTCGGCTCAACATCCTCTGATTCGTCACTTAATCTCCCCATGCCTACCATAAGCGAATGTGTCCTTAACTGGTGCTCATGAAAAGCAATAGTGTTGATGATTAAGTGTCTGTGCTGAGCACCAGAAACCATGTCTCAAATTAAGCACTGAGTGCAGGAATATTTTGACCATCAGTTTTTTAATGCAATGTAAGTGCTGATTCATACAGTTCTTTAAAAGCTCATTTGTTGGCCACCACCATATATGAGGCCCACTAATATGTTATGTTATGTTAGGAGTATTTATTCAGCGCACAGCTGCTCCAGCGAAGTAGCGTCCTGGCGCTTGACAAGGTATCCAACACAACACAACCAAGGGACCATGGACATAGAAAGAAAAACTCAGGGGAATAACCAAGTCTTGATGGCTCTACGAAATAAAAAGAGATTATCAGAAGCACGAATCTCTAAGGGAAGAGAATTCCACAAGGCAGCAGCCCGAACTCGGAAAGAGCGTCCTCCAGCACGACTGAGTTTAAACCTAGGAACAACAGCCAGATCCTGACCCAGAGATCTGAAGGAGCGGGCAGGAACATAGGGCGACAAAAGATTCCTAAGAATCGGGGCCGAGAGGCCCTTGAGAATTTTATAAGACTGACACAGCACTTTAAATTGGATCCTCTGCTTGACTGGAAGCCAGTGGAGGGAGCGTAGGGTGTAATAGTGATGACTGTTGGGAGCACTATGCCCATAAAAAAAGACAGTCAGGTACAGAGTCTCCACTGTCATTCTTCAGACATAGCCTCAATTCCCCTTCCAGCCGTCTAAAGATAAAATTCTCAAGATTTATGGCTAGAACAATTTGCTAATCTGAAAATTCGTGTCACCAAGAATAAGCTGTCAGCACCCTGATAAATCCAAGAACTTACTGAAGACAAGCACAGTACTTGAAGACTCGAGAAGAAATGGAGAAGAATGAAATTCCAGGAGGACCCGATCATTCTGAAACCGCTCTGCTGCATCCATCATTACATTATCATCCCAGCGAAAGCCACATACTCCAAGGGCTTATTCAACAGAGCAATCAACAGAGGCATAGCCCACTTTAACCCGTTGCGTGCTCGTGATGGAACCGTTCCGTCACGAGGCTCGGGTGGGTTGTTCTGGTGACGGAACGGTTCTGTCAAGGTGCGCTCGCCGCGCCTGCGCGGCGCAAATTCCGTGCCTGCGCTGAACATTCTATTAGGCGGGTGGGCCGTGATGGAACCGTTTAGTCACAAGCACAGCCCACCGAGGCTCGTGACAGAGCGGTTCCGTCACGAGTATGGGAGCGCCGCTCAGCCGCCCCTCCCCCTTAGTGCTGTTGCGGAATAGCCGCCGTAGTGCTAAGGGGTTAAGGCTGTCAAACAGTGTGCCAACCCCAACCGAGTACCCGTTATCCCACCCTAATCCAACAGATTCAGCACTATCAACTCCTTCTTCATGGAAAAAACAATAAAATCTGATTTAATATCAGCCATTCATGAGTATCACCCACACCATTACCTATACCCAGCCAGTACACCACTAACTGGTCACTCTTCAAGACTATCTCCCACTAAGACCTTTCTAACATTCTGAACTCACTGAGGCTGATCTCGTCATGAGGCACGGTGCTCCGGTGCTCATGACGAGCTCAGCTGGTCATGAACCGTTGAACTCCCAGGTGCGGGGAGAATTCCCCTGCTGCGCTGAGCGTTCCACGGGAGCCGGTACACCTGTGACGAGCTCAGCTTGTCATGAGCACAGGAGCGCCGTGCCTCATGACTAGTTGAGCTTGTCATGAGCATGCAGGCGCTGTGCGCGCCCCCCTCCCCCTCAGCACAGACATCATCACAAGATTTATGTAGCCAAAGCTCTAACATGCTTGTAGCTTATGTGCAAGAATTATCATAAAGTAAAGAATATTTTTTCTACTGCAACATTTGGAAGTCTTTGAGATATCATTTGAGTACCCAACCAAAGCGGCATTACATATATTTTGAGCCATTATATTCAGTGTATCTGGACATTAACACTAATATAACTGATCACCAAAAGACTAGATCTATTGGCTTTGCTAGTGCTTGTTTTTTCTCTCTCCATTCTGGCACTTGTGAGCCCATATTTGTAACGAAAAAACAATAATATAAATTTCAGAAGCGCCTCTAAGCTAATCTAAGCTAATGCAGAGAAGTTATGCCTGCAAATGAAGATGGAAAATCACACACATTTTACCTATAAAATTAAGATTATGTAAAAAGTTCAAACTAATACAATGTATTTTACATTGCGTGCATTTAAAAAATACTACTGCGTTAGTGCATGAGTAGAAATAGATTTGTTTTTAAAGAACTGTTTAGGGAATTTAATATGAAAAATGTTTCTTCCACTCAGGATAAGTAATTAATTTTTGTATGGGAATTTCATTTTATTCTTGAAATGGTAATGCAGATGCTAATAGTTTTGGTTGGATTTCCAAAAGTGCTAGTTACTGAAATGCCCAGGCATGTGTTACCGCTCTTCATTCTCGGCTAACTGTCCTAACGTGAAATATGCAGGCGCGGTATTCCTTGCACCAGCCCTCCCAGCTCACCTGTCATATGCAAGTTGGGAGCCTCTCCTCGGCCTCTGTTGTCATGGGGATGGCCCAGGGTTAGGTGCAAATGCGCTCAGACCCAAGTTCAGCATAACAGAGCGCTTGACAGTCTCGGCTCCATTCAGGCCTGTTCACACCCTGGCACCTGCGTCTAAATTGAGTGAGCATTCCTTGGGCTCACCTGCAGCAGGGGGCTGTAGATGGGGGGGGGAGGGGAGCCAGTGGGGCTGATGTGTTGCGCTGGTTTCTGCTTCTCAAATGAAGCTGCCTGGAGACGAGTTTAGCAAACACAAATATTGGCTTTTAACTGACTGGGGTAACCTTGAATTGAGTTAAGTAGGTTTACAGCATGTGAAAAACGCACTTTTTCAGAACTGCATCTCTTCAAATCTTTAACGATTAGAAAATACCATGCCTACTTCAGAGGTAAATGTTCAAGGAGACATAACTAGGTGTTCCCACGTTTACAACACTATATGATGTTTTTCTGCTTGGTGACAAACTTTAGCGCTCTTTCTTCACATGTAAAGTGCTCTGATGTTTCAAGCTGCTGTTATCAAAATTTAATTTTTACAATAAATATCTTAAAGTTGTAAAATGTTTATTAATCTGATGATCGGCGATGACAGCAGCAATTTGACTTTAATAAACCCAAATCAAATCATTTGCAAACATAGCATACTTAACGATTTAGCAAAAACAAATGATTTCATTTGGTATTCTATAGGTCTTTAAAAAGTCCATTAAAACGAAAAATTCAAAGCTGGAAATACAGATTTTGAAGAGTGAATTATTCATTTTGGTAGGAACATTTAAGTTAATGGTTTTGAACTGCAACCTTTTCGGGCTCATTTATGAGAAAGTGATGCACAATTCAATCCAGAGCTTGACTTATTAAAAAGAAAAGCTCTTTCATTTCACAGCATAATGATATACTGTACACATCACTGGGGGTTCAGCAAAGTCCCAGACACAATCTCTCAGTGTCTAGATTTAGGCCTCTTGTTACCTGTTCGCTGAAATGCAGAACAGCACAGGAGTTAGTGGTGCTCACCATTCACAGTCGCACAGTCAATGTCTCAGCCAGTGGGCATAGGATTGAGGGCAGCAAACTCACACCTCAGGACTTTATTGATGGATGCAAAATAGCATAACAGACCTTTGCAGTTGTCACTAGTTTTCAACAGTCACAGCCTTAAGGCAGGTGGGAGTCCTTTGTTTTGGCAGTATTTTCCTGCCTTCAGGACTGCAGCTCCATCTGTTCACATTGTCTTGATTCCAGATGGAGCACTGTCACTTGAAGTTGATGGGGCTTCATGTTTGGTGGCTTAATGGAATAATGCATCTACTGTAGAAACCTGTGTTTGGCCTCATGGTCACAGGCTCAAATCCCGGCAGGTCCACTCAGCCTTTCATCCTTCTATGGTCGATAAAATAAGTACCGTCGTGTAAAAATAAACATCTGTTATTCTGCATCAAAATACTCTTCTGGGTGAACATGTGCTTTAAAAATACACATGTTGTTGTTTTAAACATGCCACAGAAATTTGGGATTTGCTACACGACTGATCACCAGTCCTGCTCATCCTGCTCGAAACCTGTTCGACTTCATCCTCTGCTCACATTATTGCCACGTCAATCTCCCTAGATACAAGATCTCAAGACAAGCAGACTCACTATCATCTTCAAATAATTCATCCAGTGCTCCACCACCTTGGAAAGCACCTCCAGCAACATGGAACACTTGACCTTCAAGCTCCTCATCATAGTGATCTACATCCTGAGTGGCACTGTTGTCTACCGCCATATGCCACCTTCAATGGCACCATCTCAAACATTTCAACCTCCCTGACCCTTGACTCCAGTGCTAGTTTCCTCCTTGGGACGTCAAATACCAACTGGAGGACCTCACTGATCTCAACACCGCCAACATCCTCGAGGACATGTCCAACCTCGGACTTTCTCAGTGAGTGGAACCCCCACACATGCTGCCGGACAATGACTGGACATCATCTTCACCCATTTCAGCAAATTCACAGTAGAGAAACCTGCACCGATCACCTGGTCTGACCACACCCTCATCAACTTCAGCAGAGCCAAGCCATATCACAGTAGAAACACCATCACAAGTAATCGCGGCCGGCATGACTCGCCGGTGCGGGTTGGGGGGGAATCGCATGGGGTGTGGATTTAAAAATAAATAAAAACCTTACCTTATCGAGTTCCACGCTGCCTCCACTCCTGACCGGGTCCTGCATTTTCCTGCTGCGCCTGCCTTTCTGCTCTCCTACCTCCGGCAGCAACAGGACGAATGCAGCCTCCCTCCCCTCCCCAAAGCCAATCACAGCGCTGCTATGGCAGTGTTGTGATTGGTGAGGAAGGCGCCCAGCCGGGAGTCGATGGGGAGGCCATTTTCTCTATGTAGGCTGCATGCAGCCTACATCATGAAAATGCAGAGTACGCATGACTGGTTGGTCAGCCCCCAGAGGGCCGACCAAACAGTCAGGGCCCACAGCTTTGGGCAAGCCACTCCTCCCCAACCAGTCATAACTTTCTGCTTTCTCGCAGTGCAAGAAGCAGAAACATAAAATGGTATTTAAAATACCATTTTATTTTTCTGCTTCTCACACTGCAAGAAAGCAGTGGGGCGGTGCTCCTCTGCCCTAATGAAGCAGCAGCCCCAGATCACAAGATCTCAGAAACATCCTACTCTCCGAACTCCTACACCACCAGCCTTGACACAAAAACAACCTTCCCTAATCTATCTCCCACTTCAATGCCTAGATCACCACCTGCACAGATACCTTGGTGCTGCTGAAAGCCAACAAAGCCACAATAAACAGACTGCATGCAAACTGGAACAGCGAAGAGCTCAGGCTCATCAAAGGCCTCTGCAAACAACTTGAAGGCAGATGGCGATACAGTCAGGACGCCACCTACAGGAGCACTCACAAATCCGACCTCAGATGCTACCATCAGGAAATCAGAATCACCAAATGCTCCAAGGTGCATGCCCGACACAAACCCTAAAGGCTATTTATGAAGCCACGCAAGGCCTCTTTGCATCACCCTGAGTGGGCCCATAAATCTGGAGAAAAGCAAGGCCGTACAGCGGAAATCGCTGCATTGTATACTCTGCATGAGAGAGGCATTCCTTGGGCATTGGATGGGTGTTCCCATGCATTTCCCATCTTTTTTGACGCATTCCGAGATTTCCCCGAACTGGTAAACCTGGGAATACACCAAAAATATACGCCTTCCAAGAAGAGGCGTTACAAGTTACAAGTCCGGGGACCAGCTTTTCAAATGTAGGCCTTGAATGGTGACTGAAAGACAAGAAATACTGAACAAATGGTTGGCTTGAATATAATGACAATGCTGGGGGTAACAAAAAAGTCAAAAGTATGCTCTTTCTTGCCACTGACCATAATAGACTGGAAAGCATGGATACAAAAGATGTCTGTTTTTCAAGAGGTCCTGTATCAGGTCCAGGGTCCAACTTTTGGCAAATGCGATAAACATTTAACCTAAACGGTCTGGGCAGGCAAATCAAAAGGCCAAGAGTTTGTCTGAGTATTCTGAAATTACCATGTGATTAGATTTACTAAGTTTTGGTGCAAGTCACATCAAGCTAAGGTGCTGTATCAACAGGAAAGACAAAATGACTGCTATCTCTACAAAGATATAGTGCTATTTTTCTTTCCCCTAATGTCGACACACTTTTGGCTGCCAGGCTCTAATGCAGATACCCTTGCATCTTGATGCTGAAAGATGGCAATTTATGCCAGGTCTAAATATCAAAGATGAAAATCTCAGAAGGAAAATTCTCATTGTTCACCACAATACCTTAACCCTGGCACGGCTCCTACATGTATCCAATCCATAAAAAAGGAAACCAGCATGATTTTCTGAAGTATAGGTTGGTATCCCTCAAGGAAGTGGAATTCAAATATGATGTCCATGAGTGGGTAGAGCAGGCAGATCGGATACCATAGTTCCAAACTGGATTTCTGATGAACAGCTGAACCATCGACAACATTGTGGCACACGCCCGACTAGCCCACAACGCTATATTAAGTCAAAGGCTATTTAATGCATTTTTTATCAACTTTTAGAAGGGTTTCGAGATCACTAAAAGGAATTTGCTATAGCAAAAATTGAACAAATGGGGTATGCCTGCCAATACGTTAAATACCATCATAGCTTTCTATTGTAATAACTGGATTCAAGTTAAACTTGGAAGGGATAGCAGCCTGTGTATAAAAGTATATGTCAATATCAATATACATCAATATAACCTTTTTCGATCATAAAAAAATGGACATAAAAGACAAATTACACATAGAATACAATAAAGAAGTAGCATTAAAAAGAACTACAGTTTCTAAAGTACACCTGCAAAAGAGTGTGGGGTACCAACAATGCATTATAAAAAGTCATAATAACACCACGTTTAAGAAATAGCGGATTTCTGAAAGCATCCTACATGGAAACAGTTGAAAGGACTTTCCAACATTGGTGAAAAGTACTAGGCAGACCTGTACTCTTCAAAACCATACAATTTAAGAAAAGGTTTTTGGTATTTGTTAGATAAAAATGCATGGTGGTTATATACAAAAAACTAAGATTTATCACATGGGCACATAAGAATGGTCTCTTTGTCGTACTGCTCTAATAGGAAACAGAGCTTTGCGGAACTCCGCCAAGGGTTAGTGTAAAGTATTTGTGTCCATTCACACAAAGTAGCACAGTGAAAACACCACAACAGTGCTCCACCCCAGGTTATAAAAATAGACAATATTTATCTGAGTAAAACAAGACCACAACTACAAAAAAAAATCCAACTTACACAAATCGAGCTATGAATTCTTTGAGGTTAAATACAGTTCTAGTTCTGAGAAAATAATAGCTCCAACTGGAGATATCTGGTCGAAAATGACAGGGAGAAATCCAAAAGTTCACACTTGTGAGCGTGATTATGACTTGCGCGACCATGTGAAAATTAAGACTCCTGATAGATTTCAGGTCCCTGATCAGTGTTTTCCTAGTTCTTCACAGGACTCATCTGGCTCCCAAGTCGGTGGTGGGGAACGCGAGGATCGTGGCAAGAGTCAGCCTGTTCCAAGGGGGGGTCAGATTCCTCATTGCATGTGGTCATGTATGCACGTGACCGCTCGCGTTGAGAAACTGTCCATTCGCGTTGAGAAAGCTGCAGCTTGAGAAAAAATCTACTCGAACGGCAGAAAGGAAAGCAGCGCCCGCTTCCGCAGTGCATGGTGTCGTTCGTGATTATTGCACACTGCGGACAAGCATCCGGCACCGCAAACAGCATTTTTCTATCACACTCCACTGCTTGCAGACCTCCGCGTAGCTGAGCTTTTTTCCCACTTTGCAGAGTTCCGCTTTGCGGAACTCCGCCAAGGGTTAGTGTAAAGTATTTGTGCCCATTCACACAAAGTAGCACAGGTTATAAAAATAGACAATATTTATCTGAGTAAAAAAAGACCACAACTAAAAAAAAAATCCAACTTACACAAATCGAGCTATGAATTCTTTGAGGTTAAATACAGTTCTAGTTCTGAGAAAATAATAGCTCCAACTGGAGATATCTGGTCGCAAATGACAGGGAGAAATCCAAAAGTTCAGTACGGGTGTGAAGGAGCGCGGGCTGGATTTAGGAATCACTTAGATCCCCTTACAGTATCTGGGATGCATCAGAAAACAAAGACAATGCATGGCGCAGTAGAGGTGAGTCGTTACGGATGTAAGTGATGCTTTGGTTCCTTAAGGCGGTGCAGGGTCGTTGAGCTTTCCCGCTTGGGGACAATATGTTGCACAGATGAGGTGATGCATCTGTCACTTTTGCTAGACCTCTGTCCTGAAGGCAACACAGTGTTAATGATGTCAAAAGCGTGCTATGATGATTTTTCAGCTTCGATGTTGAGCAGCTGAATTATAGGTGCTGCGTTGAGTGAAAGTCCCGCGGGGCTGTGTTGGTGTTGGAGTGGTGTGTCAAAACCTCAGTGAAGTGGTGCTCGAGACTCACATAGTGGCGGTTCTTTGGAGGGGCTGTATCGGTAAAGTCATTGCAGCATTGTGAGTCATGGTCGATGTGTCGTGCCCTTAGCGAGCGAGGGTCGCAGCATCGGTGCAGGCAGCAGCAATGCATCGAATATTGTAGGAATGCACCAATTCCAAACAGACGCTTGGAGTCAAAGCATTGGTTTCTTGATTGCAGTGCTAAATTCACCTCCAAGGGCCCAGGACTGGATGGTATGGGTTTTTGGGTGGCAAGGGAATTTTTAGGGTTTAGGGTTGGTGTGGGTTTTTGGGTGGCAATGGATTTTTGAGGGTGGGTATGGGTTTTTAGGTGGCAAGGGAATTTGTAGGGTTTAGGCTGGATATAAGTTTTCGGTTGAAAAGGGAATTTTTAGGGTGGGTATGGGTTTTTGGATGGCAAGGGAATTTTAAGCATTTAGGATGGGGGTGGGTTTTTAAGTGGCAAAGGAATTTTTAAGGTTTAGGGTGGGTGTGTATATTTGGGGGCATGGAAATTTATGGTTTTGGGTGGGTATGGGATTTTGGATGATTAGGTAATTTTTAGGGATTAGAGAGGAGGTGTGTTTTTGGGTTGCCACATACTTTTTCGTGTTTAGGTTCTTTATAGTTCTTGGTTGACCAGTGAATTTTTCGGGGGTTAGGGTGGGTATGGGTTTTTGAGAGGCAAGGGTTTTTTAAGGTTAGGGCAGGTATGGGTTTTCAGGTTAGGGTTGCTAGGAATTTTTAGGATTTAGAGTGGCTATCGGTTTTTTGAGTGGTAAGTGAGTGTTTAGGGCTTAGGGTGGGTATGGGTCTTTGCGTGGCAAGGGATTTGTTAGGATTTAGGGTGCCAAGGGAAGTTTTATTTTTAGGGTGGGTATGGTTTTTGGGTGGCAAGGGAAATTTTAAGGTTTAGGTTGGGTGTGGATTTTTGGGGGCAAGGGAAATGTTATGGTTTTGGTTGGGTATGGGTTTTTGGGTGATAAGGTAATTGTTGGGGTTTAGGGTGAGAATGGAGTTTTGGGTGGCAATGAATCATTTAGGTGTAGTATTTGTATGGGTTTTTGGGTAGCAAGGGATTTTTCAGAGTGGTTATGGGTTTTGGGAGGCAAGAGAATTTTTAGGGTTTAGGGTGGGTGTAGGTGTTTGAGTGGTAAGGGATTTTTCTGCATTGAGGATGGGGTGGGTTTTTAAGTGGCAAAGGATTTCTTAAGGTTTAGAGTGGGTGTGGATTTTTGGGGGAAAGGGAAATTTATGGTTTTGGGTGGGTATGTGTTTTTGGATAAGGGAATTTTTAGGGATTAGAGTGGATGTGTGTTTTTTTGGGAGGTGAGGGACTTTTTAAGGTTAGGGTGGCAAGGGAATTTTTATTTCTAGGGCTGGCATGGATTTCTGATTAGCAAGGGATTTTTTAGGGTGGGTATGTTTTTTCAAGTGGCAAGGGCATTTTTAAGGTTTAGGGTGGGTGTGGGATTTTGGGTGATAATGTAATTTTTGGGGTTTAGGGTGGGTATGGATTTTTGGTTGGTAAGAAATGTTTTAGGGTTTAGGCTGGGCATCGGTTTTTGGCTGGTAGTGAATTGTTTAGGTGTAGTGTTTATGCAGGTTTTTGGGTGGCAAGGGATTTTTCAGGTTGGGTATGGGTGTTTGGGAGGCAAGTGAATTTTTCGGATTTAGGGTGGGTGTAGGTTTTTGAGTGGTGAGAGATTTATTAGGGTTTAGGATTGGTATGGGCTTTATGGGTGGCAAGGGAATTTTTTGTGTTCAGGGTGGGTGTGAGATTTTTGGTGATATTGTAGATTTTACAGTGGTTATGGGTTTTTGGGACACAAGGGTTTTTTAAGGTTTAGGGTGGGTGGAAAAGGATTTTTTAGGATTTCGAGTGAGCATGGTTTTTGGGTGGCAATGGAACATTCAAGGGTTAGGGCCGGTATGGTGGTAATGAATTGCGATTTTCCTAATAACATGACAAGAGAATCTGGATATCATTAAAGACATGGAGGCTAACATTATGCATTTTCTTTTAATGCTAACTCCAAGCAGCCACTTAGAAGCAATGTTATGTTATGTTATGTTATTTTTATTTGTATCGCGCACAGCTGCCCCAGCAAAGGGGCGTCCTGGCGCTTTGACAAGATCGGAACAACACAACACCACAAAAAAGCAGAGGGACGAAAGAACCCAGCAAGGGAGCTAAACAAATAAAATGGTTTTAATGGCCCGTCTGAACTGAAGAAGATTGTCCATAGCCCGAACATGTGCCGGGAGAGAGTTCCACCAATTTGCCGCTAGGACTCGGAAAGAGCGGCCACCTGCTCTGCTGAGTCTAAAACGCGGAGCCACTGCCAAATTTTGACCTCAGGATCTAAGGGCTCGCGAAGGAACATACGGTGTCATCAAGTTCTCCAAGATTTGGGGAGATATACCCTTAAGGATCTTAAATGCCAGGCATAACACCTTAAATTTGATACTTTGGTGTACCGGAAGCCAATGAAGCGAGTGTAAAGACTTGGCGACCGAACTACGCCTAGGTAGACCCATCACTACTCTGGCTGCAGCATTCTGGACTCGCTGAACGAGAGAGTTCGGATTGGTTGATCCCAGCCAGAAGTGAGTTGGCATAATCCAGCCGAGACAGCACTAATGCTTGAACCACCAGCTGCCTGGTGGAAGCATTAAAGAATTTAAGGATTGGCCTGAGTCCTCTAATAATGCCATAGCAGGAAGCTGCCACCTTCTTGGTATGGCAGATGAAACCGAGGGACGGATCAAGCAAGAGTGTTAGAATTTGACCAAACAGCTGCTTTGAGAATGTCATCTAGTTTACCCACTTTCTAAAGTGATTCGCTAGCCATAGCGCCCCGTATGAGTGTGCCTGGAATCTTTTAGGCCAATACTAACTGATTGCATTGCTTATAGAACGCATCTTGCTATAGAATCTGATGTAATGGGTTTGAAGTGTTTCACAAAAGAGATAAGTAATTGATTAACACCATTCGCATGATGTTCGCTTATTCTTGCATCTTATTCTTTCATACATTCTACCACAAAAGATTTTTTGCACGAGTTAAACTTTGTGTTGAGAATTGTATCTGATATAGTCTTAGTTCTCGTAATAATCTCGAAATTGACACCAAATGCATCATAGACTGAGTTACTTCTAGTGTTTTAACGTCTGATATTCTACGGCAGGAGATTAGGCAGAGAAGAAATGCTAGTTTTATGGAAAGTCTCTTCTTATTTAGGTATCTGTTCTCAGGCCAGGTGTTGAAAGAGTATAGTAGTAACATCCCATAGGGTTTTATATTTAGGTTTAGGTGGTCTCCTTAGTTTGATACCTTTCATAATTCTGCATATTGTGGCATTTTTCTCTATGGTCTTGCCCTTTATTACAGCATGGCATGATGAAATAGCTAATCTGTAGCAATTAATTGATCTGTAAGTAACCCCTCTCTCGTATTGTTAAACTAAAATGTTTGCTATGTGTACAATAGTAGCCTCCATGGAATCCAGGTTCCTCTCCATGCACCAGCGTACCCAAGCTTTCCAGATGCTATTGCATCTAGTGGGTTCCAGGAGCCCATGACTCTTGCAGGATGTCTCCTAAAAGGCCTTCTGCGGGTAGAAGTAGAAAGGGTATTTCACAGGCTAATTCCAAGCTCATCGGGAACCATGCTTGGGAGGGCCAGAAAGGGGTTATTAGTAATAAGGAGCATTGGTCTTGTCTCACGTTCCGGAAGACACCCTGGGTCATTGCACACGGGGGAAATGCATATGCTCAAATTATTTTCCATGGCTGGAGAAGGGCATTGACTGCTTGAGCACCGGGATATGGCATCCAGCTGAAATATTTGTGCAGTTGGAATGTCAGTCTGCTTGTAAAAAGATCTACTTTCAGAGGGCCCCAGAACTGATTTAAAGTTCTGAAGGCTTTGCTGTGGTCTAGGAGGAATCTTGAAGTCCAGTCAGCAGTGACGTTGCTTTTTCCTGGTAAGTATGCTGCTTTTAGGACTATCTGGTTGTTCTAGGCAGAACATCCAGAGTTTTTTGGGTAGATTTCATAGGTCTAAGGATGTTGTACCCTATAAGCAATTTATGTGTGCCGCAACTGATATGTTGTCCATTTTTATAATAACCAATCAGCCTTGTAGGGATTGTTTGAAGCTCATCAGAGCATAAAGGCCAGTAGTTAACTCTAGGTAGTTTATGTGGTGTGAGCTCTCTGTATAGGACCATAGACCTCCCATGTTCTGGTTCTGTAAGCATGCTCCGCAGCCATGATGGCTCACATCTGACTCTAGAATGAATTCTGAGGAGTTTCCAAAAACGGTTTTGCCGTTCCAGGCATCTAAATTCTCTAACCACCAGTTCAGTTCTGGTTTGGCTTTGTGGTCTAGGGTTACTTTGTCTCTGTACCATAGTCCAGCATGGAGGGCTTTTGCCTTCACTCTTTGAAGGGCTAGATAATGTAAAGGTTCTGGAAAGATAGCTTGGATATAGGAAGAGTTTGGGTAGTTCTCTCAGGGACAAGAGGTCTCGTTTCAATACAAGTCGTATTTCTTTGCCTATTTTCGTCTCTCTGTCTCTCTGTCTCTCTGTCTCTCTGTCTCTCTGTGTCTCTGTGTCTCTGTGTCTCTGTGTCTCTGTGTCTCTGTGTCTCTGTGTCTCTGTGTCTCTGTGTCTCTGTGTCTCTGTGTCTCTGTGTCTCTCTGTCTCTCTGTCTCTCTGTCTCTCTGTCTCTCTGTCTCTCTGTCTCTCTGTGTCTCTGTGTCTCTGTGTCTCTGTGTCTCTGTCTCTCTGTGTCTCTGTCTCTCTGTCTCTCTGTCTCTCTGTCTCTCTGTCTCTGTCTCTGTCTCTCTCTCTCTCCCCCCTCCCCCCTCCCTTGGTGAAACACCAGGGAGCAGAATATAGCCCAAAGGGGAGAGATTGGAATAGACAACAGTTCCATGTGAATTGGGGGTATGGTTGGAACTCTGAGGCCATGGTGATTGTGAAGTAGGCACATTCACTAGTCCAACTTCACTAGCCAGTCCTTTTCTAGAAGCATGTCTCTCAGGAGGTAGATGCCATTCATTTTGAAGTGTTTGTAGATAAGATAATTGTTCTGTTCTCTCAGGTTTAGGACTGGTATTCAACCCTTGTCTTTTTTCTTTACCAGAAAGAGAGTGCTTACCAATTTCATATGATCCCATGGCACTTATATAAATGCTCCTTACTCTATCATGGGCATTACCTCTTCCTCTACTATTTTCTGTTCTGTGATCAGTACTAGGTTCCTTGAGTGTGAGGATTGTGTTGGTGTTTTCAAAAATTATATTTTGAAGCCTTGAATGGTTTCTAAAACCGAGGGGTCTTGTGTAACTGTTTTCCAAGTCTTTAAAAAACAAATCTGAGTTGACCTAATCCTCATTGTCTGTAGTATGGTGTTTGGTGGACACCGCCGGCAGAGCGGCCCCTTCTGTCAGGGCTGGCAAAAACACTAGGGTTGAATACTCGACGCACGCTGTTCTGGGCTTTGACTAGGGCTGTGGAGGTTGTGATATATTTGCCTAAGATCTTGATCATGTCCTCTCCAAATAAGAGTCCTTTGGGGTTTGCTGAGGGTTCTTTGTCAGCCATGTCTCTCAACTCAGCGTTGATCTTGGTAAGGACTACTCTTCGTCGTATGCATTTATCCCTGCATTTGCGTTCCCTAATAGGATCAGAGTTTTCTGACTCCATCCTCTTTTCTTAGTAGATCCAAGTCTAACGGGGTACCATTAAAATGGCTGTCTTCAGCCATGTAAATTATTCTAGTCAGCGGGCCTAAAATATCAAGCGATCCTGGCAGGCCTTCAGTTACCTTTTCATGCCCTTCCTGGGGTCTCTACCCACTTTGAATAGGAATTTGATTATTTCTGGGTCGAGATTGGGTGTCAGGCATACCTTTTCTTGAACCACTGGATCTTGGGGCCACCATTCTGAGCTCCTCGGGTGTCTGATATTCTGTGGAGAGAACATCTCCTCACCCAGTGGGTTGGTTAGAATTTCTTTAGAGGATGAAGGGAGCTCTTCCTCTAATAGGGGACTCTCGAAGTCTCGATCATCCTGGTCTAGGTAAAGGATATATTCATCCAACAGGTTCATGTTTTGGTCACCTTGTGGTTCAATTTCAAGATCTTGTGTATCATGACGAGCACTTAGATATTGTGTGCCGCTTTGGACATTTTGATAGGTTGTGTCGCTAAGGACACCTGATACTTTTGAGGTGCGTAGACCTCCCTTACAGTTTGAGGTGCTTAGACCTCCTTTATACAATGAGCTGTGTAGACCTCCCAAATTGAGGTGCTTAGACCTCCCAATGTGCTCTTGGGGCTTGCTCTTTCAAAGTTGTTTTTTCTCTTTAATGTTGTGCCCCCTTTTTTTATTGCATTCCACGTTTTGGCCTTTCTGGGTTTCAATAGTGCCATCTTCTTTCTCTATTAAGGTTTTTTTGGTTGACATGACCTGATTGAGTGTGTTGCGCATGCAGGAGTGCATCTCTTGTTGAGTAATCATTTTCATTTCTTCATTTTTGATGTTAGGGGTAAGTACCTCAAGACCATCTGATTCTACAGACATGTTGGATTTTATATTCCTTTACGGGTCGTAGTAGTTAGTAATCTATATAGATGACTTGGAAGGTAGGCAATCTGAATCTGATGTATTAGTAAGGTTCAGAAGAGCTTATGTAATTTAGGGATTTGTTAGAGGAGCTTATGTAAATTAATGCATTGTTACATCAGGTCTTTTACATGTTATGCTCCTTTACTGTAAAATGAGGTATTTGGAGTAAAAATAGTTTGAGTACTTGCTGTCGCAGTTAGCAGCTGATCACAGGAGTGTCCAACTGCCAGACTTCTTGACATCGGATATAATTGGGAGCGATCAGCTGTTGATGTACTGCCCAGGTAGCCCCTCAACTATAGATGGGTTAAAGATTTTATTTTAATTTTAAATATTGATTTTTGTTATGAGTTCCCAACTTGTCTGTATTTCGGGGTAGCCCGTTATTGGGTGGAAATACAATGTGAGGTCTAGGGTGAGGGCGGAGAGTGGGGGGGAGCAGGATTTCCATAAGTTGGAAATCAGTTAGGTGTGAGCCGAAATTTAAGAAGAGTTTGAGGTCAAACAGGTATAAGTCTATTCAGAAAGTTATACAAATTAATTTTAAAAGGGCACAAGTCTATTCAGAAAGGTATACAAATTAAATTGAGATAACATACACATGTAGTTGCCCATTCTAGAAGATACAGGTCATACATGAAAGTGAGGAGAAAATGTACTTATCTGCTTGGAGCCACATTTAAAAGAGGCAGAGTATCCTATGTGAATGGCTATTGTACATCTGGAAGATTCTATTCTACGTCTATTTCACTTTATGATGTATTGCTTCTAAGTGGCTGCTTGGAGTTAGCATTAAAAGAAATATGCATAATGGTAGCCTCCGGTCTAGCAATGAAATCATTTAAGGTTTAGTGTTTGTATGGGTATTTGGGCCACAATGGCTTTTTTTATGGTGGATATGGGTTTTTGAGTGGCAAGTTAATTTTTCGGGTTTAAGTGGGTGTAGGTTTTTGAGGGGACCTGGGCATGTCTATAATCACACACTATCTCTGTGGGGTCCTGTGCATGTTTATAATCACACACTATCTCTGTGGGGACCTGTGCATGTCTATAATTACACACTATCTCTGTGGGGACCTCAACATCTCTATAATCACACACTATCTCTGTGGGGACCTGGGCATGTCTATATTCACACACTATCTCTGTGGGGACCTGTGCATGTCTATAATCACACACTATCTCTGTGGGGACCTGTGCATGTCTATAATTACACACTATCTCTGTGGGGACCTCACCATCTCTATAATCACACACTATCTCTGTGGGGACCTGGGCATGTCTATATTCACACACTATCTCTGTGGGGACCTGGGCATGTCTATAATCACACACTATCTTTGTGGGGACCTGGGCATGTCTATATTCACACACGATCTCTGGGGGGACCTCAGCATCTCTATAATCACACACTATCTCTGTAGGGATCTTGACATCTCTATAATGACACACTTTCTCTGTGGGGACCTTGGCATGTCTATAATCACAGACTATCTTTGTGGGGACCTGGGCATGTCTATAATCACACACATTCTCTGTGGTGACCGTGGTAATACTATGGTCACACACCATCTCTGTGGGGACTTGACCATTCCTGTAATTACATGCAAGCTCTGTTTTGGCTTGAACATCATCAGCTTAGCATTCACTGTATGGAGCTTTGTGAATACTGAAATGTAGTAAAGTTAGACTTTTGGTTGAAATTTTGCTTTGTGAATCGGGCCCTATTTTAATGAAGACTTCAAGACAATCATCTTCATGCACTATCTTTGTGGGAACTTAAACATCGCTATAATAACACACTATCTTTGTGGGGGCTTGAAAAAAACTATAATAAAACACTATCTTTGTGGGGACTTGAACATAACGATAAAAACATACCAACACGCATCATTAATGCTAAAAAATTATTTTATACGAACCAAATTGATCATGCTAAAAATTCTAGTAAGCGTCTATATGAAATTACTAAAACATTGGCAGGAACTCCCCCGACCTTATTCCCCCTCCTTCACAAGCACTATGTGAGGCCTTGGCGAAATTCTTTTTCACCAAGGTGGACGATATTTTTCAAGTTTTCGCATCCAAACCATCTACGACGAACATGGCTCCACCTCGCCCACATCCGACTACTGCTTTTACTAGTTTTCAGAAATTGACAGAGGACCACATAAAAAGCATAGTCTCAACAATTAAAACAGGCTCTGCCCTAGACCCTTGCCCTTTTTCAGTTTTACCACCAGTCCTGGACTCCATCATACCAACGCTGACACAAGTCTGCAACTCCATCCTGTCTTCAGGGAATTACCCGAATTCGTTAAAGAAAACTTTATTGAAACCCCTACTAAAAAAACCTTGCCTAGATAAAAACGAACTTAAAAACTATAGGCCCATCGCAAGTCTACCGTTTTTAGCCAAAGTGGCCGAAAAGGCAATGAATTCCCAACACTCAGATTACATCGAGAAACACCGACTGTTGGACGATTCTCAGTATGGCTTTCGGAGATATCACGGGACTGAAACCGCCCTTATCAAGGCAGCTGATGATGTTAGGGCCATACGGGATCAAGGTGGGACGGCAATCCTAGTTTTGCTGGATTTATCAGCAGCCTTCGACACGGTCGACCATAACATACTAGTCGATCGTGTCGGAAGGCTAGGCGTTAGTCACTCTGCCAAATACCTGCTTGCCTCCTTTCTCGCGGAGAGAACTCAAGCGGTCACCCTTGGCCCATTTCAATCGGCTCAACTCACGCTGCCATGCGGTGTCCCCCAAGGCTCATCCCTCAGTCCGACACTATTTAATACCTATGTGTCGGACCTTGCTAATATTATCAGAGCATATGGGATGAGCCTAACATCTTATGTGGATGACACGCAGCTGGTACTGGCTATTAAGGGTGATGGAGGACAAGTTGCCCAAAACTTAAAAAATGGATTGACCGAAATAGGAGCATGGATGGCTACAAATTGTCTTAACATTAACTCAGAAAAGACTGAGGGAGTCATCTTTGGACCTCTTCTCCCAGAATGGCCTTCATGCTGGTGGCCACCGGCCTTTGGTAAGCCGCCCATTCCAACTTCAAAGGTCAGGAACCTGGGAGTCATATTCGACGAAGGTCTCAGCTTCATGGACCATGCAAATAAAGTTGCGACAACGGCCCACTACAAACTAAAAATGATCAGGAAGATTAGCCCCTTTCTTCCGGAGAGATTCATCAAAACACTGGTTTGCTCCTTAGTCCTGTCTTCATTAGACTATTGTAATGGACTTTTCCTTGATGCTCAGGCTAGGGTCATAAATAAGCTTCAGTCCATACAGAATGTGGCGGCACGCTTGCTTTCTGGAATAGCTACATTTCACTCCATTTCAGAAACTATAAGACAATATCACTGGCTCACCATCAAAAATAGAATAAAGTTCAAGTCCTTATGTTTAGTTTATAAGGCACTCAACAACCAAGGACCTTACTCTTTGAAGGATCAACTGAAACTTTATATTCCCCGCAGACATCTTCGATCCTCTGCTCTGCACCAATTAGTCATTCCATGGTCGAAGTCGGTGTCCTGGGGCGACCACCGTTTTCTAGTGGCTGCTCCTAAACTATGGAACACTCTTCCTCAACACATCAAGACGAGCCCTTCACTCCTCCAGTTTAGTAAACTTGTAAAGACATGGCTGTTCAATCAATGAGTTCATCCGCACAATTAAGTAACATATGATCTGTTTAGCGCCGAGACGCCTTAGGGTATTCGTCGCGCTCTATAAATGTTAAAAATAAAATAAATAAATAAATAAACTCTGTGGGGACTCGAGCATTCCTGTAATTAAACACATGCTCTGTTTTGACTTGAAGCACCAGGGGGTGCCTTGAGGCACAGGGTTAAGACTGATTTGCATATAGCTGTGTCTGAACTAGGGTGGCGAAGTGAGCTAAAGAACGATGATGAATTGAACCCAGATCTGTGACTGGGGATGAATGTCTGAAAGGCTTCATCACTCCATCCGTCATCTCCTGATGTTTGCCTTGACTTGAACATCATCAGTTTCACATTCTCTATATGGGGCTTTGTGAATATTGAAAAGTAGTAAAGTTAGACTTTTGGTCTAAATTTACCATTGTGAATATTGACAAGTAGTAAAGTTAGACTTTTTGTCTAAGTTTACCTTTGTGAATTGGGCCCTACTTTAATGAGGACTTAAACACAATCACCTTCATGCACTCTCTCTGTGGGGACTTAAACATCGCTATAATAACACACTATCTTTATGGGGACTTGAACAACACAGTAATAACACACTATCTTTGTGGGGACTTGAACATCACTATAATAACACACTATCGTTGTGGGGACTTGAACATCGCTATATTAACACACTATCTTTGTGGGGACTTGAACAACGCTGTAATAACACACTATCTTTGTGGGGACTTGAACATCGCTATAATAACACACTATCTTTGTGGGGACTTGAACATCGCTATAATAACACACTATCTTTGTGGGGACTTGAACATCACTATAATAACACACCATCTCTGTGGGGACTAGAGCATTCCTATAATTACACACAACATAATTAGCTTCACACTCGTTATAATGGGATTTAAGTTTTGAATATACACACTATTTCTATGGAGACTTAAACACAGTGATCTTCACCCACTATCTCTGTGGGGACTTGAACATCTATTTTGGCAAAAATGTTAGAAGTTAATCAAGCTCTGGGTTTGACTTGACCATATTCCTTAGTTCCATATCTTAATTTCTTTGTGTGTTAGTTCCCTTATCTCCTAAGATTTTAAGCAGTAGTAAATAGGTTAAATACAGCTTTAAGGGCCTTTCTTTAAGCATGATATGATATTTTCTGGCACATTAACATAATGTGTCTTTAATGTATACCCCTAGTATATATTCAGCAATTTATATATGAATAGATTATAATGCTGTTTGTGTTTATTGTTGATAAAATAAACATTTAGCCATGTGCCTTCAACTGTATACAATCACAAATAGTGTTACAGACTAGGTCCCCACAAGGATGGTAGCACGTGTTCAAGTCCCCACAAGGATGGTGCTGTGCGCACGATTAAATAACAATATATTTCCAAATTTGAAGCAGGATCCTGCATCATGAATTTTTTCTCAACATTTTTCTGTTATTAGTGTGTTTTAAAAACATTGGGAAAGGTTAGTCCCCACAAGGCTGGTATTCACACATAGTCCCCACAAGGATGGTAACACGTGTATCGGTGTGTGTGTGTGTGTGTGTGTACAGCAGACTCCCAACTGCTATGGTCGCAGTACTAGCGAGCGCAGACCTCGAAATCTCCTCAGTCAGACAATAGATGAGCCAGACACCAACGCTGTTAGTTGAAGCAGTGCATTTAATAAGCAGTGGAAAGTGCAGAGCAAGTGCCCTCCATGACGCGTTTCGCCCCGCGGACGGGGCTTGGTCACATGACGCGCCAGGAGTAGGCGGTGGGTTAAATAAAATTAAAAGCCCAAACACCTAAAGAAACAGGTTGTAAGGGTAAAATAACGACATCAATTGGCAATACAATATATGTGATGATAAGTCCATAAACAAACAATTCCCATAAGTAATGGAAAGTTTGCAACAAAATTAGAGCATAGTGCTCATAAGCGATGGGGGATAATAAAACATATTTTCTTTGAGAAAAATGACAAGAATTCATAATAAAAATGAAACATCTAGATCAATGTGCAAGTGCAATAAGTGAAATATTTTTCCTTAAAAATATGTAAATACATCATGTCCCTCACCATCATCAATAGAACATCACAGGTTGCCAATATATACAAGTCAACTAATTTAGACCAAAAAAGATTCTTATAGATGTTATATACATGGAGAAACAAACGGCAGCACAGACTTCAATTTATGGAAGTTGACAAAAAACACTTCAGATTTCATGGCTATAATAAGCCCAGCTGTTATTTCATCTTATGAATATCTGAAACAACTAAAAAAGAGACTGAAAAAGACTCCCCCTCTTCAAAGATAACAGAAAGTACACATTTTTTGATATGCAACAAGGAAGACATACTGAAATTATAAATAATGGTGCAATTCATCAAAAGCATTTAATCCGTTTGGGGATCTGGTATCTAGCAGGGCGATGAAATAAGCCTCTCTTTGGCGGAGAAGTCTCTCTCGATCACCCCCCCTACCCGGATTAGCCACTGAACATAACAAGGTATATGTGAGGTCTTTCAGTTTTTTGTCATGAACAGATTTAAAATGGCGAGCAACCGGGTAATTCATGTCCGAATTTACTATTGCCCGGATGTGTTGTAAGATGCGTTGATATGCTTGCAACTTGGTACTCCCTATATATGACAATGAACATGTGCAGGTCAATTTATATACAACAAAGTCGCTGCGACATGTCAGGTGTTCCCTGATTGGTATAGGCCGATTGCTAAATGCAGATGTATACTCCGTGCCGTTGACTGCAAACGTGCAGGCACGGCACGAGGTGCATCTGAAAAAACCTTGAGCACGGTCAAGGGAATCTTTCATTGAGGGAGCCCTCCTGAAGGTTATTGCAGTGTGTGTATATATATATATATATATATATATATATATATATATATATATATATATATAAAACCACTCCTGAAGCAGTGAAAACACCAGGAACGGACCACCACAAAGGTCCTTCAAATTTTCTGTGCATTTATTAAGCCTCTCACAACATGACGCGTTTCAGCCGGGTCACCCCAGCCTTGATCACATGACGTGTCAGGAAAAACTCCACCCTTAAATACTATGAATCAATGTAAAACCCTCCCATTCTTCGCATGAAAAGGGTAAGCAGACTTATAAAAGTGCATAGTGCAAACGAGCAAAAGCAATTAGAAAAGTTCAACAATTCCTTTTATACTTTGTTCAACATGATCTAATTATTACTACTTAATCTAAAGGCAAAACACTTGAAGTGATATTTTGATAAGTTTGAAAAAATTTATATATATGTGTGTATGTATATATACGTGTGTGTGTGTGTATATGTATATATATATATATATATATATATATATATATATACACACACAACACCCTACAAACTAATACCACCCTGCTCCCTTAAAATACACCAGCACCCCAAAATCCAAACCCACCCAGCACCCTTAAACACTAACCCATCTTAACCCTATAAATATACCCTGTACCCAAAAATACCCCTGAAGCCTAAAAATACCCCTATACCCCAATACCCAAACCTGTCCCTTAACCCTTAAATACCCCTGTACCCCATAACCCAAACCCACCCTTAAAATAACCCCTAAAACATATACTCCAACACCCCCAACACACTTAAATATAAAAAACATATGCTTTTACCAATCATGCTTTTACAACGAATTTCGTTGTAAAAGCATGCGTGGTAGAAGCATATAATATATAATGGCATGCGTTGTAAAATTTTGCGGAGTAACCGTACCTGCGTTATCATGGTATGAGGAGTAAAGGTATGCGGAGTGATGGTGTTTTACCCTCAAATGCACCAGGAGACGGGCCTGCAGAGTCCTGCACAAAGGGGGCATGGCCAGCCACGCTCTGAAAATCGCTCCCTGCTTCTTGCAGCGCGGGACTCTGCCAGACAAACTCTAGAGCTGATGTAACAGGGTTACAGTGATGACCCAGACCAGAGGGATGTCGTACAAGGAGGTTCATTGTTTAAAAAAACAGTGGAGGCCATGACTGGGTTACTGTGAAGGCTGGGAACACTGTATCCTATGGTGTGTTCTCTCTTGTTGGCTCCCCTGGTTGGGCGGTGTCTTCTCCTTTTTAGCTCTCCTGGTACTTGCCCTCAGGGAAAACACCTACAGGAGAGAGTATTAATAATCAGGCCTCTTGTGGGCTTTATACTAAGTCACCACCACACCTTGCAGGTTATGTGGGGAACAGGGTAGTTCCTGTCAGTAACTCCCTTGCTCTAGCTTTCAGATAAAAACCTGATAAAGGAAAGAAATAGACCTTTCCTTTTCATGCAGAATGTAGGGCCAATTCACCAAGTTCTCCCCTAACCCCCTTTGGTTGTGCTGTGCTCGGAGAGTTGGAGCAGTATAGTGCCGGCCAGCTCTGTACTCCGTGAACCCGAGCCGGCCCTCAAAACTACACTAGTGAAGCCCAAGTCCATACCCAAGAAACCACATGATGAGGACCTCTTATCGATACTAGACTGTGTCCTGGAGTGACAGCTGTCTCTTTCACTTTGCCTTTCCCTGGGGCCTGGGCGAGTTCTCTTGCTCCCTGCAGCTGCTCCATGTGTGTCTCGGGCGGTCCTCCCAACTCGCCGAGGCTCGCTCTTTCCTCCTCCTGGCTCTCCATCCCATTATGCAGACTCACACCGTCCGACTCCGCCTTTTCTCCCTACGGTATTTTTCTTATTTTTATTTTTTTATAAAGTTTTTATTAGATATTCAACTATTATACAGGTACAGTCATTGACATTGCAAGGCAAAGAAGCCCCATTTCCCAAAACAATGCATATCTCCATAGCAAAATCACTAACACAGCCTTTTAGCCAACATCCCGAGGCGGGCAGGCGGCGCGAACCTACAGCTCTCCCAGCCGTATGCTATGATCACTTTCATCCTGTCAAACATCCCACTCTCGGGCGCTCCCTAACCCCTCTCTCCTCAATCACTCCCCACCCACTACCGCATCTCATCATCTAGAATTGATATCCACCGCCCCCCGCCCCCCCCCCCCCGCATCTCAGCCTACCCCCTCAGGGTCAGCGCCGCTCACATCTCCCACGTCTTCAGCAATCCTTTCCTCCGTCCCCCCGTCGCTTTGCACACTTTGTGTATATGTAGCATAAAGTCCCCAGAAATTCTTAGGTCTGCTTCTAGGGGGCAGCAATTCGCTATGGAGTTCCGACTGCGTGGAGCAGTATAGCATATCTTTTGACCACTGGCGTAGTGTCTGGACCGGACCCCTCAACCAGCACATGGCGACTCTCCTCTTGGCCATAAGGAGCCCCATGTCTACTAATCTTCGGATCGCCTTCGGCAGCTTTTTAGTATATCCCAAAAGAGCCATGAGCGGGTCCGGTTCCAATGTCGCCTCAACTATTCTACCAAGCTCCCCAAACACTGTTTCCCAAAAAGCAAGCACCCCTGGGCATAACCATGCCAAATGCATGAATCCGCCACTTCCACCCTGCATCTTTCACACTCTGCGCTATCACGTAAACCGTATCTACATAGCCTTTCCGGGGTGTAATACATCCTATTGAGGTACTTAAAATGCACCAGTCTGTGTCTGCCATGTAGGGATATTTTTCTGGTATTAAGACAATCATAAGACCACACAGTGTCATCCAGCTGGATATCTAGGTCGCGCTGCCATGCCAGCCTGGCAGCCGTGTGCTTGTGTGCTCTGTGCGACATAGCAATCTTATAAAGTGCGGTCACCATCTTACAAGGAGTACGCCTTAATAACATGAGTTAATTCACGCACCTCCAGAGGCTCTGCCATGTCCTCCCCAAGCAAAGCTCGCAACATCGCCCGTACTCTGTGGAAGTTAAGCCTGTTCAGTGGTTTGCCACTCTCCGGCGCCCCTTGTCGCTGCTCCACTGTACGTACTGTTTCCTCATGAAAAGTCTCCCGCCACCTCTATGTTCATAGACCTCAACGCTAGCACGGGCCCAACCATCTCATCCATTCTATCGGCATAGCCGGAGAGTAGAGTATAGCACCCGCCTGGTTGTGCAACAGCCAATGCCAAGCACGTCTTGTCGTATTTAAGGAATCCATTCTACTAGTCCTGCGGTCAACCTGTTCTATAATTACCGCTAGGGCGCCGCAAACAGGCGCTCCATCCGAAGGTAGGGGACCCCCTCTTCCCCATGGATCCAAGCATGCAAGTGCGCTCCCATTGACACCCTGTAATATAATTCAAAGTCTGGCCCACCCATGCCACCTAGATGGTATGGAAGCGTAAGCACCCCCACTGCACACAGGCTTGTTTACCTGCCCAGGCTAACTTGAGCATCAATTGTCGCAATCTATGGAAGAAGGTGCACGGCAACACCAGGGGAATATTAGTGAAGAGAAAGGAGTCTGGGCAATACAACCATCTTCATAAGCGAAATACGTCCCATTAGCGACAGCAGTAGCCGCATCCATAGATCCACATCGTCCTCTAATTTAGAGATGGCAGGACCATCATTTTCCCGAAAGACAATATCCGTCTCCGTATGCAGCTGGATGCCCAAATACCTCACCAAGTCAACCGTCCAGCGAAGGGGGTAGTCCATTGCAAACTCTACTGTTGCAGGCGTGAGCGGGAAGACCAAAGACTTCTCCCAATTGACTTTGAGGCCAGACAGGGCACCGAATCTAACAACTTCGCTAATAACGGCCGTCAAGTTCTCTACCGGCTCCCGGACATAAAGAAGCGGGTCATCCGCATATGTAGACACTACAATCCTATAAGTGGGGAACCCAATTCCTTCGTTTCCGTGGTATTCCCGTAGCGCGCAGGCCAGCGGTTCCGCCACTAGAGCATATAGCAGCGGGGAGAGGGGACAGCCCTGTCTGGTTCCTCTAGTGATATTAAACGGAGCAGTGACCAAATCACCAATACGTACTCGAGCCGTTGGTTCGTGATTCAGAATACCCAGCATGTGCAGGAACGCCCCCCTATTCTCGTCAACACTTGCCGTAAGAATCCCCCACTCTACCGAATCAAAAGCCTTCTCCTTATCAAGGAGTATCGCTATCGCTTTATTCTCCTGACGAACATGTTGCATGGTTCCGAATACAGTCCGTCTATTATATGTTAAATTTCTAGACGGTACAAAGCCAGCTTGCTCAGGCGACACCAGGATATGTGACATTAGCGCAAATCTAGTGGCCAAGATTTTCGCAAAAAGTTTAACATCAACGTTGAGAAGGGACAACTGACGGTACGAACTGTATTCATTCAGTGTTTTTCCCGGCTTCGGAATAGTGACTAGAATCGCTTGCCTCATCGACGGGGGCATTGTGCCTGTGCCTAACATGTCATCAAACAGTGCCGCAAGGTGTGGCAGCACCTGTTCCGAGAATGCCTTATAAAAGGCGACCGTTAGGCTGTCTGATCCCGGTGCACTCCCTGCTCTCATGTTGCCCAGCGCCTCTTATCATTTTGTCCTTCTCTATCGGATGCCTCAGCAACTCCCCTATGTGCATGCAGGAGAAATGGCAGCTAAATATATTCCAAATACTTCCTAATTTGGTCATCCATCCCCGTAGGTCTGGTTTTATAGAGATCTGCATAATACTGCCGGAAGCGCTCAGCCACCTCTCCCTTCTCTGTCAGGAGATCGCCATTGTCCGCCTTGATTTCCGTTACTTGCGTCTTGCCTCGTCTAGCCTTCATCAGCCGAGCAAGGACTGAGCCAGGCCTCTCTCCCTCCCCTTACGCTCGTGCCGTGGCATACTTGCCTAGGTGTTTCACTTCCCGATCCGCCGTTTCCTGATACTCCAACAGAAGCGTCTTTATTTCATCTTCCACTTGCGCACCTCCCCCTTCCTCCCTGTCCCTTTCCAGGTTCCGCAGTTTCCTCTCAAGCTCCGCCAGACTCCCCCCTGAACGCCTGCAGTACTCCCGAATGTTTGGACATGACTATGCCCCTGATGTAGACCTTAAAGGTTTCCCAAAGTATCTGGAAACTATCAACTGTACCAAAGTTGGTGGCAAAGAAAGAATCGATGTCCTCAGCCATCTCTTCTCGGAGTAACACGTCTAGCAGAGAGTATGGGGGGAATCTCCACATAAACGGTGGAATACTCCTCGCGGGCAGCTTCAGAACCAAAAGCAAAGGTGAGTGGTCCGACAGGGTACATTACAACACTACGCATTGCCGCACCTGGCTAATCAAGGAGGTAGAAACAAACCAATAGTCGATTCGCGTGTGTAGATCATTGAACGCTGAGTAGTGTGTGTAGCCCCCTTTCACCACATTGCGCATTCGCCACACGTCCCACACATCCAGGCTTACCAACATTTCCTCTATTCTTCTTGCGGCCGCAGCAGGCTGCCTGGGTGGCCCCGCAGACCGGTCTAGCTCCGGATTTCTGATCACATTGAGGTCCCCTCCCCACAATATCCTTGCATCATCATACTTAGATAAATTCTAGCTAGGTCACCAAAAAATTCAGGACAATCTTAATTGGGCCCATAAACATTTACAAGCAAGTAATCCACACCCTGCCCACTACACTTAGAAATAACATATCTTCCGTCCAGGTCCTCTCGGAGCAGTCAGGGCAGTAGACGACCTGGGATTAGCCCAGCTCAACACTCCCCTAGCATGCGTGGTAAACACTGCTGCATTTATGTTGCCCTCCAGAGCCCTCAGCTTAAGCATAGGACTGGTGTTTGGGAGGTGAGTCTCCTGCAGAATAGCCAGATCCACCTTATGTCTGTATAGATAGTTCAGGACCTTACGCATTTTACGATGATCATTCAACCCCCTGACATTCCAAGTAATCACCCGCAACCCGCCCTCACAATCAGTAGAAGCAGACGTGTCACGTGACATGTCACGTGAAATCAGTCCTGTCTTGAAGTACATTGCGTATTCAACAATTGAACAGTGCTAGCCAAGATTGCAACAACTGCACACAACAACTCCTTTCGAACCATACCCCCCTCTCATTACCTCCCCAGCAACACCCCCCTCTCCCCCGCCCACAGCAGACTTCCCCCAACATAGCCGTATTTATCCCCCATTCAAACCTCCCACCCCCCCTAAACCCTCAACCAACATGAAGAAGGTAGTGTAATCAGTGCCAGGCACACTGGAGCGGAGCTATGCAAATGTCATTCCTAATCCACAACTGAACCGTTCCCCATTCCCAATGCAATGATACATTTAACACTTTTGCGGTTATGCAAATACCATGCCCATGACAAAGTCAAACCTTTCCCAGAGAATATCATGCCCAGGCAGTTTCGACGCTGCCAAAGTGCCCAGCTGCCTGCTGTCTGGCCCACAGGATCCATAATGGTACGTCCAGCCCCCGTGGTTTCCCCGGGTCACAACCTCCCCTTTCAGGAATCAACTTCTCAGCAACCTGTACCAAGGCAGTGCTTCGGTACATATGAACGTACCTCCCGCATATATTGACACCCCGCCCCACTACCCCCTATACCACTCAGCACTCTCATAGCTACCAGCCCTTGTTGTTCAGTCCAGCTTCGACCCCTCCAGATCCTCCAAACTGGTCTGCTCCGGGCTGGGACCTCGCTCTTTCGCCCAGGTCTTGATGGCTTTTTGCAACGCAGAAGGGTCCGTAAAAATGTGTGATCGGCCCTGACGATTAACACGGAGCTTCGCTGGGTACAACATTGCATAATCCACTCCCATGTCTCTACTGTCGCTTGAGCGGTGCAAAGTGCAAAGTGCCTGCGTGCATCCTGAACTCTGGTAGTAAAGTCCGGATATAGGGCCAGTTCCGAGCTCTCGTAGCGCAGCACCTTCTTCTCTCTGGCAATCCTCAAGGCGGCGTCCTGGTCCCGATAGTGGAGTCATTTTGCGATGATCGGGCACGGCACCGCGCCCGGCGGTCGGCCTAGGACCCAGTTCCCTGTGTGCTCTCTCCACCACGAACATAGCTGAGAAGACTTGGTCGCCCAGCAGTGTCACAAGCAACTTTTCCATAAACTGTTCCATATTTCCCGTAGCTGTCGTCTCCGGCAGGCCTACCAGACGCAAATTACAGTGCCAAGAGCGCGCTTCAAGGTCTTTGGTCTTATCCTGTAAGACTCTCAGGACTTTCCCCCGCTGCTTGTTGTCTGCATCCAGAGTTGTATGCGCCTCTTTCACCTCCGTTAGTCGCCGTTCCGACATGTCCAGTCGTTTTGCAGCGTGAATCTTTCTGGATTCACTATGCTGTGCGTATTCCGCCATCTAGTGGTTGGAGTTCGGAAAGTGCTTTGTATTTATTTTATTTTTTTGCTGTGGGAGGTTGCGAAACCTTATCCCCCTGGTGAGGCTACAACCCCCATAGTGTGTGTGCAGGCTCTCAGATTATTTTTTCCGCCATGGAGATCGGAGGTGCGCTGCAGCACAGCAGCAGACATAGGACAGAAGAGAGAGGTCACCAGAACTCCGAGGAGAGAGGTGGCATCAAGGAATTTTGCAGAAGGGGAAACAATTTTCAGCAAAGCAGTGGGTTACCACTGCTCGCCCTTTTCCTCCTCATGCACCAAAGCGAGCACATTGTTCTCTGGCAGAACAACCTACAGGTATTCGGGGGGAGTACTCTGCAGTGTAAGGATGCTTCATCCTCAAACAAGGTAAGAAGAGCTTGCTCTCATTTATTTCATGTGGCAACAACAGCATGGATGGAATGCTCCACGTGTTTTACAATGTTTAATGTAGGACCAAGAGTACAGGGTATGGCCCTATGTGCTACCGTAACACTGAAAAGGGCGCAGCACAGTCAATGGTTAAACCTACCAGGCTGGAAGGTTAAAAGCATGTCTACTCGAATGCTCTTACAGCAAGGGCGTCAAGGCGCTGTTTTTAGGCACTTTTAAATATGGTGTAAAATGTCTTAAGACTATTCACTTAGTCTTTACTATTATTGTGTAGTGAGGGATGTAGGTGCCTCTTCCTTACACCACGGTACTGCAGGGAAAAGGGATATTCAGGGATTCCTTATTCCTTCTAGTAGCTAATACAGCTAATATAGCTTAAGCAGAAAGCGCACCACGTTTTTAAAAACGTTACAAAGGTACACTTTTACAGGTGGGGCAAGATGGCGGCCGCATCAGTGGCCGAGGTGAGGTGCTTGGACCGATGCTCCGTTTGACTCCTCAATAGACCCTCAAGAACACTTCTGACTTTTCCTGTTCCCGGATTGAGGTGCTCCCGAGCTGATAGCGATTCACGGGGGAGAGCACGTCTGCTTATCGTGCGATTGAAGTTTTGGCAATCTCCAGCAGTGGCGTTTTGTAGCGTTCTGTGGCGGTTGGTGGGCCGGCCGGCTCTTTACACGGACCAGTTCGATGGGAAGCCTGTAACGGCTACAGCGTTAACGGGCTACAGCTGCGGCGGCTTAGACTCATCGAGCACGGCTGTGTTCTGTATGGTGAGAGCCTGGGACGGTATGCCGAGCAGTATCGGGATTCAGTTGTGCTGAGTTGCGGAGTGCCTGAGGAGAGCTTGTGAGTTGTTTGGACGTGACCATCCTTCATGAACCGCGGTCGGAACTGACGCATTTGCAGCAGTCGGATTTCTCGATAATGGCAAGAGGTAGAGGAGCCTCGAGAAATCGTGGAGGAACAACTGTGACTGCACCCGTCCCACTGAGGGGGCGGCAATGACTGTGGTAGTGGAGCAGGAGACTGTTGGGGGTGGCAAAGGCGGCAATTCTGGGAACGTTCCCCCGGACAGTACCGTAATGGGCGAGAGGGAGCGCTAAAGTATCACAACTAGCTGACACTCCGAATTTGAGGGAAGAGCGAGCATCAGGCTCAGAAGGGGGCCAAAATCAGTCACCGAAAGATGCTACATTGAAACAACAACGGGTTGTGCCGGCAATATTTAATAAAAAAAAGGGAAAGCTAAACCAAGAGTAACTGCAGAGCCCCAAAACGCTCAAAATGTTCAAGTGACGGCGGTTGTCCAGCATGTGCCGTTAATAGCTGAGTGCCAATCTTTGCTCTGAGTACTCAATACAGGCGGCTCTAATACAGGCGGCTCCAGTGGACCAAGCAGGTAGAACAGTGGGTGAGGACTCTCTAAGTGAACCCCCATTGGAAAATGAAGGAGCTACAATGGGAGAGCCGGGCAATATTGAAGCCACTAACTGCCCAGCAACCGAGTTTGGTAGCGAGTCTGAGTATACCGGCTTGCGGTGTTCTATTTCATGTCAGACTTGACAATGGCATCCGATAAAGAAGATGATGAAGACAGCCTTAGTAATCCGGGCGATTGGGGGGGCCACGCCTGGTGAAGAAGACCGCGAGGATCAGGAGGAGCTTGAATATACATTGTCTGGTGGAACTGTAAGGAGAGTTACAGACACAGTAGAGATTGCAGGGCTTGACTAAGGTCTATCAATGGCCCAGCTCAATTTGGACTAGGAGGATTTTGAGGAGGACTCAATTACTCTAGGAATGGTTTATAAGAGTATAATGGCGCATCGGAATGAAACTAGAGCTGAGGGCTTACGCACTCAAGGAGCAGTGAGAAAGCTCCAGAATACAGTTAGACGTCTGGTGAAAACTTGTGCGGAGGTTACTACACGGGTGGTAGAAACTGAAGAACGTATCTCCTCAGCAGTAGACACTCTGGCTAAACAACAGACAGATATCGAGAACCTGCAAAAATTCAAGTCAGACGTGGACTGGAAGCTCACAGATTTAGAGAACTGGGCAAGGCGCAATAATTTACGCATATTAGGTATCGCCGAAGGAAAGGAAGGCTCTGATTCACGCAAATTCATTATTCAGCTATTTAAAGAAGCCTTTCCTGAACTTAACGCCTGGAACTGGGATATAGAAGTCGTCAGAGCACATAGGTTCCCATTTGTGATGCAGCAACGTGGTAATGATCAGAACGCATATCCTAGGGCAATCTTAATCTGTCTTAATAACTATCTATTGAGAGAGGCATTATATGACTTGGCCCGGCCTGAGCGAAAACGGAAAGGAGCTGGGTGTAAATTTCTTGTGCGCCCTGACTTTTGACCTTCGACGGTTCACGAACGATGGCAGTTGCGGAAGTTAATAGCACCTTTTTCAAGCAAAGGGGGCTCAATGTTTTCTCCTCAATCCAGCAAAATTGAAGACGATTTGTAAAGGCCAAACCGATATTTCACTGCTTGTTTAGAGGCACAGAAGTATTTAAAAGAAATGGATAAACCATCAAAAAGTCCAAACTTGAGTACTACAAAGAACAGTTAATGAATACTTATTGGGAATGGCGCTAAAACAGAAGTGGTTGTATTAATATTCGAAATATTTGAAATAGATTGTTGGATTATTGGATTGTACACGTAACGGGAATGTAATGTGATGATACAAAAATACTATAGTGGCTCTCTCCCATAGGCTTTATTTCTTTGTTTTCCAAAATGTTCTTTCTTTTTTCTTTTCTCGTCTTTTTGGAGTGCTTTCCTTTTCAGGGAGAATATTCGATATCTAGATATGTCGAGAGAAAATAGTCTCTAAATGCCTGATGTAAGGCTTACGATTTGGGATGGGAGGGAAGATAGCCGGAGGGTGGGGGTCAGGGGGGGTCAAACAGAGGGGCATGGGTGTAAGCACGTCCACATCGCAGAGGACATGGTCCTTAAGCCTCGTTTTGGGTGGTGGAGGGGTGGGGGGAAGGTGAAGGGTAGGGGGGCACGAGAAGGGAGTGGGAGGGAATTGGGTAGGAAAAAGAAAATAATACATGAAGCTAGGTTGGGAAAGTCTTTTTGTTAGAGCAGTCAGTAATGCTTTTATGATTAAATTGGGGACAAATGAAAAAAATAATCAGATCAGGCTAGATGGCAGGCAGGGGGATTAGGGTAGGCACGTTGATTGTGAGGGGGTTGAACTCATTGGAGAAACGACGACTGGTTGCACAGGAATTACGAGCGCTTCAATGTGATATAGTATGTCTACAAGAGACTCGCATAGTATGGTCAAAGAGACAAATGCTAGAAGAATTAGGATTCAATTTAATTACCTGTACTAAATATTCCGGTGCTGCGAGAGGAGTAGCAGTTCTTGCCAAAAAACACATAGCCAATACTGGTAGGATGTTATCTGATGGGTTATCGCAGAATGTCTTGTGGGCCACGTTAAATTTACGATTTGTGTAGTATATGGGGCAAACTTAGATGAAGCAACTACTCTTGAGTATTTGAATGTCGAATTAACAACTTGGCCCACACCATTGATCCTATGTGGGGATTTTAATATAAACTTACCACCTAATACCCTAAATAACGAACACTCGAAGTATATTGGCAGGAAGCCGCGTGTGTTTAAAGCATTACAGGCATTAACTGCCGATCATGGGCTAGTGGACGCGTGGACCTTTTTAAGAGGGGTGGCGCCTGGATATACTTTTTTTTTTTCTTTTCCCCATCGGACGTTAGTCCGCTTAGACTACTTTTTTACTTCTCAGCCATTGTTAAATCAGGCAATGATACAAGTATATCCTAGAGTCACCTCGGATCATGGGCCAGTAGTTCTGTCCATTCCTAGTATAGCATCAACTACGCGGCCAAGGGCCTTCTCTTTTGATCGCAAACTATTAGTGGAACAGCAATTTATTGACCATATGAAACCATGGATAATATTTTTTTTTAATATTAACCGAGGGAGTAGTAGTGTGGGAGGGGTTTGGGACTGATTTTAAAGCAGTCTTTCGTGGAGAGGCGCTGAGTTACGGTTTATATAATCAAAAAAACAGACAGCTAAAATAAAAGAACTATATCAGGAGCTGATGACAGCAGAGGAAGTTCTTATGCAAAGTATACAGGCTGGGACAGACCCAACAGATCAGGTTAAGGCAGTGTCACAGCTTAAGGCAAGGCTATATTTGAGTTGGTCTAAAGAGGCAGTAAAACATTTTTTTATGAAGAAGCAAATTCATTATGAGTATGGCGAGGCAAGTGGCAGATGCCTCGGCCAAAAAGTTAGAGCAAGGGAGACAGCCCAGTGTATAGACTAAGTACTAGATGCGAATGGTGATTCTGTTAAGGATGATCAGGGAATCTTGGAGGTATTTAGACAGTTTTATGAGACCTTATACCAAAATGAAGCCTATGATAAGGTAGGGGTGGCCACTGTGATCACTAAATATTGTACGCAGGATCTGTTGGCGGATGAGATCAAACTATTAGAGGTTCCCATTTCAACAGAAGAACTTGAAAAGGCAGTAAATGGGTTAGCGTTAGGGAAGGCGGCGGGCCAGATAAGCTGCCGTTTGAAATATATAAAACCTTTTTCCCTGTTCTTAAGACAGATCTTTTGGTAACAATTTTGGAGGCACAGAAAGGTGCAGCCCCTAAAACATAGAATGAGGCGTCTATAGTAGTGTTCCATAAAAAGGGCAAGCCGGCGACTAGACCTGGATCATACAGACCCATCTCGCTTTTAAATGCAGCTGGGAAAATATATTCAAAGAGTTTAGCCAATAGACTCTCTTTAGTCATCTCAGGATTAGTATCAACAACACAGCATGGGTTTATCCCTCAACGCGGTACCACAAATCATGTTAATCGTGTGATTACTCTTCTAGATTATGTGAAAGTTACAAAGGAACCATTTTGTTAAATTTTATTAGATGCCGAAAAGGCTTTTGACCGCGTTACATGGTCCTTTCTATGGGATGTTATGAGGAGCCAAGGCTTTGGACCACAGTTTATTAAATCATTACAGACATTCTATCATCGGCCTGTCGCCCGTATCAACACCATGTAACTCGAGTCGGCTGTGGTAGAAATTAAAAGAGGTACTAGGCAAGGTTGCCTTTGCTCCCCTATTTTGTTTTCTATATACATCGAAGCTTTTTTAAGGATGCTAGAATCTAGCTCGAGTATACCTCCTTTACTTATACAGTCTTACCAATTTAAGGTACTAGCATATGCAGACGACGTAGCCGTTGTCACGCTGAATCCAGCTGTAGCGATGCTGGCAATCTAACAACTGGCTACAGTTTTCGGTAGGTCATCTGGCTATAATCTGAATTCTGCCAAGACTTAGTTACTAAGTGCAAATATCCCGAATTATGTTGATCCAAGGTTGTGTCAAGAAGTTGTATATTTGGGTGTTAAATTACGAACATGTATAACTACTTTGGTCAAAGCAAATTGGGATCAACTTCTGGGCGGTGTTAAACAATTAGATCGTGCCGAATGTTTACACCTCTCCCTAGTGGGGCGATGCAATCTATTAAAAATGATAATACTTCCGTAAATTTTATCTTTTTCGTTGTATACCCTTCGAAGTCCCTAAGGCCAGCTTGGCACAACTGCAATCAACTTGTATGAGCTTCATGTGGTCGGGGTGAAAAGCACGACGGGCCAAGCACTTTATGATATTGTCAAAAGAGCTAGGAGGATGGTCTGTACCAGGCTTTGTCCTATATTATTATGCATGTAGGTTACAAGGGATGGGCATTTTGCTGATCGGCGCAGCTTGCAGAACGCCCCTCGATATATCAAATGCTATTGGGCGTAAAAGCAAAAAAATGCTTATTCCTGCATTTGGAATGGAGTTATTACAAGCGAACGCGGTTTAAGACTTTAGAAGCAGCGTATAAGGTTTGGCGAGCAGTTGGGGATATGTTTGGTTTCGAGAGAATTTCATATTATACTCCATTAGTATCGCCAATATTCCTACCAGTTGACCTATGGGACAGAGTGGCATATAATTGGAGGGGGAGAGGAATAAGAGTGGTGGGAGATTTACATTTTGATGGTATTCTCAAATCTTTTGAACAACTACGGACACAAGATCAGCTCCCCAGAGAGAATTTCTTTAAATACCTGCAGATAGGGGCGTATTTAGAGAACAGTGGTATTTCTTTTCAACTAAATCCTCTGATCGAGGGTAATACAAGAGGGGCAAAGCTTGGCATTTTATATAATTTGATGTTAAACACAAAAGCTAATGACATTGAGCAGCAGAATCTTAAATGGGGGGCTAAATTAGACAGACCGGATATTCAAATTGAAACTTCTTTGGGTATGGCAAAAGATGTATTCCTGTCTGCAAAGCTCTCTGCGCAACACTTTAAATCACTCTTTAATTTATATTACACACCTGATGAGGTGTCTAAATGGCCTGGGGATGCGATAGGAAAATGTTTTCGCTGCGGTTATATTTCCGCAAATGATATACATATTTTTTTTTTTTACGTGTCCAGCTTTGGCACCCCTCTTGTCGCAGATAGAAAAATGTTTATCGGAAATTGTGGGTAATCTAATTCAATTGTCTGCAACACAGATTCTTTTGTGGGTAGAAATGGGTGTACTAGATATCGGAACTGCGAAGCGGCATGCTAAATTAATATTTGTAGCGACAGCTGTTTATAGACTATGTATTGCATCGTTCTGACTACAACAGGAACCACCCTCATTTGTGGAATGGCGTTCTAGGTTTTTTGTAATCCATAATATGGAACATAGTTTATATGCTCTTAAGGGTATACGGAAAAAGAAACTTGGAGAACAAATATGGGGCTTAGTCACAAAGTATCTTGAGTCGTAAAATAGGGTTTCATTTTCTCTCTTACGTCATATGACAGAATCAAGTTAAATGTTCTAATTTTTATTGCCCCATACTTTATTGTGATGTGCTTTATATCTTCTGCTCTTCTTTTTTTTTTTCTTCTGATTTCTCATAATATACTTGGTTAAGATTTGTTTGGTGTAAAATATGTTGTCTTGATTTCTGTCACATTCTAATATATCATGCTTTTTTTTTAGATAATTTTTATTGCATTAGAATGACTCATACCAACCGATTCATGTATTTGACAAAAAAAAAACATAGGTACGCTTTTGGGCATAAAAAGGAGATTCTAAGGATCTTTTATAAAATATGCAAACATACGGTAGGTTCTACTTGCAAAACCTTTTGTATTGCACAAAATGCAATTGTTACACCTTTTTTGAAAAGGAGTTATGGCGGGAGTCAAAGCCTTTCCCTTCCTGGAGTTTTAAAAGCTGGCCACAACACTTCTAACGTGGCGCCAAATGCAGCCCACATTCCTAGAGGTTTCAAAGCAAAGGAGAAGGCCATAAACCTCCCTCCGCCGCAACCTCTTCCAAAACCAGGGCAGCAGACTGTAAGACGACGGCATGGATCAGTGGCTTATCTCCAGCATACGCATTCCTTAGCTGCCCTCTAAGCAAACCAGAAAGTCCGGTTTTAGGGGCCCAGCAACTTTTAAAGGAACAGATCTTTCATCAAGTTTAAAAATGAAAAAAAAGGGAAACATGAAAGTTGCTGGTTAGCGTTCGCAATAGGCTAGGCTACATGATAAACTATCCTTATGCCTTATAACCAATAACAAAGATAGGTGCATTTTTTTTTTTTATTTTTTTTTGCAGCCCCACATGAAGGGCTTTAAGTGCAGGTACTTTGTTGTGTTAAATAGCAACAGGGCGAAGTAAAAAAACAAAGCAAAAAAACGCACTATCAAGGCAACTGCAGCAGTTAGCTCTGTCACTGGGTAGCATAATCGCATACCAATTTTTAGGTTTCGCCTAAGTGAAAGCTGCGCACTGCGCAGCTTTTCGCGCAGGCGAAAACCTAATGAGAATAACTGTGGCTTGGGAATCCACCCTCTGTTCCATTGGCTAGCTACATAAATGGAGGCTAGCCATTGGAACAGAGATCTGTCCGTCATGACCGGACCAGATTCGTGGGCGTTCCCGCAATTTCTTCCCTCCGCACCGTCATGCGGCCGTGGGCAGGGTTTATTTATTTTTTGTCGTCCACGTTTGTTTTGGCCATTCCGTGGCCGACCGCCGCTGGAGGAAGTCCAGGTGAGTGCTGGTTTTTCCTTGCCTTCCCGCCCCCCCCTCCCGCTGTCCGTGTGCCTTTTCCCGCCCCCCTCCCGCTGTCCGTGTGCGGTATGTTCCGCATTCCAAGTGTGGACCCACGGAAGGCCTGAGGCAGGTCGGGTCATTTTGTATTTTTACTGCACAGTAAACTTGTTTTACTTCTGGCATCCTTCTAGATACTCTGATGGGTGAAGGGGTGCCTTGGGAGCAGCAGTTGTGTTGGGGCAGTGCGTTAGGTGGTCACATATGGGCAGCACAGATGCCCCCGTCTGTCCGAAGGTGTCACAGCCTGGTGTTGCACGTGTGCTTCCGGTGCCCTCGGCTTGTAATCAGACTCAGTGTCACTTTCCCTGGCTCGGACATCACAGGGACGGGACCCCCCCCACCTCCCCTCCCCTTCCCTGCGGGCTCTGCTAATAGACTCCTTCCTGCTCTGTATCCACTTCTGCAAAGCCCCGGGAGGGGAGGAAGGGGCCTCTCCACTCCGGTGCAGCAGGCCACCATTATCTACACTGAGCCCCCATGGCCTGCTTTGTCAGCTTTGCTTGCAGTTGCTGTTTTGCGCATGTTTTTAGTACACAGCGCTCGGCCTCCATTGTGCGCGGCCTGTGTCTGCGTTTTGTTGTCCTCCGCGGGGGCTGAGTGGGTGCACAAAGGCGGCTGCAGCACGTGGAGTTTATGGTCTAAAACAGGCCTGTTCCTAAAGTAAGGGCAGTGTTTGGAAGCGTTGAGCCCCGTGGCCTCTGCTGCTCGCAGAAGCGGTACCTGCAATGTACAATGTTGAGAGGCCGCCCTGTGAAAGTATACATGTTGTTTTTCCTGTAAAGAGTTAAATGACCATCTCGCCACCCTTGTTTGCCAATGCAGTTGCATAAGACTTTGGGTAAGGGTATCTCATTCAAAAATCCCCCCGTTCCCATACACAGGGTCTACTGGAAGTGTTAACAAATATAATGTTGCAAACAATCTAGGGTCTTCAGGGAGCTGGCCAGTTTGGGATACATTTCAGTCATTTTCTTCCCTCAGTGTCTTTAGTTATAGACATATCTACTAAAGAGTAATAAACGTGGCAGCCTTGTTGTAAAGCGCCTCGGGAGCCAGCCGATTGGCCTCTTGGCCCTGAAAACGGTTAACTGTGAAGTGCATCACAAGTATGTGGACTGGTGAAGAAACAGACGAGGCTCAGGGGTCGTCCGAAAAGTCAGATTTAATTCAAGCGCTTTCAGCCCCGACCGGGCGCTTGAATAGCGCCAAGAGGAGGCGTACCTCTTAAACCACGCCGGGCTGCCTTGCATTGGACTCACTATTGCAGACTTCGCCTGCACCTGGGCCCGTGTCTAGAGATGGCCCTGAGGCCTTAGACTTGGCGGACGAGTGTTGGGCGGCAGAACCCTGCCCTGGCCCGGGGGGCCTATGTCACAGGGCACAGGACACTGCACGAGCAGGAAGACCCCCCTCATCCGAGCTCCGCAGAGTGGGCTGAACCTGGGGCCCCAGTGTATGTCTGAGTCCGTGGGGTGGGTGAAGGCCTGGCCGCTGAGGACGGGGGTGAGTCCACTATTTTGTCTTCGCTGAGACCGCTTGATTAGAAGGCAGCACTCCCTGCTGCGGGCAGTATCTCTATTAATCACTGCCCCTTCTCTGCCCTCTGTCTCTACAATCGCGATCTGCCCGCTTTTTCTCTCACCCTCTTCAGTTATTTCTCTCCATCCTCGCCTTCTCTTTATTCCCTTTTATCTCCCCACTCCTTCGTTTCCCTCTTTGTTGCCCCCCAGCCTTTCTTTTCTCTCCTCTTTCCTGCCTCCCCTCTCTTCCCCTTTGCTCGTCACTGTGCTTTTCTTTGCCTCCTTCCACTTTATTCCTCTCTTTCTCCCTCTCTCTCTGCCACACGGGCCTGTGCCTCCTAGAAGGGCCCTGCTTGACACACGGCTCTTCCGGTTGCAACACACAACCTTCCCTTTTCAATGGTAAAGGCTACGGTTTTGTTCCTGAAGCAGAGGGCCTTTTTGTGGGTGTGGGGGGGGGGGGGGGGGAGAGAGGGAGGGAGGGGGGTTGTATTTGTGTGTGTCTCCAATCTGTATGATTTTACTTTTATTTTTCAAGCCTAAAATAGACAGCGGGGTGGGGTGACGCCGGCCTCTTAAAAACGGGCCCTAAAATGATAGCTCTGTTCTGTGGCCTAGGCCTCCTGATTTGCATGAAAACGCCTTGTGGGTTTTAATGAGTGTCTGGGCTCGTGGCTGCAGCGGCCCTGGAAACTCCACAGTGCACATACATCTTGTAAGGGGGGGGGGGAGAGAGTCTGTTCTCTTCTCCGTGGAGCTGCCATACACCAGAACGTGTCAGCGACGCCTTGTCTTCCTTTATAGCGCCTGGTCATCGTCACATGCTGCGTTCAATGACATAACTTTTGTATCTTGAGATGGGGCTTCAAGCGCTATATTCCGTTTCAATGCGAAAAAGAGAACAAGGGGAACCAGGGTAATGCGTTTATCCAGAAAACAATGGTTCCTGTGGCATATTATTTATAGACTACTTGGTAAGTGTAACAAGCTCAATGGCAATTCAATTCTTAGAGGGAGGTTGGCAAAAGAAAGAAACACTAATGTACCAGTTTGTAACAATTTTTTATATTTCAAACAGGACAGATAGTACTGTAATTTAGGTCTGCGACATACACACAATATACAAAAGTGCAATGTGTCCCAAGTGATACTGTGAGCGAAACAAAAAAAGTGTTAAAATGAGTGAACTATACAGGTTTCAACTATGGATATTTACAAGGAAAATGACCAAAAGCAATAATTTAACCAGTTGTTAATCAGTGGCTATCTACATTCCGGTACATTTACCGGTAACACGAGCTGCATGGCGCCTTGGGGAAAAAGATAAATAGGAAGGCTGTTTTTCTATAAGGGGCACATACAATGTCTTTTAAAACACCGTCACACAAGACATTGGAAGCACATACCTACTTCCTCCTCTTTTCACCACTGCTGTATGGCACAACCCTGTTTCTGAAATGGGCATGTGTCAATACACTATGTACAAGCTCTAAGCACAACATGCATAATTATAATGAGGAATTAAGTCTCACACAACAAGACTACAAACCCCAAAAGATAAGTATATAGTTTCAAGCGCTAGACAGCATTACCCCACCGCACCATGTACTTGCAACACAACATTAAGTGGGCTATACTTATAGCAATGGCGAATCTGCTCCACTAAGGGGACTGATCGCCACGAGATGCTGGGGCATACCACAACCACAATCATCTCATACACATTATGGGTGGTTCACTGCGGCCGGTGTACAATATACAACCTACATAAGGCAAGGCCTGAAACAGACGGTGCTGCAGATATGACACTATGCATACTCTAAACGCACGGTTACTTCTAAGGGGCATTTGAGTCTCACTCAGGAAGACTACAAACCCCAACATGCAGGTACAGAGCTACGCACGCTACACAGCATTTCTTTCACCAATGCAATATGTACTTGCAGCACAACATTGTTTTACTCCGATGACAAAGCCGATTCAGCTTCACTAATTGGGCTGATCACTATGAGAGGGGTGGGCTTACCACAACCACACTCACCTCACACACACTATGGGTGTGGCAAGCCCAAAAGGTGGAAGTCTTCTCCTACCACAAAGACTGCACTTCACACCATAGGGGAGCTGGCAGCTCTTCAAGGGGAGTTAGCCACCGATTCCAACCAGAAAGCCGGCAACTGAGGTTCACTGCCGCCTTTCTGAACACCATAAAGAAGCCACAACCACACTCCTCTCACACACACTATGGGTGTGGCGAGCCCAAAAGGTGGAAGTCTTCTCCTACCACAGAGACTGCACTTCACACCATAGGGGAGCTGGCAGCTCTTCAAGGGGAGTTAGCCACAGATTCCAATCAGAAAGCCGGCAACTGAGGTTCACTGCGGCCTTTCTGAACACCATGAAGAAGCTGGGGGCTCTTCAAGGGAGTTCACCGAGACTGCCAAAGGCATCCCATATGGCCAGGCAACTGCGGTTCGTCGCGACCAAAAAATTTGCCAACTACAGTTGGGGGGTGCACACCCTACCACCACGTGCTGCACACACACACACACAGTAACACTAACACAATCAAAGCAATACCTCAAACATTGCATATGCCTACCATATAGCAAGTAGGTTGACTGGGATTATGTAGGAACACATACCCCACATGTGGCCCACTGGAGGGAACCCCCTACTCATCACAAGGTATAAGGGCAAACGCAACACACACCTAACTAGGGCGTGTTCCCGTTACAACTACCATTACCCTCCATAAGGGCACAATGAACACAAGCAGGGTGCAGTTCTTCAGGCTTCCTGTCTACATGATAGAAACTACACATGGTCTGCACACGGCACAGTGAAAGGTTAGTGTTCCTCCCTTGCACCAAATGACAAGGCAGCTAAATACCAAATGACACCAGGCAATGGCCTAATAAACATTAAGAGACCAATCGCAAGCAGTTAGCCAGCAGGCCCACGGTGTGCAATACACTCAAAGGGCCGTCACCTTCCTTGAACCCAGTGGCCAAACTAAGTCCAGAACAACTTCTCCTGTACAAGTCAATATTTGGATAGACCACATGGGTGGAGTATTCTTCATAAAATCCAGACCAGCAGCCGACCCGCCTTATTGTCTTCCCTATGAAGCCGCCGTCTGTATTGACCCAAAGTATACTTATCGAGCCGGTCCAGGATATCATGCACACAGGCTCGGGCCACCCGCTCCGCCTCCTGTTGCTCCTCATCTGAGTCCCACACTGTTTGCTGGTGCAATAAGGCATCCTCAGCATCTCGCAGTTCCCGGAGAAGCGGCTTTCTGACCCCATAAGTGAGGCCCATACACTGACCCCTTATAACCGCCTTCAGGGCTTCCCACTTAGTGGAGTAGGGCATGGACCCCCCCTGCCAGTTGAACTCCAGGTAACTATCAAGTGCACTCTAGACCGATTACCTCGCAATCGGGTCCTGCAAAAGATCCCCCGGCATCCCCCAGGTCCGAGGGCGGGCAGGCCGCCCCTCCCACGTCACCGTGCACGCCACAGGGGAGTGGTCAGACAAAAACCGAGCCTGATGTGTAATTGCCAACGCGATGGTAGCATCAGTGTTTGCAACTAGAATCCTGTCCAGCCTGCTATGTGTGTTTGGGAGAAACGGGTATAGAGCTTCAGGGTCGGGTGTCGCTGGCGCCATTAATCCACCACCCCCAGGTTCCTCATCACTGCGCCCAACTATTTAGTCATGCGCGGCTTTGTGCCCTCTCGGCGGGGAGGGGGGTGTGACGGTACAACACCGGATCCAGTACGCAGTTGAACTCCCCCAACCAAAATAGAGGGGCCTCTAAATCCGGGACCACTACCTCCTGCAGTGCTAGGAAGAAACCAGGGTCGTCCACGTTAGCGGCATAAGAATTCAAAATCGTGACATCCCTCCCATCCAATTTCGCCCTCAAAAGCAAATATCTACCCTGCGCATCTGCCTCCATATATTGGATAGCAAAGGGGACCCCGGGCGCCACCCAAATAAGTACCCCCCTAGCATAGGAGGAGAAGGAGGAGTGAAACAATTGGCTTTGCCACTTTCTCCCCAATTTACGGGCACCTTCTTCCTCCAAGTGGGTCTCCTGAAGGCATGCAATAGAGACATTGTGTCTGCAGAGGAAGGAAAGGAGCCTATGCCTCGTAGCACACGTGCCGAGCCCCCTCACATTCCACGTCAAAAACATATAGCCCATGACCAATCGCTGGGCCCCCCCAGGGCCCCCTCATCACATCCATCAATCCTTCCAGTCCGTGCCCGTACTGTAATACAACTGATGCCAATAACAACCCCCCCCCCCCCCCCGCCCCCCCACAGCCCCACTCCCCCCCCCCCCCCCACGAGCAATATTCCTGCAACAACCAAACATGCCGAAATGCCCTTCCCCCGCTGGTGCTAGGACGTACACAGCAACCCCATCTCTACAAACCTAAAAAGCAAAAGAGAATCCCCTCCCCCAACTACCCCCCCCCCCCCCCCCCCCCCCCACCCAACCGCCCAGCAGGACCCACCCTCCACTCCCCACCCCAGCTCCACAAGAAGCAACACTCATCCAGACCAGGACTCCCATCTAGACACCCCGGTCCCCTCCCCGACTCATATCAAATTCCCACCCACTCCCCCGAACCCCCTTACTGTCAAGCTAGTGTCCAGCTACATGATCAGCGTCCAAAAGCGGCATGGGGCTCAGCTCCACCCTGCGAAAGTCAGCCTGGGTCGAGCCCAGTCGCCCTGGCCATCTCCGGGATTGTTGCACCCGTCAGGTCGTCCCCCTCTTCAGTAGGCAGCAGGGTGTCCGGCACAGGATTTGTCCCGGGGAAGCAGGTTGTGACGCACCCCGGGCCAGGGGCGACTTCGGCAAATCCATGCGAAGGGAACCATCTTCTCCCACAGTGACCCGATCGCCCTCCGCGCTGCCATCCGTGCGGGAACCTTGTCGCCTTCTCCGGCTGCGTCGCCTCCGTGGTCTGGTCCCCCACTTGCTCCGGTCTCTTGCCCGTTCCTCGGGGGGCAGGTCATCTCCTCGAATCTCGAGCCACTCCCATACTTCTACAGGATTTTCAAAGAAGTGGGCTTTCCCCTGAGAGAGGACCTTAAGCTTTGCCGGGTAGAGCAGCATGTACTGGAGCTTCATCTCCCAAAGCTTTTGCTTGACTGCCAGGAAGGACTTGCGCTGTTCCTGGACCAACTGCGTATAGTCCGGATAAATGGAGATCTTTGAATTCTTAAACGTGAGGTCGTTGGACTCCCGTGCAGCTTTTAGGATGCAGTCCCTATCCTGGTAATTTAGGATCTTGGCTATGAGAACTCTCGGTGGGGCACCAGGCCTGGGGGGAGGAACCAGCGCCCTGTGCGCCCTCTCGATCACAAAAACGTCCGACAGGCCTGTAGGACAGAGCACCGTACGAATCCAATGTTCCAGAAAAAGTTCCGGGTTACCCGCCTCTGCCCTTTCCGGGAAGCCCAGCACCCGTACGTTACTGCGATGTGCCCTCCTTCCGCCTCTTCGGCCCTCCATTCTTGAGCCTCCGCCATGGCCGACAACTGTGAGGCCGTCTTCTTGAGGGATGCGACCTCCCCCTGCAGCTGGGCGATATTACTTTCCGTGACTTTGTCGGCCACCTTGCACAGATCAGTCCGCAGGAGGTTCACATCAATGGAGACCGTTTCTATCTGCCTCTCGAGCGCCGAGTGCGACCCCTGTATGGCCTTCAGCAATTCCGCGCGCGACGGCTCCCCCGGGTCCGGTCCCCCCTCCCATCTGCCTCCAGCGCCGACCAGGCCTGATTCCCCCCCCCCCCCCCCCCCACCGCAGCTGTAACGGCGGCCAGGAACAAGGGGGGGGGGGGGGCCTCCGTCCTCAGTCCCACAACTCGCACAAGTCCCGGTGGCACTCTGACCCCTCCGGCGCCCCAGGAGGGCCAGGAAATCAGCTCCTGAATTGTGCGCACTCCCGGACCAGGCCGCTATCACGGGCCTCGATTAGTGCCAGAACGGGCGCAGCAGCTCCCGGTCACAGGTGTCCTCTGATCGTCCTCCTCCCACCTCGCAATGGCCGCAGAGAGAGCTCCACACGGTCAGATGTCGTGGGGTAGTAGAACAAGCACCGAGGTGGGCAGGCAGGATCACATTTACATGATTTTAACGGCGGCCGGCAGGGAGCCGAAGGAGCTCACGTCCTGTCAGCCATGCTGCTTGGCCACGCCCCCCACAACTCTGCATTTTAATGGCTGCTCCCACTCAGGAGTTCTCAGCTTGTGCAGCTGCAAGTATTTAGGACAGGTAAGTAAAGTAAATCCTTGTGATATTAAATGGAGAAACTGCTTCCATATTTCCTGATATGCATCATCCTGTTGCATCAAAGACTAGGAGAATCGCTCCATTCCCAAAATATGCCAAAGCCTGTGTAACCAATTTAGTCTAGTCAGTATCTTCCCCGTTCCCCATAGTGCTAATATTGATTGGAGTGCTGACCCCAGTGCCAACGCTGCATGTCTACCTCGTCTACAGCGTATCGGGGTAAGTGAGTGAATTAGGGAGAACTAGGCAGTTTGGTGGCAAAGTGCATGTCAATGTCGTGTAATACTTCTTATACACAGCTCCCTCCAGTTGGAGGAAGACTCTCCGGTGCTCTGCGTTCCAATGACAATGAAGTCTAAAGGCCTCGTCGACGAGCGCGCCATCGACGACGGAACCGTCGACGAAGGTACCGTCGACTAAACCATTGTCTACTATTAAAATTCAGTTGTCGACGACGCCATTGTCTACGCCATGGAAACAATCGGACTTGATTTCTCCGTTGTCAGCTGCCAGCCAGCCACCTACAAAAAAGAGCACGAAACAACCTATAACCCCTGATTTAACATCTCCAAGTAGGGTGCAAAAGCTACCCCCCGTCACATATTTTACAGGACGAGGAATCAGATGAAGACCAGTACGGACAGGCCAACAGTCCTTCGGATCTCATAGTAAAGTGCCAAAGCACCGATGAAGAGGGAGATGAGATGGTTTATACAGAAGAGGCTGAACGTTCGCATGTCCAGACGGAGGTTACACCTATGGTTTGCCTTCCGGTGTGTAGTTTCAGACTAACGGTTCTTGATCCAAGACTATAAGCAGCGCTTTCCTGAACCAACCACTGCCCCTTCAACGGAAGCAAATCCAGTTACATCTGGACCGACACCATCCTCACGTCCTAGACCATCACCTTTGGTGATCCGTCAGGAAAAAGAACAAGTGCACAATGTCCCGTCTTCTGACGATGAAGTCTAAGAACCAGAAAAGGGAGAGGTTCGGGACGACCAGTCCGACCATAGGGATGATGAGGACTACATCGCTCCATCTCCGGGCACTCCGGAAACCCACTACCTCGGACTCACCGCCAGTGGACATTGGCGGATTTCACAATTTGGTGGAGAGCGGCCACAAGATTCCATATGAAAATAGAATCCCATGAAATAGACTGGTTCCTATATGATTTTAAAGACCCCGTTAGGAAAACAACAAGATCAATTCCTATCATTGAGCACATATGGGAACAGGGTAAACGGCTGATGCAGACACCAGCCTCGGTCTCCGCAGTAGTTCCACGGCTGGACAAAAAGTATAAGGCACCAACAACAGCAGCAGCCTGCCTTACTGGGCATCCCAAGCCAGATTCTGTTGTTACCCAGGCAGCACAAAAGAACTCTAGGAATCCGGCATCCCCATTGTCAGCTCCACCGGACAAAGAGGGCAGGAAGCTTGACAGTATTGGCAAACGCTTTTCCACCACGTCGGCCATGACTGTGAAAGTGGCTAATTCCATTGCGCTTCTAGGCCGCTACAATAGGCAATTGTGGGAGGATATTGCCCCGTATCTGGCGTAACTACCAGATAACTTGAAAGAGGAAGTACAATCGCTCCTTAAGGAAGGCCAAACAGCGGCATCAGAAATTATCGATTGTGCCGTAGATGTGGCTATGACCGGCTTCAGACAGCTAGCAGGGGCCGCGGTCTTGCGAAGGCAGGGGTGGCTTAAGGCTACATCCTTTAGCCAAGAGGTCCAAACCAAGGTACTGGACATGCCCTACGACGGCCAACACCTTTTTGGGGAAAAAATCGATGAGGCCCTGCAAACGATCAAAAAAGATACGGATACGGCACGAGCGCTGGGCACATTGCAGTTTAAGACCCAGTCCTTTCGAGGGAGCTGAGGTAGAGGTCAATCCTCTTAGAGGTTCTTACCAGAGCAAATCCTCATATTCCTATAACCAAGGCAGATCGCAATATCAACAGCAACAAGGTCGTCAGACCTCGTATGGAAGGTCTAACTACAGGGGAAAAAATCAGAGGAAAACCGCTGGCGGACGCCAATGACCTTTCCCAACAGCCAGTCCGTCCACAATTTCATTTTTTCAAACTTGGAGGAAAACTAACACACTTCCTCGACAATTGGAGATCAATTACAACGGATCGGTGGGTGCGCCAATTGATCCATTTCGGACATTCGTTAGAATTCAATTCAATTCCCCCGACTACTCCTCCTCGCAAGCTTCAACACAGGCGTCTACGATTACTCCTTCAAGAGATCTCTTCAATGTTACAGAAAGGAACAATATAGCAAGTACCAGCAGCTCACAGAGGAAAGGGATTCTATTCCCGCTTCTTTCTAATACAAAAGAAAGGGAAGAAATGGAGGCCCATCCTAGACCTCCGGGCACTCAACACATTCTTGAAGAGTCCATCGCTCCGTATGGTGACTATCCAAGAGATCTTGGGGTCGCTAGAGGAAGGAGACTTTATGACTTCTTTAGACCTGCAAGACGCATATTACCACATCCCTATTCACAAAGGCCTCAGGAAATTCCTCAGATTTGCAGTGGCAGGTCAGCACTATCAATTCTGTGTCCTCCCATTCGGCCTAAAGTCGGCACCCAGAATTTTCACCATGTGCCTCTCCCCAGTGGCAGCCTTCCTACGTCAACAAGGACACCAAGTCTTCCCATACCTGGACGACTGGCTGGTAAAAGCACCATCTTTGAAAGGCGCAGTCAAGTCCTCCAGCGCCTGTCTCAATCTTTTCCAGCAACTGGGTCTGACGCTCAATCACGAGAAGTCAACCTTACAGCCCTCCCGAGTTCTTACCTTTCTCAGAGCGACATTGGATACGGAATGTTCCAAAGCATTTCCATCTCAGGAAAGGAAGCACAAACTTATCACTCTGGCCACCGCAGTTGCCTCGAGAAAATTTGCCGGTCCGTACTTTCAAGTCCCTCATGGGGATGATGTCCTCGTGTATCCTGCTTATTCCACACTGTCTGCTCAGAATGCGCCCTCTGCAGGAAGCCTTGACCAGGCAATGGACTCAGAGCACAGGCTCTTTCGAGGATCGCATTGTGATAACACAGCAAATGTCCAAGGCCTTGCTATGGTGGAGGTCGTCCAAAAACCTCTCGCAAAGACTAACATTCCTACAGCCTGCAGCCCCACATGTGATAACTACGGACGCCTCCCTAGAGGGTTGTGGAGCGGTCCTTCAAGAGCTGCAGATCAGCAGCAAGTGGACAGACCAGGAAAAGCAGCTCCATATCAATCTCCTGGAGCTGAGAGCAGTTTTTCCATCTATGCAGGCTTTCCTACCGCGCATCCAGAACTCCCCAGTGCTTGTCAGGACTGACAACACTACGACAATGCACTACTTGAACAAACCGGGAGGAACGCGTTCGCTCACACTATCTCGCGAATCGCAGAAAATCTGGAACTGGCTTGTGCTCCACAGTATCACGCTGTCAGCGGAGTATGTCCCAGGCAAGGACAACAACCTAGCAGATGCTCTAAGCAGACAGATCGCTGTCCCACGAATGGGAGCTAGAACAAGAAGTGCTGGATCACATCTTTTTCGGAATGGGGAAGACCTCAGATCGAACGTTTTGCCACCTGGGAGAGCGCCAAATGCCGCAAGTTGGCATCCCCAATTGCGGTCACTCGGAAATGCATTTTCCATCGCATGGCGCAACTTGTTTGCGTACGCATTTCCGCCATTTCCCCTGATACCAAGAGTCCTCCGAAAAATGAAGACCGAACACTGCACCCTGATTCTGATTGCCCCGTTCTGGCCGAGGCAGCATTGGTTCACTGACCTCCATCGCTTCTCAGTCCACCCGCCAATCCGTCTGGGCCAACATCCGTCCCTGCTCACGATGTCCAACGGCCAGGTACAGCACCCGAATCTGAAATCTCTCAGATTATCGGCTTGGCTCCTGAGTACCGAGAGTTCTGCCAACTAGACATTCCGCAGGAGTGCAAAGATGTCCTCGCGAAAGCAAGAGCAGAGAGCACAAATAATACCTATTCATTAAAATGGAAACGCTTTTGCATTTGGTGTAAGGACAAAGATCTACATCCCTTTAAGGCTACTCCGGAGCAGGTACTTCCATATCTGCTACACCTGGCACAGGCGGGGCTTGCGCATGCCTCTATCAGAGTACATTTGGCAGCAATTTCTCGCTTTACAAGAACTTCAAAAGGACCATCTCTCTGGTCACACCGGTTAATAAAACAATTCCTTAAGGGGCTTTACAGATCCTTTCCTCGCCCACAGAGAGTTCCACCAACATGGCATCTTAATGTGGTCCTCAACCAGTTGATGAAGCACCCCTTCGAGTCTATTCACAGAGCAGATGTCAAATACATCTCCTGAAAAACGGCCCTTCTATTAGCCCTGACCTCAGTAAGAAGGGTCAGCGAACTACAGGCTCTTTCCATACAAAATCCCTTCATGCAGTTCAAGGAAGACAGAGTGGTTTTTAGAACTAACCCTCGATTTATTCCTAAGGTCCCGTCGGACTTTCATCTGAATGAACCTCTAGTCCCCCGAACTTTCTTCCCAAATCCCAGCACTGCAGCTGAAAGGTCCCTGCACTCTTTGGACCTGAAGAGGTGTCTTAAATTTTACCTCGATAAGACGAAACATTTTAGGAAAACGAACCAGCTTTTCATCGCTTTCAGTAGACCACGAAAAGGCATGCCGCTTTACAAGCAAAGTATCTCACGATGGATATCTTCGGCAATTGCCTTTTGCCACGACAAAGCAGGACGTCCGTTACACTCCAAAGTAAGAGCTCATTCTACAAGAGCTGTGTCCACATCAGCGGCGCTCTTTGCTGGGGTGCCAATATTTGACATTTGCAGGGCAGCGACCTGGAAGTCGCCACATACCTTCACCAGGCACTACTGCCTGGATACGGAACGGATGCAGCAGTAGGCCAGGCTGTGCTTCGCCATCTATTCCAGTGAGGTGAGCCTTCCTCCTTCCCGCCATCCTTTGCTGGTATGCACATTTATTTACTTATTCCTTGTTACTTGTTGATGGCTTTTAGTCGTGTGATATGTATTCTCAGACTACTGTATGCTGTTCCATCAGAAATGTGCAAAATGTACTGCTTACTACTCTGATTCAGGCATGGGAATCTATGAAAGACACCCATAATACTGGATAAGAAATGCGTTACTTACCTGTAACTGCAGTTATCCAGTATTGGTGTCTTTCATAGAATCACACGCAACCCTCCCGCCTCCCCTGGAAGGACTCACTTCTCTCTCTAACAAGTATTACGCCTACCTAGCTTGGTGCATACGAAAATCTGAGAGACTGAGGCTCCTGACAGGAAGGTTCTAGAGGGAGGTGGTAGCTGACTGGCTATCTTCTGGAGTTTGGTCCTTTTTACAAAAGGACATAGGCTGCTAAGGCAAGGCCCTTAGGCCTACTTTTCTCTATGTATGTCTATAGGACATTACTTTTCTATGTACCGGAGACTCCCGTCTCGACGACGGGGAATGATTCAGGCATGTGAATCTATAAAAAACACCAATACTGGATAACGCATTTCTTCCTTTCCAGGCACAAACGTATCCAGAATTTCCAAATGTTATTGTATCTGTAATGAGTGCCCGGTGCCCAAGACGCTTTGAGGAGAGTTGCAGCCGAAGACGAAAGTCCTGAGATTTCGTTAGATCTCCCGACACTTTCCAAGCAAGAAGGTAGAAACTCCCTCTTTGGGTTAGGAGATGGGAATCTCCATTTACGTCTGTAAGGAGGTTCTCTAGAGAAGGGATTAGAAAGGGAAGATCGCAAGCCAGTTCGAGAGTGGTGGGGAACCATGCCTGGGATGGCCAGAACGGAGTTATCAGGACAAGAGAACACTCATCATGTCTCACTTTCTGTAAGACTCTTTGGATCATGGCAAAGGGAGGAAAGGCATATGCGTTGATCCTTGACCAGGGTTGTAGGAAGGCATTCACCACTAGAGCACTGACGTCCGACATCCAGCTGAGACGTGAGACTGGCTCGCAAAAAGGTATTTTTCGAAAGTCCCCCAAATCTTGTTCAGGGAACTGAAAACAAAGGCATTGAGCTTCCAATCGCTGTGACCAACAGGAATCTGGAATTCCAATCGGCAGAGATGTTCGATTTCCCTGGAAAGTATTCCGCTCTGAGGGCAATTTTGTGTTCTAGACAGAACATCCAGAGTCTCCTGGCTAAATTGGAGAGATCGGCAGATTTGGTACCGCCCAAACGATTGATGTAAGCAACAGCAGACATATTGTCCATTTTCAAAATTACCTACCTCCCTTGGAGGGAATGTTTGAAGCTCATAAGAGCATAAAGGCCAGCCATTAGTTCCAGAAAATGTATGTGGTGAGATGATTCTTCTTGAGACCAGATCCCTCCTGTGTTCCGGTCCAAAAGGCATGCACCCCAACCGTGAAGGGAAGCCTCTGATTCCAAGACAAAATCTGGTTCCGGACCAAAGCTTTGCTGTTCCAAGATTCTACGTTGTTCAGCCACCAGACTAGTTCTGATTTGGCTTCCTGATCCAGGGTAATCCGATCTTTGGACCTTAGGGCTCTCCCTTTTATCCTTTGTAAGGCCCGATAATTCAGAGGGCCTGGAAAAATCGCCTGAATAGAAGATAGAAGACTTAAGTCTGGCTAGTTCCCTCAATGGAAGCTCTTTTTGTCTCAAAATGTCTCATCTCTTTCTTGATCTTTGATATTTTGGTGGAAGGTAGAAGACACTTGGAGGTATCCAGGGTGAATCCGAGGAACTCCAGTGACTTTGAGGGAGTCAGGATAGACTTTTTATAATGAATCTTAGACTTTAGAAGATTCATGACTGTCTCCAGCTCTAGGAGAATTTGTTGAAGGTCTTGAGACCTTATCAGAATGTCGTTGAGATAAATGATGAGGCGAATACCTCTTTCTCTCAGGAAAGAGGCAACCGTCCTCATGACCTTGGTAAAACACCATGGGGCAGAAGAAAGTCTGAACTGAAGTGCCTGGAACTGATCAAGATGATTTTTCCACATAAATGTGAGGAAAGGTTGATGGATTACGGCCATAAGAATGGTGAAATATGAGTCTTTTAAATCTAGTTTGTCCAACCAGTCTTCTTTCAAGAAGAGGTCTCTCAGGAAGTGGATGCCCTCCATCTTGAAATGTCTGTAGACTAGAAAATGTTGAGATTTTTAAAATTTATTACAGGTCTCCAACCTTTCCCTTTTTTTCTCTACGAGGTATAATGTACTTATGGATGTTGAAGTATCCAAGGGAACCTCTATTATTGCGCCTTTCTGGAGCATAGAGGATATCTCCTTCTATTATTTTTTGTTTCTCCAAGGAGAGGGGTATGTCTCTAGGGAAGGGTGATTGAAAGGGAACCTGTACGAAATCTATCTTAAAGCCTTTGACCGTGTTCAGGGCCCATGGGTCTTGAGTTATTAATTTCCAATTCTGGAAGAAAAAAAAGCTTGTCTGCCTCCCACCTTTAAGGGGAAAGAAGGGTGTGGGGGGGGGGGGGAGAGGAGGTCTTGGTGGATTGGAGTTGAATGAGCCATGGGATCTCGATCCTCTTGAACGAGTTCCTCTCCCACACTGGGGGTAGAAGGTAGGGGTGTTGAATTGTTGGTATCCCCGTCCAAAGCCACAGTATCTTTGATAGGGCCTCTGGTTAAATCTGCCGGAAGAAAGGCCCCTTCTTCTTGAGCCTTGCCTAGGGCTGTAAAAGTTGAGACCTATTTCCAAGTGACTTTGAGTTTTTCCCCGAAAAGAAGTCCTTTTGGATTTGAAGATGGCTCTTTATCAGCCATATCGGAAAGCTTGGGATCAATTTTGTAGAGAATTAGTCTACGCCTATCAGCGTTGATGCTTGCATTAGCGTTGCCTAAGAGTATTAGTGCTCTTTGGCTACAGCCTCTGACAGACCGATACAATATGCCTTTACAGTTTACACATCCGTCATATGACGATATCAATAGCATGGAACTCAGTAGTTTATGATTAGTATTCTTTAGCCATGTCTAGATAGGCGGAATGTGTACTAGAGTTTGGTGTATGTAAAGACATCTTGTATCTGTCTGGCTTTTTTACTCTACTTTTTATATATTGTCCGATTAAACTTTAATGTATTGTTTTATTAATTTTGAGAGATCATGTACATTGATTGTTTGGTCACTTATTGATGAGAATATCGTTATGATTAATGTATGTGTAATTTTTAATCTTTGTTAGTGGTTTCCCCTGCTGTATAAGGTCCAATCTTCAGGTGTGGTATGGAAGCAAGTTGAAAGAGTGTAATATCTGGTTGTGTGGTAATCGGTCTGTAATGAAATTTAGCCAAAGGGATTTTTCCTTTTCACTGTATAAGTGCACTATTCCTTTTGGGTATTAAGGGGCCCCTCTTTCCCAAAATGTTAGTATAAATTGGCAGCCTGGAGCAGAATGCTCCCCATGTCCTATAGCTATTCAATAATTCTCCAACCGGCAGATTTCTTCCCTCCTCCTGCCTTGTAATTCTCCACAAGGCAATATCTCCCAGAGCCTGAGCCAAGGTTCATGGATCGTTCACACTATATATTCTTGTTAAAACCATCTACACTTAGTTATTTGCATCTCTTTTGTAGTATACCGCCTATGTTTCCTGTACTGCGGAATCCTCATCCATTCCGGATCTCCGACTCTCCGCTACTCTGATCCTCCAGTCCCAGCATACATGGCTAATTTCTAAATCCTCCCGCTACAGTAGCTGTACTATTATCCGTTTTGACAAATTTGTCAAAACATGCTTGCACTGTCCTGTGGCCTTTTCTTTCATCTTTTCTCCAATGTTATATTTTGTACTGTTGTGCTACATAAAATTCAGTAAAAAAATATTTGTAAAAAAATGGTGTGTGGTACAAGTGGGGCCATTTCGCAGAAGAAAATAGATGTCCTCTCATACCCACCTAATCCTGCAACGCAACATGGACCCCATCGGCAAACACACGTACAAAATCAACTACCCACCATCACTCACCAAAAAAGCCGCCAAACGCTTTAAACACAACTTCCTTAGGTCACACTCGGAAACGCCCTTTGCTGACACCTACTTCTCACCGGTCAATGGATCCCTGAACACCGATATCATCTTCCACACCACACGCAGAGCTCAATGGAGAAAAGCGTTCTTCTCCCTACTCACCGTCTCCTCCGCTAGAAAATCCGTCCATAGCCTAACTCTCACTATCTCACCATCCCAAGTCTTTCCAGGCAGAGCCACCATCACTATTTACAATAACGGGATTGTCCTATCACAAGCCACAGACAGGAACCTGGAACTGCTAGACAACATGTTCCCCACCTTCAAAGAACACCTTTCCAATTCACGGACAAACACTCATATCTCCCCCAGTCCCTCCAACCATGACCTCACAGCTACATACACTCCAATCAGGAACACACCTACCACCCCTGACCTCCCATCCTCTACCCACAACCCCACAATCCCAACTCTGCATTCCATCACAGACACAGATCGCTCCCCCTCATACGCCGCTCTTTCCCCCGCCCCTTCTACCATCTTGCGGACCTCCACACACGCCCTCAACACTCCTATAACACCTACAGCGGGCATTAACACCCCGCTCGCCGCTGACAGCACAGTTCCCACCCATAACACACCTAACTTAGTCCAGCACCAGAATAGCACGCATTCTGACAATTCCCCCCCTTTATCCCCCCCCCCCCCCATTCTCAGTCCTCACTACCCTCCAACCAACTGCGCAGAACATACCCCTTCTTCTAACTTAACTCCCCCTCCCCTCAACAGGACCTTCTCCAACCCCACTTCCCCTCCTACACTCAGCCCCCACTACCCTCCGTACACCCCCTCCACGGCTACCAGTCTCCCAGTCTACACCTTGTCCCCCCCGCCTACCACCAATGCCCCCACACAACACCGACCTCCTCCCTACCGCATCCACACCCCTCCCGTACAAAACATCTCACATCCCTAACCCCTCCCCACACACCAACACAACGCAGACCTGCTCGAACACCAGCCCTCCCTCCCACCTGCACTCGAATACCCTGGCCAGCCATTCACCCCTGACTACCACTACCACTCCCACTCCCACCACCTACCCCACGATGGAATACATCACGGCCACCCTCACTCAGATCAAAGAAGACATTCACGCCATCAAAGAACTACTCTCCACACGCCTCATACACCGCCCACCCACCTCCACCCCTCCTCCCAAATTGTCTCCTACTCCGCCCGCGGACCCCCACCCTCATCACGCCCCACACCAGGCATCATTCCCTGCTCATAGGCACAGCTACTGCCCTCGTCCCCCGCATCGCCCCTGCAACCCCTCACACATCTACACCTCCCCGCAAAAATTGTCCCCCACCCCGCCGACTAACTCTCGCACTCAGCTCTCCCCCATTCTCACATCAATCCCAGCTCTTAATCGCAACAACCGCCCTCGCCGCACCCACGACTCTGCTTCTGACCTCGACACACTCACCCTTCTCCGCTCCTATGACCCAGCCCTCCAAACCCACACAAGCACCCCACAACGCAACATTCCCACAATACACCCAAATCCCCTTAGACCACCTACACTCAATAGCAGATTCTCCATCCCCAATAACCTTAGAAAAGTCCCTCGCTCGCTAGATCCACCCAACACCCTTTACACACCCCGTCTCAAATGCGCTCTTCTCAACTGCAGATCGGCCACGAAACACTCAGCAGCCATTGCTGAGCTTCTCTTATCGCGTGACCTTGACCTAATCATCCTGACTGAAACGTGTCTAACTGAACATTCGACACCCATAATGGACATTCTGGTTCCCCCCAACTACCACATTATCAGACTCGACAGAACAGGCCAAATAGGTGGCGGAATCGCATGCATATACAGGAACAACCTCACTGTTCAGAAAGTCAATTCCACATCCCTACCATCACCAACATCCTGGGAATACATCTGCCTAGACATTATCAGTGAGGGCAAACAGATATGCTCTCTTCACAGCATTTACCACCCACCTAGGGACAACCGCACCTTTTCCCAACAAATCATGGATTTGATCTCAACCAATTCCGGACGCCAGATCACGCAAATATACCTTGGTGACTTCAACCTCCACTGGAATGACCGCAACGACGCGATGGTAAATAGTCTTAAAAACTTCCTCGAGGCCCTTAATCTCACCCAAATATGCAACAGCCCGACCCACAAGAAGGGCTCTACCATCGACCTGATCATCTCCAAAGAGGACTCTATCAAACTCGAATCCATCCAACCCTGTGACTGGTCAGATCATCATATTATCACATTCTTTATCAACGAAAAAGTCAAAGTCAACCCGGCGCAACTCTCCAAGCCCAAAATCTGGAAAAGAGACTTGAAAAAGCTCAACCCAGGCTCTCTGCCCCCTAACAGTCGCAATCTCCTACTCCCTCCGGCAGGCGCCTCGGACGTCCAAACACTGACTGACCACTATATCAACACTATGACCTCTATAATTAATGAGGTTGCACCTATGCAGCTAAAAAGAGTCTCTACTAAATGCTCCAAACCATGGTACGACGGGAGTCTTAACGAAGATAGAAGAGACATGCGAATGGCAGAACGGACCTGGAGATCAGCCCCCTCCGCAATGCACCTAAAGACTTCTTCAGCCTCCAACTTAACCAAGCCAAAAAACGCCCGAGAAAACTGTTTGAGCTAATCAAATCGCAATCCAAGGAACAACCACAACCACTCAATTCTGGGCGTGAGGCACCCTCCTGTGAAGACTTCGCTGCCTTCTTTATCCAAAAAACTGACAAAATAAAAAGCGATCTCCTCATTGACGCAAGCCTCCACTCCAAACCCAAATGCCTAGCACCCGTTGAACCAAAAAACCACCTAGCGTTCAGAAAGCAGCTTAAAACGTGGATATTTGACAAATAATCCTCCTCCTCCTCCTAAGCGCCTTGAAACCCTCTGGGTATGTAGTGCGCTATACAAATTTTATGACTTGACTTGACTCTCTATCTCCAACCTTGTTCAATCTAGTCATGGAACCTCTCACCACCTTGCTACAAGCAACCAATGTACACTTTCACATGTACGCCGATGACACCCAACTCTACCTCAAATTGCAATCACCCAATGACATCCTGCTCCTGAACTCAACGATCAGAAGCACCCAATCCTGGCTTGCCGACAATCACCTCAAACTCAATGCCCTGAAAACAGAGTTCCTTCTGATCTCACCACCAGCGAAGATTTCCACCACTCAACAATGGCTTAAACTCCTAACCGCACTCAAGGTCCAACCCACCATCGTGGACTCAGCAAAATCTTTAGGCATAACACTCGACACCAATCTCAACATGCAACAACATATCAACAAGGCTACAAAGGGAGCGAACTTCCAGATCAATACCCTGAGGAAACTTAAACCCTACCTTCCAGCCAAAGACTTCCAAATTGCGGTACAAGCACTAGTCATCCCACGAATTGAATACGGCAGCACCGCCCTCTGCGGACTCCCACTAACTACAACCGCACCACTAAAAGCGTCTCTAAATGCTGCAGCGAGACTCATCACTGGGTCAAAAAAGCACTCCCACATTACCCCTGACTTGAAGTCCCTGAATTGGTTGCCTTTTGAAGCCAGAATACATCTGAAAATCGCCTGCATGACACACAAGGCGGTACACCTAAACTCACCCGGCTACCTTGCTCAAACTGACAATCTCTGGGGGAATCAGAAACACGAGAGGCACAAACAATCTTCTGCTGAAACCTCGAAGATTCAGGAAGGAAAAAACATACAAGCGCTCCTTCTCAGGAATGGCGCCTAGGATTTGGAACTCACTCCCTCCCGAAACCAGGCTTATCTCCTCCACTACACTCTTTAAAAAAGAAGTAAAAGCTATCCTCATGGCTAAATACACTTGAACTACTATCTCGAACCCTATTAACACCCTGCACTGATCTGCATTACTTGCTTAACCCCTTTACTTATTTGTATGAGTTGCCTTAGCACTCACATGATTGGCCTTGCAGCCACCTATTTGTATTATTTGTACTGTATGATCTACTGATTTACCTATTTGACTTTGTTCCCTCATGTACCCTTCTGTACTGTGTGATCTATTGATTTACCTATTTGACTTTGTTCCCTCATGTACCCTTCTATGTTAAGCGCTGATATCTGCGAAGATCTTGTTCGCGCTATATAAAACTTTGAAATAAATAATAAATAAATGTTTGTTTTTCCCTATTTAGATTACCCCTTATTCTGATCTGGCAGCGGTCAGAAGACATTGCAAGACTAACTATTGAAAACCTTTTAAAATCTAGTCGGTCTGTCTATTGGTCATAAAAAATCCCCATCCCATCAACAAACCTATATGAAGGCTGTGTTAGCTCTGCAAAATGTGTTCCTTCTCTTTAAGAAGCTAATTTACTTGGTCAGTTCATTGTATGCAGTCAAGTGATAAAATGTGGTTTGTGGTTCTTTGCTGAATGATAACTTGGTGACCATTTTAGTCTTTAAAGTATACCAAAAAATGTGATGCATTGGATGCTTGCTGTGATCTCAGCCACTTGTAATTACTTGGCTGCAAACCAGTCCATTGTTGTTATTTTTTGCACACCGTGCCACCTCTGCCATTTGCAAATCCGCCTTGATCCTGCTCCATTCGAAACAGTTTGCTTAGTAAGGTACTTGCTGAACCAGAGCACATGCAACCCATGTCCCGTTTCACCCTATTTGGGGCTTCTCAGTCTGGTGCAGCTTGTTTCCAGTGGTAAAGGCAATGGTTTTATGAAGATTTTCATGATTCTTTAAATGCCTCAGGAAAATGACTTCTAAGATGCTGGCCAGGATGGGAGCTGAATATTGCCAAAGGTACTGCTCCGAAAATTCACACCTGTTCGCATAGCCAATCTTCATCACTTTATTTTGAGGAAAAGCAGTAAAAGCTGTCAGATGTACTGTTATTGTTTTGTTAACGAACATTGTGCACATTTCTTGTCTGGGCACATCCTTCTTTTAGAAATTGATGTCCGATTTCTATATACATCTGAGAAGATTGTTCCTTGCATTTTCAAAAATCAGGGTTGCCTCAAAGAGCTTGCCCCCTTGGATAAAAATAACAGCTGTATAATCCTCCTGAAAAATGCATACCTTTTTCAAAATGTTGCAGCTTAACCTCCAAACTATCCATAGCTTGCTTGATTCATGCATCGTACCTTGTTGGCAAAAAGCAGAGTGGTTCCTTCTAGGGAAACTTGGCACCCTAACCCCCTTTATAAAGTCCAATAAAAGCACGTGGGCAAATATTCTTCAAAGTTCTATTGTTGAAATTTTAAAAACAGCTAACCAGAGATCTCTTAATTCATTTGTGAAGCATTATTGCTTAGAAACCGGTTTTGCTTAGGTGGAATTTTTTCCTTGTGTGGCATAGTTATGGGTCTCCAACCAGTAGCTCTGATTCTACTGGTAGCTCGTCAACACCCTTGAAGAAGCTCTCAAGTGAAGCTCAGCCCAGTGCATCATTCAAGTTAAAGAAGACGGTGCTGCTAATCTGAAGACGCTTAGAATGTCAGCCCGCCAAACCAATGGAAATGCCTCGTTCTAAGATGCATACTAACATTGTTGAACGTATGTATACACTCTCATTGTAGTAAAGTCACAAGGAGATTGGTGATGTTGGCTAAGTTATACCAGTCACAATATCTGTGTGAACAAAGGGCAATGAAAATAGTGGCAGGCACAAGAGTCTGTTCTTGGCATATTAGTATTCCTTGCATAATAGTTGCCATCCATGACATATTATGAGCCTTCTTGTTCTGTTTGTAAATACTGGCAGCCATCACCGACATATTGTGAGCTTGAACGACCTAATTTTGTGCACCCCTGACATAACTGGCCGCCACTGGCTAATAAAGGCCTTCTGGTGTCCAACCTTTGCAAAATGGTACCTCTGTGATCATTATTGGCACGTTATAGGCATGCTTGGTGTTATGGAAGGCATCCATGACATGATCGTAAAGCTTGAACATTTAAATCCGATTCTGTTTAGAATTTGCATATGTGAGTACTTAATGAATATGACAAGCTGATGTTTGGAGAGCACGTATTGGCTAAAAAGTAAACTAGGTATTTAAAGCAAAACATTTTTTTTTTTAAAGAAAGTTTGTTGGCCTAAAATGGAACAGGTATGCGATAGAATGTTTTTTTTTCTTTTCAGCAGCTGTTATGCTGATGAATACATGGTTGCATTTCCAAAACCTATTAAAAGCTGCTAGTTGAATGGGAATTCAAGCTGCACTGGGGAGATCTCTTGCTGTGATTATGTCCCTTGTGCCAGAGGGCAAGTAATGCTTCTGGTGTCATTTCATTAGTCCTGTCATGTGGAGGTATTGCATATTGATGATGCTTTACATGACATTTCTGCATGTAATCCTGCCTGAAATTTATGGTTGATTACTAGTGTATTAACTGTTTTGGTCACCATTGTAAAGTGATAAAATTGGTAAGTAGCTCTGGATGATTTTCCTTAAGCAGAAGTAGTCTCATTATAGAAAAGGTTGGAAACCCCTGGCATAGACCTTTTCTATTTAGATTGTCTGTTGGAGATTAGATTTTTCAATTATTTTTATTAGTAATTATTCATCCCTTTTCAAAGCAATTGATGGTGATTGGGGGGGGGGGGTGCATGTCACCTAGGTCATCATGGAAATAGCTATCGAACTCATATACCACTATCAAACATTTCCAGAAAACCTTGACTGGCAATGAGATTCTGGTGTAGGATCCTTCTTGATGAGGCTAGCTTTATATTGAACTGTGACCCAGAAGGTCAGCTTGACTTGATTTAAAGTAAGTGGTGTGTTACGTTTTTGTGAATTTTTCTTTTGCTGAACTGTGCACAGTTTTGGAAAAAATGTGTCCTTGAACAATTTGAACTGCATTTGTTGCTATATTTTTGTGCAAAATGAGCCTTCCTGTCCATTTTGGATGCAAATGCACGTCACACTAAAAAATGGAACTAGAAACAAACACCAACCAGCAGCCACTTAATTTTTAGTTCTCACTGTTTCCATGCGTTTGTGCTTCATTTTGGCCTCAGAGGGCATGTAGTTACTCAATGTGGTGTAAGTTCGAGTATGTCCCTTGACCAGTGTAATGCGAAATTTCACAAGATTATGCCTGTGTATTGGTACTTTCATACGTGCATAGTCTAAAGTTGTGGTGTTGGTATTCCTTCTTATGTGGCCATCCCCTTATTCTAATTTTTTTGGTAAATGTTCTTAGGATTTTAAACACAGGTAGGTGCTAGTGGAAAGCTTTGTGCCGCTTTTGTTGCAGGAGGCAGATATTGTAGCTATGCTGCAAAACCAGCCCCCGGTAACAAAAAAGCCCCCCCTGGGGGATAAAACTGGCCCCCACCCTGGTGGCCCACCTGGGAAATGCCCAGTGCCCGCTACGGCCAGTCCGGCCCTGTTGTATTAAAACGTTTCTTTGGGGAGCATGTTTGTCTTTGTGGTAAAGGTGCACTTCAGACAAGTTAGTCCCATTCTCCAGCTCCCAAAATAATTCAATTAGCGGATTTTACTCTCCATTACTGGTTCGCTATTAATGATTATTTGCTCCTATGCTAATTAAATGTGTACATTTATCCATAGGGAGCACAATACATGGGAGCCAGAGAAGAATTTGGACTGCCCAGAGCTTATCTCCGAGTTTTTGAAAACCTACAAGAAGCCGAAAGCAAGTGAGAATAAACCAAAAGAGAAAACCGAAGGCACAAAGAGGAAAGCCAGCACTCTGGGCAATGAAGACATAAAGGCCAAAAAGAAACGAGAGGTTTGAAAGACAAATTTATTACATTTGCTCCATATGCATGTACTCACTGAAAAAAAAAATCACCAGTTATTGTATGCAACACACACCAGAACTCTTGATGCCCGCTATGCTCCACTCTTGCTTAATTACCCTTTATCCAGTGCCTTTTTCAAATAGGTGTTTTTTGTTTGTCCGGCATCGTGAGTTAGTGTGGTTTGAGTGTTTTGATTATTATAACTGATGAATTTCAGTGGTGGTTTTCAATTTTTAAGCCAGAAACAGAACTCCATGTTCTAGGCATGTGTGGCTGTAGATGCACATGCTTTGCATACTCCTGCTTTCTAGTGTTGGATCAGAATGTGTGCATGTTGTTGTTCTTCGAAGAAGTGTTTAGAGTCACTAGGTGAGGTGACGCCTCCTCTTGGTAAAAGTGTGCATGAGCATCGGCTCCATTGTTAGATTGTTTTCTTTCCATCTGGTTCGGACATGTATTACGGCACTCCAGTTTGAGACCGTTTTTGGCATCCTTTTGGTGCGTAATCCACGCTTCCCTAGTCTGTATGGCTTCAAATGTGTTTTTCTCCCTTTCGTATCCAAATTCAGAACATTTGTGTGGTCAGAACGTTCAGATTGCGACCTTTGGACCTCGCCCGCCCGAGCTACCTTATTCTCATTCAGCTTCATCGATAATAGTCTGCTAATGGCAAGTACTCCATTTCGATTTTACCCCCCGTGCCATTCCAAGTAGCCGCGGACCGACCTTCGCGAGGTCTGCAACCTATGCTTATCCCTGAGCACAGAGAAGAAAATTGTGAGGCCCATCGGTTGTTTAGATTGAAAAAGACCCCGTGGGACAGTCTGGCATGACTCTGAGAAATGCAGGGACATGAAATCTAAAACACACCCGATATCTTGCGGAGAGGAAGATATTGAACCAAAAGAGGAAGATCGAGAGGTACTCTGCGGCAGAAGGAGCCTTTTCAGTTCAAGATTCTCAATTCTACTTGGAGTCACACAATTAGCTGCTGGGTCAAGGTGCCATGAGTGCTCAAACCTATCATCTGTCCACACGAAAATGTTAGTTTCCACAAAACAAAAGGCTTCCGGGCTGCCACTGCCGGATGGCCATGGTCGGTACAGTGTGAAAGTGCATGTGAAGCCTTCCGGTTCTACACCGAGTCGAGGTACCACCCCTTTGGCTCTAACGGATCCGCTTCTGAAAATAAAAACTTGTTCGGTTCCGAAACCTTCGCCACCGAAACCGGCTACTGCTGCACTCCTGGAGCCCATTTTAGAGACCATGCAGGAATGACTCGATCGTAACAAAAATGAATCCTATGCATCCAAAGACTTATCACATAATTACAAAGACTACGTCGGTGCATTCTACCTAGTGGCAAACTTCCTTCTAAGAAGACATTGATTTGCCGATATGTATGAAGAAAACTGACAAGGCTACCAGTTGTCTGTACTCTGTTCCTCCATTTACCATCTAGCATACCACCTCCACTACCTGCCCTTCTGTATCTCAATCACCACAGAATCCCTTAAATATTACATCTCCAGAATCTCCACATACAGACCCAGATTTGGTGGGGGGGGGTAGTGTATGACAACACTTCTGACGCACCACCAGACCTTTGGTAGGATTAACAATTTATCAGGAGCTCATTGCTGGGGCAGCTGCATACCATGGGGTTCCACTACATGAGAAATCTATGGGAGAAGATTTTTTTATTTGACATTCTGCTCCACACCTAGGGCTTAATTTCTTTCAATGCTGAAAGGCATGATTGTGAGAAAGTGGCTCTATTATACTGGACCAGAATAAGGTACAGTGTGTGCATAGTCCACAAACCCCAGTGGTATAACAGAGTTTAAAGCCAGGTGTGACCTTACACTCAAGTGGTAGCTTGGTCGAGCAGTAAGGCAGTACCAGAGGACAGTGTAAAGCATTGTTGTACACACTCAGTCAGCAAAAGGTTTCACACACTCAAAGACTAAACTCCAGGCCAATTGTTTTTATATCCAAGATTAGTTGTTTTATTTCTAGAACCAACAGGTATCAAAATATACTGTTCTCAATATGAGAGGTCTCTGAGTATTTTGCAGAAAGGCAAAAAACGTTGTAAACACAATAGGTACAGGGTGTTGCAGTTGGCAACACAATTCTATAAACAATTTAGCATTGAGCTCAATGGATTTTCTTATATAAACACAGTTGATTACTTTGTAGAATACTTTGGTAATTCCAGGACTGGCTCATAGATTCAGTCCTGGGGTCTAAGCTGAAAACAATTTAGCAAAAACGTTTTAGGTATTTCAGTGAGTTTTCAGGAATAAAAAGCTATTTTAAAAGTTTACACTTTTCAACAGAAATCTGGCAATGTTATCCAATAAAAGAAAATTCAGGTTGCAGGTAAAGTACAAACTTTTGTAATCCAGTACTGGGCTCCTGGGGCCAGCACTGGGGTCTCAACTTAAAACAGGTAAGCAATTACGTTTCAGTATTTCGTATGATTTTGAAACAATATTTCTAGTTTTCAAAAGTAGACAATTGGAAGAAATTTCATAGAAAAGCAGACTATGGAGTCCTATGGAGAAAATACAAGTTACTATTAAACCCGATAGGGATTACTTGTGCGGTTCAGTGCTGGGCTACAAGGTACAGTACTGGCTTCTCTCCTGATCATAGGTGAGTACTTCGGAATTCGGATGATTTTATATGAATATTTTAGGTTTTCAAAAGTAGACAGAAGATTTTTCGAGTCAAACCAGTCAATGTTATTCAATGGCAGGTAAGTGAGTTACCGGTTTCCAGGTGAGTACTCGGCTGGCGAGGTAAAGGCTCTGGGCATAGACTCAGGGGTCCCCCAGGGTCAGGTAGGTACAGTTGGCTCACCCTCAGCGGTGCAGGGGCGGCCAGGTGCAGAGGTAGTTGGGCCCAATGTTATCCAATGATTGGCAGGGGGCCTCCGGTTGGTGGCTGCTGGCTAGCATGCCACGCGGCTGTGGGAGCTGGGCTCCTGGTCACTTGCTCAGGGCAAATGGGGAAGTAGAATAGGGTACAGGTTGCACTTCCAGGGGCTCTCGGGCGGCTGGGTGCAGGGTGCTTTTGAGCTGTCTGGCGCTCAATGTTATTCACGGGGAAAGGTAAAAAGGGAACAGAATGCCGACTCGGACAGTGATTCTTCAGGTGCAACCACCGCTTCGAGAGGTAAGTTGGGATCCTGGAGAAGAGGTAGGTACGTCACAGGGGGTCGCCGGGTGCAGGGGTGTTTTTGGGTGTCGGGGAATCTTACCTTCGGCTGGTTGCGGTTGGAGGGGTCCCTGGTTCTGAGGCTGCAGGCGTAGTCTGGTTTGTCAAGGAGGGTCTTTGGGCACTGGACTTCGGGTCTGCGTCGCCGGGGGGGGACGTCCTAGTGGTCCTGGATCACTCTGGCACGGGCCGGGCTCGGTGGGTGCAGAGTGGGCTGGTCCGGAGCTTCCTGGCTGCCAGGGGGGTTGTTGCAGCAGAGCCTCTGCTGATGGGAGTCGCAGTCTTTAAGAGGGTCCTGGTAGGAAGGACCTCTGGGTGTCCCAAGGTTGCTGTCCGCAGGAGTCGCCGGGATTTAGGCAGGAGCAGGTTCCAGGATCGACAGGCCGACAGGGCTGGGGCCAAGTCAGTTGTTGTTGTCCTTTTGTTAGCAGCTGCGGAAGGAAGGTTCAGGGAGCCTCTAAATACTGAATTTAGGGTGTTAAATGTCTCTATCCTGGGGTGGGTACACCCCCTAGCCTGCTCCTCTCCTGTGGGAGGGGGGCAGGATCCTAGCTGTGATTGGGCAGGGCTACGCATCTTCAAGATGGCCGGAGCCCGGGGTCGTGCTTCACCTAGTCTCCCCCACCTGAGAGGTGGAGTTGGCACAGGCTGGCACACCCCCCTTCCTGACGTTGTTTTTCCAGCCAGAGTGGGGGTCAGGACTGGTGGGGGCCAGTTGCTGGGTACATCAAATGGTCTGGAGAAGCTCATAGAGGCGGCATGCCTTTGAAGCTTCCGCTTGCCCATCCTGGGTGAGGAGACCTAGCACCTCGGCCAGGATGTGCGTTGCAGGCCCAGGAGAGCGGGGGGCTCTCCACCCAGGGGTCCATCAACATGTCTGCTGTGTGGCAGCCTCTGCAGCCACTCAGCCCAGGCGTGGATTGTAGGTTAGGTTTTCAGGGGACATCTCTAAGATGCACTCTGGTGCATTTTAAATTAAATCCCACACTGGCATCCGTGCGGGTTTAATGTGCTGAGAAGTTTGGTACCGAACTTGGCAGTCTTCAGTGTAACCATTATGGTGCTGTGGATTTCGTAATGGCAACCTCCCAGCACCATATACTCTTAATGGCATCACTGCACTTGCAGTGCCCAGGAATGGCCCTGGGTACTGTAGGGGCACAGGGCTCATGCACCTGTGCCCACATCTCTGGCACAGGGCACCCAGCTAGAGGGGTGACTGAAGTGTGCCAGGGCAGTGGGTTCTTTGGGCATGGCATGCAGGGATGTGTGCCATGTCTACTCTTTGTTTAGTTCTGTACTTACCCACACACTGCCTTTGCAGGCTGAGTGTCTATCAGGGTACAGGGCCCCTGAGGGTGGCACAATAAGTGCTGCAGCCCTCAGGGGTCTTCTCTGGTCACCGCGCTGAGGACGGCCTGGACGGCTGGTCGTTGGGTCGCCTCGAGGATAAATCTACGGCTGTCAGGTACTCTAGTTACGACCTGCTTAGGCTAAAACCAACTCGGCTCCCATGTCACTTTAAAATCTCCCCGGAGGATCTCTCTCACCCTCTATGCTGCGGGTGTTCCCTTGAGGGCTCTCGGGGCTCCAGCCTCCCTCCGTCACCCCACCCATCGGGACACTACATTAACAAAAGAGGCAGTACTGTGAGAGAAGACTGCTTCCTCATTAATGCTCGCTCGCTAATCAAGCATAATCTAGCTTTCAAGGATTTTGTGCTGGATAGAAAGCCCTTGTGGGTATTTGTCACTGAAACGTGGGCAAAGGATTCTTCTGGCCCAGACCTTGTTGAGGCAGTTCCAGAGGGCTATTTTTTGGCCCGGCTGGATAGAATAGGTCGGGTAGGAGGAGGGCTGGCTATCCTCTATAAAGATAGCTTTCATTGTCACACCGTACCTTTTATCGGATCCTCAGGATAACTTCCAGGCCCTGTATTTCTCTCTAAAGGGTGTTTACGAAACCCCATTTAATGGGATCCTGATCTACCGTCCCCCCGGCCCCAGAGCTGATTTTGGACAACAGCTACTTCACATCCTTGAACCCTATTTTGGCCGTGAACATCTAACGGTCTTGGGAGATTTGAACTATCACTTAGAGAAGTTGGAGGCTAGTGATACTCTCTCCCTGCTGGATGCCTTGTCCGCCTGTGGGCTGAATCAGCTTGTGAGAGGCGCCACCCATCAAGCGGGCCATACGCTCGATGGGGTCTTCTCCAATGACGGCAGGTTGGTTGTAAAGGACCCCCTTCCCCTCTCGTGGTCGGATCACTTTGCTGTACCGATTGAAGTGACCTGTCTGATTGTTGACAGGAACGAAAAAGTCCCGAGTAAAATGGAATCACGGAGGAATTTTAAAAATATCGCTAATAGCGCCCTTGCCCCCTGGATTTCCAGTATGTCCACCTCCCAAGAGGAAGACGTTCATCTGGCGGGCTCGCATTTTGAAAAGGCCGTTACTATGGCATTTGACGAACTGGCCCCTGCCCGGTCACGTTATTCTGCGAGGAAAAAAACGTCGGCTCCGTGGTTCTCTGAGCACCTAAGACTCCTTAGACAGGGAGTCAGGAGACAGGAGCGTCTCTGGCATACCAGCTGGGATCTAAGGGACAAAGAGGCGCATAAGATCTTATTGAGGGGCTATAAGGTGGAGGTAATAAGGGTGAAACAGGAATATTTCACGGCTCTCACCATTTCACTTTCCTCCCCGAAAGAGCTCTTCAAGATCGTTGACTCTCTGACATCCCTGCAGATCCCGGACCCTGTTATTGCCTCTCAGCAACTCTGTAACAACATAGCTCTTTTCTTTCAGACTAAGATCGCTGATATTTACTCCGCTTTAGAGCTGCAGAGGACTCCATCTACTGAGCCCTCTGTTTCTGCACCAGTTCCTGCTGAGAACTCCTCCTTGGGGCGCCTGGCCTCCTTTCCTCCTCTCTCTCTTCAGGAATTGGAGAACCTCCTGAATAAAACTAGGTCTGGCTCCCCATTAGATGCCTGTCCCCTTAAGATCCTCAAGCAGTGCAGGGAATCTCTCCTGCCCCCTCTTGTTGAGATCATGAACAGGCCTATGAGGGACGGCATCTTTCCTCCGCAATGGAAGAGGGCAGTGGTAAAGCCGTTGCTCAAGAAACCATCTCTCGACCCTGGGGTTTTAAAGAACTTCCGCCCTATTCACTGCTCCCTGCTCCTGCGAAGATGCTGGAAATCCATCTGAATAAGAATCTCGCAGGCTTCATGGAAAGCTCTGGTCAGCTGGATTACTCTCAGCATGGCTTCTGGAGGGAACATAGCACCGAGTCGGCCCTCACCATAGTGCTGGATAATATCCGCACACGAGCTGATTGGGGCCAGACCACCCTCCTGATCCTGCTAGACCTCACGGCTGCCTTCGACACCCTTTCTCCCTCGGTCTTAACATCACGCCTGAGGGAGATTGGGGTTGAGGGGTCTGCCCTGTGTTTGCTGACCTCTTTCCTCGACCAGAGAGAGCAGAGGGTGAAGCTGGGGGATTTTCTATCTCCATCCCTGTCTGTGCATTGTGGGGTCCCTCAGGGGTCGGCATTAAGTCCAACCCTTTTCAACATCTATGTGACCCCTCTTGCCAGACTGATTAGATCTTTCGGGATGGAGGTAGTCTCCTACGCCGACGACTCCCAGATCCTCGTCTCTCTCTCCCAGCCGGCCAGCTCGGCTGCCTCCAATTTTAGATCTTGCATGGAGGCAGTCGCTCAATGGATGATCCACAATTCATTGAAATTAAATGGGGGGAAGACGGAGGTCATGGTGTTCGGAGGAAAAGAAGAGATATGGTCGGCGAACTGGTGGCCGCACTCACTGGGAGCTTGTCCTGTCCCTGCTACATTAGCTAAAAACCTAGGAGTCCTGATTGATTCTACCCTCAGCATGCGTCAACAGAACAGTTTCAACCTGCTGGGGCATAATCTATGTACTGAGGAAGATTAGACACTATCTCTCTCAGCAGGCGAGAAAACAAGTTGTGGTTGCACTCATTGGCTCCCGTCTGGACTATTGCAATGCGCTGTATGCGGGACTAAACAAGGGTCTGCTGCAGCGCTTGCAAATGGTCCAGAACGCGGTGGCCACATTTGTATTAGATCCGCCCAGATGTGCCTCGGCCACCTCCGCCAGAAAATCGCTACACTGGCTCCCCATCGAAGATCGGATCTTCTTTAAAACTATGTGCATGACCTACGGGGCCCTGGCCAGAGGCAGTTCTACTGGGATCGGATCCATCCTGTCTCCCTATAGCCCCTCTAGGAACTTGCGCTCTGCCAACAAATTTCTCTTATCAGTCCCCCGCACCCGTAGAGCTAAATGGGGTGGCAAAGCCTTCTCCACTCTGGCACCTAAGTGGTGGATTATTCTTCAGGTGGAACATAAGTCCCTTCCCACCATGCAGTCATTTAGAAAGGCTCTGAAAACTCGGCTTTTCGCGAGGTCATACTTGTAGTAGTGTTCTGCCTTTTTTGTTTTGATTTGTTTTTGTTAGGCGCCTTGATGCCTTCGGGTTTTAGTTGCGCATTATACATTTTATTTCATTCATTCATTCATGCTCTGGTCACCATGCTCTAGTTACCTAGGGTACCATTTATTAGGGGCTGGCAGGTGGCCATAGATGCCAATTGGGTTTTAGTTTCAACACCGCTTTTAGGGAAGGAACACAGGCCCTGGTTGGCAGAACCCAGGGCACACTCGGTTAAAGCACATCAGCAATTCAGAAACAAGTGGGGGCATACCAGTGCAAGAAAGATGGCACTTTCTCACAATGATGTCCCATGCAGATGATATTTTTAAGGATCCTGCATGGGCTCTCATTATTACCCTAGGATCAAAAATGTAAGGGTGCATCATCTGACCCAATTTGTATTTGAGGCCAGCTTCCACCAGACTCCCGAGTTGCGTTAAATCCCAGCAAACGTACAAACTACAGCAGACTTGATAAGGATTCCAAACTTATTGATTTGTCAGGCAAACAGGTTGCTGTGCAATCCGCCAATCATTGGTGAATTGCACACACACAGGGACTGTTGGCCAGATATGACGGAGCTCACTGGGTTGAGATTAAGGAACTCCTCCAATATCTCAGAGACGAACATAAGAAGGGGTAAGAACTGGTTCAGGGAGGAAAGTTAAATTCCAACTACTCCATTAGATGTGCACTGGACTCTTATACTGCCAACAGAGGCTTCAATAGAAGTGTCATCATACGGAGGCATGCCTGCTACATATCTCTGGATTTAAGCCAGAAGTCAAGCAAACTTTCAAAAATCTCTCATTTGACAAGTAGATGAGGCCTTGGAAAAGATGAAAAAGATACTGAGTTTGCTAAATCTATAGTGACACTTCAAACACCTACTTCTCTGGCTCCTTTTGTCGCTCCTCCTTTAGAGAAGATTCCAAAGCAACATCTACAGATTGCTCTGCATCCTCCTACAGGTGTCAAACCCAGTCCTCTCCGTATAGAGGATATTTCAGAGGCAACTACAGGGGTAATGACTTCAAAGATCAGGGCAAAGGTACACCAACACGTAATGCCCCATACGGCAACTAAGTGTCTCATTCATCCTTCCCCGGTCAATCTACACCTGTCCTGAATCGATTAAATCGGTTACTTCCCACCTGGCAGTCCATGGGTGCGGGACATTATGCAATATGGGTATTGCCTGGCGCTCATCAGCACTCCTCCCAATATTTTACCTCTCACCCAGCAATTCTCTGGAACATCAACAACTGCTCAAACGGGAAGTGCAAGCTCTTACTCAAAGGAGCCAAAGAGCTAGTTCATCTACAACATAAAGGGTTTATTCCCTGTTATTCCTTATTCCAAAAAGGACTTCTCCCACCGCCTATTTTAGATCTACAGCCTCTGAATCACCACATACTATCAGAGTACTTCCATATGGTCACAGACTTCTACTTGCTGAGTCTTCCACTTCTACAGCAAGACTTCATGTCAGCACTAGACTTAAAAGAAGCCTAATTTCACATCCCCATTTATCGGGTGCATCGCAAATGCATCTAGTTTGTGATGGCAGGAAAACCTTACCAATTCAGTCCTTCCATTCGGAGGCAACACTGTACCAGCGTTTTCATCAAATGCCTTGCAGTGAGAGCAGTGCATTTACACAGACAAAATAGTCTCTGCCCGAGCAAATGTTTTTTTCACAGACAAAACATTCATGTCTTCATGTATCTAGACTGGCTTGTCAAAGCTCGTAAATGCCTTCTGTGTCGTCAACCTACTCCGATTACCATAAACCTCCTATATTAACTGGGGTTCACTATCGATGTAAAAAATCCCGCCTTCAACCTTCACAGCTGGTAATTGTAAATTTTAATTGTAAAAATATTTATTAAGCGCGGTTGCTGCCCGTAGGCGTCCAAGCGCTGAGTTGAAGCAGAGAGGTGACGGAAGAGGAGCTAAGGTACATAGGATTTGGCAAACATATCTAGTGCTCAACACTAAATTAGGTATAGCTTATCCAAATGCAACCAGATTTCAATATTTTTAAACCGTGTTGCCAAGCTTCAGTCAAAACTTTCATGCATCTTTTGGGAATGATGGCATTGTGCATCGCCATAAGGCCTCATGCAAGACTAAACATGCGTCCCCTACAAGAATGTTTGGCACAACAGTGGACTCACAGGGTCGACTGGATGATCTTGAATTTGTAGACGGCCACACATCACACTCTGAAGTAATGGAACATGCAAAACTTGTTAAAAGGTCGGCCGTTCCTAGACCCTGTTTGAACAGGTCGTGCTAACAGCAGACGCATCCCTCACAGGTTGGGGTGCTCACCTACAAGATCTGACAGCTCAGGGTCTCTGGGACCCCAAACACCAGGACCTCCACATCCACTACCTAGAGCTGTTCACCTAGCGTTGAAGCATTTCTACGTTACCTCATAGGCAAAGTTGTCTTAGTCTGGACCGACAATATGACTGACAATATGACAGCCCTGTACTATGTATAGGCTTTCCTGTTTTCAGTTTCTATTTTTGGTAAATTTTGGTGGTGTTTTTTCAGTGTTTTCCAGTGATTTCAATACCTCAAAAAAACAGTGCTTTTCAGTGGTTACTCATTTTCGCGCCATAAAAAACAACAAACTGTGTTTTACTGGTGTTTATGGAACGCTTTGCCTTTATTATTGCTTGCTTTCTTCATTGATGCATAGTATATAGACTGTCTACGTACAGTGTACATGAGGTCCACATGCATTTTTACAAGTCGAAGGTTAAGTCAGCACTTTCAGAAATTTGCCTGAAAAGGGAGGCTCTGTGCAAGGCACACCTCTTGAACTGGGTACAGAGAGAACTTTTTGGAGATTTCTGGGGGTGTTGGGCGTTGTAGGCAAGGCAGGCAGTTCTCATTGCTCATATAGAATCAATGTGTTGTCATTTGAAGAAAGTGAGAGCTTGATGACATGTTCATGGTTTTGGGCACTCCTCACAAATCACATAGCATGATGGCACGGCTATGAGTAAAGCTAGGCTGGTTTTCACTGCTATTTTTTCCCCCTCAGATTTATATAGTGCTAACTCGACCTGAAGGTATTCAAGCGCTTCACATGAGCACCTGATGCGTTACAGAAGGGCACATTCATTTTTGTTAGGGACGGGTAGATTGCGTGATTTGCCCAGAATCGCAGGATGTTGAGCGTCATTGCCGAGACTCGAACCCTGTTCGCCAGATTTGAGGTCCACCGCCCTAACCATTAGACTACATCCTCTGCTGCTGTTATTTTCAAGGTTTATGGAAAAGTCTACCATAGCATGGTGCTACCAGCCATGTGTTAACCTTTTTGGTGTGTTCTCCTGTAGCGTGGAAAACAATCTGTGCTACAGAATTTTAAAAAACATGCACATCACAGTGCAATCGACTATAGGTCTCTGCTCCCCCTTAGCTTAGAGAGACCGTTTCTGCGTTCTCTGGATGGCCTTAAGATGGTTTTATAGGTCCCTCTGAGAGAGAGAGGGGAAGCATTTCAGAGTTTAGACGCTAGGAATGTGAAGGAGCGCCCTTCACGCCTTACATTTTTAATCCTTGGTGGTATAATGAACAGTTGCAGGCTGCCTATTCCCCCCCCCGCCCCCCCGCCCCCCACCTAAGAACCCCAAACTTCTGTGCAGAGTTAGTTTCATCCTTCACTACTCATTGTTGTTCCCTCCTCTCCTGCCTTCCCCTCCCTCCAACATCCCCCACACTTATTTTTATTTTATGCGTTTTTATATAGCACAGACTTTACCCGAAGAAGTCAGAGCGCTTCAGAATAGGAACAGTAGTGATACATGAGGAGAAAATTACAAGGGAGCATGTTACAAAAGCAAATGTTACGTTACATGAGGCAAAAGTGACAATTGTGCATGTTTCAAGAGCAAACAAAATACAAGAGGTAGCAAACGCTACGTTACAGGAGGAAAAAGTGACATGTGCATGTTACAAAAGAGTATACAATACAAGTAGAAGTACAATACTGCAATAAATGGCAGTCCAGTCCAGAGTATCCTTCTACCATTAGAATGTTGTGAGAGAGAGCTCTGGGAGGAGGGAATTAACAAGGAGACCCTTCACAGTACTGACTCCGGAGCATCCTGCCACCATTTGAAGGGGGTGGAAAGGACAGTTACAGGGGTTGGGGTGGGGGGGGGGGGGGGGAAATGAGGCTAACAAGGAGACCCTGCCGAGCACGGACTCCACAGCAACCGGACATTAAAAGGGAGAGGGTCAGCTAAGGGGGGTGGGGGCTAACCAGGCGACCCTGCCCAGCACTGAACCCCCAGAGCAACCTTCCTCCATTAGAAGGGAGTAAGATAGGGACCTCCAATGGTGAGAGTTTAACCAGACCTGCACAGCAATGACTGCTGATCTGCTGCAGTCGGTCCCGAGAAAAAGAAGAAAGGTGTGGGGTAGAGTCAGTCACACATCGGCCGTGCAGGGACAACCCGCTGCTCCCAAGAATAGCCGCTATATCCCTAATAGAGCTACATGCGCCTCTGGGCGCTACAACAGAAACGTGTTCAAGCGCCGCCGAGACAGCCCATACAGCAGTGCGCTGCGAAGCAAGGCTCTCCGAAACAGCTGAATGAATGTGCATTTGATCCTAAGGCAGTATGTGCCGAAGCCCCCTTTCCAGACACTGCTGGTCCGCTACCAACCCCAGCCAAGATGTATGTACCGTGCAACCTCTGCACACGACCACAGCGTGAGATGCGTGTCACGCACAGACAAGCACAAAAGGGCGTGACTCAATTTTATTTATTTATTTTTTTATTTTATGTAGTTTGTAGAGCGCACAGCTACCCCCGAAGGGGTGTCCCGGCGCTAGAACCTGAATCTCCAGAGGAGAGGAGAGGAGGAGGAAGGGGAAGTAGCGTAGTAAATCAGAGTCCAGAGAAGAGCCAAGTTTTGAGTCTGGCCCGAAAGATGGATTCGGAGGGACAGAATCTAAGTTCGACTGGCAGCGCGTTCCATAGTTTTGCCGCAATGACACTGAACCCTCTGCCACCCATTCTGGATAGTCTGAAACGGGGAGAGATCAGAAGGCATAGGTCATTGGATCTCAGAGATCTGATGGAACGGGATATTGAAACACGTTTTTTCAAGTAGTTTGGTCCGCGATCGTTGATGGCTCGGTGAGTCAGAGTGAGGATCTTAAACTGGATACGGCTGGCCACAGGTAGCCAGTGCAGTTCCTTACGATATGCGGCAACTGATTGACGATAGGGAATATTGCCAATCAGTCTGGCCGCCGCATTCTGCACAATCTGCAGCCTGTCAATCAGGTATTGGGGAGCACCAGCATAGAGGCTGTTAGCATAATCCAGGTGGGACGTGATGAGGGCATGGGTAACTGTACGGCGGGAGTCCAGGGGGAGATAGGGGAGTATTTTTCTGATCATGCGCAACTTCAGGAAGCAGGCAGAAGTAACTTTTTTAATCTGAGTCTTGCATGAAAGGGAGTCGTCAAACTGGAAACCCAGGTTGCGGGCCGAGTGGGCGGGATCCAGTGCCGCGGGCCACCACCAGGAGGAGGGGATGGAGTTTTTCTGGTTAAAAAACAGCACCTCTGTTTTGTCTGCATTGAGTCTTAGATGGTTTTCAGACATCCAACCACTGATGTTGTTGAGGCACAGGCGGAAGTTGGAGAACGCGGAGTCAGAGTGGTCTCTGAAGATAAACACTAGCTGGGTATCATCAGCATAGGAGACCACCCTGACTCCGTAGGACTCCACCACGCCGGCCAGTGGGGCAAGATAGATGTTAAAAAACAGAGGGCTGAGGGCGGAGCCCTGTGGCACACCGCAAGATAGGGGTTTTTCCTCCGATTTAAAAGGCCGCAGCAATACCCTCTGACTTCTTCCTGAAAGGAAGGACTCGATCCGGCTAAAGGCAGTGCCGCCAATGCCAGTCTGTTTTAGTCGGTCAAGGAGGATGGGGTGAGAGACCGTATCGAATGCAGCGGACAGGTCGAGGAGGACTAGCATGGCCTCCTCGCCCCTGTCCACGCACTCCCGGATTGTCTCCGATACTTCCAGCAGGGCCGTCTCTGTGCTTTATCCCGCCCGAAATCCAGATTGTGAGTCGTGCAGTAGTGAGTTGCTTTCCAAGTACTCCGTGAGTTGCAGCTGCACGGCTTTTTCCAAGACCTTTGCAGGTTTGGGGAGAAGGGAAATGGGGCGGTAGTTGGAGAAAACAGAGGGATCAGCATCTGCCTTTTTTAGAATGGGGATCACCAAGGCTTCCTTCCAAGTGGTAGGGAAAAAGCCATGGTGCAGGGAGGCATTCCAGATGGAGAGGAAAGAGTCGGCTAGCGAGGGGGCCAGTTCACCCATGAGTTTGGCAGGGACAGGGTCAGAGGGTGCACCAGACTTGCAATGGATGAGTAGTCTGATAGCATCCTCCTGGGTGAGTTTATTGAAGGCGAGAAAGGACGGTAAAGCAGGGGGACTTGTGGACGCAGGCCGGGATATTGGCCCTTTAGGGAAGGAGATGCATAACTTGTTGATTTTTTCGAGGAAGAAGTCCGAAAGTCCTTCGCACAGGGTCTGACTAGCTGAGTTTTGAGTGGTCCTGGCTGGAGGATTGATGAAATCTTTAACGATGGAGAAGAGGGTTTTTGAAGAGTTTTTGGCCTTGGCAATTTGAAGCGAGAAATGATCTTTCATGGTGACTTTTTTATCTTTGCGAAATTTTTTCAGGGCAACTTTGTAGGCAAGCTTAGCTTCAGGGTCGTAATTTAGTCTCCACTTCCGTTCGAGTGCTTTGCATCTACTTTTTTCCTCACGGAGAGAGGTGGAAAACCAAGGAGCGGAGGGGCGAGATCTAGTGGAGGCAATGATTTTCTGGGGAGCAATGTGGTCAATAGCATTGATGAGGGCGATATTAAGCCTGGCGATATTTGCGTCAATATCAGGGGATAGATGATCCGTCTGGAAATGGAATACCGGGTCCAGGGTGGCGCATGTTACTTTGTGCCACTTCCTTCCCAGCTCTTTCCTGGGCGCAGGAGGGACGGATTTCCGGTCTAAGGCCAAAGAAAAGGGGATGAGATAGTGGATGCAACTGCTACACGGATCATGCACCTGTTCTGTCATAAAATGCTTATCTTTCAAATAATATTGGGAAGTGAAATAAAGATGGGGGTAGGGAAGAAACACAAGATCAAAGGTAGACAGAAAAAGAGTAACGAAACACGAAGAGAAAGGAAGCAAGGGTGAGCGAAAGCATGAGATGGAAAGAAGGAAAGAATAGGGAAAGAAATAAAGAAGGTTAAAGAAAATTAATAAATGCAAGAGAAAAAAAATCACCTTAAAGGAGACATAGAGTGATGAAGTCACTGAAATAAATGAGAAGTACAGTGCCGAGTGTAAAGTGATATCACAGCGGCAGCGGGTGATAAGAGGAAGAGCAGCCGAATGAGAACACAGAGCACTAAAGGGCCACGGACAGGGATGACAGAAGTAGCAGGCAACAGGAAGTGCGTGATCAAATGAGGAGCACCAGTATTTGATAACCGTATGAAATGTAATCCTGAGACAGTTATCCTCGTAACCCCATGCAAATTATAGCCGAAATCACAGCAGCAGCGGATAAGAGGAGGAGCAGCCGTTGATAAGAGGAGCAGCAGTGGAACGAGAAGCCCATTAACATAAACAGCAGGATAGGTGAAACTAGAGCCCGCAAAAAAGAAAAATCTCATCTGGGGGTACGACACAATGAGGAGCACTTCAAGGATAAAATGTGGAGTCACCCCAGCACCCGTGCCGGAAGGCTCCGGCCCCCAGCAGTCCCAGTGCCGCGTCAGGCACTCACCTGCCATCCGTCTCAGGTCCCCGCTCGCTCAGCTAAGGAACTAAATGGCACGTGACTGATCCTGCCCCAGCCCACATGTCTTTCTAGGGACTCCGGCCTGTCACAGAATGCTCCCACTTTCTCACAGACTCATCTTGCATCTCCCTCGACCCCAGTTTCCTCTCCTACAGCCCCCCTCCCCTCCTATTCTCTTTTCCTTCCTTCCGAGCTGTGATGGAAATGCGAGCCGACCTTCAAAACGAAAGACATCTGCACAGAGCACAATCGCTTGTGGAAAGTCACTGGAGGCTGTGGACAAAACCTCATTAACAAGTCAATGGTCTTAAAGACCTGTGAAGTACTCGGGTGCGTCTGGCAGATCAAAAACGTGTCCGCCCTGGAGGCTGCTCATTCTGGGCTGACACACTAGGGGGGGAGGAGGCGGGAGGGGGGGGGGGGGACTGAAATCAGTTTGAGCCCAATAGGTGTCTGTCTGCTTCCAAGCTCCCTAGTGCAGCTGCTAAAGTAACTGGGGGGGAGAGAGAGGCCGAGCCCTGCAATCTACTGTGCATTGCAACAGCACGTTACTGCAGGTGAGAAACTGTTTTTTGTTGAAGGAAAAAGGAAAAACTGCATGGTTTTTAATAATGGAAGAAGAAATGGAAGAAACCAGGAACATCTGCCCAGCAACCTTGACTGACTAGCATTGGCATAGTCAATAAGTCTCACCTTTGGAACCTTAGAAGTGCTTAGCCATGCAACAGTTGATGTTGCACAAAGGATATTGTGCTGCATAACTAAACCCTTATAAGGCCCCAATAGTGAGACCTATTGGCTATGCCAATGCTTGTTTTTAAGGGTACACAGCCATAATTATGATGCAGCGGGCCACTTGCACACCTGGCAGCAGTTCCAGATCCACTAATCAATGGCAGTTGAAAAAAAAAAAGAGACTACTTGTATTGTCCCCTTCTTTGGAGTATCTCTCTGAAGAAGCGGCCGTTAGCCATTTGTAAACCTAAAAATGAGTTTCCATACAGTGCTCCCTATTCTGGGCATTCTCTTTGACAATACCTATGAATCTCAATGCTTTCTTCTGTCTCCTAGACCATTACTGTGAGGCCCCAGGGATCGAGAGGATTAGGGCTCTGCATCTGAATGCAACCACGCTGGCCTTCTACCTGCCACCCCATGGACTCAGATTTCACACACAAACTGCCCCTGAATGTTTAATGCTGACTTTGAGGAGCCTCTGCCTGAAAGTGAAAGGTGTGATGGTAGTGCAGAAAGTTAAAGAAGAAACCAGCCGTTAATTGATAAGTCCCTTAAATTCCAGGCCACTGGACTTATGGGTTTTTGCAGCAGCAGCGTTTTCCACATAATTATGATTATCTGATAGACTACTAGCTGCAGATTCTTTAACGTAGAATATCCCCCAGGGGTGAGACTGGACCCGGAAAACGTTTATGCCCAGCATCTCTCCGCGTCGGTGCCACGCGACTCCGCACGACTTCTTCCGCGGGCGTGACGTCAGCAAGGTCACATAAGCCCCACCCCGGCGCACTGATGTCAGTTTTCTTCTTTTCCGCGTGGCACCGCCTCCCGGCGCGTAGAGATGCTGGGCACGAATGTTTTCCGGATCCAGTCTTACGCCTGGGGATTATTCTAAGTTAAGGAATCTGCGGCTAGAATCGTCTCTACCAGATACACTGTTACCGAAGGTATGTAACTTGTACTTGCTACATAATCCATAATCTGCAGATTCCAACCAAAAAAACTTGATACTAGCTCAAACGGAACAAAAGTTACTTAAAGCATGGCAAAGCGTTCTGGAGCAGTGGAAGGCCCTCTGCAAAGATTGACTGGTAATCTTGTAGTTGCTTATTGCTGTATTTGGGTGTTAAACTGGAACTAATGAGTTGAAATATTTCCCTTGACAGTGTTACCACGAGTTAAAATGACAAAATAATGAAGTAATGTGAACCACATAATGTGGCGTATTGTAACGCATAATTTACCTGTTCCTGCTGCATAATTTAGTCAAACCTGCAGCATAATGTGGTCCTCGAGTTATCACAGCGGCTCTGCTAAAAAAAATTCATGGTGGCAAAGATTTATTCTTTTTGAGATGTAATGTAGGGGTGTTCTCAGAAGAGATCTGGAATAGTTGACACTTACAAAAACATCTGTATTAGATAGCGTTTGAGTACTTATTACCAAAAAGTATATTTTGTAAGAACTTGTTTTATCTCAATCCCTGCATCATTTTGCAGCAGAAGCCTAGCTTAGACTATGTAAATACTATTTTGAAATAATGACTTGCATATTCACAAATCTTCCTGCCACAGGTTGGGACCTCATAGCACTATAAACAGAGCCACTGGAATTATGTGGCAAGAGAAGGCCAAATTATGCAGCAGGGTTCACTAAATCATGCAGCAAGCAAAGGCGAATTATGCTGCATAATGCTGCATATTTTGTGATAGCCGGTGTAAAAATGGCAAAATAATGTAGTAATGCTATCACTGTCCTGGCATATATTTACCCTCATAAGTACCACTTTAACACCCACATACAGCAATAAGCAACAGAAAGGTGACCAGTCAAGCTTTAGAAAGGGCTTTCTGCTGCAAGGTAACATGTTGCTGCATTTTTTAGTAATGCAGCCACATAATGGGGGGGGGGGGGGGGGGGTAGTGGTGTCCGACATACGACTGCAGATATTTATTATTTACTTTCACCTTTGCCATCGTATGTCAGACTCCACTAATGCCCCCACTCCCCTTTGCTACCTTACTCTCAGCAGGAAACAAGCAGAAGTTACCCTGGTGTGCAACCCATGTCCGTTCCAATGAAATACACTTTAGAGTGGTAAAAGCACGGAAAATTCACACTTGCTTAGATTGCATTCAGATGTGGCTCACTGAAAAGCCTTGTTATTGACAGTTGTTGAAGAGCACCTAGAAAAGGCAGTATTTCATTTTACAGAAGATAATATTGCTCTGTTTTGATCATAAACATAAAAACAAGAAAGAAAACATTTGACATAGTATAGACATGGGTGATAAAGCTACAATAAGATGGAAGCCTTGGCGTTTGAAGAAAGCCAGTAAATGTGATATTAGTTTTCTACCAGCAAAGTATTATGGTGGATGCAGCTCAATTTACTCAAGTCAGTCATTTTCCAGGTTAGTTTATTCACACTCCAATTATTCCACGGGTCAAATGTTTTTTGTCACGAATGGAAAACCTCTGGCACATGTTTAATTATTTTTGCAAATAATCAGAAAATATTTCTTTTATTTTGAAGAGCCTAAACGATGCTCACAAATTAGGGCAATGAGCTCCCAAACTAAGTGCAATGGCTAGAATATTCTTCTTATGGAGTAACAATCTTCCAGACTGTCGCCAAATAACCATAGAGACATTTGTTGAAAGTAACGCACTGGTTTTTGGTAGTTTTCAAAATGTGTTATTCACATACAACCACTGACTGTGGGCCTGCTCGTGCGCTCCAGTGCTGGCCCTCTGAAATGCGACTGGACATGCAGACAAGGCCTCACGGTGGCCCTGGGACTCGACCTCACCGTGCTGCCAACTTGCTGAGCCTTCAAGACAATCGCTGATGACGTCCACTGGCAAGTCAGCTTGGACTTGCTGGTGAGGGCTCCTCTTGCAACATGCAGAGGATAAATCTTCTCTAAACAGCTGCACCACATTAAGACGGACCTATAAAGACTACTAGGCACCAAATAGCTGGTTTGGGGAGCACCCACTAAACGGACTTCACCTCTGTGGCACCTTGTAATCTCAGATCCCTTTTAACTGCTACTACATTACAGCCAATGGGAAAACCTAGAACATAGCGATTCTACCTTTTACAGAGCGTGCAAACAAGTAGCAATACAAAAATAGCCTACACTGCTACAGCTTGGAGGCTAGATCGGGCTTTTTTTTTTTAACCAAATTCTTTGACCCTGCTAGCATACTCACTCTGATCACAGTTCACACTTCTTGTCTCAGTGTAAATGAAAAACGCCTGGAAATGCAGCAAATAAACATCGCTGCACTTCCAGGACATCTTCATTTACATGTACTTTCGGAGGCATTTGCGCCCCACAGTTTAAAGACCTCTGCTATAGGGATTGCAGCATTAGTAATGCCACCTTGGGTGTGACACAGGTTAAACAAGTTGAGTCCGCCATTGCAGACTAGAAGAACCGTTTTGAACTGCTAGCCATTTTAAAGCAATGACAAAGCCAAACCTCCCCCTGGAATATTTGTAAGTAATCCTATGGCAGGCCTACGTAGCCCTAAGGCAAGGGTGCAGCATATTTCACGGGCAGGACATGTATTGTTCGAGGCATGTGGGCTGCTGAATTCATATCTTGTGCATAAGTCGCCGCCTAGTGTTGGGTCCGGATGATTGCACATTGTTGTCCTGGAAGAGTCTAATAATAATAATAATAATAATAAAAGGGTTTTTGTACAATCTGTGAACAGGTTTTTTAGTGTTCAGAAATCTGGCGCTCTACTTATCACGGTAAGTTTTCAGAGTATCGTAGCTTCAAGTTAGGTGCTTCTTGGCAGAGGAAAACCTTAACCTCTGTAAGAGGAGGATCAGGGACCTCCCTCTTAATGCAATCGTACAGGAAATTCGATTTGATACACATAGTGTGCTCTGGATTCCTGTACAATAATAAAAGGGGTCTTATCGTGCGCAAACTTAGCCCAATGGGCATCAAGGCGCCTACTTCCAAATCCAGCTCATAACAAAAACCCTGCGGCTCAACCTGTGTAGGCTCTAGAAAAGCACCACGTTTTTCAGGCCTTTTTAAACAGCACTAGAGAGGGTAGAGTCTTGATCTCCATAGGCAAGATGTTCCAGAGCTGGGGGGCAGCGACGGAGAAGGCCCTAGCTCCCCACCTGGTGAGCTTGAAACGAGGGACAACAAGTTGGAGTAGTCCCGAAGAGCGAAGACACCTTGTAGGATGGTAACGGGTAAGCAGGGAGCTGATAGCGCCTTTAGGTCCGTCCTTGAGAGCTCTGTAGGTCAGACACAGAATTTTAAAATAAATTCTGTGCTGGATAGGCAGCCAATGAAGGTCTCTCCTCGCAGCAGTAGCAGAGGAAGCCCTAGGGAGATCTAGGACAAAACGTGCAGCAGCATTCTGCACGATTTGCAGCCGGTGTATGAGGCCCTTGTTGGATTCCATGTAGAGAGTTGCAATAATCTAGTCTGGAACCAACAAGGGCGACTGCAATCTGCTTGCATGCTTGAAGAGACAGGTAGCTGCGAATTCTATTGAGCGTCTTGATCACGCCCCAACAGGCCGCAATAGTCCGATTCACCTGTAGGGACATCGAGAGTGAAGTGTCGAACACCACACCCAGGTTTCTGGCCGATTGGGAGGGAGTGGGGCAAATGCCAAGAGAGGAAGACCACCACTCACTCGACCAAACATCTTGGTCCTTCCCAAAGACCAAGACCTCAGTCTTGTCGCCATTTAGCTTCAGGGAGTTGGTAACCATCCAGTCCGCAACATGTTGCATACAGGACCTGAAGCTAGAGGCAGATGTTATGACAGAGGACTGAGTGAGTGAAACCATAATCTGGGTGTCATCGGCGTATGATACCACCTCCATCCCCTGCGATCTTACAAGTCTAGCAAGGGGGGCCACGTAGATGTTGAACAGGGTCGGACTTAATGCCGACCCCTGTGGCACCCCACATTGCAAAGACTTTGCTGGGGAGAGGTGGATGCCGAGCATCACTCTCTGTTCCATATCAAGGAGAAAGGAGTTGAGGAGGCTCAGGGCCGAACCAGACACCTGCCTCCCTAAGCCGAGATGTTAAAATGGCAGGAGACAGGGTGTCGAATGCGGCCGTGAGGTCCAATAGCACGAGAACAGTAGTTTGTCCAGCATCAACTTTGCGTCGGATGTTATAGACTACAAAGGTGAGAGCAGATTCTGTGCTATGATGTTTTCGGAATCCATGTTGGGTAATGTCCAAATACTCCGAAGCTTCAAGGAAGGAAGATAAATGGCAATTCAGGTGTGCTTCTAAAATTTTAGCAGGTGCAGGAAGCAGGGAAATGGGTCTAAAATTCTTCAAGAGGCCAGGTCCAAGTGAAGGCTTCTTGAGGAGCGGCTTCACTATGGCCTTCTTCCATACCGATGGAAAAGTGCCTTGGGCAATTGCCTTATTCATCACCTCAAGTAAGGGGGGAAGGAGACTAGTCCTACACTCTTTTAGCTTTTTAAGAGGTAATGGATCCAATGGCGAGGAGATTTCGTCTTGTCTAGAAGAAGATACAGTCCCTCCAGAGACAAAGAAGGAAAATCCGAGAGGAGGCTAGAAGGGGCTATATCCTGTGACTCAAAAGAGCTTCACCCCGAAAGAATATTTTCGCCCAAGGAGAGACGTTGTACTTCTAAAGAAGTATGAATATCAAAGATTTTTTTATGAAAAAAGTCTGCAATGTCGTCACAGAGACGTTGGGAACTGACTACTGGATCTGGGAGTTGAAGGGAGCATAGCGAATCCGCAATTTTGAAAAGCTCCCTAGAGGAAGTGAGTGAACTAGTAAGGTTGGAGAAATATTCCTGTTTCTCCATTATCACTTTCTTCTTATACTCCCGTAAAGCAGACTTATGAGCCTCCCTATCCATGGGATCCCAAGATTTCCTCCATCTCCTCTCACTGCTTCTGCAACCCTGTCTTAATAATCTAAGATGGTCCGAGAACCATGGCGCTGATGGTTTCCGCCGGGCTACATATCGCAGGGATGCTGGGGCAAGTTTTTCTACTGCATTAGTGATGGAATCCTGCAGAACTTGTGCTGCCTCATCCGCGTCTTTTGGGGAGAGAGCCTCAGTTGAAGGAATAAAGGGGGCAAAGGCCTCATTCGTGAGATTTCTAAGATTTCTTCTGGAAACAAATGGGGTAGTCTCCTTCTTAGTGGAATGAGAGGTGGAGAAGGCTAGATGAAGAGGGACTGCAAAATGATCAGTCCATACCAACGGTAAAGGTGAGCCGCTGGAAAGTCTTAGATCATTAGAAAATACCCCGTCAAGGATATGACCTGCCGTGTCTTCTAAGTATCACGAGAAAGGTGGCTCCTCCCCTGGACTACAGTGCGCATGGGCATCCTCTCGATCTTCAGATTGTTTTTTTCCGCCATTGGGTTCGGATGTACTTTCTTGACTCAAGTTCGGAATCGATATAAAACTCGTTTCGCAAGGCCAAAAGGCCTTCGGGGCGTCGGTATTGTCTCGTTTGGTGCCTACAGGTGCGAACAAGACGTCGAAGGCCGTTTGCCTTTTCGACACCCAAGGCCCCGACGACGATCGACGATGGAACGGAGCCCGTTCAAGAGATGCCCCATCTGCAACTCCAAATACCCTCACATTGATGTGCACCCGGTGTGCAATAAATGCCTATCTCCGGACAACGACGAGGCCAGCTGCATGACCTGTTCCAAGTTCCGGTCAAAGAAGACACTTAGGCTTCGACGCACCGCACGACAGTCGGCGCAGAAAACAGCGCCCGACCCGGAGAACATCTTCGAGGCTGATGACGATGAGGGCGTCGATGAAGAGGATCCTGACCAGCAGTCCGAGCACGACTCTAACTATAACGAAGGCTATGTCCATGGGGAAGACTTTGTCTAGGTAGGAGACGACGCAGAGGCCATCTGAGCTGTCGATGACGACTCAAGCGATGAGCAAGGCCCACCCACAGTCGCGGGGCCCAATACTGACACTGTACTCTCTACAGCTCAGGTCGAGGCAACGCCGGAAGGCCTTAGCCAAGATCTTAACCCGCATTCTGTAGCCCCGCGTCAAGGCCCGGCTAAGAATGCTTCTAAAGAGCCGTCGTCGATCACCCACTCTTAGCGGTGAAATCGAAACCGAAACTGACAGATGCTAAATCGAAACCAAAACTGCTACAAACAGTCCTCGGATCGACTGCCTCGGATTCATCGGCTCCAAGCAAATCTAAGAGTCATCAACCCTTCGGGGTCACAAGGGGGCGTCGGCCCGAAAACAGGGGCGCCGAAGCCTGTCTCTGTGGTCAAGCACGTCAAGCTGACGCAGTCTACATCGACATCCAAAGATGGCGACACTGGCAAAGGACTCTAGGCTAAAAAGACTATCGATCCAAAGCTTACAGCCTCCAAGCCAATATTGGGCAAGGCCTTCGAGTCGCAGAGTAAACCCGACCCGAAAGAGCATTTCGCGTCAAAGCAAAAGAGCGTGCCTGCTGCGCACCGAGAGCTCGAGTCGACGCAGGGCCGCAAGCAAACAAGTGAGCAGACAAAGTCCGTCGGGTCGAAGACAGCGCCACCCTCAAACAAGGTTGGTTCGTCTCCAATGCTTACGACACCGATTAAATATGGACTGCCCCGACCGCTCGACCCAAAGCGTTCGAGCCACAGAGGAGCGCCGACACGGCCAAAAAAGTGTCGGTGGTTTCAAGGACTCAGCCCACTGAGGAAGATTTTGTGTTCCAAGCACCCTCCTATGACATTCAGTCGAAGCCGTTCATAGACTCGGATTCTGGCAAACTCACCATTCACAAACGGAAAATCGCTCCAGAAAATCCTTTAGAGTCATACAAAATCCCTCTCCAAAAGAAAAAGGGATTCTGCCGCCTCACCAGTTCTTTTTGAACCTGGGGAGTCCTATAGACAAGACTATGCCTATTCTCCCACACGCACCGATGAGGATATGGGAGAGTGATACAATGAGGATAACTTTATTTATCCCGTTGGCACAGATCAGGAAGAACCTCAACCCTGGACTGACCCTGTCGACCCTGGTGAGCCACACACCACGCCTGACACCCAATCCTATGCCGTAAAAACCTCGCCTACTGAAGATACTGCTGCGTTTAAAGCATTAATTGAGAGGGCAGCCAAAAACCATGACGTGGAAATGCACGCTGACACAGTGGAGGAGGACTTTTTGTTTGATACTTTCTCAACTTCAGAAAGATCAGTAAAAACATTGCCTATGCTAAAAGGTGTCCTTAAACACGCTACTGACATTTTCAAGGAGACCACGAGGGTTGTAAACCCAAGGATTGAAAGGAAATACCGGCCTGCGCCTGTGAACCCTACCTACATCAAGGGCCAGCTCCCATTGGACTCCCTTGTGGTGGCTAATGCTCGTAAGAGAGCAAACTCTCAAACAAGTGGTGATGCTCCCCCTCCGGACAAAGAATCCAAAATCTTAGAAGCTTCTGGCAAGCGAGTAGCGGCTCAAGCGGCAAATATTTGGAGGATCTCCAATACACAGGCCCTATTAGCCAGATATAATAGGGCACATTACGACATGTTAGAGCAGTTACTACAACACCTGCCTGATGTTTATAAGGAGGGAGCAGAAATGCTGATACAGGAGGGGAAGTTAATTTCCAATGCATCCATAAAGTGTGCGCTCGATGCAGCAGACACAGCGGCTAGGGCCATCAACACTAGTGTGATGCTTAGAAGGCATGCCTGGCTACGCATCTCTGGTTTTAAGCCAGAGATACAAACGACTTTACTCAATCAGCCAGTTAACCCTGATTTTCTCTTTGGTCCTGATGTAGACACGACCCTGGAAAAAATTAAAGACACCGAGACAGCAAAATACATGGGGGCTCTGCAGTCACAACAGTTCAGAGGCGGTATGTTTTGTCGCTCCGGTAACAGGGGAGCTTCTAGAGGTCAAGCATCACAGCAAGCCCAATACAACAAAGGGGGCACGCAAACCACCTATAACAAGAACAATAGGGGTGGATATCGTGGGAACAGCACCAAAGGCAGAGGACGCGGAAATAATAATGCCAGATCCTCCGCCACCAATAAACAGTGACGTCTTGTCACTGCCCCCAGACCATATAACACCGGTCGGGGGAAGACTTCAGCAGTTCCTGCCGGTCTGGGAAGGCGTTACCACAGACAGGTGGGTGAGAGACCTTATACAATACGGCTATTGTCTAGAACTAACCTCCACGCCACCCAACCTACCCCCAAGGCACCGTCCTATGTCCACAGAGCACATGCACTTATTGCAGCAAGAAGTTCTCTGCATGCTGCAAAAAGGGGCCATAGAACTCCTGCCTTTAGAACAGCAGGGTACAGGGGTGTACTCACTGTACTTCTTGATCCCAAAGAAGGACGGGTCTCTCCAGCCCATTCTAGACCTCAGACCCCTGAACCAGTACATCTTGTCAGAACATTTTCACATGCTAACTTTACAGCAGGTTCTACCATTACTCAGTCAGGGGGACTTCCTAGCAACCCTGAACCTAAAGGACGCATATTTCCACATCTCCCCATTCACCCAGGACACAGGAAATATCTCCGGTTCACCATAAACAACCAGCATTACCAGTTCAAGGTCCTGCCTTTCGGGGTCACTACTGCCCCCAGGGTGTTCACCAAGTGCTTGGCGACAGTGGCTGCGCACCTTCGGAGACAACTCATCCATGTCTATCCTTACCTGCACGACTGGCTTGTCCAAGCAAAGTCAGCCCAGCAATGTGCCAAGCACATGTCCCGCACGATTCACCTCCTACACAGTCTAGGATTCTCACTAAATTACCCCAAATCACATCTTCAACCCGCACATGTACAACAGTACCTAGGTGCGACAATAAACACTGACAGCAACAGCGCAACCGAACTCTGCCAGAGTCAACAGCAAGCAATTGCTGATTCAGAAATTCAGGCCCCAACACTCACTCCCAGCGCAGGTATTTATGCAGCTGATAGGCATGATGGCCTCCTGCATCTTCATAGTCCCTCACGCAAGGCTACACATGTGTCCGCTTCAGGAGTGCTTGGCACGGCAGTGGAACCAGGCTCGGGGACATCTAAGACCTAGTGTTGGTGACCGGTCGTGCATACAACTCTCTGCATTGGTGGAACACACAAAACCTTTGCAGGGGACGACCGTTCCAAGAGCCTGTACCACAGATAGTGCTGACGACGGACGCCTCTCTCCAGGGCTGGGGAACGCATGTACTACAGTATACAGTGCAGGGAATATGGACAACTCAGCAGCAGAAGATGCATATCAATCTGTTGGAGCTGATGGCAATCTTCATGGCAATGAAGGCGTTCAGATTGCACTTGTGCAACAAAGTCGTGCTAATCTGGACGGACAACACGACTGCCATGTATTACATCCAAAAGCAGGGAGGCACTCACTCTCCACAATTGTCTCACCTAGCCCAGAGCATGTGGAAGTGGGCCATTCAGAGAAACATGTTCCTCATGGCGGAACATCTCCCAGGCAAGGACAACCAGATGGCGGACCTCCTCAGCAGGCACATCCATCAGATGCACGAGTGGGAGATACACCCCTCGGTGCTCCAACCATATTTCCAGCGGTGGGGTCATCCAGAGATAGACCTATTCGCCACAAAGGAAAACGCAAAATGCCAAAGCTTTGCCGCCAGGTTCCCACACCCGCAGTCTCGGGGCAATGCGATATGGATGAACTGGTCGGGCAGATTTGCGTACGCTTTTCCCCCAGCACCGCTCATACCGCTAGTGGCACGCAAACTGCGACAGCACTCCATGACGCTCATCCTGGTTGCTCCAACGTGGGCAAGGCAGGCGTGGTACACCACGTTCCTAGAACACTCAGTGATGCCTCACCAACGACTGCGCCTAACGCCCAGTCTCCTCACTCAGAGCCATGGAGACATTCAGCACCCAGATCCGCAACAGTTGAGCCTTGCAATATGGCTCCTGATGTCATAGTTTGGCTACCTCAACTTGCCCCCTGACTGTATGAACATCATCAAGGAGGCAAGAAGACCTACAACCAGGGCATGCTATGTGGCCAAATGGAAGCGATTTGTCATTTACTGTTCCAATAATGGCATAAATCCGCTGGATGCGTCCACGCAAAACATTGTTATTTGTTGCATCTATACAGATGCAATCTAGCATATAGTTCCATCAGGATACATTTGGCTGCAATGGCAGCTTATCTTCAAAACAGACAGCATCTTTCTCTCTTCAGGGTGCCGGCCATTAAAGCCTTTTGGAAGGTCTCAAAAGGGTGATTCCTCCCAGGCACCCTCCTTCACCTGTCTGGAATCTGAACATAGTTCTCACCAGACTAATGGGACCACCTTTTGAACCTCTCCACTCTTGTGAGATACAAGCCCTAACTATTCAAGAGCCTTTCATACGGGTTCATGCTAATAGGGTAGTGCTACGTACCAACCCTAAATTCATGCCTAAGGTGGTATCGCAGTTCCATATTAATCAAACCATAGAACTGCCCGTTTTCTTCCCAAATCCAGATTCAGTGTCAGACCGAGCACTGCACACATTAGATGTTAAAAGAGCTCTCCTGTATTACATAGACAGGACAAAGAATTTCAGGAAAACTAAGCAACTGTTTGTTGCCTTCTCTCCACAACACAAAGGCAACCCCATTTCCAAATCTGGTATAGCCAGATGGATTGTTAAGTGCATACAGATATGTTATCAGAAGGCTAAACGCACATTAACAGTTCCCCCCAAGAGCGCATTCCACACGCAAGTTAGGGGCATCCATGGCTTTCCTAGGTAACATTCCTCTAGAGGATATATGTAGAGCAGCCACATGGACCACCATACATACATTTACCAAGCACTACTGCGTAGATGTGCACTCCAAACAGCAAGCTGCTGTAGGACAGGCTGTTCTCAAAACTCTTTTTCAGACTGCTACAGCTGGCACGGGCAACTACCGCTAAGGAGGTAACTGCTATTTATTCTATGCACAAGATATGAATTCAACAGCCCACATGCCTCGAACGGAATATGCTTCTTACCAGTATGCATCTGTTCTTGGCATGTAGGGCTGCTGACATTCATATCGCCCGCCCTCCTCCCCGGTGCCTGTCGCAGCTGTAGCACTCAGAATCATTCTCAGGCATGGCCATCATTTACTGTATTACACTCCATCTCTGCCACAATGGCGAAAAACAATCTGAAGATGGAGAGGATGCCCATGCGCACTGTAGTCCAGGGGAGGAGCCACCTATCTCGTTTTACTTCGAAGACTCTTCCAGGACAACAATGTGCAATCATCCGGACCCAACACTAGGCGGCGATCTATGCCCAAGATATGAATGTCAGCAGCCCTACATGCCAAGAACAGATGCATACTGGTAAGTAGCATATTCCTTATATGTTCTGACAGCAAAAACACCCAAGCTCTTCGTTTTTTACTGTGGAAGAATGTGGGTTCCCATTGACTAATGCAGGGTTACACGGTGACACCTCAGCTGTGCTAATTCCTAAATGGTGGGACCAAAGTTGATACTCTAGGTTTTCAAACTCTTCCTCACATTAAGCCAGTCTAGATTTTCTAGTCGAAATTATTGTAGCCGGTTGTGGTGTGCAACTCTAACAAAGTTTCTACTTCGTTACGGTTTGTCTCCTTGACCTTAACGGTTGCACAAGTAGCCTGTCCCTGAGACCTCTTTCTGCCTGTGGAGACATGCGAACTCCAAAGAAAAGGAGACCATAAGAGCTTGCACTGGAGAAAGATGTTACCTGCCTCTTGCAGCAAGTCATACAGGTGTTGCCCCAAAAGATGAGCTTAAAATCAGAAGCCTCCTTTGAAGGGCAATTGGGAGTGACACTTGGGAGAGGGGCTGCTCTCTTGTTTAGATGGACCGGCTGGCACTATAGTTTAGATGGACACCCTGGCACTAGGGTCTAGAGGTGAAACCTGTTGTCATACAATTTTATTTTCATGGTGTGAGTGTCCGTGTCAGATCTTTCATTTGGGGTAAGTGTCTGAAAAGTTTCAGCGCTCCGTTCATCATCTCCTTGTGTTTTCTTTGTTTGCCCTAAGTTGGCAGGATATGCCCAGACGTGGGTCCCTTGCTCACTTTGCCACTGGATTCAAGCTAGCCTGGCTGATGAGGGCTGTTAGCCTGAAATCGGTCCCAAGAAGCTTGTTTCCGGTCCAGGGAAGACATGGCTTGGCAGTTCGGGCTGGGCTCTCCCCATGAGGCACAGGGTAAAGACTGATTTGCATATAGCTTTGCCTGAAATCGGGGGACGAAGTAAGCCAAAGAACAATGATGGATTCAATCCAAATCTGTGACTTGTGGTGAGTGTCTGAAAAGTTTCCGCGCTCTGTCCATCATCTCTTTGTGTTTGCAGTGTCAGTTGGCTAACCTATTCTCAGGATAGGGCCTCACAAACCGAAGAAGCCTGTTTGGGCAAGTTGGTAGCCCAGAATGTTCACACAACTGCCAACTGCTGCTGTGCAGGACCAGAGCGAATCCGGACTGGACCCTGGAGACTCTTTAGAGTGCAGCTTGATTACCCAGACCAGAAGATGAGTTTTGTGGTGTGAATCCTTTTCCTGATTCACACGCTGTTCATTATTTCACCATCTAGTGTCGTCGACAACCATTTGGTGCTAGATCCATCCCTTGAGTGGCGTCAGAGGGGGATCCCCGGAATGTAGCCATTTACAGATGCTTTTTTTCTGCCGTTGGGTCTGGAAGCAAACTGTGACACTTCGAAGTTTTAGAGGAAATCCCGGAAAGAATCAAGGAATTTGAGTGAGAAAACCATTGGTCATTGACTGACAAGACACCGAAGAAGGGGGGAGACCTCTGGATACCTTTCCCCGTCAGAGGACCCCGATGTAGTGCAATGAAAATATCCCTTTCAAATTTTGCTCGAAGTGCCTACACAAGTTTGCACGAAGCAATCCACATGATGTTTGTGACTCCTGCCTGCCAAGGGATCACAGGATAAAGACTGCGCGGTGTTCATTTTGAAAGCTCTCAAGGTATGCCAAAAGCAGAGGGAGGTCCATTGCCCAGCCATGCTCCAAAGCCAGAAACCACCTTTGCTTAGGAATTTGGGCCTCTCCAGCAACTAGAACGGTCAGGAAGTGGCCATAGAATCGACACAGTGGTCAGACATCGCAATCCTCATAGGGTACACCGAAAAGAGGCATACCGCAAATTAGGCGCCAAAGCACACAGAAAATAATGGACAAGTTAAGCCTTCCCCGTCAGAAACCAAGGGCCCTGAAAAGAAAGCGAAAAGGGCAAACCCAGGCATCCGAAGAAAACAACCAAGGGTCAGTCGCGACCAGCGGATCCCACCCCAGACGAGGCAATCCCGTTGAAAGAGACGTAGGCAAGTGCCGAACCAGAGGCTGCGAGGGTAAAGACCACACCCTCAGAGGGCAGCATCCACCACACCCAAGAAAAGGATCTCCCCAGCCTCAGATGCTGAAAGGGCCCTCGAAGTGGAGAAAAAGTAGATGCCTGGAAGCGGAAATGGCGGCACTCCTTCAACAAAAAGGAGATCGAGTCGCTGAAGGAATTCAGAATTTCCGCTAAACCCACCGCTGCCGAAAAGGAGGAGAATATTTTCGAAGTTCTGGCAATCCCCGAACCTCACAAAGAGGAGCTCGACACTCAAGAGTAGTAAGCCTCTGGGACTTTCGAAGAAGAATGGAACTACCTAGACACAAAGCCCAGAAGAAGAGGTCTGTAGCTATCCCTTGAGGGCTTCACCGCCAGGCGACATAGCCTTCTACAACAGCCTTATCAATAGACTAGCTAATAACTTCAGGGTCCCTGTAGTGGATTAGAAAGACTCCTTCCTTCTAGAGACTTTGCACCATCCACCAAGGGGACACAATACTTCCCGATGCTACCAAGCATCCTAGACCAGGCAATGAGGCTTTCGAGGAGCTTGCCTCAGCAAAGGGGGTAAATTCAAGGGTGGAGAAAATATAAGCCTTACACAAAGAACCCTAAATACATTCGTGAAAACTCTGTGCCAGACTCCCATTATTGTCACTACAGCAAGAAGGAGCAACGCTCACTCCTCCACTGGCCCACACCCAGAGAGGGAAAGTCAAAGAATTGACATAGTGGGGAAAAAAGATGGAAAAAGAAGCAGCAATACAATGGCGCATTTGCAAACTCCAATGCCCTCCTGAACAGGTATGGCCAACAACAATGGGATGATATCGAAGAACTAATGTACAAGCTCCCCGAAGAGGATAAAAAGAGGACAAATTCCATTATAGAGGAGGGAAAAACATAGCAAGCACTGCCTGAAATCCGCCCTAGATGCAGCAGATACAGCCAGCAGACAAGTGTGCACAGGCACAACGTTAAGAAGGCTCATCTGGCTCCGAATATCATGCTTCATGCTTCAAGCGAGAGGTCCAAACCTCAATAATTTACTGCCAGGGTATGGGAGCCCTACAACAGAGTGGCAGCTTTAAGAGAGGAGGTTTTAACCTCCGAAGACCCACAGGATTGTGAATCTTATCAACAGGCCAGCAACAGCAGCAAACTCCGGTAGGCGGACGGCAATAGAACCAGCAGTCCGGATACCAAGCCTGGCAACAGCAACCAAGACAGCCCTTTCCTGGCAGAGGAAGAGCCAGGGGACAACCCTAGAGAGGGAAGGAGCAACCTCCAAGTGACTTGCCCACAACAAAAGACCCCCACACAACACCAGCAGGAGGCAGAATAGCTCACATCCTACTTCAGTAGGAAGACATTACCAGAGTTGGATTTTAAATGTGGTCTACCACTGCTATTGTATAGAGCTAAAAGACAAACACCCACCAAAAAAGAAGAGGTTAATAGGAACAGAACTCTTACAGTTAAGACGGGAAATAAACTCCTTCAAAAACAAGCAATGGAGATGGTACCAAGTAGGGAACACTATAAAGGAAACCTTTCACCTTGGTACCAAAGCAAGATCTCTCATAAGACCCATCCTAGACCTCCGATTCATAAACAAAAATTCATTTGTGCACCGCATTTCAAAATGTCAACACTACAGGAGGTAAACCTACAACTTCAAAAAGGGATTTCATGGCAACAATAGATCTAAAGGATGCCTATCTGTGCATCCCTATGAACCAAGCTCACAATAAATATCATCGGTTCTTCCACAAAAAAACCACTACCACTCCAAAGTCCTGCCCTTCCAAATAATATCTGCACCAAGATTCTAAACAAAGTGCCTAGCAGCGGTGGCTGCATCCTAAGGAGAGGAATCCGCGTCTATCCCTACCTAGACAACTGGCAGGTGAAGGCAAAGTCAAAGCAAAGACGTTACACACATGTTCATTAGGTGATAACGACACTGCAGAAATTGGGGTTTTCCATAAACCACAATACTTCAACAAAGCCGGATCAAGAAAAGACCTTACTAGGAGAAAGATTAAACTCCATGTATGCACGGGCATACCCAACCCAGAGGAGAATGCAAGCTCTCAGACAAGATACTCTCCCCTACTAGAAAGGTCAGTGAGAACCGTCATGAAACTCATGGGCATGATAGGATCATGCATTCCCCTTATCACTCATGCACACCGCCACAAGCACCCTCTGCAGGAGCGGTTATGGAGCAGTTGGTCACAAACCACAGGGAGTTGGGAAGATCTAGTAGTTGTAACAAATGGCTCAGACGGAGATAGTGGTGGGCATCCAAGAACATAAACCTAGGCAGACCTTTCGAAACACCCACTCCCTCAATGGCCATCACAGGAGTTTGGGAGCACATTCAGGAAACCTACGGTTACGGGGTCAGTAGAACAATGTAAACTCGATAAAGCATATCAACTTCCTAGAGATGAAGAATGTGTTCCTGGCACTAAAGGCATTCCAAGCCCACCTAGGAGGGAAGACTGTATTGATCCAGACTGACAATACCACGTCTATGGTTTACCTCCACTAACCAGGAGGAACTAAATCAGGCAGGCCAAGAACTACTATGAGGGGCACAAGCCCACTCTACCAGGAAAAAAGGAGCAATAATAGCCCTCCTGGCAAATACACCCATCCAAGACATCTGCCTGGCGGCAACATGGGTTTCAGTGCACTCGTTCATTAAGCCCTACTGCGTGGATATACAGATGAACAAGGAAGCACTTGTAGGACAAAGGGTGCTTTAACATATATCTGTCAACAATATCCGAAGTATCGGATAGAGAACCTAGCTGTGGAAGTAGATCACCATCAATAGTAGATGCAAGCTTGAAAAAGGGGGAGGATATCCTTTTTCTTGAGTCCCCTCACTCACTGGAGTTTCCTCACGGTGACATGCTTCATCTTTGGGGCCATCCCAACCCTCTACGGGTTGAGGCGTGCTGCGACTTGCGAACTATGTAGGAGCACTGGTAAGTGAGGACTATGTGTGGTGCAGTGGAAAGAGTGAGTGGAGTGGTGTGAGTTAAAATACCTTACTAGTGGGCGCAATGACTTTTATTCCTGCTCCTAGTAGATATATTAAAAAGTGGGGTGGGTCTCTAGGTCAATCCCGTAGCGCAATGAAAAACGGAAACCTAGTAGAGTGCCGACATGTTTCGAGCTGTACCCCTCAGCTCTTCTTCAGGACATCACAGGATCCAGCCCTAGAGAGAGAGATATTTTGAATCTTTAAGAGACAAAATTATAGTTCCTTTAAATGGGAAAAGGACTTGAGAAGAATGGAAAAGGATAAACAAAGATGGCACAAAAACAAGAAAAAAAGAATTCGAAGATGGTGCCCAAAGGTGGGAGCTTCCGGGGGAAGAGTGCCAACGTCACAGGAGGACACCAAATGGTGGGACGTCGACGCCCACCTGGGCTACAAAAAACCCAGAAAAAATACTACGTTTCCGGACCCAACCACTAGACCGCGGAATAATGCACAGCATAGTGAATCCAGAAAGTCTTCAATCTGCACAACTACACCGACAGGTAAGAACCTATTCGTTTTGCAGCTTTGAAGAGTTTTCTGGATTCACATGCGACCCACTCACCACCTGTCGGAGGAGGAATGCTCACAGTAGGGAAAAGTGATCACTGAAACCAAAGAACGATCCCTGAAGACCATAGGATACCCTACAGAAATAAGGGGGGGGGGTCAGAAGATGGCTACCACGCACAGGAACTTCTGGGGCGCCATCTGATGTCACACACGGGATGAATGAACCTAGCACCAAACGGTGGTAGACGCCCCAGAGGAAAGAAAAAACAGACTATTCCGGACCCAACCACTAGATGGTGGAAAAAATCACAGCATGTAAATCCATAAAACCCTTCCAGCTGCAAAACCACTCCTACTGGTGACCGCACAAGATTACCAGTTCAAAACACCATACTCTCCTGGGCCCATAAACATTCACACTTTGAACCGGTAATCCATTTTCTACCTGCCTGTCAGAAGTTTATTTACCTTTAGGATTCATGCCTATTCACCATTGCTTACCAAATCCTAGTCACATATATTCTAATTCCTAATTCTGATGGTTCAAAAGGTGTTAGAATAATAGGTATAAAATAACATTTATCTTAATGCAAATAACCACAGACTCTGGAAATTTTTTAAACACTTTATCTGTGCAATATTTTGTGAGTCAAGTACCAAAATAGTGAAATTTAAGGACTTCTCAAGCAAGAATGTAATTATTAAAGCAAAGTTCTTGAGACTTTGCAATTTCAATTTTGGTACCTGGGAAGGGTGAGAAAAGGAAATGGTACAAGGACATACCACACAGATTATATTTATCTAGAATGGTGTGAGGACCAACCCCTGGACAAGGGCTGGGACAAGAAAGGGCTCCCAACTAATCAGGTGCCGACAGAAGAGGTTACCTGTCCTGTCTCGCACCTGTCCTAAGTGCAACACCAGTGTCTCATCCATCTCTGCAGCTACTCTCGTTCCCCTTCTAGATGAGTCTTCTCCTACAGCAATATCCCAATTCTTCTTTCAGAGTGCTCGACCAGCCTTCTGAGGGCTGTGCCATCCACGATCTCCTTCAGCATACGTTGGGTCAGTGACAGGTCTGTGACAAGTAGGGACAATCTAACTAACTGAACCTACCTTAGTTATACCATTTTCCAGGGTATGTACCACCCCCAAATGTTGCAAATGTGTATTCCCTTCATTTGATTGGTCAGAAAGACGAGGAGAGGTCATCCCACCATACCAGTATGAGAATTTCTATTCAATGTAATTGATCAATGTTCCCACCCATAATTTTACTTTCCCGTGAATTTTATACCACCCAGCACTTTTATTTAATTTAGTGTACAATGTTTAACAATTTTGCAAGTTGTCTCCCTCTCTGAGTCATGGGGTAAGGTTCCCAGGCGCATCGCTGGTAGAGACTTGGCGGCGTTTCAATGACAGATTCAAGGTTTTCAGTGTTCGAATGCGCATGTACAGCTACTTCAAAGCGTTTTTAGACACACTTCAGGCCCAAATGCGAGCTATTAATAAAGTCAAAGAAAGACCCGTTAGAATACGAAAAAAATGAATGCACTGTATACCAATTATTTCTACTCTAACCCCATAACTTTATTTTAACTAAACAATTAATGATTTAGCAGAACACACAAGGTTTAGTTTAAGCAAAAGCATGGGTATTGGCATGTGAGGTCTAAAGTGGCCATATTAGGTGTTACTGCGCTTTGACTGAGTGTGCCCTGGGCTCCTGCCAACCAGGTGCCCAGGGTCTGTGTTCCTTCCCTAAAACTGTGTTGAAAAAAAAAACAATTGGCATCTCTCGCCACCTGTCAGCCCCCTGTAAATGGTACCCTAGGTACCCAGGGCTTGGTGACCAGAGGAGATCCCGAAGGGCTGCAGCACTTATTGTGCCACCCTTAGGGGCCTTGTACCCTGGCACCCACACACTGCCTTGGCAGGCTGAGTGTCTCAGTACAGAACTAAACAGTCGACATGGCACACATCCCTGTGTGCCATGCCCACGAACCCACTGCCCTGGCATACATCAGCCACCCCTCTAGCTGGGTGCCAGTGGTGTGGGCACAGGTGCGTGAGCCTTGTGCCCCTACAGTACCTAGGGCCTTTTCTGGGCACTGTAAGTGCAGTGATGCCATTTAAGAGTATATGGTGCTGGGAGGTTGTCATTACAAACTCCACAGCACCATAATGGCTACACTGAAGACTGACCAGTTTGATATCAAACTTCTCAGCACATTAAAACCCACACTGATGCCAGTGTGGGATTTAATTTAAAATGCACTACAGAGGGCATCTTAAAGATGCCCCCTGAAACCTAACCTACAATCCACGTCTTGTCGAAGAGGCTGTCTAGACTGGCCCTCAGCAGACATGTTGCTTGACCCCTGGGTGGAGAGGCCTCTCTCTCCTGTGCCTGCAACAATGCACATCCTTGGACGAGGTGCTAAGCCTCCTCCCAGCGTTCCGCCTTTGTGAGCTTCTCCAGACAATTTGCTGTACTCAGCAACTCGCCCCCACCAGTTCTGACCCCCACTCTGGCGGGAAGACTGGTGGGAAACCCTACGTCAGATCGGGGGGGGGGGGGGGGGGCCAGCCTGTGCCAACTCTACCTCTCAGGTGGGAGTGGCGAGGTGAAGCAGGACCCCGGACTCCGGCCATCTTGAACATGGGGGGCCCTGCCCAATCACAGCTAGGCTCCTGCCCTCCTCCCACAGGAGAGAAGCAGGGTAGTGGGTGTACCCACCCCAGGACAGGGACCCATTGGTCCCTGCCCTTGGCCTACCTGTAATGCCCCTAAATTTAGTTTTTAGGGGCACCCTGAACCTTCCTTCCTCAGATCCCGATTGCAACAAGAAGACCAAGAAACAAGAAAACCTGCCGCACAGCTGCTAACAAAATGACGACGCCCACTGACTTTGCCCCAGAACCCTACGGGCCTGTTGATCCTTGAACCTGCTCCTGTGAAACTCTGGCGTCTCCTGCAGACAGCAACCTCAACAACCCTGGAGGACCTGCCTGCCTTGAACCTTCCAAAAGACTGGGACTCACATGAGCAGTGGTTCTGCTCCAACAGCCATACCCCTGGTGCCAGCCAGGAACTGCGAATCCAGCCCACTCTGCACCGACCAAGCCCGGCCTGTGCCTGAGTGATCCAAGACCATGAGGACGTCCACCCGGCGACTGGGACCCGAAGTCCAGTGCCTAAAGACCCTCCTCGACGAACCAGACGACGCCTGCAGCCTCAGAACCAGGGACCCCTCCAACTGCGACCAGCCTAGGGTAAGATTTCCCAACACCAAAAGGCACCCCTGCGGCCCCTTGTGCCCTCCTTTTGGGGTACCTACCTCTTCTCCAAGATCTCAACTTACCTTTTGAAGTGCTGGTCGCACCTGAAGAATCTCCGTCCCTGAACCTGCCTCCTTTGTTCACTTTTTAGGGCTCGGCCTACGTCACCACTGCGTCAGCATTGGGTCGGAGCTCCGAGCCGTATTGTTAAGGGGCTCAGAATAGTGAAGTTAAAATTCCTCAGTGCTCGAGAATTTTCGTGGTCTGCATGGGAATTGGTCCTCTCACGGCTGTGTTTTTGTAAGGCTTCACGCAATAGGCCCTAGGAATGTTGCTCTCTAAACTACCTGCATATTCCGAGCCAGAACGCGCATGAGATGCTATAAATTCCTAATTACCAGATGTCAGGGTCCGTTCGCGCATTCACAACTCTGTAGTTTTCTTGAGCTGTAAGTGCGCGCATGCTGTCTCCCCGGCCAGGAGAATGCCATGAATTCTCAATTACGACCTGTCAGAGGTGCCGGTAATTGAAGGCAGATGCCAGGCTTTTCGTGTTTTTGTGCCATTGGGAAAGGCATCTTTCTTTTAACCTTTTAGTATGATTTGTAGTAGTATATAACTATTTGCAGTGCTCATTACACAGACCAGTTTTCATCCAAATCATACAATTATTGTACCTAGGCTACCATTTCATTTGCAAACACACTGTCTTCATATTTAAAAGGTTACTCTAGCACATTATTAACAGCATCCACCACAATAATTTTAAAGTCTGACCAAATATTACCACCAATGAAAACATTTTGCGCTGTAGTTGCAGCACTGTTTACTGCTTTCGCCAATATACACCTTATTTGACAGCAATCAAGACCAGCCTTTAAAAAAAAATAAACCTATTTAAATTCGACTGAATGCCACTGATGTTAAACATCAATTGGCAAGTACAGGATTTTTAAGGGTAGATGTTAACATCAAATGAAACGCACTGTTGTGCTGCCAAAACTCATGCGGATGGTCACTGGGTCTAGCCTTACCCCACCAACTCCCACCCAAAAATATACAATTTCAAACAATCTATGAAATATGATGATGTATTTTGGAGGGAGAGACGGCCAATGATGCTCGCTTCTCAGTGCACTTTCCTTACTGAAGCATAAAAGGTCCACACTCCTTTGCATTAGTGAATAAAGGGTCCCCATTCAAGTCTATTTCGGAAGTAAACCTCAGCACTTTGCTTTTGGTTACAGAAGCACAACAGGCCACACTCAGTTACGTCCAGGAATAAACAGAGCACTTTCAATTCTGGACTAAAGCAGTGCAAGATTATTTCCCCTACTGAGTAAATCAGTGCTGGTTCCGTTTAGGCACCGAATAAAACAGTGCACACTCCAGTCTATTTAATGACCAAAATGCGCAGATGCATTTCCACTGCTTAGGCAAACACGGCATATTGCTACACAATGTCGACAAAATGGTGCTCGGTTTTTCTTTTAGGGAATATAACAGTTGACAATGTGTTTACATTTTACACTAAAAACGTGTGCATTCTTTTCCCATTGTGTCCTGAAGAGTGCTGTGTCCTGCTGTAGAGTGGTGAGTGCTGCTGTAGAGTGGCGAGTGCTGCTGTAGAGTGGCGAGTGCTGCTGTAGAGTGGCGAGTGCTGCTGTAGAGTGGCGAGTGCTGCTGTAGAGTGGCGAGTGCTGCTGTAGAGTGGCGAGTGCTGCTGTAGAGTGGCGAGTGCTGCTGTAGAGTGGCGAGTGCTGCTGTAGAGTGGCGAGTGCTGCTGTAGAGTGGCGAGTGCTGCTGTAGAGTGGCGAGTGCTGCTGTAGAGTGGCGAGTGCTGCTGTAGAGTGGCGAGTGCTGCTGTAGAGTGGCGAGTGCTGCTGTAGAGTGGCGAGTGCTGCTGTAGAGTGGCGAGTGCTGCTGTAGAGTGGCGAGTGCTGCTGTAGAGTGGCGAGTGCTGCTGTAGAGTGGCGAGTGCTGCTGTAGAGTGGCGAGTGCTGCTGTAGAGTGGCGAGTGCTGCTGTAGAGTGGCGAGTGCTGCTGTAGAGTGGCGAGTGCTGCTGTAGAGTGGCGAGTGCTGCTGTAGAGTGGCGAGTGCTGCTGTAGAGTGGCGAGTGCTGCTGTAGAGTGGCGAGTGCTGCTGTAGAGTGGCGAGTGCTGCTGTAGAGTGGCGAGTGCTGCTGTAGAGTGGCGAGTGCTGCTGTAGAGTGGCGAGTGCTGCTGTAGAGTGGCGAGTGCTGCTGTAGAGTGGCGAGTGCTGCTGTAGAGTGGCGAGTGCTGCTGTAGAGTGGCGAGTGCTGCTGTAGAGTGGCGAGTGCTGCTGTAGAGTGGCGAGTGCTGCTGTAGAGTGGCGAGTGCTGCTGTAGAGTGGCGAGTGCTGCTGTAGAGTGGCGAGTGCTGCTGTAGAGTGGCGAGTGCTGCTGTAGAGTGGCGAGTGCTGCTGTAGAGTGGCGAGTGCTGCTGTAGAGTGGCGAGTGCTGCTGTAGAGTGGCGAGTGCTGCTGTAGAGTGGCGAGTGCTGCTGTAGAGTGGCGAGTGCTGCTGTAGAGTGGCGAGTGCTGCTGTAGAGTGGCGAGTGCTGCTGTAGAGTGGCGAGTGCTGCTGTAGAGTGGCGAGTGCTGCTGTAGAGTGGCGAGTGCTGCTGTAGAGTGGCGAGTGCTGCTGTAGAGTGGCGAGTGCTGCTGTCGAGTGGCGAGTGCTGCTGTCGAGTGCTGTAGACTGCTGTCGAGTGGTGTGTGCTGTAGACTGCTGTCGAGTGGTGTGTGCTGTAGACTGCTGTCGAGTGGTGTGTGCTGTAGTGTGCTGTGTGTAGATAAGTACCAACAGTCAGTACAGAATGAGTGCAGAGTGGCAGTGAGTGCAGAATGCTGAGTGCAGAGTGAGTGCACAGTGAGTGCAGGGGCAAAGTGAATGCAGGTGCAGGGTGAGTGCAGGTGCACAGTGAGTGAGTGCAAAGTGAGTGCAGGTGCAGAGAAAGTGAGTGCAGAAAGAGTGAGTGCAAGTGCAGAATGACTGCAGAGTGACTACAGTGAGTGTGACTGCAGAGTGAGTGTGATTGGAGATTGAGTGTAGTGATTACAGGTGCAAAGTGAGTGCAGAGTGAGATCAGGTACAGAGGGAGTGCAGAGTGAGTGCGAGTGCAGAATGACTGCAGAGTAAGTGTGACTCCAGAGTTACTGCAGCGTGAGTGTCACTGCAGAGTGACTGCAGAGTGAGTGTGACTGCAGAGTGACAGTGACTGCAGCTGTGAGTGTGCAAGGTAAACAGTATGTGAGTATGCAGGGTGAACAGTGTGTAAGTGTGCAGGGTGCAAAGTGTGTGTGTCCAGGATGAACAGTGTGTGACTATGCGAGTGAACAGTGTGGGTGTGCAGAGTGAGCAGTGTATGTGTGTAGGGACACTGTCTGAGTGTGCGGGAGACAAACACTAAAACTAAGTTCACCACACACATACATAGGACCACACACAATCCCACACACCACATACACATACATCACACACACATACCACACCCACACATACCACACCCACACACAACACCCACACACACAAACACACACCAGCCTCTCACCAGCACACACTCATCACTACACACAAAACGCACCTCCAGCCGTCAGTGCATACTTTCACCAGGCACAAATACCAACAGCCATCAATGTACGCTTTCACCAAACACAAACACGACAATGCATCAGTGCCGCAAATCCACAACACACAATGTCTGTACATGCTTTCACCAACCAAACACACACACACACCAGCAGCTGTCACTGCACACTTTCATCAGTCACACACACCACCAAAGTTCACTCTTTCAGTAAGCACACTCATCAACAGCTGTTGGTGCACTCTTTTACAAAGCACACGCATTACCATCCATCTCTGTACGCTTCACAGCCACACAAGCACACACACCACCAGCCATCACTGCACAATTCCTACAGGCACACACATCCACCACCCATCAATGCACCTATCAATTGTTAATGCATCCACCATAAAATATTGTAGCAATCGCTCTATGCTACACTTTACCTTTTCAAGATAATGCGTTAAAGCACAGCACACCACCATTGCTAATATTCAAATGCAAAACACATTTTTCCAACACACACCACATGCATAAAATACATTGTCATTTACAAGGCCATTTTCTCTAACTCAAAAAAACCCGAGACCTATTGCATTTCTAATGCTTATTAACTTTCCCATTGGATAACATTGCGCGCCTGACTGCGCAAAAGCACCCTGCACCCAACTGCCGGAGTGCCACTGGAGGTGCAACAACTACCCTACTCGTACTTCCCCACTTGCCCAGGAGCCCAGCTCCCACAGCAGAGTGGCCTGTTTGCTTGCAGCTACCAACCCAAGGCCACCTACCCTCCATTGGATTGCATTGGGCCTACTCTCTCTGCACCCGGCTGCCCCTGGGCCGCTGAGGGTGTAACTACTGTAACTTTCCGACCCTGGGAGACCCCTGAGTCTATGTCCAGAACCTTAACTCCACCAGTCGAGTACTTACCTAAAAGCCGATAACTCAATATCCTTCCATAGGCTAACATTGACTGGTTTTCACGGAAATTTCTTCTAATTGTGGAGTTTTGAAACTTTAAAATATTCATCTTAAATCAACTGAATAACGAATTCCGAATTATTCACCTGTGATCAGGAGAGAAGCCAGTACTGTACCTTTTAGCCCAGTACTGAACCGCAAAAGTAATCTTAACAGTACTTACCAGTTACCTGCATTTTCTTCCATAGGAAACCATTGACTTTTTTTCTGTGCAATTTCTTCTAAGTGCCGATTTTTGCTAACTACAAATATTCTTTAAAATTGTACCAAATACTGAAACGGAATTACTTACCTGTCTTAGGTAGAGGTCGCAGTGCTGACCCTAGGAGTCCAGTACTGCATTACAAAAGTAACTAGAACCTACTTTATCTGTGACTTGAATTTCCTTCCATAGGATAGCATCGCTAGTTTTTCACTGAAAAGTTTCGAAGTGTCAACTTTGAAAATACATTTATATTCTTTGAAAATACAACTGTAACTAAAACTCTTTTACTCAACTGTTTACAGCATAGATTGCGGGACTGAATCCAGGATCCAGTCCTGTGGTCAAAAAAGTAATCCTTAAAGTAATCAACTGCATTTATGTAGGAAAACCCATTGAGCTCAAAGTTAAATTGTGTTTAGAATTGTGTTGCCTATTGCAACCACTGTAGCTATTGTACTTACAAAGTCTATTGCCCTTCTGCAAAGTAATTACCTGAAGTCACTCATATTGAGTAAAGTATATTTTGATACCTGTTGGTTCTAAAAATAAAACCTATATCTTTTGATATAAAAACAATTGGCCTAGAGTTCACTTCTTGAGTGTGTGAAACTTTGCTGAGTGTGTACAACAAATGCTTTACTCTGTCCTCTGATACTGCCTTACTGCTCGACCAAGCTACCACTTTAGAGAGTACGGTCATATCTGACTTTAACCTCAGTTATACCTCTGGAGATTGGGGACTCTATACACACTGTACCTTACTTTGGTTTGGTCCAGTATATATAGAGTCACTTTCTTACAACGTCAAACTATGTAGATGCTGCAGACGCATGCGTAGAAAGGTTCCCGTGTTTACGGCAGCCATATTAAGGCACTCTGGTTTCTGTTAGTAAAGGCACATAGTCCAGCTTCCCCTAGATACTGATATCCTGGAGAGTCTGAGTATTGGTGTCTTTCATAGATTCACATGCCTGAATCTTTCCCCGTCGTCGAGACGGGAGTCTCCGGTATATAGAAAAGCAATGTCCCATGGACATATATATATATAGAAAAGTAGGCCTAAGGGCCTCACCTTAGTAGCCTATCTGTGTCCTTGTGTAAAAAGGACCAAACTCCTAAAGAGAACCAATCAGCTAACACCTCCCTCTGGAACCTTCCTGTCGGGAGCCTCAGTCTCTCAGATTTTCTACCGCACCTTGTGCTAGGGAGTCTCCACCTGAGTTCTCCTCAGGTTTACTTACTTTAAGCTTCTTTCTTCACTAAATTGAATTATTTTCAGCAAAATCTGACTGACCCACAGAAGAGGGGTCTCTTCAGAGGTTGTGCTTCTTGTAATAAGAAGAGATTACATATTGAGGATATGTAGAACATTCTCTACAAAAACGCTTAAGGACAGAGAAGGATGACTTAATCTGGCTGAACAAACTTAAGACCTGGGACAACTGCAGACTTTTTAGCAGTCTTTTTAGGAGGAGCGTCTGAAGGGCTATGGGAAGTAACCCTTGGCCTCTTCAAGGATAATTTAGAGGAGACAGAAGCAATCTCACCGTCCTCTGAAGACTCAGTTGTCCCTGGTCTTAAGTTTGTTCAGCCAGATTAAAAGTCGTCCTTCTCTGTCCTTAGCGTTTTTGTAGAGAATGTTCTACAAATTTTGCATTCCTTTGGCGAATGGTCCGGATACAGACCGTATAGACATGTGTTGTGCTGATCCTCAATATGTAATCTCTTCTTATTACAAGAAGCACAAGCTCTGAAGAGACCCCTCTTCTGTGGGTCAGCCATAGTCAGATTTTACTGAAAATAATTCAATTTAGTGAAGAAAGAAGCTTAAAGTAAGTAAACCTGAGGAGAACTCAGGTGGAGACACCCTAGCACAACGTGCGGTAGAAAATCTGAGAGACTGAGGCTCCTGACAGGAAGGTTCTAGAGCAGCGGTCTTCAATCTGTGGGGCGCGACCCCCAGGGGGGTCGTGGAGTCCTGGGAAGGGGTCTCAGATTCTGCAGAGTGCAGTTCCTGGCGGAGGCCTAATTCACACCGAGGTGTGAAAAACATCAACGCCTCATTAACAAGTAAAAGGTCTTTTAAAGACCTGTCAAGTACTTGGGTGTGACTGTGTATGTGTCCCTCAAGCTGTTACAGCCGGGCTCACATACACGATCATGTGGGGGGGGGGGGGAGTGGCTCTAGTGTAGCCCTTTGAGTTCAATGGATGTTGCGCACCTGCAGCTGTGGGTCCCATGACACGTCCCCCGCCCCCAGCAGGGAGGCACAGAGATGCCCTCCCATGAGCGGGAAAGAAGAATGAAGCTGAGAAATACTGATTCCCATCCCCCATGAGAGAGGCACAGAAAAGGTGGGTGGATGGATGATGGGTGGATGGATGGATGGATGAAAGGCTGAAGGATGGATGGATGTGTGAAAAGGTGGGTGGATGAATGATCAGTGGATGGATGAATGAAAGGGTGGATGGATGGATGAAAGGGTGGATGGATGGATGTATGGATGGAAGGATGAAAGGGTGGATGGATGAAGGCTAGATTGGTGAAGGATAGATGTATGGATGGAAGAATGAAAGGGTGAACGGAAGAATGGATGGATGAAAGGGTGGATGGATGAATGATGGATGGATGGATGTGTAAAAAGATGGATGGATGAAAGGGTGGATGGATGGAGGATAGATTGGTGAAGGATAGATGTATGGATGGAAGAATGAAAGGGTGGACGGAAGAATGGATGGATGAAAGGGTGGATGGATGGATGTGTAAAAAGATAAGTGGATGAAGGATGGATGGATGGATGGATGAATGTATGGATGAATGTATGGATGAATGTATGGATGGATGGATGGAGGATAGATTGGTGAAGGATAGATGTATGGATGGAAGAATGAAAGGGTGGACGGATGAATGGATGGATGAAAGGGTGGATGGATGAAGGATGGATGTGTAAAAAGATGGGTGGATGAATGGATGAAAGGGTGGATGGATGATTGATTGATGGATGGATGTATGGATGGAAGGATGAAAGGGTGGATGGATGAAGGATGGATGGTAGGATGAAAGGGTGGATGGTAGGATGAAAGGGTGGATGGTAGGATGAAAGGGTGGATGGTAGGATGAAAGGGTGGATGGTTGAAGGATGGATGGACGGATGGATGGATGTGTGAAAAGGTGGGAGGGTGAATGATGGGTAGATGGATGGATGAAAGGGTGGGTGGATGAATGAAAGGGTGGATAGGTGAAGAATGGATGTATGGATGGGAGGATGAAAGGGTGGGTGGATGAAGGATGGGAAGATAAAAGGGTAAATGGATGTATGAATGGATAAAAGGTTGCATGGATGAATGATGGATGTGTGAAAAGGTGGGTGGATGAATGATGGGTGGATGGAAGGAAGGGTGGATGGGTAAAGGATGGATGTATGAATGGAAGGATGGAAGGGTGGATGGATGGATGGATGTATGGATGGAAGGATGAAAGGGTGGATGGATGGATGTGTGAAAGTGTGGGTGGATGAATGATGAATGATGGAGGGATGTGATGAGGTCTAACAGGCGCATTTATGGTTGTCAAAAGTTGATGATGAGGAGTACCAGTTTCTAGAAACTTTTGTCGGAAGGGGGTCCTTACGCCTAAAAGGTTTTACAAGGGGATCTCGGCATCAAAAAGTTTGAAGACCTCTGTTCTAGAGGGAGGTGTTAGCTTATTGGTTCTTTTCAGGAGTTTGGTCCTTTTTACACAAGGACACAGATAGGCTACTAAGGTGAGGCCCTTAGGCCTACTTTTCTATATATATATGTCCATGGGACATTGCTTTTCTATATACCGGAGACTCCCGTCTCGACGACGGGGAAAGATTCAGGCATGTGAATCTATGAAAGACACCAATACTAAGACCCTCCAGGATATCGCGATTTGCAGCGAAATCGGCACTTTTGTAAAAATGCGGCGATTTTTACAAAAGTGCCCGCGAAATCGGCACTTTTGTAGAAATCGCTGTATCTTTACAAAAGCTAATCCATGCAACTATATCCTGGGGGGGTCTGACTAAAAGTGGGCTTTCAGCAGGCAGGCTCTCAGCAAGGGCAGCAAGGATATTATGAGCTGGCTTTTCATCTGTGCACCTCCAGCTGCTCGGAAGATGTCCCCCCCCGATCCTCGGAGGTGCGGGCCCAGCGTTGCTCGGCTTTTAATCCTGCTCGGAGCTCTGGCCTCAGCTGTACCTTTGATCTGTGTGTCACGCTGCAGCCCATGCTGGCTCCTGTGGTGTTTTACTGTGATGTGCCAGACATTTTGAAAATCATTTGTTGACCGATCGAATGTACGTCAAAAATAAACTACCATACTTTCATGTCAGAAATAGATTTCTGATTTGACGTTATTCATTTTAGGCAAATTTAATTCTGCTCCTAATTCAATTAAGAGAGCAAATTACCTTTTACGTTATATGTTGCAGATAACTGTTATCTGCTTGCATCTGTACTTTGGGCTCAAATACTGGCTAATGAGTTCTCCCAACAGAAATCCCCTACAGTACAGTCTTTCCTACACTCAAAAACATAACGTGTTAGCTCTGCTATGTAATGCGAGAGGATTTCGTGAAAAGAGCAGCCATTTATTGCTAATCTCGTGCTGAGGCCAATAGGTCCATGCAGTGGCCCACGCCATTTAATTGGCTCTCGCCTTTATCAAACAATGCTTAGAAATTTAAAGCCCACCGAGGGACAGAAAGGCAGGGGGCAGAGCTACCAATACTGCTACAGGTGCAGTGACACCGACGCCCTGGAGTATGAAGGGTCCACTTCAACTACTAGCCCTGCTGGCCCTTTTCCCTTCAAAACCGGCGGAGGTGTGCCAAACGTCCCTTCTTGCATGCACCTCCTATAGGAGGATGAATGGAGACATCCGCCCCTCACGTGAGGCGGGGGTAGTGCCACACCCTGGCAGAATGAATAGTTGGGGACAGCAGACCCCTTCTGGCACAGGAAGGGTAACTGGTGCTCCCAGCAGGGTTCAGCTGGGCTGCAGAGGTAAAAAAACAGGAGAGGCATACACAGTACACGTATAGCTGCAGAGAACCGAAAGTGCACCGCGCATCACGATGAGGCATAAGTAGGGCCGTGAGCCAAAGGGTGTGCATCACGGTGGACGCGGGTGAACTCTGCATTTGACATCTCGCTCGGTCACGCCATCACCTACTCCAGGTCTGGTTCGACAACAAGCAGAGCGCGCACTTCAAGAGACCAATGGTGCGGACTGTCCAAAGACGTCACGCCCCTGGAATACTTCACCACTTCATTTCCCCACGACCAGCACCAGGATTTGACACGTTGAGAATTCCCAAACCATATCCAGAGATACTCTAATATCTGTACATGCTTTTCGAGGGAAACAGTGTCTACATTGTAATTAAACCAAATATACATAGCTTCATGTTGTTAAATAACTAAAAAAGCTAAGATATCTGTGTTTGTTGTAGGAAAAATGGCCAAATAAAATGCCGCTAAATTTCCGCTAAATTTCCATATTTGTGCCGCTAAATTTCCCAATCCATGCCGCTATATCCTGGGGGGTCTGAATACTGGATAACTGCAGTTACAGGTAAGCAACGCATTCCTTCTTAAGTATGAAACCTTGCTCCATCACTGGTAAGTAACCATTACGTTATCGTCCTGGGCGATAATGTCTTGCTGCCTGCCGTACAGATGTATGTAATGTAAATGTATAGGCATTTATATAGCGCACTACTTACCTGTAGGGTCCCAAGGCGCTTCGACCACTGCGAAACCCTTCCTGGCTTCCCTGAAAGATGGTCCCTTAATGGGTATCTCCAGGGTGAGACCAGGCATCCCCGGCGGTCTGGTGGGGCCGTTAGTGAAGATGAGGCAAGCTAATGCCCAGAGTTGCCGAGTGTGATCGCTGATCAGAGTGGGCACCGAGGCGAGAGAATTATCGAGTCCGCTGACCCTGGTCCAGAAACCTGCCGCGCCGGGAATCGAACCCTGGTCCCGGGCCGTCCTCTGCTCTCGGGTCTGCCGGCTCTAACCAGTGAGCCACACTACTCACAACATGGAAGTGCTCGTAGCGTAGCTACAATTTAGTGTTCAGTTTGCTTCTTCTGGAACGACCTCTCTGGTGCCTGCATGAATAAATTTTGTTTTAAACTATTTTTTTCGCATTTCACAAACAAAGTGAAATCATGCATCCATTAAAATGGGAACCATGGTGATGCCAACAAAAGTCTAAATTAAATAAATCTGACAACTCGGCAGTGCAATTTGACAAGACAGCGCCTGCATCTTGTGACTCATGCGGGTTTATCCGACCACCTTCCCCTTATTTTTCACCTTGTTTTGTTTGTTATTAATATCATACGCGTCAGCAGTGACTCCAATCTCTTCTCGTGCTGCTGGCGTTCTCACAAGTGCATCATTTGCTCCCAGCAATACGATTGGATTTCTCTGATAAGGGCATGAGAACGCTGGGGCCGAACGAAGGTTCCAAATACTATTAATTATATGTGTACCCTTTCATGCATCAGCTAGGGTGTGGGGGGGCACATTAGCCCTGCTTAGTATTCTGTGATGGTCGGCGTTTCTATGACGTCAGAGCTGTGGAATATCACCATGGCGCCCCGGTTTAGGCTGACAATGGCACGTTTAGCACCCCAGTTGCTCGCCTCGCACCTCACCGCATTTTCACCTCAGGCTGACTGCCTCCTTACCCCTCACACCTTTCCAACGGTTCCCCCTAGCTCGCATTCCAACATCAACATGGAATACAAGCTACGTACAACCCAACATAACTGTGACCTCCGTTGCATCTGTAGGATTTGTGGATTTTTATCCTCTAGATTACTTTTTAAATATAAATTAGAATTATTAACTTTGAACTTAACAAACATGGGTCTAGCCGCAAACCCATTTGTCGTGTAATTAATTGTTTTGGTAAATTAGTTTCTGTGCACTCAGGTTGCAGCCCATTTTCCAAGTCGTCGAAACTCCAGCTGTAAGGATCTAAATCGTGCTCCAGCTACAAGGACCTGCAAAACAAACTAGCATTGTTCATAGCCAATAGGTCTCGCTTTTGGGACCTTGGTGCAACAACATCTGTTGCATGGCTAAATACTTATAAGGTCCCAAAGGTGAGACCTATTGGCTATGCCAATGCTTGTTACAAATTGGTTTAGGAATTCTCTGGTGTCTAGTGTATTTCTTGAATTGCTTTGGTGCCGCCTAATGCTTTACATTTGGTCATTTGTGTAAGGGTTGCTACTCGGAGGCAGACCTACCCATGGTTGAGCTGCAGATTTTAACAAACTAAACCTGCTGATCTAAAAGGGGTTGGTAAATGTATTACACCGTGAGGCTGCCCAACCTCGCCATATAATACACCCGATTTCCTCACACAAGTGAATTGTGATTTTTCTTTCCGCAGACGTCTTGCTTGCTTTACTGTATTTGTTTGACTTTTTTGTAATCCTATGGAGAGGTTCTTTACAAATCTAGTGGCAATTTTGTTTTGCAGGGAACATCATTGAATCTTAATTTCTTCAATCTTTTATTCCCCCTCCTTCACAGAGTAGCGACATTGCGAGGGGCTTTGAACGGGGTCTGGAGCCTGAAAAGATCATTGGTGCCACGGATTCCTGTGGGGATCTTATGTTCCTGATGAAATGGTGAGAGGTTCCACTGGTGAGATAATGGGGTAGCGAAGCCTGCTCATAACTCAGTAATCCAATGGTTCAAGGGGTGGTATAGTGTTTAAGATGAACTGCTTGTTGGTACAGGGGATGCATTATAAATACTCTTGTAAATTGTTTGCAGTCCATCTTATTTCCTGCTAAAAATATATATTACAAAAATTATTTTCCTCTAATAAAACATTTGTCTTATTCTTATTTCTACATTAATAACAATTTGGTCTGCGAGCGAGGTTGTATGTTGACCATATAAGAGGCAAACGTAGCACTGATGAAAATGATAGTTTTGTAGCATGAATTATTTTTCTGTTATCACGTACTGTGCATTATTCTGCAATCTAGTAGTTTGGTCCGGAATTCTCCTCTTTATCCTTTTCCCTCAACACCCCCTCTCTTCCTTTACCTCACAGTACCCTTAGGTCACCATTTGCAGGAATGCCAATCTTTTTGTGACACCAGACAGTGCACACTGAAGGTGCCTGTGTGTGGTCACCATCTTCGGGTTCTTTATTTTACACCGTTGTCTTGAAGCAGAAGCTGTAGCTCCAGGTTTGTCGAAGAATTTAGAGAGAAACTGATCTTCAAGTGGAAGCATTTTGATATGGTTAAAGGTATGTAAGAGGAAAGGAGCAGAGGACAACGGATGATCAGAGGATAGTAAAAAATCTTAAACGCAGCATATGTTTAGCCTACCGTAGGGTAAAAGAATTTGCGGCCAAGGAGCTTGTATATATCCTAGGTCATTGCAGAATGTCCCCCTGACACCCTTTTAGATGTTTTCTCAAGTGACACTTTAAATTTGCTCAAAAGGACAATCACAAGGTCTTCAACCTCTGATTGTTGAGATCACTGTGCTGAAGGCTGCAATGCATGCTTTGAGGCCGAAATGGCAGTAATCCCCCCCCAACAGAAGTATTTCAACATAGCCCTGAAAGTTTTGAATCCCTTTAAAGTCAGCAAAGGGAGAAAGTTGTTGAGGAAGAGCAGGTTCAACGACCACCACAAACTACAGCTGAAACTGAAGAAGTGTGTAGCAGGAAGACTTTGAGGAGCTTGAGCTGTATACACAGGGTGTTTTAGGACCATGAGAGCGCTATGGGAGAGTGGCAAGACCTTGATTCAGAAACTGATAGCATAGAATACTTTATTTAAAGGCCTTCAACACCAGATTACATTTCAAAATACAAAGTGGGGTACAACTGGAGGAAGGCCTTCTGAAACCTCTTATTACAAATGAAGAACAAGTATCTTCCTGTATTCCCGAGCATTGTTGGTCAAGGAATGGAGGCATTAATATAGCCAGAAATGTGCAAGCCTGAAAGTCCATGTGTGGAGAAGAAATACAAGCACTCTACTGATGACCTCTTATACATTAAGGGAATTGCTGTGGTGGGCTCTGATTGTAGCCACCTCTAGAAAGAGAGCCAATGTCCCAACATAGAGACCTCCACCAGAAAAGGGAGGGAGAATAAGGGATGCATGGTTTAGAGCAGCAGTCACTCAATGGAGAATTGCCGACTTGAATGCACTGCTTTAGTGCTGCTTACTTGAACCATGAGGGGAAGTTGGGGAAATAGTAAAACACCTACCTTAATACACGAAGAGGGAAAATGTACTTCTAGAAGAAGGCAAGACCTTGCCATGTTGTATCCCAGTGTGACTGCTGTTAAATATGGCTAAAAGCTAGTGTCGTGGAGGGATATTGAGTACATTGGGGGAGGAGTAGAGTTCAGTGGTAAAGTGTCGTGGAGTATGGTAGGGTAGGATAGGGTGTCGTAGGGTGGGGTAAATTGGATGGGGTGGGGCAAATTGGATGGGGTGGGGCAGATTAGAGCGAGGTGGATGGGATGCAGCGGATTAGAGCAATGTGATTTGGAGCGAGGTCAATTGAATGGGGTTAGGCGGACTGGAGCTAAGTGGATTGGATAGGGTGGGGAGATTGGAGTAAGGTGGACTGAATAGGCTGGGGCGGATTGGAGCAAAGTGGATTGGGTTTGGTGGGGTAGATTGGAGCGAGGTGGATTGAGTGGGTGGATAGGAGCAAAGTGGATTGAACAGGGGGATTGGGGTAGAGTGGGGTAAAGTAAAGTAGAGTGGTGTGAAGTGGATTGGGGTGGAGTAGAGTGGGGTGGAGTAGAGTAGAGTGGGGTGGATTGGGGTGGAGTAGAGTGGGGTAGAGTAGAGTGGGGTGGAGTAGAGTGGGGTGGAGTAGAGTGGGGTGGATTGGGGTAGAGTGGGGTGGATTGGGGTAGAGTGGGGTGGATTAGGGTAGAGTGGGGTGGATTGGGGTAGAGTGGGGTGGATTGGGGTAGAGTAGAGTGGGGTGGATTGGGGTAGAGTAGAGTGGGATGGATTGGGGTAGAGTGGGGTGGAGTAGAGTGGATTGGGGTGGAGTAGAGTGGATTGGGGTGGAGTAGAGTGGATTGGGGTGGAGTAGAGTAGAGTGGATTGGGGTGGAGTAGAGTAGAGTGGATTGGGGTGGAGTAGAGTGGATTGGGGTGGAGTAGAGTGGATTGGGGTGGAGTAGAGTGGATTGGGGTGGAGTAGAGTGGATTGGGGTGGAGTAGAGTGGATTGGGGTGGAGTAGAGTGGAGTGGATTGGGGTGGGGTGGAGTAGAGTGGATTGGGGTGGGGTAGAGTAGAGTGGATTGGGGTGGAGTAGAGTAGAGTAGAGTGGATTGGGGTGGAGTAGTGAGGTGGATTGGGGTGGAGTAGTGAGGTGGATTGGGGTGGAGTAGTGAGGTGGATTGGGGTGGAGTAGTGAGGTGGATTGGGGTGGAGTGGAGTAGAGTGGGATGGAGTAGAGTAGAGTAGAGTAGAGTGGGATGGAGTAGAGTAGAGTAGAGTGGGATGGAGTAGAGTAGAGGAGTGGATTGGGGTAGAGTAGAGTGGGGTAGAGTAGAGTGGGGTAGAGTAGAGTGGGGTAGAGTAGAGTGGGGTAGAGTAGAGTGGGGTAGAGTAGAGTGGGGTAGAGTAGAGTGGGGTAGAGTAGAGTGGGGTAGAGTAGAGTGGGGTAGAGTAGAGTGGGGTAGAGTAGAGTGGGGTAGAGTGGGGTAGAGTAGAGTGGGGTAGAGTAGAGTGGGGTAGAGTAGAGTGGGGTAGAGTAGAGTGGGGTAGAGTAGAGTGAGGTAGAGTAGAGTGGGGTAGAGTAGAGTAGAGTGGGGTAGAGTAGAGTAGAGTGGGGTAGAGTAGAGTAGAGTGGGGTAGAGTAGAGTAGAGTGGGGTAGAGTAGAGTGGGGTAGAGTAGAGTAGAGTGGGGTAGAGTAGAGTAGAGTGGGGTAGAGTAGAGTGGGGTAGAGTAGAGTGGGGTAGAGTAGAGTGGGGTAGAGTAGAGTGGGGTAGAGTAGAGTGGGGTAGAGTAGAGTGGGGTAGAGTAGAGTGGGGTAGAGTAGAGTGGGGTAGAGTAGAGTGGGGTAGAGTAGAGTGGGGTAGAGTAGAGTGGGGTAGAGTAGAGTGGGGTAGAGTAGAGTGGGGTAGAGTAGAGTGGGGTAGAGTAGAGTGGGGTAGAGTAGAGTGGGGTAGAGTAGAGTGGGGTAGAGTAGAGTGGGGTAGAGTAGAGTGGGGTAGAGTAGAGTGGGGTAGAGTAGAGTGGGGTAGAGTAGAGTGGGGTAGAGTAGAGTGGGGTAGAGTAGAGTGGGGTAGAGTAGAGTGGGGTAGAGTAGAGTGGGGTAGAGTAGAGTGGGGTAGAGTAGAGTGGGGTAGAGTAGAGTGGGGTAGAGTAGAGTGGGGTAGAGTAGAGTGGGGTAGAGTAGAGTGGGGTAGAGTAGAGTGGGGTGGAGTAGAGTGGGGTAGAGTAGAGTGGGGTAGAGTAGAGTGGGGTGGAGTAGAGTGGGGTGGAGTAGAGTAGAGTAGAGTGGATTGGGGTGGAGTAGAGTAGAGTGGATTGGGGTGGAGTAGAGTAGAGTGGATTGGGGTGGAGTAGAGTAGAGTGGATTGGGGTGGAGTAGAGTAGAGTGGATTGGGGTGGAGTAGTGAGGTGGATTGGGGTGGAGTAGTGAGGTGGATTGGGGTGGAGTAGTGAGGTGGATTGGGGTGGAGTAGTGAGGTGGATTGGGGTGGAGTAGTGAGGTGGATTGGGGTGGAGTAGTGAGGTGGATTGGGGTGGAGTAGTGAGGTGGATTGGGGTGGAGTAGTGGGGTGGATTGGGTGGAGTAGAGTAGAGTAGAGTGGGATAGAGGAGTGGATTGGGGTAGAGTGGGGTAGAGTAGAGTGGGGTAGAGTAGAGTGGGGTAGAGTAGAGTGGGGTAGAGTAGAGTGGGGTAGAGTAGAGTGGGGTAGAGTAGAGTAGAGTAGAGTGGATTGGGGTGGGGTAGAGTAGAGTGGATTGGGGTAGAGTAGAGTGGGTTGGAGTAGAGTAGAGTGCACTCACTGTGGTAACTCATTTCAGAAATTACACTTAAGAAACCAGGTCGCTTTGCACTAAAATAATTCTCTTTAGAAAACAGCACCTACAAGGAAAAAAAACATGTGTGAAAAGTGAGAAAACACTTGGCAAAATCAAAGAAAGTTAACTATAGAAAGTAAGTCTTTAGAATGTTGTTTGTCTACCAGTTGTGCACGTTTTTTCCAGGCACAATCCCTTTTGCGGGCACTAAAAGTTATAAAACAAAATGGTACCTCAGTCACTTCGGGAGCAACGGACTGGCACTGGATAGGTTGAATCAATCAGTGGTTGTCCCTCCTCTACAGAGAGGAACGGAAATGAGGTTTGGTCTGCCTTGATGAATTACTAGGCTGTAAAGAGTGACATACAAGCCGACAAATGGTAAGCAGCGGACGGGCTCCAAGCTCTTTTTGTTAAGTGTCTTGCAAGTGAGACACATGCTCTCACAGGCTTCACCCTAAAAAGAAGTTAGACCCCTGTAGTTCTACTGCAGTAGAGGAAGGGGCACTACCACAACAAAAATGTCTGGAAGAAGCAGCTTCTAAATTTAGGCACTGCACAGCACCTACCAATAAGCAAGTGCATGTCAATCTATAACACCACAGTGGCAATTTCCACCAATACCTCGGCAGCCCTCTCATGGCGGAGGTAGGGGAAGTGCCAAATGGTGGTTTTTTACCCCCATGAAAAAGATGAACAGTAAAATTTCAGACTGGATTTCTAAATTATGAAGTAATGCACACACCGAAGTTCAAAACTAACTTCAGGTACGTAACCACCTCAGTTTTTGATATTTCGATTCATATTTAAAGAGAGCACAGTCATAATACACATGGTATTAGACAGAATTGTGTTCTGTCATACATATCGTATTAGCCTTTGCTGAACCTTGGTGAATGAACACTGTTCTGCTGCGTGGCACTCTTTCCCATTCATCCAAGTTTCCCACATTATCTCAAATTTGTTGGAATCCTCACTCTTGTTAATACCGGTTCATGCTTTTGCACCATTGAGAGCTATATCATTAAATCCGCTTCAGACTTTAAAGGCACTCCAAGAACTGCTTGTTTGTGAATTTTATTCCGCATACTCCATCTTGCTTCGATTGACCTCACAGCCTTGTTCATGTGAGCAAGTCTGCAAGGTCAGCCGAAATGTGTAGTTTCTCTTATGCAGGACCTTGCTAAATAAAATGATGAACGAGCAGTTCTTGGAGTGCCTGTGTCCGCTGTCAAGTGTAAAGTGGATATAATTTTATATCTTAACGTGTGTAGACACACCCACGTACTTGGTGTGGCTGCCTCTTTCAGTTGCTGCGCTGTAATAAAGAATATGTACAGCTGGATATGCTTTTTAATAACTGTGGTCTGTGCTACAATTAGAACTTAGTTTAAGAGCAGTTTCTAGTGCCCTAATAAGTCTGTTGCATCACAAATTCTAATTAGCATAGTCCATGCTTAGATTTCTTTGGCTAACCCTACTACTGTCTAGAATTCCCAGTGTTTATCCCCCTCCCATGGACTGTCCCATGGTGTGTGAAAGAAGGTGCCCCGTCTCTCAAACTTCTATTTTCACTTTTTATTGCTTGGTCATCCAAATCGAACTGTCTTTTCTCTAGTGTAGTACACCCTGCATAGAACCGTGAGCTGCCCTCCTGGGAAGTCTGTGGGGTTTACATTTATGACTTTGAATGCCTACTGTTCTGATTGTGGATGCCTAGTGTTTTCAGAGATGATAAAGTGCATACAAGAGATATTTCATCTTAATTACAGTTTAGGATTGTTAATTTCACTTTTTGCTTTGCAGGAAGGATTCTGATGAAGCTGATCTAGTGCTGGCAAAGGAGGCCAATGTAAAATGCCCACAGATTGTGATAGCCTTTTATGAGGAGAGACTAACCTGGCACGCCTATCCAGAAGACACGGAAAAAGAAGCAGCAAAAAGCTAAAAGTGCCGTGTTTGGCAACGAATTTACCTGTATATACATTCCCTCCGCCCCTTTTATTTTTTTGTCTTAACCTGTTTCCTTCCCTCCACTTGAAACACATTTGGCATTGTGCTTTTATTCTCCTTGAGGAGATCACTTTATTTTTCATGTGACTTTTGCTAAGGGTTTGATTCTTTGTAAAATGTCATCTGTAGTGAAGATGGACTTTTGTGTACTGTATTGATCTTTCCTTCTTGGCACCAACCTTACCCCCATGCCTTCTGAAGAAAAACATTTTAGACTTTTAGTGAATTTCCGTCCCATTTTTTTCACTAGTTTTATGCTGCAACATTTTCTGCTACAGTGCTAGTCACAAGTATGTGTGAGCTGCAGGTATGAAACTTTGCACGGGGCCTACCAATAGCCACATAATATACAGCTAAATAATTTTAAGACTCGTTTCTTTTGGCATATAAAACCCATTCAAGGAGAACTTTTGGCTTAGTTTTTTAGGGGCTAAAGCAAGTTCCCTTTATTGTGGTGCCAGTAGAGATGTCTCCTAACGCAGTATAATAGGGCAGCGTGCCTTTTTGTGTGAAAAGTTTAACTTCTGAACCCTGATGCTGTAAGTGGTACTGTACTAACAAACTGAGGGGTAGTGGGCCTTTTTGCTCAGATAATTGAATTGAACTACTCCCATTGAATTCCACACTTTAAACAATAATAAACTCACATCAATGTTTGTGAGGGGAGGGGAGACGCTGTGATTAGCCGCTTAAATGAAGCTCTGTCCTGTCGACAGGCATTTTAAACTACGTTTTTCTGCTATTGTTTTGACAGACATCTAAGTGCAATTGGTCCATTGACTGATTTTGGGAGGCGTTTAAAGTGATCACTGCTACAATAGTCCTTGTCCGGAATCACAAGTAATGCTAACCATACATTTTGACCCACATATGAGACTATTCTACTTGTCTCACCAGGTTCATAGGTCAATATTGTATTATTTGTGAGGAAAACTAAATCTCTTTGAGAAGGTTCTTACTCTTGGCTTGAACTTGGCTTACACATAAGTTGTTGGTCTCTACTTCAGTTCGAATTTCACTCCAACTGCTTGAAAGCTTCGACATAGCAAAGAAAATTAGAAACTTGTTAAAAGGAAACTAGATGGACTGTGTTTGTACAGATCTGGCAACCAGGTTATAGAACTAGTAACTATTTAGATATTTGCTGAACATGCGCAGACTGACGTTTTGTTTGTCTTGCAGCTTTTCATCCCTTTGGCCTCTTTTGCTTGGTATTGGAGTGAACTGTTGGTACTCCAATGCTGTTTTCACTCACCCTATGAGCTGTTTGAGGTGTGCATGATGAATAGGACTTGTTTCGACTTTCCCATTGTAGATCTTTCTGCAGTGAGTAAAGGTGAGTAAGTTTTGCGCAGGCCCACTTGCAAATTAAACAGATCTTTAGGTTAAATCTTGTAACTTTCTTTCTATTTATATGTATATATTTTGTGCTGCCACTTAGTTGGGCCAAAACTAAAGAGGCTAAAAGCAGCTTATTGGCCATCTCCAGCTGCAGGAATGTCTAGGTCATCTAACCAAGCAATCACATGAAGAACAGCAAACAAAGTTTTGGAATATGAACTAGTGGAAATTCCTTAGTTCATATATTCAGTATTACAAATGTGGGGTCCGTTTATTATGCCAAGCACTTTTACTCTTGTAGAGTTTGCTTGATTAGAGATTGGTTCGAATTAAATTGGGATACAGTTCTAAACTGAAGCCTAGCATTGTTCGGGTTAGTTGGGCTTAAGATGCTAAACTGATATCACGCCACCAATGGTGTAGACCTTCAATTGAAGTTTCCCAAATGAGTATCTGCGACACCTCTCCTCAGTCTGAAATCTTATTTTACTTTCTCTTTACACATTAGGGATTTTTTTTTTTACATATTGGTGATGATCTGTAAATCGTTTGGCCTTTAAGTGATCATCCACCGGGGACTGGTTTGGACACTAAATCATTTGCCTCCAAAAACACCAACATAAAGCAGAAGATAGGACAAAGAAATCCCATGTATAATTTTTCTAACATTTTAAGTTACTCTTATTTCTCGTGATGACCTATCCAAACTCTCCAATTTTTTTCTTTTTAGACTTCAAAAGTTAATGCTATAAAAATGGAAGTGGTTCCGCTTAAGATGAAACTGTAGTATGTTTGTGTACCTAAAATCTAGAAACATTGAAGTAACATTGAATAGCTATAATTTTAGCAGTATTATTGCTAAAGTTGGATTTGTAAACGCTCTAGTTAATGATCTGTGGACTTTCAAATAGACTGTGAGCAAAAGGAATTAAACATTCATGGCATCTTGTGCTAGAACAGCCATGTGTCTGGTCCTGATGCCCTCCTGCTGCTAAAGCACTTTCTTCATATATTTTGGTCTGTTCAGTGGGTGCATGTTTTTCCCTCTTGGAGTCGTGAGGCTTTCAGAGATTGAGCAATTTAGGTAAAATTACATTGGAACACTAATCTCCAACTTGACTAAATCATTGAACTGACGCGTGTATGTGTCAAATCTGTTTCCAAACTTTTTCAAGTTGGTATGCTTTGCTTTAGAAACTAGGTTGGTTCTTTGCAATTGTCGTGTAGCATAGTGGCTGCTAACTTTTATTTTTTTATATGCATTGTGTTGACTATTAAAGGTTATTCAAGGATTGTACTCCATTTCTTCTCCACCCAAACAACTCTCTTCCTTCCACTGGGGTCTTTTTACTTTCTCAGTTCCTAGTTTTTATTATTATTTTGTCCAGTCTACTCAATCAAGTTACAGAACAGTGTAATGTGAAAGACCCTAAACAGTACACCAGCACTGCAATTTACTTAACATGACTGCAAGCTCTGCAGTTTACCACCTCAATTGAAGATCCCCTATCAAATGCCACACAGTCTTACTGTGTCCTATAAGAACATGATCTGTGGATGTGTGGCATTGCAAAACTTCCAGTGTCATGTTGTGCTGCTAGAAGGTTGTTGCAGTGTTGGTTGCTCTGTCAATGTTCAATTAAGCATGGGGTAGATATGCTAACTTGTTAACCAGTCAGTCCTGCAGAATATTTGTATGACTGGTCAACAGTCTGGATCAGAAAAAGTTGTGATAATAAATGTATTGCGATTTTTACCACTTATAAAATCTGTTTTAGTTTTTTACTCTCCTTACACGATTGGGAGCAAAGTTTCTGTTCCAGTTGGGGATGTAGTGATTATTCAATACTCATTGCAATTCTAAAAAGGAATTTTAGAGTGGATCTCAAATCTGTGATAGTTAAACTGCACATCGGATAACAGGGTGGCCTTTTCGTCCTGTGGATGCATGCATCTTTGTACACTTTAAAGTAAGCTGTTGTCACTGATATCCAGAAAAAACTCTTCAGTACCCTTGAAAGCATACAGTTTGTACAGCAACCATTATTCAGTGTCCTATTAATGGTTGTCTGTACAAGTTACATTTTGTTAAGCAGCATAGGCAACGTAGTGTCCAAATACTTTCAGATTTCTAGTCTGCGGAACCATGCCTTGCTGGGACAGCATATCCTGGTCTGCTCAAAGGCTATTTTTAATATGGTTACTAGGAAATCAAACTTTTTTTCAACCATGACAGTATTAAATTTATAAAGCAATCTTGGAGTGTGTGATTTATCTTTCTTTCTCTCTCTCGCGCTCTCTCTCTCTATATATATATATATATATATATATATATATATATATATATATATATATATATATATATATATATATATATATATATATATATACACACACACACACATTGTCTTGAACCCTAATTGTGTTCAAATGATTGTTCATGTGTGAACAACCATTTTACCCAATTTTCATTTCGTTTTCTTTGTTTATTGAACAAAGTGCTGACCTTTTTAGTATACATTTCCGTTAAAAAAAATAAAGCAAATCAAAAAAAAATTGCAGGTGATTTTATTGTGTCCCAGGAGTTGAATTTTTATCTTAATGAGTTTTCTAATAGTTTGTGATCTAAGCAAATGTTAAGTCTGAGCTTTTTTTTTATTTGCCAATTTTTACTCCAAGCTCTAAAACTTCTTCCCCCACACCTGGCTAAGTACATATATCAAACAAAATAAGAGCTGGATCCTTTAACTACTTGCTCTTAAGGATTAACCAGCCGCTGATTAGTCATTTAGCGTCCTTTAGGAAACTTCCAGGGATGTGAGTCTTGAATGTGTCATGAGCTCCTCCCATCCATTGTCACCAGACCTTTCTCCAACACACACTTTTCACCTTTCCTTCACTCACAAGTTGCTGAGGTCTTGGGACCGATGGAGGGAGTATGAGCTTTCTTGAATGTTTGGACTCCAAGGCTGCGCAAGACCCCAAGTATTTTACCTGAAAGAATAACTTTATTTCAAGAGGTGCTGTATCTGACCTTTTGTCTTTGTAGTTACGTTCCACCCTTTGTGTAGCTGAACTATTTTGTCCCAATTGAGTGCTTTCAAATAGATTTTATAGTTATTTTAAATTGTTCAGGACGTAGTAAGTAGATTACTGAAGAAATCAGTGTGCTTTGAGTGGAAATCTATTTTGACTGACAAGACTGCGTAACTTTTAGTAGGTGTTTGCACTGACACATCCACTAATCACAGCATCGGTTCAATTGATATGAGCTCTGTTGTACACAATTTGCAGCTGCGTCGTTAGGCTTAAAGTGATGTATGCTTCAAAGTGTGTGTGTGACGTAAATTGCCAGCCTCCATATTGAGAAGCTTTTATGCTTGAAGCGATCTGTTCTTGCACAATGGTGCCTCCCCAGTTTAATCTACTGAGGTTTTGCATCTGAGCTTTCCAAGTGACCAGTTTAAGTCACCCAGATTAATAGGTCATCCAGTTGAGTCTAACACAGCTCTATTGGGTTCCTGTCCAAAGTGGGTTTAACAGCTTTTCACACCACCATTGTGAAACTGCAATTAAAACACTTTTGTGCAAGGTAGGAACTACCTAGATTTAGCAGGGGTGCTGTCTTAAGCTGAGCCAAGGCATTGACCGATACATAACAGATGATTGATAGCGAAAGCTTCACAGTTACCCTTGTCCCACATTATTCAGATTTTAAATGTTCTGTACTTGTGGTCATTATGTTGGTAGTCTGACAGGATATCCGCAAATAGGTCAACTCTAAAGCAACCAAAGGGGCAATTCCCTTTGCTAGGGATGAACAAGCTGGTGTTAGTGATATTTTTCTCCAGTCCAACGAGATGTGACCACCCCTCCCCTACACCCTCCATCCCTATAACCCATTGATGGTGGGAGTGGCCTCAGTTGAGCATCTGCTTTCTGAGATGTGGAAGCAAAAGTGGCTCTATGTGTGAGATTGACTCTTTGTTGTTTCTTGATCTTTGGTTGATCCTTTATTGCTATGGGCTCCCTATGCGCTTGCACTTTATTCCAGCCACCCCTAGCATTCTTAATTCACTCTGCCGTTGCGAGTGGGACCCTTTTCAACACCCAACACAGATGAGTACTTGAGGTTTGCCAGACGGTGTGAAAACCGAAATTACAGGTTTAAACGATTCAGACTAGAAAATTTAGAACTGCGTTTTAGGACCACAGGACTTCCAAGATGCAATTATTTACACCGTCCAAGACTGATGGCCCAATTCCTAGCTAGCGCCCAGTGCCTAACCCTTCTGGGGTAGAAGGTGATTTTGACTAACTCAATATGACACTCTAATCGCCATGGTAATCCTGCAAGCAGATCTTGCCCCTTTCGTTGTTTACTAATGCATGCTCTCGGTAAACAAAGACACTAAGGACATTTTCAATACAGTTATTAAAACAATCCTCTTGCATAGAGTAAATGAGCTATGATTATTAGGCAGATAAAACCAAGCAAAGTAACAAGCATTTTGAACATGGTGGAAAGATTGAACGCCCCAACCATGGTCTAGATGTTACAGGCTGTCTGAGTGGACAACGCAAGCATTAGGGAATCTTGTTCTGTTCCTGGGCCTCGAACTAAGTGTACTGATTATGTCGTAGGAAAGGCTTTCTAAAAACAAGCAGCATGTACAGCATTTCTCAGAATAATATTTTGCAAGTAAAACTGAACTAAAATAAAGTCTGCTTAAAAGTGTAAAATATAAAACAAAAAATGACAACCAAAGTGAGTCCAAGAGGGCCTCCGCCACACCCTCCGCTTGGCCATGAAAAGCCTCCGTGTCTACATAAATTATAGTCTAAAAATAATAATAAAAACAATCTGAAAGAAACACAGCAATAGATTCCTTACCTTAGAATTACCCCCCAGGCGTCCGACTGGATCCGGAAGGTTTTCTTCTGCAGTACCCCTGCACATCGGTAGGTAGCGTCATGTGGCTCTGTGTCCGTTGTAGCTGAGATGACGTCGCAGGCACTACTTAGACGCCACCTGTGAGAAGTAAGCCTGATATATGATGCTCACTAGTTCTAGTGATCACCTTGTATCAGTCCAAACAACCCTTATGGTGATTGGTTGCAAGTCAACCTTGTATACCAGCTATCCTAATGGTAGCATGGACAAAGCAGTCTTAGGCTAAACTCTTTTGGCATGTGAAGCCAGCTGTTTTACCACATATAACCCCTTGAATAGCAAGTGAAAGGACACCACAGAGGTTGTTATGAAAATAAACAGTATATTTATTAATAACTAACACCTCTGAACTCTTTATGAGGTCAGAGGGCTAAGCACATGACAAGACTCTTAGGAAAAATACGTTTAAGTTGCACAAATTAAAATGGTGCCCTAGGGGCACGTCAAACCATATACTAAGTAAGTGGGTTGAGAAAGTCGATAGAAGGAATGGGGCTGGCCAGAGGCTGTAGGATTGCAGGGACTACACTATCCTAACTTTAGGTAAGTAATAGGAGGCCCATGGAAAGCGTGTGCAGAGTGTGAACTCACAAGCGCAAAGTCGATGGACAGTACAGTTTACGAAAAAGCTAAGTACGGACAGTTCTGACTAGTTAGTACTTAAACGACTGTGAAACTGGACACGAAGAGTCAATCTACCCTTGAGCACCGAAATGCTCTTGTTACCTCACCCACGGGCTGCGGGTGCATAGGTGTCAAAGTGTGTCGTGTTTCCGCGTTGAATTCTATGGAGCCTTCAAGAAAGATGCTGCAGACGACCAGGAGGAATCTGTCCGGCGTGATCCAAGGGTGGATCAAGGAAGATGAAGACCTGAAAGCAGACGGGACAATGGTCAGTCAATAGCCAGTGACTGGTGTGGAACCAGGAAGTAACCAGATGCTGTTGTCGCGATCAGGTGAAGAGTGGACGCTTGACTCTGCAGCCACGTGGACCAGGAGGTGTCTTTGACGACCAGGATGGAGGCACGAGCTGTCCCACGCAGGCTCTCGCTGTCGGCGGTGTTGGTTCCGGATTCGGCTTCAACAGGCCTTGGCAAAGGCAACCCACGCAGTGGATGGGAAAGGCGTCTGGTGCAGATCAGGAGGGTCCATGGTGCTTCTCCTTTGCAGGGAAGCAAGAGCCAGTCTGGAGCAACCAGACCAGCAGTGAAGTTTTCAAGGATCGTCGTCTAGGAGGCTACTAGCCAGCCGGCAAGTGTCCAGACAACGGGTCGAGCAGCAATCAAGCAAAAGGGCCCCACGCAGATCTCGTGGATGCTGGAGGGCTGATCTTCTGTGCAGGAGCTGCTCGGGGCGGGGCTTCTCAATCCCCTAAGCACTTCGTCGAGGATACCTCAGAAGTAGTGCTGGAAGCGAAGTGCAGTTTCTTCAAGATGGCCGGTCCCACGTGTCTTGTCGCACCCACGGATCTCAGCTGTGCTGCAGATGTAGGTTGAGGTCGGAGAGGTCTGGAAGTCCGGGTCTCGTCAGGCTCTGAAGTCTGGATCCAGTCGGGAAGACGACAAAGTGAACCGCTGGAACGCTTGATGGTGCTTGCTTGTACAGGGTGGTCACTCCTTTGCCACAAGGGAGATTTCTTCAGTCTTCTGTGGAGCAGACCGTCTAAGTCCAGAGTTTCTTCTTGTAAAATCAATTCAGGATAATCTAATTTGGAATGGGACCAGCTCCTACCTTTATTCTCCTAAAGGGGGCTGTACTATGACTAAGTCCCTCCTATGGGTGGGACCAGGCAGGGGTGTGGTTACACCCCCTATCCTTTGTCCGGTTTCGCGCCAGAGCTGAGGCTGGAGTGCCCCAGCAACTGGTTTGAACCGGTGTATGCACAGGGCACCTTGTGTGCCCCAGGCATGTCTCATTCCTTTCAGGCCTGTCCTACCTAATACACAAAATCCTGTCTGGGATGGTGCTAGCACCTCCCAAGGCAGGAAACCCTTTGTCCAAGCCTCCCTCGCTGGAAGGACTCCCAGCAGCAGGAGGTCAGACTTGTGTCTGTGGTGGCAGCATCCATTTTGTGATGCTGAGGCTCGAGTTAACTTTAACCGGGGTTCACAGTTGGGTACGTGTCGTGTCCCTCTAGAAGGGTGGAATACTACCCCCGTCGCCAGAATTGGCGAGGGAGGAGTATTCCAATTCGTATGACACCTTACTCGACATGTTTTGATAATGCTATGCCAAAGTTAGCAATAACCGCAAGGATTATAATGCACTTAAGAGTATATGGTATAGTGTTATCATGGAAACAGCTAAAGGACTTGGTTCCGAAAGCTGCAGACAGGCTCAGCTCATGCTAGAGCACCATCTCACATAATTCCAAGCACTCTGCCTGCCTCCAGGAGTGTTAAGGCCTGCCATAGGAGTGACTTATAGGAGTATGTGTCCATTTTAGGGTTAGATATAGGTATACTATATCTAAAGCAAAGGGTGATTACACCACCTTGCCCCAGCTGATTGATCAGCCAGTTGTGTCAGATTTGGATGGCCAGCCAGGGGTGGCATAATACATGCTGCAGCCCCTGGTAGGCCTTGGGTGCACTTATTGAAGTAGTGTGGCTCACTGGTTAGAGGCGGCAGACCCGAGAGCAGAGGACGGCCCGGGACCAGGGTTCGATTCCCGGCGCGGCAGGTTTCTGGACCAGGGTCAGCGGACTCGATAATTCTCTCGCCTCGGTGCCCACTCTGATCAGCGGTCACACTCGGCAACTCTGGGCATTAGCTTGCCTCATCTTCACTAACGGCCCCCCAGACCGCCGGGGATGCCTGGTCGCACCCTGGAGATACCCATGAAGGGACCATCTCTCAGGGAAGCCAGGAAGGGTTTCGCAGCGGTCGAAGCGCCAGGACGCCTACGGGTAGCAGTGCGCTATATAAATGCCAACACACACACACACAACACACTTATGCCCTGGGTACCTATGGTACAATGTACAAGGACTTACAAGAGTGACCCAACACCAATTAGTTATGTACCTAAGGTACATGGAGTAAATTTTAACAGAGAGAGCAGGAGGCCTGGGGTCCTGAATAGCAGGATCCCAGGCCAACTCAGTCGAAAACCAGCTTAACACTAGGCAAAAAGTTGGGGGCAACCATAGTCGGATATCCACCTTCCTACACCACCCATGCACGCTGACGTCAGTTCTTTCTTTTTTCTGCACCAGCAAACGCAGATCCGGGAGGAGCAGGAACCCCCAGTCAATTTTTGAGGCTTTTTGTTTCCATTTTTTTATTGAGTCTTCAAGTCCTAAGGTGGTTAGGATGCCTGGCTTGAAGTCCTGTGAGGACTATCCCCGTATGATGTCGGTGATGGACCCACACAGTGTGTCTTTTCAGCCGGGGGCACGACCATGACTTCAAGTCGTGCCCCGACTGCCGGGCCATGACGCCAAAAACTTTGTGGGAGCGGTCCCGAAAGTGGCTGGAAGCCCGACAGTCTGCTCTGCGCAATTCGAGGTCCCAGTCCTGAGGGAGGTTGAGGGACCGTGTGTAGAGTCCTCACCATCGGTCTTTGGGCTCAAAGTCCTCGCGCTCTGAGTCTGGTAAGACGAAGCACAAGAAGTTGAAGAAACAAAATCGTTCTCCGACTTCCCATCGCCGGTCGTGCGACACAGCTGAGGGTGCGGGTGGTGCCTCCCCTGCGGCACCGGCGGAGCCTATGCAGATGCCGCCGGCCTACCTGCTCTTCCTGGGTTAGTCGGTGACTCCGGCCCAGGTACAGGAATTCCTGTTGGCCATGCCTCGCCTCTTTGGGCCGTGGAGGTCCTCACTGTTCGAGTCATGTGGGCTGCTGAATTCATATCTGTGCATAGATCGCCGCCTAGTGTTGGGTCCGGATGATCGCACATTGTTGTCCTGGAAGAGTCTTCGAAGTATCACAAGATAGGTGGCTCCTCCCCTGGACTACAGTGCGCATGGGCATCAACTCCATCCTCAGATTGTTTTTTTTTCCGCCATTGGGTTCGGATGCATATTGGTTCACTCCGGTCGGAATCCATATAAAAAGTTTCTTAAGGCCAAAAGGCCTTTCGTTTTTTCGTCGGTATTGTCTTGCGATTTGTGCCCAGTTCTGTTCCAGCTCAGTTCCCGAGCTGGATATCCAGAAGAGCTGCGTGCTTTTCGACGCTGAAGGCCCGGTCGACGCCAGAGGCCTTATCGACGACCCATCATGGAACGGAGCCCGTTAAAGATGTCCCGTGTGAAACTCCAAATATCCCCACATCGACGTCCACCCGGTGTGCAACAAGTATCTGTCGCCGGATCATGATGAAGCCAGTTGCATGGCTTGTTCCCGTTTTCGATCCAAGAAGACGCTTATGCAACAACGCGCTGCGCGCAAGGAAGCCCAGCAGACTGCACCGGAGCCAGTGGACATCTTCGATGCCGGAGATGTTGAAGAGCAATCCGGGAGGTTCGAGAGAACCTGTTGAATCCCGCTTCGGAGGTTGACTCCAACTACGACGCTGATGTTGAGATGCTCGATGCGGAAGACGTCGACGAGGTAGGAGACGACGATGGGGCCTCTGGGGCCATGGAAGATAGCTCAAGCGAGGAGCTATGCCCACAAACTGACACTGGGGCCGAAACGCTTCATAAGGCTCAGGTCGAAGGATCGCCACAAGGCCTTACCCAATAACTTCCAATAAGTTCTACTGCCCCGCCCTCGGGCTCGGCTTCGGACATGTCTAAGGAGCCGCAAACATCGAAACCGAAAGTGAAAGCACCGGTATCGACGCAAACAAAAGCACTTGTGCCTACATCGAAACTGACAGTGCGTATTGCTTTGGTCGGCTGGAGGTCCTCGGACCTGTCGGCACCGACTAAGCAGAAGAGTGACTAAGCAGAAGAGCGTTATCGACCGGAAGAAACCGCTGAAGGGCGTCGAGACGAAGTCTAGCACGCTGAAGGAGAAGGTCAAGGCAGTCGACCTGAACAAATCTGCGCCGAAGACAGTCGACACTGACAAAGGACACAGGGATCCAAAGGTTCTCGAGCCTCCGCGTCGGCCGGACAAGGCCAAGAGCGGAACGGCCCCAGAGTCCACGCCTGGTGGTGCCTCGAAGGACTCGGAGTCGACGCAGCCGTCCGCCCCCTTCTCGAAGCAGGTGGCAGACTCCCTAAAGCGCATCAAGGACAAGGCTTCGGGGGTCGGGCCTAAGGATCCTCCACCTTCTAAGCCTGCCGATAAACCTCAGAAGACGTCGGCACCCATCCACTTCATGCTGCCACCGAAAGTGGTGCCGAAGGCTTTCGTCCCTAAAATGGCCGACATGCCCAGGAAGGTGTCCACGGTGCCGAAGCCGACAACTGTGGTCCCGGCCGCGAAGCATCGACAGTCCTCGTTGGAAGAGCAACAGGAACAGTTTATCGATGCAGAGACTGGCAGACTTTCTCTTTATAAGAGAAAAATCGCCCCAGAACAGCCAGTGGAGTCCTATAAAATACCACTAAAACGGAAGAAGGATTCTACTTCACCTGTTGTTGTAGAACCTGTATCTCCACGTGGCCATGATGCCTCACCCACTTATTCAGATGTGAATACTGGAGAGGGCGATAATGACGAATACAGCTATCCTGTGGACACTGATCCAGATGAGACAAATGAACCCTGGGCAGATGCTGCTGACCCAGGTGATCCACACACTGCCCCAGACACTCGGGTGTATGCTGTGAAAACGTTGCCTACTGAGGATTCGGCAGCGTTTAATGCCCTCATTGAAAGGGAAGCTAAGAATCATGACGTCCAGCTCCATGCTGACCCCATTGAAGTAGACTTTCTTTTCGACACCTTTTCCACCTCAGAGAGGACTGTCAAGACTCTGCCTATGTTGAAGGGTGTCTTGAAGCATGCTGGGGATATATTTACGGAGCCTACAAGGGCCAGGGTAATAAACCTCAGGATTGAAAAAAAGTACAAACCAGCGCCTGGCGACCCTACTTACATTAAGGGACAGTTGCCATTGGACTCTCTTGCTGTTTCTAATGCCCGGAAGAGGGCTAATTCACAAACAACGGGTGATGCTCCTCCCCCAGATAAGGAATCTAAGGTGTTCGAGGCATCAGGGAAAAGGGTAGCAGCTCAAGCGGCCAATATCTGGCGCATTTCAAACACTCAGGCACTCTTAGCCAGGTATGACAGGGCCCATTACGACACACTTGAGACCCTGTTACAGCACCTACCAGATGAATATAAAGAGGCAGCTGAGATGTTCATCCAGGAAGGGAAGCTCATATCAAATGCTTCTATCAAATGTGCACTGGACACAGCAGACACCGCGGCCAGAGCTGTTAACACTAGCGTCATGTTGAGACGACATGCCTGGCTCGGAATCTCCGGGTTCAAGCCAGAGATACAGACCACCATTCTAAATCCGACAGTAAACCCTGATCATCTCTTTGGCCCAGAGGTGGACATCACCTTGGAGAAAATCAAGAAAGACACTGAGACTGCAAAGTCTATGGGGGCTCTACAGTCGCAGCAGTTCAGGGATGGTTCTTTTCGTCGCTCAAGCAATAGAGGTGTTTCCAGAGGCCAGCTGTCCCAGAACACACAGTACTATAAAGGTGCCGCACAAACCATATACCCCAAACAAAGTAGAGGTGGATATCGTGGAAACAGCGCCAAGGGTCGAGGTCGTGGAAACAACAACTCCAGGTCCTCCGCCACTAACAAACAGTGACGCCTTGTCACTGCCCCCGACCATACAACACCTGTCGGGGGGAGACTTCAACAGTTCCTGCCCGTCTGGAAGTCCATCACCACAGACGGGTGGGTCACACAGCTTATCTAGTCAGACCCCCCAGGATATAGCGGCATGAATTGGCAAATTTAGCGGCACAAAAATGAAAATTTAGCGGCACAAAAATGAAAATTTAGCGGCATTTTATTTGGGTTTTTTTTCGCCAACAAACACAGATATCTTACTGTTTGAGTTATTTGCCAACATGGAGCTATGTACATTCTGTTTATTTACAATTCAGCATGGGTTCTATCCTTTACCTTTCAAGTTTTCTGATAGCAAGGTCACAATATTTCACCAATCTGCAGAATTGCTGTACATCTTGACCCAGCACACACAATGCAGTCGCCTCATTAATAGTGTGTATCCCCAATTTTAAGAAACAGGGCTTTAATAAACTAATTCTGAGCCCTAATAAGAGGAGACACAGTTTAAGAGGGAAGGATTCACAAGTATAGTTACAATTTAGAGCCGTATGAAAAGAAGCAATATCGAATAGCTGTAAAGAATTTTGCTCTGAACAGTTCCAGGATAGAATCCACACATGGGCTACTTAATTAAAGAAACATCTGGCGTAGTTAGTACTGCACGTAGTATGCCCTGTTTATCTCTGCCTAATTGAATTGTGGCACGTTTTCCGGGGGCACACACACAGCCGCATCCAAGCAGTTCACAGGTCATTCAAAGACCATTATTCATATTGTGGCCCCTGCAGCGCCACTCTGCCTGTGCTTTGTTGTGGCTTCGCCCCTTTTAAGAGCCCCTGCAGCGCGACTCTGCCGAGGCAATCTTCCTTCCTATAAACAAATATGTGTCCGGGCTGAAACTTTCACACAATGGCGAAATCAGAGTCGGCTCTGATGTGATGCCTTATTTCGTTTACTTTCCTGTGACCCTTATCCCTGGCAGTGCCTTCGTGTTGATTTATTTAGAGATTTTGCCCAATGCTAATTTTCACAATACCAACATACCCGAAGCAAAGGTATTGCCGCTCCCGCTTCCGTGTTCCTGGGCTGGAGAAGAGTCGTCGTGCCTGGTCTCCTTCCTGCTCTCCGCTGACCTGCTGGTTGTGATTGGGCATTTAAGAAGCGGGAAACGGCGGATTTCGCGGCCGTTTATGTAAATATCGCGGCATTTGCAGGGATCTGCCGATTTCGCGATTTTTTTGCAAATCGCGAAATCGCGATAAGCTGGAGGGTCTGTCTAGTACTGTTATTGTCTGGAGTTAACATCCACTCCACCCAACATACCCCCAAGACGCCGTCCTATGTCCACCGAGCATTTGCACTTATTGCAGCAGGAGGTACTCGTCATGCTGCAAAAAGGGGCAATCAAGCTTGTGCCTGTGGAAGAGGCACAGGAGTTTACTCACTGTACTTCTCGATACCAAAAAAGGATGGGTCCCTCAGACCCATACTGGACCTCAGACCCCTCAATCAGTACATTCTGTCAGAGCACTTTCACATGCTAACACTGCAGCAAGTCCTACCATTGCTCAACCAGGGAGATTTTCTCGCAACATTAGATCTGGAGGACGTGTATTTTCATATTCCACTGCACCCGTCACACAGAAAATACCTCAGGTTGACCATCCAAAATCAACATTACCAGTTCAGGGTCCTACCTTTCTGAGTCACCATGGTGTTTACAAAGTGCCTGGCGGCACACCTACGGAGACAGAACATTCACGTCTACCCTTATCTGGACGACTGGCTAATCGAGGCAAAGTCGGCCCAGCAGTGTGCCGCCCACATGTCCCGCACCATTCACCTTCACGATCTGGGATTCTCACTGAATTACCCAAAGTCCCACCTGCAACCCTCCCACATACGGCAGTATCTGGGTGCGACGATAGACACTCTGGCAGCCAAAGCGCAGCCAAATTCAGTGAGGATCAGCAGCATTCAATCGCTGATACAGAAATTCAGACCTCAACACTCGCTTCAGGCACGAGTGTTCATGCTATTGATAGGCATGATGGCCTCCTGCATCTTCATAGTCCCGCACGCGAGACTACATATGCATCCGCTTCAGGAGTGCTTAGCACGTCAGTGGAATCAGGCTCACGGACTAGTGTTGGTAACCGGTCGTGCATCCAACTCTCTGCATTGGTGGAATCCACAAAACCTTTGCAAGGGACGACTGTTCCAGGAGCCTGTGCCACAGATCATTCTGACTGACGCATCTCTCCAGGGTTGGGGAGCTCATGTACTCCACTACACTGTGCAGGGACTATGGGCAACGCAGCAGAAGAAGATGCACATCAACCTTCTAGAACTGATGGCTATCTTCATGGCGATGAAAGCATTCAAAGTACATCTATGCAACAAGGTTGTGTTGATCCGGACGGACAACAAGACGGCTATGTACTACATTCAGAAGCAGGGAGGTACACTCTCCACAGTTGTCTCATCTGGCTCAGAGCATGTGGAAGTGGGCCATTCAAAGGAACAACTTCCTCATGGCGGAACACCTCCCGGGCAAAGACAATCAGATGGCGGACCTGCTCAGCAGGTACAGCCACCAAATGCACGAGTGGGAGATACATCCATCGGTACTCCACCCGTACTTCCAAAGGTGGGGTCATCCAGAGATAGACCTGTTCGCCACAAAGGAAAACGCCAAATGCCGAAACTTTGCCGCCAGGTTTCCACACCCACAGTCGCAGGGCAATGCGATATGGATGAACTGGTCAGGCAAATTTGTGTACGCTTTTCCCCCAGCACCTCTAATACCGCTGGTGGCACGAAAGCTGAAGCAACACTCGATGACTCTCATCCTGGTTGCTCCAACGTGGGCACGCCAACCATGGTACACCACGTTTCTGGAACCATCTGTGGTACCGAATCAAAGGCTGCGCTTCACACCCAAGCTTTTGACGCCATGGCGACATTCAGCATCCAGATCCGCAACAGTTCAACCTGACGATCTGGCTCCTGAGGTCTTAGAGTTTGGCTACCTCAACTTACCTCCTGACTGTATGGACATAATCAGGGAGGCAAGGAAGCCCACCACCAGAGCATGCTATGCGGCAAAATGGAAGCGGTTTGTCATTTATTGTGCAGACCACGACATCAACCCGCTAGACGCCTCTATTCAAAACATCATTTGTTATCTCTTACATCAATACAAATGTAATCTGGCCTATGCTTCCATTCGTATACATTTATCCGCAATGGCGGCTTATCTCCAAAACAGGCAGCACCTTTCCCTTTTCGGGGTGCCTGCCATCAAAGCCTTTCTGGAAGGACACAAACGAGTCATTCCTCCACGGACCCCACCAGCTCCCGAATGGAACCTTAATGTGGTCCTCGCGAGACTAATGGGTCCCCCTTTCGAGCCACTGCATTCATGCGAGATTCAGTTCTTAACATGGAATGTGGCTTTCCTGATAGCGATTACTTCGCTATGACGAGTTAGTGAACTCCAGATACTAACTATCCAAGAGCCATTCATACAGATTCATTCCAACAGGGTGGTGCTTCGCACGAACCCTACGTTCCTTCCTAAGGTGGTTTCTCAGTTCCATATCAACCAGACTATAGAACTACCTGTGTTCTTCCAAAATCCTTAGTCAGTTGCGGAGAGAATGCTCCACACGCTTGACGTCAAAAGGTCCTTGATGTGCTACATTGATAGGATCAAAGATTTTCGGAAGACGAAACAACTATTTGTTGCCTTTTCGCCACAACACAGTCAACCCCATTTCCAAGGCTGGTATAGCCAGGTGGATCGTTAAGTGTATTCAGATCTGCTATCAGAAAGCCAAGCGCACTCTAACGATTCCCCCGCGGGCCCACTCCACCCGGAAGTTGGGGGCCTCCTTGGCTTTCCTTGAAAATATTCCTTTAGAAGACATATGTAGGACAGCCACGTGGTCTACCACACACACATTTACAAAACACTACTGCGTAGATGTGCACTCCAAACAGAAGGCAGCTGTAGGGCAGGCTGTTCTAAAAACACTTTTCCAAACTGCTGCAGCTGGCACAGGCAGCCGCCGCTAATGGAGGGACTGCTATGCATTCTATGCACAGATATGAATCCAGCAGCCCACATGCTTTGAACCAAATATGCTACTTACCAGTATGCATCTGTTCTTGGCATGTAGGGCTGCTGACATTCATATCGACCGCCCTCCTCCCCGGCGCCTGTAGCGGCTGCAGCACTCACACATACTTCTAGCATGGTCATCATTCACAGAGTTTCACTCCATCTTTGCCACAACAGCTAAAAACAATCTGAGGATGGAGTCGATGCCCATGCGCACTGTAGTCCAGGGGAGGAGCCACCTATCTCGTGATACTTCGAAGACTCTTCCAGGACAACTATGTGCGATCATCCGAACCCAACACTAGGCGGCGATCTATGCACAGATATGAATGTCAGCAGCCCTACATGCCAAGAACAGTTGAATACTGGTAAGTAGCATGTTCGTTTAATCACTGGTGGATCCAGCCCTGATGCCGTGAGACCTCCCTGGATCCATGCCTCAATCCTGGTTGATGTTGCAACACCTCCACTAACGGCGACCCCGCTGTCACCACTTTAGATGTCACCCGCTCCTCGGCACAACGTCTGCCCCGGTTTCAGCTCCGTAGGGGACGCTGAGTCTGCCCGGCGTGGCTCGATGCAGTTTTCGGCACTGCTCGGGGATTTCTATCCACATGTCCCTACTCTTTACTTTCGGCCTGTACACCAGCCTGAGGAGGAAGGGGAGGACTGGGAGGACACTCGCAGCTGCTTGCGAGTCTGAACAGGACTGGGCAGAGGAGTTTGGGAGCATGCCAGTGGTCTGGACACCTCACCAGACCATGGCATGATGTCTCCTCCTACCATGGCTATGGAGGAGGGTGCTAGTTATGCCAAGTTGTTGTGTAGGGTGGCTGAGACCTTACACCTCGAGCTCCCTACTGTGGCTGTCAGGACTAACCTCCTGACGGACGTGCTTCAGCCAGCGGCTACTTCTGCAGAGCTGCTGCTACCTTTCAACGAAGCACTTTCTGACGTTCTTCTGGGCACTTGGTCCAGGCCCACCACAGGGGCTCCTGTGGATAGAAACATGGCCCGACGCCATCGCCCGGCCCCGGGTGACACCATTTTCCTCTCCCAACATCCCACTCATGAGAGCTTGGTTGTCCAAGCCTCCGTTTCCCCGACTGCCTTCCTTCTTCACCCCTTGATAGGGAATCCAAGAAACTGGATCCGTTTGGAAAGAAGACTTTTTCTTCCATCAGTTCTGCGCTGCGGTCCGTGAACACTGCATGCCTCTTGAGCCGTTAATCTCACTGTCTGTGGGATATGGTGGCACAAGTGCTGCCTCAGTGTCCGGAGGAGGCCCGGGCAGCTCTCTCCCAGGCGGTTGCAGAGGGGAGAGACTTAGCTAAGTTCATGATTCGTTGTGGCCTAGACACCGCCGACTCAGTGGGCAGATCGATGGCAACGACTGTGGCGGTTCGACGCCACACATGGTTGAGGACCACTAGATTCTCGGGGCTGTCCAAAACGCACTTATAGACATGCCCTTTGATGGCCATCACTTCGGCGACAAAGCAGACCACGCGTTGGAGCGATTTAAGGACTCGTGGGGTACGGGCAAGTCCTTTGGGCTTCCCACATGCTGCTTTTTGCTCCTTTTCTGGCACTGGAAGGGGCGCATATATTGTGCGCTACAGAGCGACAAGCCTGCGTAGCAACCACCACAGCGCGGAAGCCGGTTACGCCGTGGCGGACCAAGGGGCCAGTGCTAGGAAAAAACAGGACTCGCCCTCATATACCTGAGCAAGGGACATCAAACGATGTGTATGAAAAAGAAATTGGTACAGAGGGATCAATTCAACATTTATTTACATACAAGGTATAATTATTTACCCTGTTGATCATAATACTTTTTGAAATCATTAATGTTCACAAGTTACAAAAACATATATACGTGTCAAATGACAAGGTGGCGCACAAGAAAAATTAAATAATATAAACAATTGCTATATATAGACTTAAGGACTGTGCAACAATGAAACGCCCTAGCTAGCATTCATCGCTATATACAATAAAATATACAAAATATGTACATCACATATACAATATATACACTACATACACAAACCATATATATCCTAAAGAAATTCTCATGGTATCCACTCTTAAATCAAAGTGATACACATCAAGGAAGTCCTAGAAGCGCCAGAGGTTTAACACCTCTAAAAATTATTTATCAAGGTGCTTGTATTGGAATTTGAACCAATTTAAACATATGGGGCTCCTTATAAAAAGGTATCCAGTGGGAGGGTCAGTCCACCTCCACCCCGGCCACTACTGCCTCCAAACATTCCTAGTCTAATCTTTCAGGCCCATCAAACGACAGTGGGCGGCAGGCTTTGCCATCACTTCCCCCCACTGGCGCACCATAACATCGGACAGGTGGGTTTTAGAAATAGTCTGAAGGGGCTACTTCCTTCTTTTCAAAGTGTAGTGTAGTTCCTATTTTCCCAATAGGCTCTGCGCATTGGAATAACAAACGATAGTGTAGACGTAGGACTGAGGTGGACTAGGTCTCTATTGAATATGTTAGACTTAATTTAGGTTTGCCAGCTAGCTCAGAGGTCACTAGAAACTTTCTCGAATGAACAGGGAGGAGTTAACTTCCCTGTTTAGACAAGAAGGGATTCAGCTTCTGACAACCGCATAAACATGACAACTTTGCTCCCCCAGAATAAGGAGTATTTCTCCAGAGTTGTGTGAAAACATTAGATACCTATTTCACTCAAGTCAATTGTGCATACTTAGTTTCACCAGAGTGCAGAGAAATAGAAAGACGGGCGTTTTCAATAAAATGTGTTATTTTATTGAGCAGTCTTCTTTCTCATGCAAGAGAAATGAATTGCAATACTTGTTGTAAAGTGCTTACAGTAAAAGGAGTATTATGAAATAATACTGTAAAAGCATTTATATGGTTTCTGAGCCATATGATACTTAAAAGGTATAATATATATACAGTTACATACAATGATAATAGTTTGACTAAACGTACTCAACTGGTGCTTCTAAATAATCCTACCCTGATGTACCTAACCTAAGCCTAGTACGTGGGAAGGAGTAAATGAGTTGCTGTTTAAGTTAAGTTAGTTTTTGCCAAGTTTCTGACTCATGAATTCTCTAGGGATCTAATCAGCTCTGTACCTTGGTTTTTAGAATGGAGGAGATCTTGTATCTCGCTCTCAGGACTCGAACTCCCGGCAACCCACAGGGGTGACTGGGAACACTGGAGCTGAATTTTCTCGGCAGGAGAAAAAGACAGCGTCTTTCTCAGTGCGTCAAGTGGGAGGGACGGCTTCCTTCGGCACTCGCTTCAGCTGGGCTTCGGATAAGTAGATAGCCGCTCTGCTCCACATCACCGTGTGTTGCTTAAGGCAAACGTTGGTATATTTATACCTGGAAGGAGCCGTGTTTGACGTAAGGTTGGACATAAGACGTCAATAAAAAGAGATCACTAGGGACGGGCCGTTCTTTTAGTGCTTGCAGGAGTTCTAGGACAAAACAAAAGCACGGGGAATTCCCAGGTTGCTGGAGGTTTGGTATGTTGTAAGAACTCCTTGTGCTTTCTAGGAGTCTAAGGAAGTAGCCTTGCCGCATTTGGTTTGCATTGGCCTTTAAGTTAAATATGAAATATTTAATTAGGGTCCTAGATGAAACACAACAGAAGACCACCCCTCCAGACATGCACCTCAATACCACTGGATGTCGGGGATCACTTGGTGCTTCTTCAGCAGGAAATTGTGGCCCTCTTGGCCAAGGGGGACATCGAGCGCGTTACGATGCCAGAAGTAGGTAGTGGTTGCTATTCCCACCACTACTTTCTAGTGTCAAAGAAGGACAAGGGCCTGCGTCCTATCTTAGACCTCAGGAACAGAACTTGCTTTCTCCGCAAAGAGAAGTTCAAGACACTCACTTTGGCTCAAGTCTTGTCTGCTCTTGACCCACAAGACTTGATGGTAGCACTGGACTTGCAGGATGCTTACTTTCACATACCAGTCCTGCGGGCCCACCAGCGTTACCTGTGGTTCACGGTAGGCCACGAGCATTTTCAGTTTACCGTGCTCCCTTTTGGCCTTACCAGCGCCCCTTGGGTGTTTTCGAAAGTGATGGCGGTGGTCGCAGCTCAGGGGTTTCAGTCTTCCCCTATCTCGAAGACTGGTTGTTGAAGGCGGGCTTGCCCCAGACAGTCGTCTCCCACCTCCAGAATATGGCCGACCTCTGCATTTGCTGGGGTTCTCCATCAATGTGCCGAAGTCGCACCTGATTCCCTCTCAGAAGCTCCTCTTCATCGGAGCCGTTATGGACACAGCACAGTTTCGTGTTTTTCCTCCCGAACAGTGAGTCCGGGATATTCGGGCTCTGACTCCAATCTTTCAGCCTGCCTCTATCAAGGGTTTCGGTCAAAATGACCCAGAGGCTGCTGGGCCTCATGGCCCCCTGCATCCAGCTGATCAATCATGCCAGATAGCATATGTGGGCTCTGCAGTGGAACCCGAAGTTCCAGTGGGCGCAGCATCACAGGAACCTGTCCAATCGCGTCCAGATCTCGGAGGGCACTGCACAACAGCTGCAGTGGTGGCTCACGGCCCGGCATTGGGTTGACGGCAGACCCCTCTCCCAACCCCAACAGGAGTGAAATTTCAGGCAGGCACACATAATTTATCGATGATGGTCTTGTGATCATTGGTTTGCTGTATATATTTTTGTCACAAATAACGTTTGGTAGTCTGTGTTGTATATATTGTCTCACAAAAGAAATGGTTCTAAATCACGCATACAAATGTATTGCAATTGTGTTATTTACAAATGTTGTGTTTCCTTTTAAAAGACCTGCCCAATTGATTTATGAATGTCTTTTTGAATTATTAAAACTAAGCAGAATAAATGCTCAAAAACCTCAGAATAAGTGGTCTCGGGTTAATCGTGAATATTTAAAATAAACCTCCCTTGACACCTTTCTGTGATTTCAATTGTCAGAGCAGAGACCTGAACGTAATGCCCTCTGGTGCAGGATATGCCGCTACAATGGTATGCTCTTGTTTGTAATAATTATTAGATACACTTCCTGTTAGTCAGTTGCTAAGATAGCTCAGTGGGTTAACACGCTTACTGCAAATATCTGTGAGTTCATGGGCAGGTCATCGATATGAATCCTTCTGGGCTGTTTCTGCATTTTGTCTGACTGCTAGGTTTGAAAAGGTGAGGATTTGAGACAGTCACAGCAATTTTGCAGCGTGAATCTTTCTGGATTCTCTATGCTGTGCATTATTCTGTGGTCTAGTGGTTGGGTCCAGTAGTATTTTTTGTCTTTTTTTTTTTTCGTAGCCCAGGTCGGTGTCGACGTCACACCATTTGGTGTCCTCCTGGGACGTCAGCGCGCTTCTCCCGGAAGCTTCCACCTTTGGGCGCCATCTTCAGATTCTTTTTTCCTCCATTGGTTCTGGATCGTCACCCAGAGGTTCCAGAGTTTTTGGAGAAAAAGGAGAAGATAAAGCAGAAAACCACCGAAAAAGTTGGAGAATAAATCTCGCAATCAAGTTAACAGAGCCGGGACGACGAAGGAGAGGAAGATTGAAAACTTCGACGTCTAACGTAAAATGCCCCCTGAGTGCAGGAATGGACAAGACATCTTTTAAATGTTGCTGTAATTGCCACCACAAGTACGCGGCAAAGGACCAGCACCCGGTTTGCAACCTCTGTCTGCAATCTACCACGAAAGCAAGGATTGCAACGCCTGCTCTGTGTTTACCCCGAAGACCCTCCGAGTAAGGGAAAGACAGCGGATTGCCAACTACAACATGCAAGGCCACGGTCAACCTCCGTCGCTCCGGACTTAGGCCTCTCTGGTGGAGAAGAGTACAACATTGCCGAGGGACCACAGGCCTACACGGTCATAGCGACCGATACGAAGTCGACAAAGGTAAGAGAGATGCCGACCCCTAAAACCCCGACAGACTCTTGAAAATCAGTCCGTCATAGAAAGGAGCACTGGTGCCGAAACAATCGACGGCCGCAGCTGAATCTAAGGACAAACAGACCAGCGGATCCTTCGAAAAGGACTCCCAGTCGGCGAAAACCCAAGAAAAACCTAGGTCGTTGAAGCACGTCCCCGAAAATGCCCGAAGGAAAGACCCGAAGGCGACGTCGACTAGATCGAAGAGATCTGCCAAAACCCTCGACGCCGGACAGGCCGCCGAAATGGAGAGTAAGAAGAGAAGGCTCGAGGCCAAGATGGACAGTATCCTCCAAAGAAAGAAGGATTTCGACGAACGCATGAAAAAATACACCATCCCTTCGAAGCCCATGACGATAGTCTAGGACAAAGAGAATGTTTGACGCTGAAGAACTGCCAAAAACTCTAGAGCCCACTGATCAGCAGGAGGAAGAGGGTTTATATTATGATGAGGGAGAAGGCGAGGAAGACTAACAGACAAGCTTGGAGTCTTCATCCTCGGTGGCGCAAGACCTCGACACTGAAAGCCTGGAAGAGGCCGTAGAAACACATCCTTTGAGGCCTTCGCCGCCAGACGACATTGGCATCTACAATATGGTCATCAAGAATGCGGCTGCAGCATATGGGGTGAAAGTAGAGAAAGAGAAACCAAAAGCCTGCTTCCTCTCAGAGACCCTGCTCCCCACTCAAAACTAGGAAACAATTCCTGCACATGCTCCCAAGTGCCTTGGACCAGGGCAGGGAAGCATTCAAGGTGCCCTCAACCTGCAGCTCTGTCGCACTTAGGACAGAGAAAAAATATAAACCTTCCTCTAAGGACCCACCATACATCCAGAGATCCGTCACGGGTGACTCCATCATTGCAGCAACAGCCAGAAAGAGGGCCAACATTCCAACGAACTCCGGGCCACCTTCAGACAAAGAAAGTAAGAAGATAGACCTCACAGGAAAGAAAACAGAGAGGAATGCAACAATTCACTGGCACATTGCTAACTCTAATGCCCTACTCAACAGGCATACGTACCAGCATTGGGAGGAGGTCGGACAACTACTCAAACACCTCCTCCCTGAACAGTACCAGTAGAGAGCAGCACACCTGGTGGAGGAAGGCGAGAACTTGGCAAACTCATGCCTCAAATCAGCCCTGGCTGCGGCCTACGCATCCAGCAGGCTCATGATGGTTGGTTAACAGAAAGGAGGCATGCCTGGCTGAGAATTTCGGGTTTCAAGCCAGAAGCCCAGAATAACATTCTAAACACACCCTTCAATGGGGGAACGATGTTCGGAGCGCCAGTAGATAAAACACTGGCGCAGCTGAAGGAGAATGAAACTGCCAGGTCCATGGGAGCGTTGCAGTTCAGAGGTGTGAGAAGCGGCACCCCAACACAGAGACCAAACGGAAGAGGGGGCAACCAGCCAGGAACATTCCAACAAACATACCAGGGCAACAACCAAGCGCAGCAGGGGCAGCAGCAAGAAACCTGACAGTACCAACCTAGGGGCCAGTCCTTTCGCGGGCGATCGAATGGACAAGGACAAACAAGAAGAGGGGGCCAGCAACCCACTTCAAAGTGACGCCGCTGCACCGAACATGCCCACCCACATATCACCTCTAGGGGAGGGGCACGACAAAAGACCCAAAAAACAATTTCACGCACTCAAGTCAAGGATCAGAGAACACGTAACACCAGTAGGAGGCAGACTAAAACGCTTCTTCCAGGAGTGGAAGAAAATAACAGACAAATGGATACTGAACATCATACAGTTCGGATACTGTATAGAACTGGAAAATAAGCCACCAAACTGGAGGCCATAAAGCAAGATGCGCTCTGCAAAAGAACTTGCGCTCCTACTACAGGAAGCACAAGAACTCCTCCACCAGGATGCGATAGAAACCGTACCGGTCAAAGAAAGAAACAAGGGAGTGTACTCTAACTATTTCCTCGTACCAAAGTTGGACGAGACGTTAAGATCCATCCTGGACCTAACGGTACCTAAACCAATACATAAAGACTCAAAAATTCAAAATGACAGATTTTATCTCCACCATAGACCTCAAAGACTCCTACCTACACATTCCCATGAACAGACAACACAAATATCTGCTAAGATTTGCCATCAACAAAGCACACTACCAGTTCACAGCCCTAGCCTTCGGACTAAAATCCGCAACAAGGGTCTTCACAAAATGCCTCACAGCTGTAGCAGCGCACCTACGGAGGGAAGGGATTCATATATACCCCTACCTCGACAATTGGCTAATAAAGGCAAGTTCCTACAAATGCCAACTACATGCACAGCAGGTCACACAGACGCTGACAGAACTGGGATTCTCACTACACTGGGGGAAATCCTCAATGGAACCGGAACAGGTAAGATCTTCCTGGGCGCACAGATCAACACCATTCAGAGTAAGGTGTTCCCCAGCGACAAGAGAACTTGCCCTGCTGAAGGAGACGCATCAATACCAGAAGGGGCAAGTTCTGTCAGTGAGGACAGCGAGAAAAATTAATGGGGATGATGGCGTCCTGCATACACTTAATCCCCAATATACAACTCCACATGAGACCATTCCAAGAATGGCTCCAACAACAATGGTCACAAGCTACAGGGAGTTGGGAAGATCTAGTGGTTGTAACGCATGCAGTGCAAGAGGTGGAACAAGTAGAATATAACAAGGGGGAAGCCTTTAACACCACCAAACCCAACAGTGACCATCACCACAGACGCAGAGGGGATAGGGAGCACACATGATCCAGCTCAAGGTGAGGGGGTCTGTGGACTCCCAACAGATATGATCACACATCAACTACCTGGAACAAAAGACAGTGTTCCTTGCCCTAAACGCCTTCCAGAAACAACTGTGCAGACAGAGAGTGTTGAGACAAACCGACAACACCACAACGATGTTCTACATCAACAAACGGGGAAGAACAAAATCAGTAGCATTATCCAACCTAGTGCAGGAGATATGGAGGTGAGCCATCCCACTAGAAATAGACCGGGCAATACACCTACAAGGAAAGGACAATGTGGAGTGAGAGCTCAATCCACAGGAAACGCAAAAGCTATTCAAGAAGCGGGGACCCCAACAATAGACCTATTTGCAACACACCAGAATGCAAAATGCCAATACTTTGCATCCAGACAACCAGGGGAACAATCCCAGGGGAATGCCCTATGGATAAGCTGGTCGAAGACATTTGCCTACGCTTTTCCCCCCTTTACGACTGATACACAGAGCGCTCAGCAAATGCAGAACCAGTAGCATGACACTGATTCTGGTAGCACCACAGTGGGCCAGACTATCCTGGTTCTCACAAATAGTGGAGATGGCGCACGGCCCACCACACAAGTTCGCAAAAAGGTGAGACTTGCTCTCCATGCAAAACGGGAGAGTGCTTCCCCCAGAGCCAGAGAGCCTCTGCCTAGCAGCCTGGCTCCTGAAGACGCAGAGTTTGCACACCTAAAACTCCCAGAGAGCACACTACGCGTGCTGCGGGAGGCAAGAAGGCCTACCACACAGAGGTGCTATGTGGCAAAATGGAAACTATACACACAATGGTGCATCAGGGAAAAGCTACACAAGAAAATCACCAAGGAATCAACTGTGCTAAAATATTTAACACACTTGCTAAAAACAAACCTAAGCTGTACCTCGCCAAGAGTACACCTAGCAGCGATAGTAGCCTACACAAGAGGGGAGAACGGAAAGAGCTTCTTTACATCCCAGGTAGTAAAGAGATTCCTAGAAGGGGCTAAAAGGATCGCGTCCCCCAAAATAGGATGCCGCCGCCGGCATGGAACCTTACAATGGTTCAGAGCTTATGAAAGCGCCTTTTAAACCCATCCACAAGAGAAGACCTACTGGCCTTCAGAAGACTTCTCAAGACCTGGCTCTTCCGTCAGTAGCCCCCGACCCCGAGCGCATTGGGACCCTCACAGGTATGTAGCGCGCTCTAGAAATGCATTGATTGATTGGCAAGGCCTCACTACAGATTCGCACAATGAATACAGCCTTTCTGGTAGCAATCACCTCGCTTCGCAGGGTAAGCGAGCTACAAGCGCTAACACTACAAGAACCCTACATTCAAATACACAATGACAGGGTGGTAAGGAGAATAGACCCACACTTTATGCCAAAGGTGGTGTCAAGGTCCCACAAGCACCAAACAATACAGATACCAAGTTTGTTTCAGAAACCATCCACAAGCGCGGAGAGGGCACTGCACACACTAGACGCTAGAAGGGCAGTAATGCATTACATTGAAAGAACTAAAGATCACAGGAAAACGAAGCAGTTCTTCGGGTCCTTCTCAAGCAGTTTCCTGGGAAGACCAGTAACAAAAGGCACCATTGCACGATGGAGCGCACAAGCTATCCAATTCTGCCACAAACAGGCAGGTAAAGAAATACTAGGAGGGGCACAAGCCCACTCTTACCAGGAAAAAAGGAGCGACAATAGCTTTTCTGGCAAACGCACCCATCCAAAACATATGCCTGGCGGCAACATGCCTACAGTACACACGTTCACTAAGCATTACTGCATGGATATATAAATGAACAAGGAAGCACCAGTAGGACAAAAAGTGCTTCAACATCTATTCAACAGCCGACGCTCATCTTCCACCCAGCTGCCACAAACATAACAAACCGCTACAAAGTCTATGCACAGCATAGTGAATCCAGAAAGACTTGCGCTGCAAAACTAATAGTTTCTTACCTGTTGGTGTAGTTTTGCAGCTTGAAGACTTTCTGGATTTACTAGCGAACCCACCCACCTCTGCCAGAAAGATGAGGCAGAGGGGAAGAAAATAGGAAGATTATACAATAATCAGACTCTTTAAGAGACAAATGGTGGGACGTAGACGCCCACCTGGGCTACGAAAAACAGAAAAAATACTACGATTCCGGACCCAACCACTAGACCCCGGAATAATGCAAAGCATAGTGAATCCAGAAAGTCTTCAAGCTGCAAAACTACACCGACGGGTAAAACTATTTGTTTTCTTTTACAGTGCTAAGAATGACCAAAGTGCAGGATCAAGCACTGCACAAGATGACAAATAAGGCCATATTAACTCATTAAAACACAAACCTTCATGATATTTGACCTCCGAGGCATTTAGGAGTTAAGGCCGTAGGTGTATAGCATTAACAGTGAACCAAGCTGCACACGATGTAAAGAACAAGGTTAAGAGGCTGAAAGTGTGACATCAAATCTGTTGTCATCCTCACCGTGTGCTCAGCTGTCGCACTCGTTGCTGATGGTGGTAATGATGAAATTCGTGGCTCAGCATTGTCATAGGTAAACTCCCACCTCTGGGTTGCAGTCAAGCTTCTCACTGAGAGGTGCACTGTCATCCATGGCTGCTCCCTGACTCCCGTGCCTCAGGGCTCCGCGCTGCGGTGCTGCTCCCCAGGTATCACCAATGGATTTAGAGGCAAGGGTTGGGGCAGATGACAGGGGTGTCAGTCTAGAGATGGGGTGAACAGAAAGGAGAGATGGCCTCGTGGAGAGGGGCAGAGAATAAAACGAGGGGAGAGTCAAGACGAGGATAGAAAGCGCGAGAGGCACATGAAGGGGAAAGAAGAAAAAGCAGGAGGGGGGTTAATGGAGGGAAGAAGTGGAAAGAAGGCAGTGATGAGACAGATGGAGAGAGGTCCAAGCAGGGGAGAGAGGTTGCTGAGTGAACCAGTGTAGAGGCACCCCGAGGTGGTGAGAGGATGCAGACATGGAAGGCAAGACGAGAAAGACGGTAGATGGGGGCCGAGGGAGGGTTTTAGAAGAGTTAAAGAGAGGGGGCTGGGATGGGTCCAGTCCATCAGTAACTTTAAAAGTTGGTAGGTAGTCGTATTTTCAAAGATGTTTAGCCAAATCTGTAGTCCCCATTCCCCTATGTGCCTCTCTTCACCGGTGCTGACCCTAAATATATGTCGTAAAAGCGACCAGTACACCCAATAACTTGTCAGTTGTTGAAGGAAACTAGTGGCTAATGGTTCATTCGTATTTTTCATTTGGCATTGACGGTTGTTGTATGAGCTTGCACTGCCTGCCGGCCGCTTGAAACCCCGAAACACGTAAGGCCTTGAGTAGTATTATTATTATAATTACTTGCCTTTAGGCCAAACCAGTATAGAATTGAAGAATCACTTTCAAGAGGACTTGGGGTGTCTAAAGCAATTTGTTAATGGTTTGTTATAACCACTGGGTAGGTAATATTTGCCAAAATGAGGTAAAGTTTAATTACACATTTCTTCAAAGCACGGACACAATTAACAAAAATTACCTTCGGCATAGCCTGGTGCGTCGAGCTGTAAACTGTTTAAGCATGTGGTGCGCGTAAGCATGGACGCACATGCCAGAGTGCGTGCGTGTGTACAGCGGTAACATTGCACCTGCATTCTGGACAGTCAGGTCTGCAAGTTCTTGCAAGAGGGGCGGATGCCTGCGCAATCAAAACACATGTTCCATGCCCAGCGGTGCGGGAGCCACGTCACCCTGTGGCGAGCTCTGCGCCACCTCAGACGTATGTACACTCGACTTCTAAGCACACGCGAGAGACGAGGCTGGACACAGCACCAGAAGATAATTCAGACTATGAGTACCATGCTCCCTGTCACCAGAGGACATGCTCGATGAACTTGCTGTGTGTGGAGTGGGAAGAACATCCTACCTATCTTGTGGCACAGAAGGGACCCATCTTAGAAGCTGCGTAATGATGCATTTACTACTGTACAGCTCTCCGGTCTCAATTTTCAAACACAAGAACATACACGCCACACACCCGATGTACACATATTCAGCTAACTCTTAACATATGAACATAGACACCCCTTCACAGTGCGGAGAGAACGTATTCACAGCTGAATCTGAGTGAGGGATACCACAGAACCCTCAGAACTGTATGGAAAGTCTTCTCCACACTATGGAAAGCGCCAAGGTGCCCACAAACCACGCCAAAGGCAGAGTGTTCTACACAGATGCTAATAACATAACAGGGCAGATATGACCCGACAGAACAGGCCAGGGCAAGCACAATTGCTGTTTGAAGTTTGCCACCAGGGCTATGCTATCAGTGCAACAGGTACAGTGGTCCCCGTGTCTGGGAGTATATCGGGCTTATGGCTGCCATCCTGCTCACAGGAGGTCAGAAGGGTTCATTTTCCTGGCTTGCATTAAGACCTACGGCACCCATGCTTCGTCACTTTTTGCCACCCACAGTGCTTGCTCTTATAGCGCCTTTACATTTGAACGCCCCGGCGCTGTCTGAGGCCAGGTGGACCGCTAGGCCTAGCCCTATCCCGAACGAGCAACCTGTTATGAGCACAACCGTCTTCTCCATGGTCCCGGCCGAGACAGCCGCGCTTGATCCGAGACTCCTTTAACGCGCAGCCAACTCATGACTCTTGTAATTCTCGTTTTTCCCATTCCCTATGGTTTGTTGCACAACTCTCGTGTTGTGTCTGCTCCCTTACCTCAAGGTTTTCTTGGACTGTTTTGCTCTGGCTGGCTGTTCCTTGGCTGTGAACCCTGTTCCGACTCCCTGTTTTCCACCTCGCATCGTAAAATGTGAAAGGGCGCACATATATTTCTAGCTGCCACTTAGTGGGCGCTCAAGGGGAAGCGGCCCTGGGCACTAAAATTCCCGGGGTCACGTCAGGCTTCTTTCTGCCTGGCTCGATTGATGGCCTCGCTCTCTGAGGCAGTTGCTGGCAACATCTGTGCGAACGTAACTAGAGGCCTGCAGATGCAAGGTCGGCCAAGTAGGCGTCCATAGCAGATATCTGCTTGGCGACATTAAATGCAAGGATAGGGAGCTTTGTAGAAAGGCGCTTTCAATGCTGCCAAAACTTGGGTGGTCACATCCTTCTGAAGTCAGCCAACTGGGTTACTGGGGCATTCAAGGTAGCGCACAAATTCCCCTGGGGCGCCATGCCACGATAACGCAAAAGGGTGCCACTGAATTCAACGCTCCCCGCTGACCTATGCGGTGATGGAGAGGTCACAAGGTAGAATACCATCCAGGGGTTCACTAAACCCGAACTTCGAAGACTGGGAAGGGGGGGTGCAACACTCCGAGGGGGGCTGCTTGTTTGTTACCGCCCTGTTGACTTTTCAGACACCCCATCCGGACTGGATCTCACGGCTTGTTGATATAATATTCCTCAAGATAAGGAATTGCTTTGCGACAGCCGCAAAGCAGACGGGCCAGCCCGGATCGGCCAGACGAAAGGCCTGCAACAAACATATCCCATTTTCAATGCCAGGCCACCGTTTAGCATAAACGGTGACTCAAGCCTATGGAAATGAGGGGCGGGGCTTTGAGTCCCCTTCTGAAAACCCCTCATCCACAAAATCTCTTGCCGAACGAGCATTGCTTTGCGCTGCAACGCTAGGCAAGCCTAACAATCACAAAAGACCTGCACAAGGTCATCCATATTTCAAGTGTCAATGGAATCCAAGATGGATTCTGCATCTGCAGATATTTCCACAATGGCCTCGTTGATTAGTTGCAACCTAACATAGTCTGCACCCTCACCAACTGTTGAAGGCATGTTATCCTGCATTAGAAGAGGCGGGTTCCAGGAACTCAAGAGCCAAAGCATCCATATCCTGGGAGAAGAATGGCTTATAGAAGGCTTCTTGTTGCAATGGCATTCTCATGGGAGAACTCTGAAAAGTGCATCCTCATCAGATGCACTAGCAGATTCATGTCCATAGATATGTATCTGAAAGAGACACGTTAGTGATAGATTCCTTACCTTAGAATATCCCCAGGCGTCAGACTGGATCCGGAAAGTTTAGCTTAGCAGTATCCTTGCGTGTCAGTTGGTGGCGTCCTGCGGCTCCGCGTCCGTCACTTGTCATCATGTCTGAGATGACATCACAGAGAGTACTTGGGCGCCACCCTTGCGCACTGACTTCAATTCTTTCTTTTTCCACTCCATTCGCGATTGAGCACGTACCTTGGTCTATTTTGACCACTATTTTGAGACTTTGTCTCCCCATCCTTCTCTTGGTGCATGTAGGGATGCCTGGTTTCAAGTCCTGTGGGACCTGTCGCCGTAACATGTCGGTAGCGGACCCCCACGATGTTTGCCTCTACTGCTTATAGGCCGACCGCGACTGCCGTGCCATGGCCCCCAAGGCCTTACGGGAGCGGCGTCGGAAACTGCTGGATGTCCAGCATTCATCTCGTCGACCCTCCCGGTCTAGGGGCCGCTCGTGGGTCCCGAGACGTTGCTCCTTGGACTCCAAGTCTTCGCAATTGGATCCCGGTAAGCATCGCCATAAAAAGAAATCGATGAAACGTGTTCGCTCTCCGACTTCCCCCCGTCGCTCCTCGGAGGGGGGCAGGGGCCTTGCCCCTGCGGCTCCTCTGGAGCCGGAGAGTTCCGCGGCCTACCTGCCGTACCCGGGTCCGTTGGCAACTCCCGAACAGATGCAAGAATTCCTTGCTGCTTTGGACTGCCTCTACAGGCCTCGGGCCCCCGCCGGTGCGCCTTCGGCCCCCGCGGACCCATGTCCAGATCCTGCTGGCACGGCGACCCCAGCCCCGGCGCCACAGGATCCTGCGACACTTGCTCCGGCGCCACGAGGTGCGGCGTTGCCAGCTCCAACCCCGGGGCCGCACTGGGTGCCGTTTATCCCACCTCTGCCCCGGTTCCCAGACCATTTTGTTCCGACTTGGGATCCACATTGGGAACCGGCGCCAGCCTGGCCCCAGCTGGCGCAGTTCCCGACGCCGTTCGTCCCATCTCAGGCACCGGCTCTGCCTCCGTGTCCAGCTCCCTCAACATCCGAGGCGGAAGATGACTGGGAGGGTTCCGAGGACCTGCTCGCTCGTCAATGTGATTCAGAGCTCGATTGGGTGGGCGATTTGGGGGAAGCAGGTGACCTCAATGTCTCTTCTGACCCGGGCTTCACTTCTCACCCGCCCACGATGGAGGAGGGTACCTCCTATATGGTGGTCCTCTGTCTGCCTGCTGAGGCCCTCAATCTTGACCTCCCCACAGTGGCCCTCAAGACAAACCTCCTCACCGAGGTGCTCCAGCCGGCGTCTAACTCAGCGTAGCCGCTGCTTTCCTTTAGTCATAGTCGTAGTCATAGTCATAGTCTCTTGTATAGCGCACATGTCACAAAAGTCTCAAGGCGCTTAGCAACAAACGACAACCTGGTATGAAAGGGGGCGGAGGAGAGGAGATCAATTAGGAAAGAGTCAGGTTTTCAAGCCCTTACGAAAAGCCTGATGGTTGGAAAGAGACTGCAGATGTGTAGGTAGTTTGTTCCAAAATTGAGGGGCTAGGTAGGAAAAGGCTCTACAGCCCCTCCTCGACGTTCTAGCCCTGGGCTGTACCAGAAGGATTTTAGTACTGGACCTTAAGGCTCTGGAGGGTTTATACCTGGCCAATTTCTCGACAAGATAGGAAGGTCCTGTCCCATGCAAAAGTTTATGCGTGAGACTAAGGATCTTAAACTGGCTTCTTTGTCGTACTGGGAGCCAGTGCAATTGTCTAAGACAGGGCAAGGAGGGGTACCTGGGAGGCAGACCTAGCACCAAGCGTGCAGCAGCATTTTGAAGGGTGTGTAGCTTAGTTAACAGGCCCTCATTGATGGAGGTATACATTGCGTTGCCATAATCCAGGTGGCTAACAACCAATCCCTGGACCAAAGGTTTCCTGGATTCGATGGGTAGCCACCTGAAAATCTTCCGCAATTTTCGTAGTATACCATAACAGATACCAGATACTTGGGTAATCTGAGCCTTCATAGAAAGGGCACAATCGAGCATTATTCCCAGGTCACGAACCACATCTTTGGGCTCCGGACATGGTCCCAATTCTGTAGGCCACCAGTCGTGTGACCACTGTGTCTTCGCCTTACCAAATAGCATAATTTCAGTTTTACTGAAATTAAGTTGAAGTTTATTATCATTCATCCATTCGCTGATATGGATCATACATCTCTTAAATCTGGTGCAGGTGTCAAAAGCGTCTGGACTACAGGTAATAAGAACCTGCGTATCGTCCGCGTAGGACACTGTGGTGAAACCGTAGGATTTTATAATTCTGGCGAGGGGAGTGAGATAAATGTTAAATAACATGGGACTCAAAATGGACCCTTGAGGTACCCCCACGGTGAGAGGCATCCTACTGGATTCCAAAGAGTTAATCCTGGTGTAAGAATGCCGATCGGCAAGGAAACTCTTGAACCAGGCCAGAGCCTTGCCTCTGACACCAATCTCCCACAGCCGTTGATAAAGGATGCTGTGGGAGATGGTGTCAAAGGCTGCTGAGAGATCTAATAAGATCAAAAATGCGGAATCACCTTTGTCCAGTGTGAGATAAATGTTATCCACCACTTCCATCACTGCCGTTTCAGTGCCATGGTGTAGGAGAGTAGGGTCTGCTATCCTATGGTCACCCCAATTTTTGCTTTTTGCTTCACTGGTTTTCAACTTACTGAGGCTGTGGGCCTGCTAATCAGATCCCCAGCCTGCTGTTCTCTCTCTAAATTTGTAATACATGTGCTATAGGTACATACCACAATTGGAAATGGACTCCTTGTCAGCCCCTGTACCATGCACTATAGGTGCTCAGGGCATAGGTGCCACCAAGGCCTACCCGGGGCTGAAGCATAGCTTTTGCCACCCCTGGCTGGTTCTTAAATTGACACAACTGGCTGATCACTCAGCTGGGGCAAGTGGATGTAATCACCCCTTGCTTAGATATAGTATACCTATATCTAAACCTATATCTGGACACATATAAACCTGTGAGTCACTCCTATGGAAGGCCTTATCAATCCTGGAGGCAGAGTGCGTGGTTTAATGTGAGAAGGAGCTCTGGCATGAGCTGAGCCTGTCTGCAGCTGTCGGGAACAACTCCCTAAGCTGATCCGGGATAATGCCATACCATATACTATTAAGTGCCTTATAATCCTCGCGGTTATATAGCAACTTTGGTTTGGCTTTATCAAAACATGTCGTGTAAGGTGTCATACGAATTGGAATACTACCCCCTCGCCAGTTCTGGCGACGGGGGTAGCATTCCACCCTTCTAGAGGGAGAAGACCTGTTGCTTTACTGAAACGCGGTTGATTTCAAAAGAGCCTCAGATCCTCAAAATGGATGCCTCTGCCACAGACACGGGTCTGGCCTCCTGCTGCTGACCGAAACTCAGCAAATGGTGGCCTGGACAAAGGGTTTCCTGTCGCAGGGCGGTGTTACACCACCCTAGACAGGAGATAGTGGATTGTAGCAGGGAGGTTTCAAAGAAACCAGACACTGCCTGGGGAGCACAAGGCTCCCCCTTGCATAATCTGGCCAAACCGGTTCTGTGGCACACCAGCCCCAGTCCCAGCGCGGCCTGGATCAAAGGAAAGGGGTGTAACCACCCCCTTCCTGGGTCCCACCCATAGGAGGGGACCTAGCAGGATGTCCAGCCCACCAGATTCGAATAAGAGTGGGAGCAGTGCCAATGCAACTCAGATTATCCTGAAGAAACATAAGAAACGAAACTCTGGACCCTTCGACGTCCTACTCACCGTAGAAGACTGAAGAATCTCCCTTGTGGTCAAGGAGTGACCACCCTGTGCAAACAGGTACCATCCAGCACCCCGACCCTTGCTTTGTTGCAGTTCCCGCCGGAACTCTAGCGACAGAGATCGACGAGATCAAGCTTGCCTGCCATCCTCCAGCCCGATCCACAGTCCCTGCAGAGCTGAGACCTGTGGAGGCGACCGGAAGCGTGGGGCACGCCATCTTGAAAAGGCCACGAGACGCTGACCGTGCAGCCCACGAGTGACCCTCGAAGCTGTACACCGGGGTTTGAGAAGCCCCAACCCTGAGCTACACTTGCACCAAAGCTACCCCCTCCACACTCGACGAGTGCTGCGTGGGGCCATTCTGTTTGTGTTGGCTCGACGCGTTGGCCCGGTCACTTGCCAGCTGGCTTGTGGCCCCTGTGCTGACGAAAACCTTAAACCGACTTGCTTTTCTGGTTGCTCCAGATTTGGACCAGCTCCTGTGAAAAGGAGCCCCCGCTCTGACCCTCCTGGTCTGAGTGAGAAGCAATCTCCCGGTTCCGCGTGGATTGCTTTTGCCAAGTGCTGTTTGCTCCAATCTTGAAGCCAACGGTGCTGACGGCGAGAGCCTGCGTGGGACAGATCCTGACCTGCTCCTGGACGTCGCATATGCCCCAGAGCCCACGTGACAGCGGAGAGAAGCTCCTCGACAACCATCTGATTGCGCCCGACATTGCCTGGTTCCGTCCTGGTTCCACCCTGGTCACTGCTGAGTGACCCAGACTCTGTCCCCTCTGCTTTCAGATTCATCTCGACTTCGATCCACCCTTGGATCACACCGGACACTTCTGCTTCCCATCGCCTGCAGCATCTTCAGCTCCAAGCACCAAGAGCCTGCGTGTCAAAACCCAACGCCACTTCGACCCTGTGCACCCACTTCCTGTGGGTGAGGTAACATTGCAACGCCGGTGTGCCCACGTTGGTACACACCTCTAGGGTATGTGTCTTAAGTTTTGTTCCTCTAGGTTCTGCCGAAGTATCTTTAAACTAACTTTGTGTAACTTTTACGCACCATTGACATTGCATTGGTGCAAGCTGCACTTTACGTGCTGCACCCGAATCCCGCGGGCTTCTCCCGACTTCAGCATTGCTAGTCCTGACTGCTCCCAGCGATTCTCTAGGCCCTAGGCCTAACCACTGTTCGATTGGTATCTCTTGTACCACTTTTTTAATATATGGTTTGAGTGGCCACCCTCCCTCATCCATAATTGTGCATCTTTATATGTTATACTGTGCTTTTGATTTAACGCTTGTGCCCCTTTGCTCATAAAGAGTACTGGGGATTAATTTAGAAATAAACACATATATTTTTATAATATATACTTGTGTGGTGTCCTTTCATTTGGTATTACAGGATTGTAGGTGGTAAAACAGCTCGCTTAACACGACCTCTTTAGTTAAGCCATTAAGGCTGCTTAGTCCATGCTACCCCTAGGATAGGTTGTCTAACAAGGTTGACTTACAACCAGACACCATAAGGGATTGTTTGGACTGATACAAGGTGGTTCCAGGATTGGAAACACCACATATCAGGCCAACTTCTCACACATGGGCAGCACGGAAGCCCGATTGCGAAGGATCTAAAAGTGAATGTGTTTCTACAAAATTGGAGACACGTTTGTTAACAAGATGATCTGAAAGAGACATGTTAGTGATAGATTCCTTACCTTAGAATATCCCCAGGCGTCAGACTGGATCCGGAAAGTTTTGCGTAGCAGTACCCTTGCGCGTCGGCAGGCGTCTGCGGCTCCGCGTCCGTCGTGGGCGCCGTGATGACGTCGTCGGAGTACTTAGACGCCGCCTCCGCGTGCTGACGTCAGTTCTTTTTTCCGCGCCAGCCAGCGCAGATCTGGAAAGAGCGGTTCCCTAGTCACTTTTTGACTATCCTTTTTGATCTTTTTGATCCATTCGAAGTCTTACGACTCCGACGGTGCCGTTAGGGATGCCCGGATTCAAGCATTGCGACGAGTGTGACCGTATCATGTCGGTCACGGATCCTCACCGCTTGTGCCTGATGTGTTTGGGCGTCGACCATGACGACGAGGCCTGCTCCGACTGTCGGGCCCTCTCGAGGAAGGCCAGGCGGGTGCGGTCCCGCAGGCGACTCGAGATCCGCCAGTCGGCCCCGCGCCGTGTGAGGTCCCGGTCCCACGGGAGGTCGAGGGACAGGTCGCGGGGACAGAGCCGTCACAGCTCCGGGAGTCGGCACCACTCCTCCGGGTCCAAGTCGTCCGGTAAGAAGCATAAGAAGTCGAAGAGACATCATCGCTCTTCTGGCTCCCCCCGACGCTCGCATGACGCGGCCGGGGGTTCGGGTGACACCGCCCACGCGGCTCCTAGTGAGTCGCGGGCGCCGCGTTCGGTCCCATACCCCCCGGTCCCTGGACTGAACGCGACGCCGGAGGAGATCAAGCGCTTCCTCATGGCCATGAGGTCCCTTTCTCCTCCGACGGGTTCCGCGGCGCCTTCGGGCCCAGTGAACCCGTCTGGGGGCCCTAGTGGGTCGGGGGCTACGACCCGACGCCGTCGGGTACTTCGGCCTCGACGCCGCCGACGCCTTCGGGTCCGGCGCCGCAGGGCTCCACGATCCCGACGCCGCCGCTGCCCTCGGGCTCGGCGCCGCAGAGTACGGCGTCGTCGGTGCCTTCGGGCCCGGCGCCGCAGGGCACCGCTGGGCCCTCGTCGGGCGATGGCTCGTCACCCCCGTCGTCGGTCCGTGTGGTGTCCCCTTCGGCGTCGGCGTCGGCCGGCGCCGCCCCCGATGCCTCCTCTCAGTCGGTTCCGACGTCGGGACGACGCCTATCGGCGCCGGTCTCGACGCCGGTCGGAGATTTTCATCTCTATGAACCGTCCTCATTCGCTTATGACCCTGAGTCTCAGGAGATGGGGGAAGAGGACCCTCTGACAAGGGATTGTCAGTCTACCATGGACTGGACAGGAGACCTTGGGGAGGCCAGTGGCCTGGACACCTCTCCGGACACTGGATTCGTCTCTCCTCCTACCGTGGCTTCGGAGGAGGGCGCGACATATGGTGTGGTGTTGACGAGGGCTGCTAAGGCCTTGGGCCTTGAGCTCCCCGTCGCAGCCGTGAGGACTAACCTCCTCAATGAGGTCCTTAAGCCGCAGTCATTCTCCATGGAGCCTCTGCTGCGGTTTAATGAGGCCTTGACGGACGTTCTTTTGGGCACTTGGTCCAGGCCCGCTACAGGTTCGCCTGTAGATAGAAACATGGCCAGACGCCACCGCCCGGCCCCGGGCGACCCATGTTTCCTGTCCACCCACCCCACCCCCGAGAGTCTGGTTATCCAGGCCTCTAACTCCCAGACCGCCTTCCCGTCGGCTCCCCCCGATCGGGAATCCAAGAGGTACGAGGCCTTTGGCAAGAAGGTGTTCTCGTACCTTAGCTTGGGACTGCGGTCTTCCAACACCGCATGCCTCTTGGGCCGTTACACCCATTCTATATGGGATACGGTGGCGGAAGTGCTGCCAGAGTGCCCGGTGGAGGTACGGGCCAAACTCGGCCAAGCCTTAGTGGAAGGCCGGGACGCAGCAAAGTATTCCATCAGGTGCGGACTGGATACTACTGACTCGCTAGGCAGAGCGATGGCTACGACGGTGGCGATACGACGCCACGCCTGGCTGAGATCCGCCAACTTCTCGGCAGACGTCCAGAATACACTCATGGACATGCCGTTCGATGGCCGTCGCCTCTTTGGCGACAAGGCAGACCACGCGCTTGAGCGCTTTAAGGACTTCAGGGCTACGGCCAAGTCCTTGGGCCTTTCGGCCCCGCGCCAGCAGGTGGGTGCCTTTCGCTCCTTTCGTGGCCAAGGAAGGGGCGTCCCCACACGTGCCGCCAGCCACTCGCCGCAAACTATCGTCCAGCGCGGCGGCGGCCGTGGAAACCGCCGTGGAGGCGGTCGGGGAAAAAAGCGGAGCCAGTCCACACCTGCCCCGGCAGCATCCGCCTCTAAACCCTCCTAGTCCGTGCTTTTCGGCCCATGTGACGCCAGTGGGAGGCAGGGTTCGCCATCACCACTCTCACTGGCGCACTGTCACTTCGGACAGGTGGGTGCTGCAGATCGTCCGAAGGGGCTACTCCCTCCCCTTCGAGACGACCCCTCAAGCCATGCCACCGCAACGCCACAGCGTATCGGGGGATCACTTGCGGCTCCTGCAGGAGGAGGTTTCGGCCCTCTTGGCCAAGGGGGCCATCGAGCGCGTTCCTGGGCCAGAAGTAGGACGTGGTTGCTACTCCCACTACTTCCTGGTACCCAAGAAGGGACGCCCTATCTTGGATCTGAGGAACGTCAACGGCTTTCTCCGGAAGGAGAAGTTCAAAATGCTGACACTGGCTCAGGTTCTGGCTGCCCTAGACCCAGGAGACTCGATGGTAGCGTTGGACTTGCAGGACGCATATTTCCACATCCCCGTCCTGCCGGCCCACCGGCGTTACCTGCGGTTCACGGTAGGCCTCGAGCACTTTCAGTTTACCGTGCTCCCCTTCGGCCTTACCAGCGCCCCACGGGTGTTCACGAAAGTGATGGCGGTGGTCGCAGCTCATCTGCGCAGGTTGGGGGTCTCAGTCTTCCCCTACCTAGACGACTGGTTGTTGAAGGCGGGCTCGCCCCAGGCAGTCGTCAGCCACCTCCAGACTACGGCGGATCTCCTGCACCAGCTGGGATTTTCCATCAATGTGCCGAAGTCACACCTGTGCCCCTCTCAGAAGCTCCTTTTCATCGGAGCGGTTCTCGACTCAGCGCAGTTTCGGGTTTACCCGCCCGAACAGCGGGTGTGGGATATACAGGCTCTGATTCCGGTCTTCCGGCCGTTATCCCGGGTTTAGGTCAGGTTGACGCTGCGGCTTCTGGGGCTGATGGCCTCCTGCATCCTTCTGGTGCATCACGCACGGTGGCGGATGCGGGCTCTGCAGTGGGACCTGAAGTTTCAGTGGGCCCAGCACCGGGGCAACCTGTCCGACCATGTCCTGATCTCGGAGGGCACTGCGAGACAGCTGCAGTGGTGGCTCACGGACCGCGATTGGGTCAACGGCAGATCCCTCTCCCTTCCCCAACCGGAGCACGTAGTTGTGACGGACGCGTCCCTCCAGGGCTGGGGTGGCCACTTGGGAGAGGCGGAGATCAGAGGACTCTGGTCTCCGGCGGAGTCACGGCTCCATATCAACCTTTTGGAGCTGCGGGCGATTCGTCTGGCACTGAAAGCATTCCTCCCGTCTGTCCGAGGGGGTGCAGTGCAGATGTTCACCGACAACACCACCGCCATGTGGTACTGCAACAAACAAGGCGGAGTGGGGTCGTGGACCCTTTGCCAGAAGGCTCTGCGTCTCTGGCAATGGCTGGAACATCAGGGCGTGACTCTGGTGGTTCAACACCTGGCCGGTTCTCTGAACGCCAGGGCGGACGAACTCAGCCGTCGGTGCTCGATGGATCATAAATGGCGTCTGAACTCGGACGTGGCGCAAGGTCTCTTTCTGCAATGGGGAGAGCCTTGGTTAGATCTATTCGCCACCGAAGAGAACGCGCAATGTCATCAGTTCTGCGTGTTGGAATTTCCAAGGCGGCACTCGCTCGGAGACGCATTTCGTCGCGACTGGAGCTGCGGTCTGTTGTACGCCTTTCCGCCTATACCACTCCTGCCCAGAGTGCTGAAGAAGATCACGCGCGACCGGGCACAAGTCATCCTTGTGGCTCCGGACTGGGCTCGAAGGTACTGGTATCCCGAGCTACTCAGCATGTCAGTCGATCCCCCGATTCGTCTGCCTCTTCAGGAGGACCTTCTGTCGCAGCAGCAGGGGACGGTCCTCCACCTGAACCTGTCCAGTCTCCACCTCCATGCTTGGAGATTGAGCGGCGACAGCTGAGGCCATTTGACTTGCCTCCTGAAGTTTGCAACATCATTCTGGCAGCCAGGCGTCCCTCCACAAAAACGGTATACGCCTGCAGGTGGAACAGATTTGTGGCATGGTGCACAGCAAAGGCTGTGGATCCCCTCAATGCCCCTCTCTCGGAGGTTCTTCTCTTCCTTCTTTCTCTTGCCCAGCAGGGCTCTGCTCTGGGCACTATCAAGGGCTATCTTTCGGCTCTTTCAGCCTTTCTGAGGCTGCCTGACCAACCTTCTTTGTTCAAGTCCCCTATTGTAAACAGATTTCTGAAAGGCATCACTCATACCTTTCCTCCTGTTCCTTTCGTGATGCCTCAGTGGGACTTGAACCTGGTTCTGACATTTCTGATGTGCGCTCCCTTTGAGCCTCTTCATAACTGTCCGCTTCGCCTTCTTTCTTTGAAGACTGCCTTCCTGGTAGCCATCACCTCTGCCAGGAGAGTGAGTGAGCTCCAGGCCCTCTCTTGTAAGCCTCCTTTCCTTTCAGTCCATCCGGACAAGGTTGTTTTGAGGACTAGGCCCTTCTTCTTGCCAAAGGTAGTCACGGCCTTCTACATTGGGCAGTCCATCACGTTGCCCACCTTCTTTCCGCCTCCGCACCCCTCGAGAGAGGAGGAGAGGCTCCACCGTCTGGACCCAAAACGTGCGCTCTCGTTCTATCACGCCAGTTCCGGGTGGATGATCAACTCTTTGTTGGGTACGCGGGCGCTAAGAAAGGGAAAGCGGTGCACAAGCGGACCATCTCTCGATGGATTATCATGTGCATTCAGGCATGTTACTCCTTGGCTAAGAAGGAACCACCTGTTGGGCTGCGGGCTCATTCCACTCGAGCCACGGCCACTACAACTGCCTTGGGCCGAGGTGTGCCCTTGCAGGACATTTGCCAGGCAGCTACGTGGGCCTCGTTGCACACGTTTGCTAGGCACTACTGCCTGGACAGTCCAGTCCGGAGGGACGGCTACTTTGGCCGCTCCGTTCTCCAGGACTTTCTGGTGTAACTATTGGTTCGCAGACCCACCACCACGGGGATGGTATTGCTGGGGTATCTATTCTAAGGTAAGGAATCTATCACTAACGTGTCTCTTTCAGATGCACAAGTTACTACTTGTGCAACGATATATCTGTAAGAGACATTAGTTAGTGATAGATTCCTTACCGACCCACCCATCCTCCCCGTTCTGCGAACCGATATCTAGGGTTAAGGTCTTCCCCTTTCAGGGCCCTAGTTTCTTGGCACCAGTGTCGATTTTTGTCATGGCTCTGCGCTTCTGGCGCGGAAAAGCTGTGGCTAAGAACTGACGTCAGCACGCGGAGGCGGCGTCTAAGTACTCCGACGACGTCATCACGACGCCTACGACGGACGCGGAGCCGCAGACGACTCCTGCCGACGCGCAAGGGTACTGCAACGCAAAACTTTCCGGATCCAGTCTGACGCCTGGGGATATTCTAAGGTAAGGAATCTATCACTAACTAATGTCTCTTACAGATATATCGTTACACAAGTAGTAACTTGTGCTTCCTGTACCTTTCCGAAATAGGGTAATAAAGATATGGGCCTGTAATTAGAGGCAATGGTGGGATCGCTAGTGAGCTTTTTAAGGATAGGTTTTACCTGGGCCACCTTCCAGCTGCTAGGCATAGATGCCAGCTCAAAAGAGGTATTATAGATTTTAGAGAGAAAGCACGCCAAGCGAGGAAACAAGGTCCTTAAGAGGTCCTCTTGGGCACCTGGTCAAGGCTGGCCACGGGGGCCCCGGTGGATAAAAACGGCACTAGACTTTACCGACCGGTGCCAGGTGACCCCGTTTTCTTGACCACTCACCCTACGCCTGAGAGCCTGGTCATTCAGGCCTCGACCTCGCAGAGTGCCATTCCCACGGCCCCGCCGGATAAGGACTCTAAAAGGTGGACCAGTTTGGGAAGCGCTTGTTCTCCTCGGCCAGCTTTGGGCTGCGGTCGTTGAACACCGCCTGCTTGTTGGGCCCTACTCCCACGCGGTGTGGTAAGCCGTTGCTCAGGTGTTGCTGCAGTGTCCTGAGGAGGTGCAGGCTATCGTTTCTCCGGCAATTGCTGAGGGCAAAGATGCAGCTAGGTTTGCCATCCTGTGTGGGTTAGACACCGCCGACTCCCTGGGCAGGGCGGTCTCTACAACTGTGGCGTTGCGGTGCTACGCCTGGTTGCGTTCGACCGGGTTCTCGCCCGATGTCCAGAGTTCGCTAATGGACATGCCCTTTGATGGCACCCTCCTGTTTGGTGACACGGCTGACAGTGCACTGGAGTGCTTTAAAGACTCGAGGGCCCTCGGCCAAGTCCCTGGATCTTTCTACTAAGGCCCCAGCCACTCCTGATTTTCGTTCCTTTCGTAACCAGGGTTAAGGCGCCCAGGCGTTCCTTCCACCAGGCCTGTGCAGAACCAGCCACAGAAAGGCTGTGGTTTCTGCAGAGGCGGGTCTGGGAACCAGCGTGCGGGTCCATCCACACCGCTGCTTCTGCCTCTAAACCCTCCTAATCTGAGCTTCAGGGAGCACCCTTCGCCGGTGGGTGGCAGGATCCGCCACCACCTCCCCCGCTGGCACGAGATTACGTCAGACAAATGGGTGCTGCAGATAATCTGCAAGGGTTACTCCCTTCTCTTTCAGTCCCCACCTCCAGCCATGTCACCTCGGTGCCACTGCATGTCAGGGCTCTTCTCCAACAGGAAGTTGCGGCCCTCTTGGCCAAGGGGGCCATCAAGTGCGTTCCCGGGCCAGAAGTAGGGAGTGGTTGCTATTCCCACTACTTTCTGGTCCCCAAGAAGGACAAAGGGGGTCTGCGTCCTATCTTGGACCTCCGGGATATGAATCGATTCCTCCGGAAGGAGAAGTTAAAAATGCTCACCTTGGCTCAGGTCTTGACTGCTCTCGACCCTGGAGACTGGATGGTAGCGTTGGACTTGCAGAACGCGTATTTTCACATCTCCGTCCTGCCGGCCCACTGGCGTTGCCTGCGGTTCACGGTAGGCCAGGAACATTTTCAGTTTACTGTGCTCCCCTTCAGCCTTACCAGCGCCACTTGGGTGTTTACAAAAGGGGAAACAACAGTTACAACGCAACTGTTACAACGCACTACTTTTACAACGCAACCACTACAACGCAGGATCCTTTAAAACGAATGCCTTTACAACGCATGACATTACACCGCATGTCATTACAACGTAAGTATAGGTAAGTTTATCTTTTTTAAAACATTTAATTTGGGTTTTGGGGTACAGGGGTATTTTTAGGTTTCAGGGCTAGGTTTGGGTTTTGGGGTACAGGGGTATTTTTAGGTTTATGGGCTGGGTTTGGGTTTTGGGGTACAGGGGTATTTTTAGGGTTCAGGGCAAGGTTTGGGTTTTGGGGTACAGAGGTATTTTTAGTGTTCAGGGCTGGGTTTGGGTTTTGGGGTACAGGGGTATTTTTAGGGTTCAGGGCTGGGTTTGGGTTTTGGGGTACAGGGGTATTGTTAGGGTTCAGGGCTGGGTTTGGGTTTTGGGGTACAGGGGTATTTGTAGGGTTCAGGGCTGGGTTTGGGTTTTGGGGTACAGGGGTATTTTTAGGGTTCAGGGCTGGGTTTGGGTTATGGGGTACAGGGGTATTTTTAGGGTTCAGGGTTGGGTTTTGGGGTACAGGGGTATTTTTAGGGTTCAGGGCTGGGTTTGGATTTTGGGGTACAGGGGTATTTTTAGGGTTTTGGGGAACTGGGGTATTTTTAGGGTTCAGTTTTTAAATAAATAATTTCAATTAAATAAAAAAAATGTTTTTATTATTTATTAATAATAGTTCTTTATTAATAGTTCTTTTAAAAATAAACTTATAGTAATTTTTTACCCTACACTATCCAGCACTTAACATACTATTACAGTCCCCTGGAGTTAGATTTTTATTTTTAAATACCTAAACTATTTTTAGGTCTCGCCTGTCGATGCGCATGCGCATCGAGCAAGCGAGACTATGGGGGCTTATCCACTCTTTATCCAACTTGCAAGGAATCGTGGCGATTCCTTGCAGTGCCCGTGACTTTTAAGCTCAATGCGCGTGCACATGCCCCCAGCCGCCTGCCTTGCCTACTCTCCCGCCCCCTCACTTCTTGATTGCACGGCCGCTAGGCCGTGCCTCCCCTACTCTCCTCCTCCTACTCTCCTTCCCTCGCCGTCTGTTCCCGCACTCCTCCCACACCCCCGCTCCGCCCCCTCCCCTGCCTGCCATGTCGCGTCGCATTTCTCCTCCCCTACTCTCCTCCTCCTACTCTCCTCCCCTCGCCGTCTGTTCGATAGCCATTGTTTTGTATTTCCTATTTGACATTTTTTTTTTTTACCAAGCCGGTTTGGGGCGTTAGAACATAAAATCAACCTGGCAATGTTTGCGCACTTTACAAAAAGGCGTTCAATAATCCCGATTGCAAAGTCTACCTCCTAACCCCCAAATCTCTGAGGTTGACGCCCTCCTCGCGCCCTGGCTTGCTCCTGGTGAAGGTATGTCTCCCGCACCTTTCATGGGCTTCAAGCAGACTGGTAGCACGTGCATGGCTTTTGGCACGGCAGTCTGCTAAGTGACTCAATGCAACACTTGTTTGAAATCCGCAGGAACTTGGCACCAAGAGAGTTGTTTATGTGCGCGATTTGCTCGACTTGAGGAATCGAGCGGCTGAGCTCTCACTGTTTCACTTGTGTCCTGGGCGGAAAACAAGAACGGTTATATAATTCAGCAGATGGTTTAAACTTTCATAACGCTTCTTCCTTTTGGTTTTTCCATGTCCCCCTTTCTCTAATGAGAACAGATCGGAAAAAAAGGCTTCTTGCTATGCGGCTGGTTCCTCTTGCCCGTGTTTTGAAATGTATGCTTTCTGAAGAGATTTCTGGAGGCCATGGGGTTCCATTATGAAGCAATCATTTCTCAATTGTTAGCAAACTACACATAACTAGAGCAGCCCTTCTGCCAGTAGGAACCGGGACATATAATATATAAAACAATGGTTTAGCCTCCCCCCTCGCCGTCTGTTCCCGCACTCCTCCCACACCCCCGCTCCGCCCCCTCCCCTGCCTGCCATGTCGCGTCGCATTTTTCCTCCCCCCCTCCCCACAGCAATGCCCTCCTAACAACACACAGTGCTCCCTGATGCAACGTAATTATCCGTCATATTAGGAGTACTTTGTTAGCTAACAAGATGGTTGTACTGATGGCTTGTTTTCATTTTTTTGTGCTTTTGGACCATCATTAATAAAAATGAACCCCGTTACAGAGTCATCATCATGTCTCTTCTCACCACCCTCTGGGTCTACATTAGCCAGTCAACTAGCCCTTTCAGCGTCATGTGACCAGCGCGCCCCATTCAGCTTTGCTGGTGTCGTATCACATGACCCAGGCATGGCCAGTCGTCAGGTTGCACCGCCCTTTGGTTCCCGAGCATGCTGTTCTCAGCCTTCTCCAACATTAACCAAATCGGCAGCGGCCTCCTCGACCGCCCACTCATTCCCGGCCATTCAGCTCAGCTGTTTACATTGCCAAATGTCTTCACAACATCTGCAGCAGCTCGGCTAAAAAAAGCAGGAAAAATCCACAACACCCCCTTCGCCAACCAACTAAATACATCGCAACACCTGGCAAACCTTTTTCTGTACCCTGCTGCTTAACACCCTCTCCCCCACTCCGCCCCCTCCCCGCCATGTCGCATTTCTCCTCCCCCCTCCCCACAGCAATGCCCTCCTAACAACACACAGTGCTCCCTGATGCAACGTAATTATCCGTCATATTAGGAGTACTTTGTTAGCTAACAAGATGGTTGTACTGAACCCCTCACCCTCACTCACCCTCACTCACCCTCAACCCCTCACCCTCACTCACCCTCACTCACCCTCACCCTCACTCACCCTCAACCTCAACCCCTCACTCACCCTCACTCACCCTCACTCACTCACCCTCACTCACTCACCCTCACTCACCCTCACTCACTCACCCTCACTCACCCTCACTCACTCACCCTCACTCACTCACCCTCACTCACCCTCACTCACTCACCCTCACTCACTCACCCTCACTCACTCACCCTCACTCACTCACTCACCCTCACTCACTCACCCTCACTCACTCACCCTCACTCACTCACCCTCACTCACTCACCCTCACTCACCCTCACTCACCCTCACCCACCCTCACCCACCCTCACTCACCCTCACCCTCACTCAGCGCAACCACAGCATCTTCACTAAATATATTTAATAAACTTTAAGCTATTGGCAATATAAAATAAAATCCATTTTATTTACATATTAATTATTAATTGTTTTTTAAAGCCATTGATTTTTTTTATATCAATACATATAAGTCACATCCAAGTCCCGTTAATACAAAACATGTTGCTTTACAAATGCTAGAGGTGTCACATTTACAAAAATTATAACTATTGGCTTTGTAAAGAAGAAAGCTATTAATTTAGCTATTTAGAAAAAACAACACATAAATAAAAAACAAAAAAATAAATAACACCTATAGCTCAAACTTTACTACTGCGAGACCTATTGCATTTCCAATGCTTGTTTTAAATATATATATATGTACAAATTAATTATTTTAAAATAATTACATTTATTAAATTAATTAAATTTTAATTAATTACATTTTTTTATAAAATGATATACTTACCTATACTTACGTTGTAATGGCATGCGTTGTAATAGCATCTGCTATGTAATGTCATGCGTTGTAAAGGCATTCGTTGTAAATGAATCTGCGTTGTAAAAATTGCGTTGTAACGGTGTGCGTTGTAAAAGTTTGTGATGTAACGTCATACATCCTTCCAAAAGTGATGGCGCTGGTCGCAGCTCATCTGCGCAGGTCAGGGGTGTCAGTCTTACCCTACCTCGATGACCTGGTGTTGAAGGCGGTCTCGCCCCAGGCACTCGTCACCCACCTTCAGACTACGGCCGACCTCCTACATTTGCTGGGGTTCTCCTTCAACGTGCCGAAGTTGCACCCGAGTCCCTCTCAGAAGCTTCCCTTCATCGGAGCTGTTCTGGATTTGATGCAGTTTCGGGTTTATCCCGAGCAGCGAGTCCAGGATATTCAGGCTATGATTCCGATCTTTCAGCCTCTATCCCAGGTTTCAGTCAGGATAATCCTCCGTCTCCTGGGACTGATGGCTTCCGGCATCCTTCTAGTGCAACATGCCAGATGGCATCTGCGGGCTCTGCATTGGGACCTGAAGTTCCAGTGGGCACAGCATCAGGGCAACCTGTCCGATCATGTCCAGATCTCGGAGGGCACTGCACGACAACTGCAGTGGTAGCTCACGAATTGCGATTGGGTCAATGGCAGATCCCTCTCCCTTCCCCAACCGGAGAAAATCAAGGTATTAACTTGGTGGTTCAAGACCAGGCAGGTTCTCTGAACACCAGGGCGGACGAACTCAGCCGCCGGTGCTTGATGGATCACGAATGGCATCTGGACTATGACGTGGCGCAAGGTCTCTTTTAGCAGTGGGGAGAGCCTTGGTCAGATCTATTTGCCACCAAAGAGAACGTGCAATGTCATCAGTTCTGCAAGTTGGAATTTTCAAGGCAGCACTCACTCTGAGATGCTTTTCGTCTCAAGTGGAGCTGCGGTCTACTGTACGCTTTTCCGCCTATACCACTTCTGCCCAGAGTGCTGAAGATCACGCGCTACTGGGCCCACGTTATTCTTGTGGCTCCGGACTGGGCTCGAAGAGTATGGTATCCCGAGCTACTCCGTATGAGCATCGATCTCCCGATCCGTCTGCCTCTTCAGGAGGATCTTCTGTCGCAACAGCAGGGGATGGTCCTACACCCGAACCTGTCCAGCCTCCACCTCCATGCGTGCCGATCGAGCGGCGTCAGTTGACTGCTTTCGACCTTCCTCCCAAAGGGTGTAATGTCATTCTGGCAGCCAGGCGTCCCTCCACTAAAGCAGTATATGCCTGCTGATGGACAAATTTGTGGCATGGTGCACAGCAAAGGCGGTGGATCCCCTTTCGGCCACTCTCTGAGGTTCTCCTGTTTCTCCCATCTTTGGCCCAGTAGGGCTCTGCTCTGGGCACTATCAAAGGCTATCTTTCTGCCATTTCCGTCTTCGTGAGGCTTCCTGATCAGCCTTCTCTTTTTAAGTTCCCGGTTGTTAACTGCTTTCTCAAAGGCATTACACACACGTTTCCTCCTGTGCCCTTCATAATGCCTCAATGGGACCTAAATCTTGTCTTGACTTTTCTGATGTGCGCTTCCTTTGAGCCTCTTCATAACTGTCCTTTACGTCTTCACACTCTCAAGACTGCTTTTTTGGTAGCTATCACCTCTGCCAGAAGAGTGAGTGAGCTCCAGGCATTCTTCTAAACCTCCTTTCTGTTATTATGGGCAGGGTGGTTTTAAGGACCTGTCCTTCTTTCTGGCCAAAGGTTGTCACGCCCTTCCACATCGCGCAGACCATCACCAGGCCCACCTTTTTTCGACCTCCGCATCCTTCCAGGGAAGAGGAGATGCTCCACCGGCTGGACCCAAAACGTGCGATTGCTTTCTATCTGCAGCGTACACAACAGTATCGGGTGGATGATCAGCTCTGTGTTGGCTACGTAGGCGCCAAAAAAGGTCGGGCTGTGAACAACCGGACCATTTCCCGGTGAGTCGTTCTGTGCATCAAAGTATGTTACTCCTTGGCCAAGAAGGAGCCTCCTGTGGGGCTACGTGGGTGTCGCTCCACACGTTTACAAAGCATTTCTACCTGGACAGTCCAGTCTGGAGCGATGGCTTCTTTGGCCGTTCTGTTCTCTGTGACTTCCTGGTGTAATTTTGTTTGCAGACCCACCACTGGGGTTGGTATTGCTGGGGTATCTCTTCTAAGGTAAGGAATCTATCACTAAAGTGTCTCTTTCAGATGCACAAGTTACTACTTGTGTAGCGATATATCTGTAAGAGATATTAGTTAGTGATAGATTACTTACCGCCCCACCCATCCTCCCTGTTCTGCGAACTGATTACTAGGGTTAAGGTCATCCCCTTTTAGGGCCCTAGTTTTATGCACCAATGGTCAGTATCTTGTATGGCTCTGCGTTCCTGGTGTGGAAAGTAGTGTACAGAACTGACGTCAGTGCGCATGGGTGGTGCCTAAGTACTCTCTGTGATGTCATCTCGGCGCTGACGACGCCAGTGACTGACGTGGAGCCGCAGGACGCCACCTACTGGCGCGCAAGGGTACTGCTAAGCAAAACTTTCTGAATCCAGTCTGCCCCTTGGGAAATTCTAAGGTAAGGAATATATCACTAACTAATGTCTCTGACAGATATATCGTTACACAAGTAGTAACTTGTGCATCAATTGCATTGCTAGGTAATGTCCAGTGCACACTTGAAAGGGCAGCACAGACCTTGAAACGCAGGCTGCGCGCAGGTAAACAACACAATTCGAAAAGATAGACAGTCAATTTTCGTTTTGCAGCGTGAATCTTGCTGGATTCACTATGCTGTGCATTATTCCGACATCTCATGGTTGGGTCCGGAATTGTGGTCTTTTCTTTTTTTTATTTTCTTTTTTTATTTTTTTTGTGGTCCAGGTGGGTGTCAACCTACCACCATTTGGTGTCTCTTTGTGATGTCGACGCGCTTCCTGATTTGGCCGCCATCTTCAGATTCTTTTTCCCGCCGATGGGTCGGGGTCGTCAACAAAGGAACAAGAGATCTACAATTGGCTGCCGGACGGGGGCAACTCTACGGAACAACAAGGAAGAGGGAGAACCGCCGAAACTTCGAAGTTCCACGGAGGATGCGCACACAGGGGGCTACCTGGGTGCGATAATGAAGAAAACTACATTCAAATTTTGTGAAAATTGCCGACATAAATACACGCAGAATAACCAGCATCCAGTCGCAACCTCCGCCTACCGCTCGACCATCGCAGCGAGGACTACAACGCGTGCTTGGTGTTCACGCCAAAGACACTAAGGGTGAGAGAGAGGCAACGAAGGGTTAACTACGCCATGCAGGGGCACCTCCATCGCTCCGGAACTTGGGCCTCTCCAGAGGAGAAGAGGACAACATTGCCGAAGGCCCAGAAGACGCGACAGACGTTGAGGTCGAGAAGAGGACGAAGGAGGTAAGGGTTGTAGAACCCCTGGCCCTCAGCAGTCATTTGAAAGAGTGAGCAAAGATCCTCCCACAAAGGAGTATTGCCGTCGAAGACCTCGACGTTAGCAACTGCCTCCAAAGAAAGCCAGCCCAGCGGGTCCTTGGTTAAGGACACCCAGTTGGCGAAAGGCCATGACATGGCAAGGTCGTTGAAGTCCGGTCTTGAAAAGGACCACTCGGCGCCGAGAAAGGAAGGCCTTAGACAGAGTGCATCTTCGACCTCGAAGTAAAGGCATGAAGAGCTCTACGCAGAACAAGCGTCCGCGATGGACAAGAAGAGGAGAAGACTCGAAGCCGAAATGGCAAGCATCCTTCAGAGAAAAAGGGACTTTGATGGGAAAATGAAGCTGTATATAATTCCAACGAAGCCTGTGGTCGGCAGAACTAGCCGAAGAACAGGAAGAGGACCTGTATTACTTTGACACTGAGGGCGAGGAAGAGGATCACTCCTACAAGGGCTCAACGCCATCAGAGGCACTAGACTTGCAATGGCAAGATCTCAACGCTGATTCGCCGGAAGAGTGGGTAGAGACATACCCTTCAAGGCCTTCGCTGCCGGACGACATAGGGATCTATAACCAGGTCATGAAAAAGGCAGCAGACACCTATGGAGTACAGCTGGAGGAGAAGCCTCTGCCTTGTTTCTTGCTGGAAACTTTATTGCCAACACAGACAAGGAGTTAGTTTTTACCCATGCTACCAAGTGTGCTGGACAGGAGACCTTCAAGGAGCCAGCAATCTGTAGATCAGTTACTCCAAGAGCTCAGAAGAAATATAAACACTCTTCAAAGGACCCCATGTAAATTAGGGGATCAGTGCCACCAGATTCCACCATCGCTTCCACAGCTAGGAAAATTGCCAACATCCCCACAAATCCAGGACCACCTCCAGACAAAGAGAGCAAGAGGATGAACCTCACAGGGAGAAAGGTGGAAAGGAGTGTGGCAACTCCAACTCCAATGCCCTCATCAACAGGCATGCCTACCAGCACTGGGAGGAGATGGGAGAACGCCTCAAATATCTACCTGAGCAGGACCAGAAGAGAGCAAGCCACCTGGTAGAGGAAGGAAAAACCATGGCCAATATGTGTTTAAAGTCTGCCCTGGACGCAGTAGAGACTTCCAGCCGACAGATGATTGGGGTGACAGAGAGAAGGAATGCCTTGCTGAGAATTTCGGGCTTCAAGCCGGAAGTATAAAATAACATCCTCAATATGCCCTTTAATGGAGAGCAACTCTTCGGTCCCACAGTTGACGAAAAACTCAGCCAGCTAAAGAAGGAAAAAGAGACTGCAAGGTCTATGGGGCATTGCAATTCAGAGGGCTGAGAAGGGGAACAACTTCAAGAAGACCCGCAGGTAGGGGAAACCACCACCACCACCACCACCACCACCAACAACAACGCATCAATCATTCTAGCAAGGCTACCGGGGGTGCCAAGGTCAGCAGCAGGGACAGCAGCAGCAGACTTGGCAGTATCCACCCCGGGGCCAGTCCTTTCGAGGGCACAATAGAGGACGTGGAAACACGACAAGAGGAGGCCAACAGCCCACCTGCAAGTGACTTCACCACAAGGACAGGACACAACCAGTCAATATCTCCAGGGTTGTGCAAAACATCAGAACAAAGAACAGTAAACATACAGTTACTCCAACACGCAACACCAGTGGGAGGCAGCATAAAGGACTTCTTCCAGGACTGGAGGAAGATCACAACAGACAAGTGGATACTAAACATCATAAAACACGGCTATTGCATAGACCTGCAAAGAAGGCCTCAAGACAGAAGACCAGTGAAAAGAGTTCACTCTGCAAAAGAGCTTCCCAATCTGTTACAGGAAGCACAGGAACTTCTAAATAAAAAAGCCATAGAAATAGTACCATACATGGAGAGAAGCAAGGGGGTCTACTCCACTTACTTCCTCATTCGAAAGGGGGACGAAACCCTACGTCCCATTCTGGACTTAAGGTACTTAAACATGTACATAAAGACGCAAAAGTTCAAGATGACATCCCTGCAAGAAGTAATACCCCAAATACAGTAGGGGGATTACATGGCTTCCATAGATCTGATAGACACTACCTTCACATACCAATACACAAGAGACACAAGCACCTACTAAGGTTTGTGATCAACACACATTACCAGTTCACAGTACTGCCATTCAGACTAAAATCTGCACCAAGGGTGTTTACAAAATGCCTAGCAGCAGTAGCAGCACACTTAAGGAGGCAAGGGATACATGTATATCCATACCTCGACGACTGGCTGGTAAAAGCAAACTCATACAGCGCTTGCAGGAAAGGCGTCCAAGTGGTGATACACACACTAGTAGAACTAGGATTCTCGATTCATTGGGAAAAGTCATCCATTGAAACGGAACAGGTGAAAACTTTCCTAGAAGCAGAGATCAACACCATACAGGGCAAGGTGTTTCCAAGCACAAAGAGGACTGTAGCAATTCTGAAGGAGACACAGCTGTACCACAAGGAGCAAGCTCTGACTGTGTGGATAGTGGGAAAGATGATGTGAATGATGGCATCATGCATACACTTAATTCCAAATATTCGACTACACGAGACCATTCCAGGAATGGATTCAACAGGAATGGTCACAGGCTACAGGAAGCTGCGAGGACCTTGTGGTTGTCACGCATGCAGTACATCCGGAAATAGCATGGTGGAACAAGGACAACTTAATAAAGGAAAGACTATTCTCACGGCCATCTTAAACAGTGACCATCACTACAGATGCATCCCAAATAGGATGGGGAGCACACATATGCAACCTTAAGGTGAGGGGACTGTGGACTCAGCAGGATGCAGTTAAGCACATCAACTATCTAGAATTAAAAAGAGTGTTCCTAGCCTTAAAAGCCTTTCAGAAACCACTGTACGGAAAGAGGGTATTGATCCAAACAGGCAATACCACCACAATGTTCTATATAAACACGCAAGGAGGCACACACTCAATGACACTGTCAAGGCTAGTACAGGAAATATGGATATGGGCTCTTACAAGACAAATAGACCTACTAGCAATACAAGTTCAAGTTCAAAAATTTGTATAGCGCACTACTCACCCAGAGGGTCTCAAGGCGCTTGAGGGAGGGGGGTGTTTTACTTATCAAATGTCCAAGTTTTTAGTTGTTTTCTGAAGGAGAGGTGGTTCTGTGTAAGGCGGAGGTCGGAGGGGGGAGAATTCCAGGTCCTGGCTGCTAGGTAGGAGAAGGATCTTCCCCCCCATGGTGGATTTTTGGATGCGTGGAATAGTGGCGAGGGCTTGATTGGACGATCGTAGTTGGCGGGTGGGGGTGTAAAAGGACAGGCGCGTGTTGAGGCATTCGGGTCCTAGGTTGTAGAGGGCTTTGTGTGCGTGGGTGAGGAGACGGAACGTTATTCTCTTGTTGACGGGGAGCCAGTGGAGGTCCTTTAGATGGCCGGAAATGTGAGCATGGCGGGGGATGTCTAGGATGAGTCTGGCTGAGGCGTTCTGGATGCGTTGGAGTTTTTTCTGTAGTTTGGCTTTCGTTCCGGCGTAAAGGGTGTTTCCGTAGTCCAGTCGGCTTGTGACCAGTGCCTGGGTGATCGTCTTTCTTGTTTCGGTGGGGATCCAGCGGAAGATTTTTCTGAGCATACATAGAATGTTGAAGCATGATGATGAGACGGCGTTGACTTGTCTGGTCATCGAGAGGGAGGAGTCCAGGATGAACCCCAGGTTACGTGCGTGGTCCGTTGGTATGGGTGCGTTTCCCAGGGCCGGTGGCCACCATGAGTCGTCCCAGGCGGAGGGGGATGATCCTAAGACGAGGACTTCCGTTTTGTCCGAGTTCAGTTTTAAATGGCTGTTCTTCATCCACTCGGCTACTTCTTTCATCCCTTCAAGTAGGTTGGTTTTGGCGGTGTTTGGGTCTTTGGTGAGGGAGAGGATCAGCTGGGTGTCGTCTGCGTAGGAGATGATGTTGAGGTTGTGTTGGCGTGCTATGGATGCGAGGGGACTCATGTATACGTTGAAGAGGGTTGGACTGAGTGATGATCCTTGTGGTACGCCGCAGATGACTTCGGTGGCCTCTGACCTGAAAGGGTTGAGGCGGACTCTCTGGGTTCTTCCGGTGAGGAACGAGATGATCCAGTCCAAAGCTTTTCCTTGTATTCCGACGTTGTTGAGGCGTTGTATAAGGGTGCTATGACAGACTGTGTCGAAGGCTGCGGAGAGGTCAAGTAGATCTCCCAGAGAAGGACAATATAGAGCCAGACAAGCTCAGCAGACAGACGTCAACATCCCACAAATGGGAGATCAACCAGCAAGAAATCCAAAGAATATTCAGGAAATGAGGAACACCGCAAATAGACCTATTTGCAACATGCCAGAATGCAAAATGCCAACACTTCGCATCGAGGCAACCGTGCAAAGAATCCCAGGGGAATGCACTATGGATAAATTGGTCAGGGACATTTGTATATGCTTTTCCCCCCGATACCACTGCCACACAGGGTACTCAACAAATGCAGAAACAGCAGAATGACTCTGATTCTAATTGCACCCCAGTGGGCCAGACAGACATGGGCCTCACAAATAATGGAAATGGCACAGGAAAAAGCAAACAGCTTCCCCAAAAGAAGGGACCTGTTGACTATGCGAAACGTAAAGGTGTTGCACCCAGAGCCAGAGAGCCTCAGCCTAGCTGCATGGCTCCTGAAGACTTATCATTTGCTCACCTAAAATTACCAGAAAGCACAATGGCAGTGTTACGGGAGGCCAGGAGACCTACCACAAGAAAGTGCTACATAGCCAAGTGGAAAAGATTCACACAATGGTGCGTTAAGGAAGGGCTACAAAGGAAGATTACAAGGGAGGCAACAGTACTGAAGTACCTAACGCATCTACTGCACAGCCGGCTAAGTTGCACATCCATAAGGGTGCACTTAGCAGCGATAGTAGCCTACACAAAGGGAGAATCAGGGAAAAGTTTCTTTGCATCGCAAGTGGTAAAGAGGTTCCTAAAAGGGGCAAAAAGAATTGTCCCCCCTAAGAGGGTGCCTCTGCCAACATGGAACCTTAATGTGGTACTGGCTCAATTGATGAAGGCACCATTCGAACCAAAGCATCACGATTAAAACAGCCTTCCTAGTGGCTATCACATCACTGCGGATGGTAAGCGAATTGCAAGCGCTTACAATACAAGAGCCCCTTCTACAAATACAAAGCGACATGATTGTGATTAGAACAGATCCACTCTTCCTGCCAAAGGTGGTATCAAGGTTCCACATCAATCAAAAAATCCAAATAACAAGAATTTTTCCCCCCCAAAAACAAGCGCAGAAAGTGTATTGCACACACTGGACGCCAGAAGGGCGGTAATGCACTATATAGTAAGAACATAAGAATGCAGAAAGACAAAACAATTCTGTGTGTCCTTTGCCACCAGTTTTCTTGGGTGACCAGTTACCAAGAACACAATTGCGAGATGGATTGCGCAGGCAATACAATACTGCCACAAACAAGCTGGGCAAGAACTGCAAGGAGCGACACAAGATCATTCAACAAAGAAGAAAGGAGCAACAATCACTTTTCTAGCAAGCGCACCTATTCAGGACATTTGCCAAGCAGCAACATGGGCATCAGTGCATACGTTCACTAAGCACTACTGCATAGATATTCAGAGGAAAAAGAAAGCTCAAGTAGGACAGAAGGTCTTAAAACACATATTCAAAAATCAGAGCTTTTCTTTCACCCAGCCACCGCTAATCTAGAAAACCGCTACAAAATCTATGCACAGCATAGTGACTCCAGACAGATTCACGCTGCAAAACGTATAGTTTCTTACCTGTCGGTGTAGTTTTGCAGCTTGAAGACTTCCTGGATTCACTTATGATCCCACCCTCCTGTGCCAGAAGAAGGAGCTAGGGGGAAAGGGTAAAAAAAAACACAAAGATAATAGCAGGAAGAGAAAAAAGAATCAGAAGATGGCGACCAAAGGTGGGAGCTTCCGCAGGAAGCGCGTCTACGTCACGAAGAGACACCAAATGGTGGTAGGTAGACGCCCACGTGGGACAAGGAAAAAAAAGGAAAATACGACAATTCCGGACCCAACCAGGAGATGGCCAATTAGTGGAGAGCATAGTGAATCCAGAAAGTCCTCAAGCTGTAAAACTACACCGACAGGTAAGAAACAATACGTTTCTGAAGAAAGGACACTGCAAAATCCTGTATCATACGTTCACGAAACAATTGGACATGTGGTAGATCACAATTTGGCCTCGAGGTGGGACACTCATTGCGGAGAATCTAAAATAAGAACAAAATACCACAAATTGGGAATAACTCAAGTGATATGCCTCTAAAAACACTTGCAAATAAAGACTGTATGAAGAATGGTATCACTCCAAAAATGGTCTGAAATGTGCGGACAATGCCAGACCCAACCGCTTTTAAAAAGTGCAAACAGCAGTTGTGTTTGATGCATTCAATATGTGTTGAACTAGTTTGTGAGAAGTTGGCCTGGTATATGATGTTCACTATTCTAGTGAACACCTTGCACCAGTCCAAACAACCCTTATAGTGATGGTTGTAAAGTCAACCTTATAGAACAGCTATCCTAGAGGTAGCGTGGACAGAATAGTCTAAGGCTAAAAGACTCTTGAGGGCGTGTAAAGCCAGCTGTTTTACCATATGTAACCCAATGAATATCAAATGAAAGGACACCACACAGGATATATATATAAAATATATATGTATTTATTCACTAACACACTCCTCTGAACTCTTTATGAGGTCAGAGGCAAAAGCACATAACAAGTTACACTTAGAAATACTTTAAATAGCACAATTTACAGTTAGGCCCTAGGGTCACGTAAAACCATATACTAAGTAAGTGGTATAAGAACCACGACTTGGGAAAGGAGGAGGCCTAGGGCCTAGGGAATCGCTGGGGCTACACTATCTGACCCTTAGGTTAGGAGTAGGAGGCCCACAGGCGGCGCGTGCAGTGTCAGTACACTCACGCGAGAGTCAATATAAAGTCAATGGGAACTCAGAAGGTAAGTAAAGAAGGATTTAGGACACTTCCGGTCTAACTAGGAAGATACAACTAGCAGAACTGGACACTAGGATAGTCAATCCCTACAGGAGCACCGAAGTACTCTTGTTACCTCACCCACAGGAAGGGGGTGCATAGGTGTGAAGATGTGTCGGGTTTCGCCGTTGAAGTCTATGGAGCCTGTGAAGAAAGATGCTGCAGGCGACCAGGAGGAAGATGTCTGGGTGGATCCAAGGGTGGATCGGAGTTGAAGACCTGAAAGCAGAGGGGACAGAGTCTAGGTCACTAGCCAGTGACCGGGTGGAACCAGGAAGGGACCAGATGTCATCGAGGAGTAATCAGGTGATGGGGTGAAGCTTGTTGTTGCAGCCACGCGGACCAGGAGGTGTCGAGGACGACCAGGTGCTGGAGAGGAGCTGTCCCATGAAGGTTCTCGCAGATGGAGGGGTCAGCTTCAAGATCGGAGCCAACAAGCCTAAGCGAAGGCAACCCATGCAGGATACACAAAGAGCTTTTGGTGCAGACCAGGAGGGTCTGAGGTACTTCACCTTTTCAGGGGAGCAAGTGCCAATCTGGAGCAACCAGGCCAGCAGTGGATTCCCAAAAGGATCGTCGTCAGAGGGTTACTAGCCCACGGGCCAGCAACCGGACAACGCGTCAAGCAGAACACAAGCAGAAGGGCCCCACGCAGATCTTGTGGAGTGTGGAGGGCTGATCTTCGGTGCAGGTGGAGCTCGATGTCGGGGTGTCTCAGTCCCCAGTGCACAGCTTCGAGGAGGCCTCAGGAGCTGCGCTGTTAGCAAGTTACCTGCTTCCCCTGTTCCCGACGCCTTCCAAGGGGCTCAGCTGTGCTGGAGTCGTGCAGTGGGGTCAGAGGGATCCGGGAGTCGAGGTCTTGTCAGGCTCTGTGCTCGGGTTCCGGCGGGAACCGGGACAAAGCAAGCCGTCGAGTTCCTGGATGGTGCCTGGTTGCCCAGGGTGGTCACTCCTTGGCCACAAGGGAGATTTCTTCAGTCTTCAGGTGAATGTCAAAGGGTCCAAAGTTTCGTCTTCAATCGATTCCAGGATTAATCTAAAGTCTCCTGGGTCAGCTCCTACCTTTATACAACTAAAGGGGGCTAGTTCTGTCACTAGGTCCCTCCTATGGGTGGGACCAGGAAGGGGTGTCGTTACACCCACTTTCCTTCGCACAGTTTCACGCCAGAGCTGGGGCTGGAGTGCCCCAGCAACCGGTTTGAACTGGGGTATGCATGGAGCACCTAGAGTGCTCCTGGCAGTGTCTGATTCTATTCAGCCCTCCCTGTCCCAATACACATTCTCCTGTCTGAGGTGGTGCTCGTACCTCCCCAAGCAGGAAACCTATTGTCCAAACCTCCGTGACTGGAAGGACTCCCAGCAGCAGGAGGTCAGACTTGTGTCTGTGGCAGTAGCATCCATTTTGTGATGCTGGGGCTCTGGTTAACTGTAACCGGGATAGTAAGAACTAACATGTCTTCTCCCTCTAGAAGGGTGGAATGCTACCCCCGTCGCCAGAATTGGCGAGGGGGTAGTATTCCAAAGTGTATGACACCTTACACAACATGTTTTGATAAAGCCAAACCAAAGTTAGCATTAACCGCGAGGATTATAATGCACTTAAGAGTATATGGTATGGCAATATCATAGAACAGCTATAAGGACATGGTTCCAAAAGCTGCAGACAGGCTCAGCTCATGCTAGAGCACCATCTCACACATACCCAAGCACTCTGCCTTCAGGATTGTTAAGGCCTGCCAGAGGAGTGACTTATAGGTTACTATGTGTCTATATGTAAGTAGGTATAGGAATACTACACCTAAGCAAGGGGCGATTAAACGACCTTGCCCCAGCTGAGTGATCAGCCAGTTGTGTCTATTTGAGTGGCCAGCCAGGGGTGGCACAATACATGCTGCAGCCCCTGGTAGGCCTGGGTTACACCTATGCCCTGAGTACCTAGGGTACACTTTTAGAGGGCCTGAAAAGGTGACCCAATTCCCAATTGTGTATGTACCTAGAGTACATGGAGTCCATTTTACAGAGAGAGCAGATAGCCTGGGGTCCTGAATAGCAGGATCCCAGGCCAACTAAGTCGAAAACCAGCTAAACACTAGGCAAAAAGCTGGGGGCAACCATAGTCCGGTATCCACCTTCCTACACAACCCCCTTCCCTCCCCTCCAACGAAAGGAGATAAGGCTATCCTTGACCAGGTAAGCCTATATTGCCTAAGTGGCCATATAAGGAAGCACCTGCACTGGCATGGTTACCTCCTATCTCATGGTCCACTAAGCAATCCCTCACCCTAAGGGTATCAGAGGGTATCCACCATAGGGAATCTCTACCTGTGGTATGTTTTGGCAGAGTAAAAGGCTGATGTGGGAATGGAGTATAGAAGTGAGGCTCCACTAATGTTGGGCTCAGCTTCCTCCAATCACTATCCACCATATATGCCTTTCTTTCAATGACTGAGTTGCACTGTGCTCTCAGGGTCAGCCTCTGGCTACCTACAGCTGGAGGTTGGGTCCCTTTTGTTGGCTTACTGGAGGGACAGGTCAGGTTTGGGACCCATAGGTCCCAGGTTTGGCTGTGCCCAACAGAGTCCATCTGGGGGAGGTTCCTAACTAGGTGTAAAGGAGATCCCTCAGGAGTTCTTGGAATTTTAACCTGGCTAGGGTTTCTATCTTTGGTGCCCCTAATCTGCTGATGGGGGTGTTCCTGTGGACAGGGGGCCCTTTGGGGTCCACTGGCCTTCTTGACCTCTACAGCCTGGGCTGACTGAGGCAGGGTAGAGAGGGGCAGGTTGCCTGCTCCAGACTGGGTCCCACCTTGGAAGGGTCCACTGACATCAGGGGCTCTGCCAGGCTAGGCCTGACTACCTCTGGGGCAGGTCCTTCACAAGGGGTAGGGTCAGTTCCCTGAAGAGGCTGACTCTCACCTAATGTCTGGTGGGAGGGAGACTTTTCTTCCTCCCCAATGCTCTCTGTCTGAGTGGAGTGATACATAGTTTCAGGCTTCACAACACTAAAGTCTGTTTGAGTTTGGGCTGTGACCATCACAGTTCTGCCAACCTTTTCAGGAAGGAACTCTGTTTGGGTGTGGGCTGTGACCATCACAGCCCTTCCAACCTCTTTAGGAATGATTTTTTTCTGGGCTGGGGCTGTAGCTACCACAGCCCCACTAACCTTTTCTGGCAGGCCTACCATTCTGGAATGGGTTTCTTGCTCTACCTCAGCCCAGGCTGAGATCTCTAGATCATTCCCCAGTAGACAATCTACAGGCAAGTTTGTAGATACTGCCGCTCTCTTGGGGCCAGTGACACCTCCCCAGCTGAGATTTACTACTGCCATGGGATGATCGTTCTGCACTCCATCAATGTTGATCACCTGATAGGTGAACCCAGGTAAAAGTTGTCCTGAGGGAACTAGACTGTCAGTCACCATAGTGATGCTAGCCCCTGTGTCTCTATAGGCTTCAACTGTCTGGCCATTGATGAGGGGCTCCTGTCTGTACTTTCCCAAAGTGTTGGGACAAGCAGTGAAGTTGGCAAACCCCATGCCATTTTCACAGACAATAGTAGCTGTGGTAGGGGACCTGGTTAGGCCAGAGTCCACATGAGTTCCCCAAGTAAACCCAGCCAAATTCCTGGGGCCACTACCACCACCTGGGGGATTACTACTAGCAGTAACAGGAGGTGTTGGAGTATTACTTGGAGGAATATTTTCCTTATTGCTGGCCTTGGGGCAACTGCTGTCAGTCTTCCAGTGGCCAGGCCTTTTACAGGCATGGCAATAAGGTTTCTTAGGGTTAGAGGAAGTATTTGGGGACCCACCCCTATCATTGGAATTGTTGGGCCCTGGGGAAGTCGTGTCTTTAGATTTATCCCCACCTTTCTTTTGAGGCTTGGTAGAATCTTTCTTCTGGTCACCACCCTGATTTTTAAGCCTAATCCTGGTTCTGACCCATTTGTCTGCCTTCTTACCCAATTCTTGTGGAGAGGTCAGATCAGAGTCCACCAGGTGCTGGTGTAGATGCTGGTTTTGACAATTACTAAGGATCTGCTCCCTCATATTCAAATTATACAATCCTGTATAGTCATGTACTTTGCTGCCCAATAACCAGCCCTCCAGAGCCTTAGTAGCACAATCTACAAATTCAGTCCAGTCCTGAGTCTGGGTCTTCTGGGTATCTCTGAACAACAACCTATATTGTTCAGTGGTTAAGCCAAACCCATCAATCAGAGCACTCTTCAGGACAGAATAGTTGTTAGCATCCCCATCACTAACTATGAGGAGCATATCGCTACCTTTTTTTGAAAAGGAGAGCCATAAGATTGCTGCCCACTGACTTTGGGGTACCTGCTGCACTTTGAAGGCCCTCTCTAAAGCAGTAATCCATTTGTGGATGTCATCCCCTTCTTTGTAGGGGGGCACAATCTTGCTTAGGTGTCTATTCGCATAGGACCTATCTTTATCCTTAGGGATATTGCTGCCACCAGTGGGTTCTAACCCACTCTCTCTATGCTATCTAGCACGAGCAAGCTTCTCTTTGGCCAGGGCAACCTCAAGTTCCTATCTTTAAATCCTAAGAGCAGCTTCTCTCATTTTGGCCTCATGTTCCCTTCTCTGAGGGGAGGTCATTCCTCTCGGAGCATGGCCATGAGAGCCATTTGAAGCATGAGATTGGAAAGAGTCCCTGGACTGGGATCTTCCTCTTCTCTGCCTCTGGTTAAGCCCACTTGGGGGTCTGTATGGGGGCTGCCCATATTGACTCCCATGTATGCTTAAGTTAGCCTGACTAAGCCTTCTGACTAAGACCTGGCTGTTTGTCTCAAGGTCAGAATCATCTCCTTCTCCCTCTTCTTCTTCCTCATCTGGTACTGGAGTATCAGTATTATCATCTGAGGAAGGAAAGACTTCATCTGCACTGCCTGTGTCACCTGTCTTAGGTGGCCGTTGAGCATCATACTTTTCTAAGAGCTCAACCAGGAACTTGGGGGTAGGGTTTGAACCGTGTTTTAGCCTTCTAGAAGTACACAATTGTCTCAATTCTTAGAAGGCTAAGGCTTCTAATCTAGAAGCAGTCCTCAAGGGATCTACCTCTGCAGGCAGAGAACCACTGGGGTTCCCTGTCTGAGACATGGCTTCTAGTGAGGTGGGGTGTTGCACCTACCTACACTATATGTTTTTCTAAAGAACCTCTCAAGGAGTTGTAGTCTGGGTGTGCTAGGCCCAGGCTCTACAACAGCTAAGTTCAGTAGAACTTAAGTATACTAAGACTTGTTTTTATATGTACCTATAGGTACCTATGTGATCTTTCAAATGATATCTCAAGATTACAAGTGGTAAAACAACAGCAAGCTCTAATCCCACTGCTGCCACCAATGTGCGAAGTTGGCCTGGTATATGATGTTCACTATTCTAGTGAACACCTCGCACCAGTCCAAACAACCCTTATGGTGATGGTTGTAAAGTCAACCTTATAGACCAGTTATCCTAGAGGTAGTGTGGACAGAACAGTCGTAGGCTAAAAGACTCTTGAGGGCGTGTAAAGCCAGCTGTTTTACCATATGTAACCCCTTGAATATCAAAGGAAAGGACACCACACAGGATATATATATAATATATATGTATGTATTCACTAACACACTCCTCTGAACTCTTTATTAGGTCAGAGGCAAAAGCACATAACAAGTTACACTTAGAAATACTTTAAATAGCACAATTTACAGTTAGGCCCTATGGGCACGTAAAACCATATACTAAGTAAGTGGTATAAGAACCACAACTTGGAAAAGGAGGAGGCCTAGGGAATCGCTGGGGCTACACTATCTGACCCTTAGGTTAGGAGTAGGAGGCCCACAGGCGGCGCGAGCAGTGTCAGTACACTCATGCAAGAGTCAATAGAAAGTCAATGGGAACTTAGAAGGTAAGTAAAGAAGGATTTAGGACACTTCCAGTCTAACTAGGAAGATACAACTAGCAAAACTGGACAATAGGATAGTCAATCCCTACAGGAGCACCAAAGTACTTGCGTTACCTCACCCACAGGAAGTGGGTGCATAGGTGTGAAGATGTGTCGGGTTTCGCCTTTGAAGTCTATGGAGCCTGTGAAGAAAGATGCTGCAGGCGACCAGGAGGAAGATGTCCGGGTGGATCCAAGGGTGTATCGGAGTTGAGGAAGACCTGAAAGCAGAGGGGACAGAGTCTAGGTCACTAGCCAGTGACCGGTTGGAACCAGGAAGGAACCAGACGTCGTCGAGGAGCAATCAGGTGCTGGGGTGAAGCTTGTCGTTGCAGCCACGTGGACCAAGAGGCTTCGAGGATGACCAGGTGCTGGAGAGGAGCTGTCCCACGAAGGTTCTCGCAGATAGAGGGGTCGGCTTCAAGATCGGAGCCAACAAGCCTAAGCGAAGGCAACCCACGCAGGATACACAAAGAGCTTCTGGTGCAGACCAGGAGGGTCTGAGGTACTTCACCTTTTCAGGGGAGCACGTGCCAGTCTGGAGCAACCAGACCAGCGGTGGATTCTCAAAAGGATCATCGTCAGAGGGCTACTAGCCAACGGGCCAGCAACCGGCCAACGCGTCGAGCAGAACACAAGCAGAAGGGCCCCACGCAGATCTTGTGGAGTGTGGAGGGCTGCTCTTCGGTGCAGGTGGAGCTCGGTGTCGGGGTGTCTCAGTCCCCAGAGCACAGCTTCTAGGAGGCCTCAGGAGCTGCGCTGTTAGCAAGTTGAAGACTTTCCAAGTTACCTGCTTCCACGGGTCCCGACGCCTTCCACGGGGCTCAGCTGTGCTGGAGTCGTGCAGTGGGGTTAGAGGGATCCGGGAGTCGAGGTCTTGTCAGGCTCTGTGCTCGGTTTCCGGTGGGAACAGGGACAAAGCAAGCCGTCGAGTTGCTGGATGGTGCCTGGTTGCCCAGGGTGGTTACTCCTTGGCCACAAGGGAGATTTCTTCAGGTGAATGTCGAAGGGTCCAGAGTTTCGTCTTCAATCGATTCCAGGATTAATCTAAAGTCTCCTGGGTCAGCTCCTACCTTTATACAACTAAAAGGGTCTGGTTCGGTCACTAGGTCCCTCCTATGGGTGGGACCAGGAAGGGGGGTGGTTCCCACCCCTTTCCTTTGTGCAGTTTCGCGCCAGAGCTGGGGCTGGAGTCCCACAGCAACCGGTTTGAACTGGGGTATGCATGGAGCACCTAGAGTGCTCCAGGCAGTGTCTGATTCTATTCAGCCCTCCCTGTCCCAATACACATCCTCCTGTCTGGGGTGGTGCTCGTACCTCCCCAAGCAGGAAACCTATTGTCCAAACCTCCGTGACTGGAAGGACTCCCAGCAGCAGGAGGTCAGACTTGTGTCTGTGGCAGTAGCATTCATTTTGTGATGCTGGGGCTCTGGTTAACTGTAACCGGGATAGTCAGAACTAACATGTCTTCTACCTCTAGAAGGGTGGAATGCTACCCCCGTCGCCAGAATTGGCGAGGGGGTAGTTAGTATTCCAAAGTGTATGACACCTTACACACCATGTTTTGATAAAGCCAAACCAAAGTTAGTATTAACCGCGAGGATTATAATGCACTTAAGAGTATATGGTATGGCAATATCATAGAACAGCTATAAGGACATGGTTCCGAAAGCTGCAGATAGGCTCAGCTCATGCTAGAGCACCATCTCGCACATAACCAAGCACTCTGCCTTCAGGATTGTTAAGGCCTGCCATAGGAGTGACTTATAGGTTAATATGAGTCTATATGTAAGTAGGTATAGGAATACTACACCTAAGCAAGGAGTGAGATTACACAACCTTGCCCCAGCTGAGTGATCAGCCAGTTGTGTCTATTTGAGTGGCCAGCCAGGGGTGGCACAATACATGCTGCAGCCCCTGGTAGGCCTGGGTTACACCTATGCCCTGAGTACCTAGGGTACACTTTTAGAGGGGCTGACAAGGTGACCCAATTCCCAATTGTGTATGTACCTAGAGTACATGGAGTCCATTGTACAGAGAATTCAGACAGCCTGGGGTCCTTCATAGCAGGATCCCAGGCCAACTAAGTCGAAAACCAGCTAAACACTAGGCAAAAAGTTGGTGGCAACCATACTCAGGTATCCACCTTCCTACATAGTTCACTGAAATGGCGAGGCAGTGATGTGGGTAGTAGCAAATTAATTTCGTAGGATGACCATGTAAGTGCCACTTCCTTCTAAAACAATAAGGCTTCTAGTCTGATCGGTTTGTCAATGTTAACCTTCAAGGTTGGCATGGAAAGCCGCAAGCCTACTCCCAAAACCATGTGCGTTGGAGGGAATAGCACATAATTGCAACATGTGACTATCGGATAGACAAAAACCACATATGGGACACATGCTCTCTTCCCACAGCAACGTTGAACGTTCAACATCAAATAACTTCCATTCTGAAGTAATCTAATGACTGAAGGAATCGAAGAAGCTGGTACACCCTTCGAGTAGCAGGTCAGATTGGCCATTGAAGCATTACACGTTTGGTAAAGTGTTACCTCTTTACAAATGAGAGACTGGCCGAGCAAAGATTCACATTTGTTTCCACCAACATCTCTCATTCCCCACAACTGTAATCAAAGGGCACTGACCGCACTTTGTGTACAAAACTCTCCCCTAATGACTCGTATCTACCTGTCGGAAAATGTTTTGTGCAAGGTAAACTGAAACGTTCAAATTGCTAATGAGATCACCCTCTATATTAACCATGTTGCTGACTATGTATTGACTACTGCGAAAGGCAACTGTCCTCATTTCTCTATGTTTTACATTGTGTATGTAGTGTCTTTCCTGGCCATCGATTATTGCCTGTCTGTTAAACTAAAAGGCAATAATAGCTCAGTGGAGTTCAAGTAATTGCAGGGCATTTTTAAAATTGTAGTGTTCAGCTCAATTGCATAATTGACCTAAGTTGACTCTGACCATGGTATAAAGACGTAATTTTGTAGAATGTCAATTGCAGACAATACAATGTTAATGAAGTTGTAATTCTTCCAGGGGATTCTCATCAATAGTCATAAGCACTTGAATATTCCGCCCATGGGCGGGGATCCCGGAAAATATACAAAAATTATATATATATTTTCATAGAATTCTTTTTTAACCAATCCATGCAGCCTCCCAGAAAAACAATCACATAATAGGCTAAGCTGTGCTGTGAGACCTTGTCTTTGCACATACACAAACCAACCAAGAAGACCAAAAGACACTTGAAGTTCCAATGCAGCCTATGGACTAACAATGCCTGCCTGTTTCTTTGCAGGACTACTTTTCTGCGGTCCATTATAAGCAGTTCAACAGCATAGAAGCTGAAAGCAAATGTAGAAACTCAAAACTGGCATTGTGCCTTTAAGACAGCCATGACCCCTAGTTTCCTCATGCCTTGGGGGTGACAGTTAGGTCAGTTCTTTCTGGCTCCTTCAGTCAGGACCCTGGTTAATAAGCTCCACAGATTTTTTGACTTTTTTTGTCACTAAACTTAATTTACTTAGACATTTAACACCTGTTGGAGTAAGAAGTTTGACTTTTTTTTCCCCTCTCGGAGGTGTCTTCTCTGTTTGTTCCTTGCCCTTCCTCTGGCAAAAAAAGCCTAAAACAGATTCTCACTCTGTATTCTGTGCCTTCCAGATTCTCATGTTCCTGAAACCTGCCAACACTGCCAAACTTTATCAAGACACATTCTCAAGGAGAGAGGGAGGATTTGTCTTTATGGTCTCTCTGAGAAAAGGAAAACTTCTACCTCTAGAGGCAGGTCTCCTGTGAGTCAAAAGAAGAGGCCCAGGTCGACTTCCAGAAGCAAAGTCCCAATCTGTTCTTTTGCAGCTTCAGGCTCGGCGTCGAAAATGTCCTCACCGGCAAAAAAAACGACGTCGACAATCCCTTCGATGGCGGCATCACCTTTGAGAGTACATCGGTTGTCTTTAAAGACTTCCAAGCAAAGAGGTACGTCAAGTTCAACGTCGAAGTCACCGGCGACGGTCGGCGTCAAGTCGTTCTCCTTTGGTGCGGGTTAATGGCCCAAAGTCCAGACACCGCTCTGCCATCGTTATGGCGTTCGACTACTGCCATCAACCAGGCGGCAGTCAACGCCGAGGCCTAGGTCAATGGTGTCAAAACGTTCAACGTCAAGAAGATTCACCATCACCTCCTCGTACGACGTAGAAGTCGTACAGCCTTAAGCCGGAAGTCCAACTGCACATCTTGAACCTTCCATTTTCTGGAAATTCTATTTTTGGTTCTCCTACAGATGAAGAGATGGCCAGGATGAAATCGGAACTGGACACAATCCATGCTGTGGGTTCAGAAAAAAGGAAGGAATTCAGATGCTAGTACAGGCTTTATGATTGTAGACGGTTCCATCAGGGGGTTCAAGCCCCTCAATGGTCCCAGAGGCAGTACCATCAGTCCAAGTCTCACTATCTGGGATGTCGACCTTCTAGGGTTAGAGGTGCGCCCCGACAGCCCTCTTCAACATCCAAGAATACTGGCAGACAATAAACATTCACTTCCTCTATCGTCCTTACCCACTCCTGTGGGAGGAAGTATCACCGGCCATGTAGAAGAATGGCGCAGCATTACAAATGATCAATGGGTGTTGAATATACTGCAAAATTGATATGCGCTACGTTTTTGTTCTCCAAAGTGCACTCCTCCAGTAAAGACAAGAGTTCACCAACGGGTGTTGTGCGTCAAGAGGTATCCACTCTCTTACAGACATTAGCCATAGAAGAGGTTCCTCCATCACAACAAGGAAAGGAGTGTACTCCAGATACTTCCTGGTACAAAAGAAGGGTCAAAAAGCGAGTTGCAGACCTATTCTGGATCTTCGTTACCTCAACAAAGTCATCCTAAAAGAGATGTTTTGCATGCTAGCGCTCCATCAAATACATACCCACGTTCAGAAAGGGGGTTGGATGTGCTCGATAGACTTCCAGGATGCGTTCTTGGTAGGCTCCAAGCACTATCAGTACAGAGTCCTACAGTTCAGCCTAAATCTGCACCTCTAGTATTCACAAAATGCATAGCAGTAGTAGCCGCTGTTCTATCTCGCCAAAGTCTGTTCATCTATCCATACCTTGACGACGGGCTTCTAAAGATCTCTTCTCAAATGGTGAAAGACCACTATTGAATCTGCCTGAGCTTGCTACAACACTTGGGCCTTCATGTAGATGTGGAGAAATCCATCCATTAGCCCACTCAAAGAATTCACTACCTGGGTGCTGCTCTGTACTCCAACACAGGAAAAGTGTCTCTTTCGGAGCAGAAACTTTTATCAATCAAGCTGAAGTGCAATCTTGGTCAAGTTCATCAGCCCTCAGTTCGTCAGGTTGCGTCGCTCCTGGGGTTGATGGCATCTTGCAGTTTTCAAGTCCCCAACGCCAGACTGAGGATGAGACCTCTAAAGCAGGACTTTGAGGACAAATGGGATCAGACATTGGCGTGATGGGAAGACCGGATTCTACTTCCCATGCCGTGAGATCATCCATCCCATGGTGGACTAATTGAAAAAATCTCCTGGTAGGAGTGCCTTTCCACCAACCTCCTCCGACGCAATCTTTGATCAGACTCCTCACTTCAGGGCTGGGGAGCACACATGGGTCTTCTTCACACTCAGGGCAGGTGGTCGAGCAAAGAGCAAGCATATCACATAAACAGGCGGGAGCCATGGGCAGTGCATTGAACCCTAAAGGCGTGCTATCCATCCATACATTCCAAGACCATACTAGTACAGACTGACAACATGACCACCATGTACTATCTAAAGAAGCAGGGGGGAACTTGCTCTTGCCCACTGTCCCTGGAGGCTCAAGCAATGTGGCATTGGCTCTCGGTCAGGCAGCTCTTAATCACAGCAGTCTCTGCCAGGAGAGCAAAATTCTCAGGTGGACTCTGAAGTCGTCACTTCGATGATCAACCAGACTGGGTTCTACATGACAAAGTGGTGGCAGAAATGTTTTTTGCGGATGAGTCAAACCAAAAATGCCCCGCCTTCGTGTGTAGTTTTACCGACCAGGATCAATAGGGAATTCTTTTGATCGACTGGTCAGGAACCTTTGTTTACGGTTTTCTGCCTCTTCCTCTCATCCTGAAGGTCATAACCAAACTCGCACGTTCCAGAATGAGGATGATCCTAATAGCACCAGACTGGCCACAGCAGTGGTGGTATCTCTCGGAGTGTCCACTTAGGAGGCTTCCATGCAGACCGGACCTACTGGCCAAAATGAATGAGAGGATCCATCATCCCAACTTACCCTCTTTGAACTTGGCAGAATGGCTCCTGAGGTCGTCCAGTACAGACTACACCTTCCTCAGGACTGTGTGGACATTTTGAGGGAGTCCAATAGACCTTCCACAAGTCATTCATATTGTTTTGAATGGAAAAGGTTCAATTTGTGGTGTATACGTAATGGTTTCCAACCTACAAGAGGGCAAGAGGAGGTCATTTTGCTCTATCTCTTACATTTAGCCAAGTTCTGTCTTAAATTTGCTTCCAAAAAGTACACCTGGCTGCCATTACGGCATACAGAAAGTTTCCAACATTCTTTCTTCCTGTTCCAGGTGGTTAAGGAATTCCTTCAGGGTTTAAAGAAAGTTTTTTCCCCCTTGTGCCGCCTCCTTCAGAACCTGATTCTTTCTAAGCTTATGCGCCCCCACCCGGAGCCTTAATCGCAACCCTTTAGCACCTTACATGGAAAGCTGCCTTTTTGGTGGCGATTACTTCAGCTCATAGAGTGAGTGAGATTCAAGTGCTCTGTTGTGGTGAAAAACTGTGTACGGTTCCTTGGAACAGAGTTGTGTTAAGAACCCAACCCTCCTTCCTTCAAAAGGTGGTGTCGGATTTTCACATCAATCAGAGCATTTCACTACCGTCTTTCTTTCCAAATCCCTCTATGCCAACTGAAAGGTCTCCATTCCCTAGACCTTAAGAGTTCTGAAATTCCACTTAGTTTGAGACTTATCTATTGGGAAGTCTGATCAGTTATTTTTAAACTGGTACCATCAGAACAGGTTTCCCAGCCTCCAAGTGTTCCATTTCCTGATGGATAGTATCTTGCATCAAGCTGGCTTACCAATTGGCAAATAAACCCTTTCTGGCTTCTCGCACAGTGCATTCCACTAGGGGGGGGGCAGTTACAAAGCTTTTCTGCCCAATGTCCCGATGGCTGAAATCAACCACTTGGAAATCGGTACATACTTTAACAAGACACTATGATTCAAAATTATGTCATCTCTTTGTGCCCTGAACTCTGGGTCTCCGCAAAGAACAACTGACCTAACTGTTACCCCTGAGGCATGATGGGAAGCTAGGGGTCATGGCTGCCTTAAAGGCACGGGGCCAGTTTTGAATTTCTACATTTGCTTTCAGTTTCTATGATGTTGAAGTTCCAATGCAGCCTATGGGCTAACAATGCCTGCCTGTTTCTTTGCAGGAGTACTTTTCGGCTGTCCATTAAAAGCAGTTCAAGTTTCTTTTGGTCTTTTGTGCAAAGACAAGGTCTCGCAGCATTGCTTAGCCTATTATGTGATTGTTTTTTCTGGGAGACTGCATTGATTGGTTAAAACCTTATTATTTATATAAATATATATATATATATATATATATATATATATATATATATATATATATAGCTGTGTGTGTATATGTATATGTTTTCATATATAATTTTTTTATATTGTCTGGGTTCCCCACATGGGCGGGAATATTCAAGTGCTTATGACTTTGATGAGGATACCCCTGGAAGAGAACTAGGATTACAGGTAAGTAAGTTATCCTTACGCATCAACAACGTATAATGCTATTGAAACAGCAAGTGCTTTTTCCAAATTAGCTTGATTAACTTGCCTTAAACACAAACTGCTTCCATTTCTGACATGTTCCATATTTCAATGTAAGGAGCATAAATAAGTCTTTTAAAATGCGGGGACTTCTAACCTAATAAGAAATCTTGCAAGTCCATGTCGTCCGAAAGAGAAAGCTGTTCTTTTACTGCACATAATATGGAATGTTGAAACCGTTACTGGCACAATTTTCCTGCGGAATAGGTGGTAACGGTTCCTGAGTGTTTGGACAGGTTGTAGCAAGGGTCATGTCTGCTAGCTTTAAAACCCTGTGTAGTGTTAAAAAAGAATTATGCATGATATCCGTTTGTGTCCACTGGCCACAATAACCACACTTCTGGAGTTGTATGTACCAATTTGCGCCATACCATTGAGCTGTTCCTCAGTGTAATTTAATAAATTATGCCAATTATTAAAGCGGGCAATTGCAGGAATACTAGGTAAGTTCATTTCTTAAACTTTAATTAAAGTGTCTGTGCCCTGCACTTCCCAGTCCTTTGTTCCCCAAACTGATTTTAAATTCATTGTGTCTTTCCAATATTCATAGCCTTTTAGGGCCAGTTGGGAAATAAACGAACCAAATAAATCAATTTAGTCTGGGTGAGCATATTTTTCTTTAATGGTGAAGGTGTAAGTTTAAAATAAAAGGAGAGTGAATCTAAAGGATTATGCTCATACAAATATACACATGTGTCCATTTTTATTTTGGAGCTACCCATTGGGGGAATGTAGGAAGCTGGCTCTCTTTATATAATATTGCCACTAGGTGGTAATACTGTGCACAGAAACCAGGGGTTCCTCAAAACTGTACAGGGTTCAATGTAAAATGGAAAGTGTTCTATTAGTAGTAGTGTGAGCAAGCAGCCTTAGGCCTGACACAGAAGAGTGTAAGACATTTATTGCACGACAGTGATCAATAATGGACACACGACCCATGAAGGAGATCCGGACCAATTTTATAAAATTATAATTTGTACTTTGTTTTAAGACCCAGGTCTCCGCGATCAGCTTAATATGTTTTTAATAAAAAATACTTTTCACTTTTAAAAAATCAACATTTAGAAACGTTTTCACACAGTCAAAATGTTATCATATGGGAAAAAGTATGATGCGGTTATACATGTATCTAACTTACAGCCTCAGTCTTCTGAGCCAAAACTCAGCAGGGGTCAGTGAGTACCAAAACTGCACCACTGTTGTAATTTGGCAGCGATTGGGTTAGCATTAGTAGAAGCCATCCTTTATTTAGAGGCTATCTTATCTGTTTTATGGAAACCATTTTGTATTTCTGACAGCCATTTTGTATGCCATGTGCTACCACGTGTTCACCATGTGCTCACTATGTGCTCTGTCCTACCTTTCTGTCCCCTGCTCTTGTATTCTGCCTAGTGACAGGGTATATTTGGCCTCTTCTGCTTCGCACATGCTCAGTTGAGCATGCAGCTGTCTTTGCAGCTGCTCCTAGTTTGTAACTGTCAGGATGTGTTTACTAGAATTAGCCACTGTTAAGCTCCACCTACTTGTTGACTGTAGGTTTTCTGTATGACCATATATGTACCTAAAACTAGCATTTTGTACTTGTACCGCCTTCTTTTGAGCCCCTGTGTGGGTATTAAAGGACTAGGGGCCATATGTATAAAAAAAATTGCAATCACAAATTCCGAAATTCGCAGGATTTCGGCGTTTGCGATCACAATTTTGCTTAATGGTATGTATGAGGCAAATCTGCATGCAACATAAGGAATCGCAAAATTTGCAATTCCTTCTTTTGCGAATGCATTTAAGGAATCGCAAAACTTGCGATTCCTTAAATGCAATGTAAGAAGCACCAAAAAAGTGCAATTTGGACTTCAGGAATCGCAAATTACCACCAACTTCAAGTTGGTGGTAATTTGCAATTTCTTTGAAAAATGCAATTTTTTGCATTTTTCAAAGTGCAATGTGAAGCACATACATGCCCTTAGGGCATGTATGTGCTCCACATGTACACCCATGCTTATTTCAGGGGTGCAACAGGGTGTCATTTTGACACCCTTTCACCCTTGAAATTGCATTCTCAATTTGCGATTCTCTAATTGCTAATCGCAAATTGAGAATGTCTTCCCATTCATTCCTATGGGCCTCTAGGCCCATAGGAATGAATGGGGAGGTATTCCTTTATTGCGAATAGCAATTTGAGATTCGCAATTAAGGAATATGTAGGATTCGCAAAATGTATTGGAAATCCTACATTCATAGCATTTTGCGATTCTCAAATAGCGATTCGCAAAAAATCGTTATTTGAGAATCGCAAAAGTGGATTTTGATACATATGGCCCTAAGCTCCTTCCATTCAGGGTGCAACTTCATACACTACCGAAGGGTGTTGTGTGAATGTAGTTCCACCTCATGAGGTTAATAAACTTTGTATTTTATATTCCAGTTTCCATGCCAACTTCTTCCTTTTGGTCTAAAGACTTTGTGCAGAGAAGGGCGAACCCCTTGCACTGGTAGGCCTTGCTGAGACTCACCACGACAAATTGGCGCACAACGTGGGGCTCATTGGCGACTCGGATGCCCGAAGGAGTGGTCGAAGCGAAGGATTGGAATCTTGCTACGGATGATCATTTCCCGAGGAGACCTGCGTCTTGGCAAACCACCGCGTTTTTCCTCTTTCTGATCTGACCATCCAGGTGGTGCCGGTCCTCGACTGAGATCTCTTCTGCTGATTCGCCGTGTAGTGACCGGTTGGTCGATTTGAGAACTTGGCAGTTGGAATCTGGACACCAAGTGATTGGTAAGAGTTGCTGTTCTGCAACACTTGCTGTTGGCTTGGCGCCTGGGATTGGTAACTTGGTTTTTGCGATGCTTGCTGTGGATTTGTATTGGCCAATCTGAAAGAAACAGGTTAGTATTAGATTCCTTACCTTAGAATATCCCCAGGCGTCAGACTGGATCCGGAAAATTTTGCGTAGCAGTACCCATGCGCGTCTGTAGGCATCGTCTGCGTCTCTGCATCGGCGTCGTTGGCGCCGGGATGACGTCGTCGGAGCACTCAGACGTCTGAGCACTCAGACGTCAGTTCTTCTTTTTTCCGTGCCAGCAAGCGCAGGTCTGGAGAAAGTGGTACCCTTTAGTCAATTTTTGACTAAACTTTTTGGATCTTTTTGATCTGCTTTTCGAGTCGACCGACTCTGACGGTGCCGGTAGGGATGCCCAGGTTCAAACCCTGCGTCGACTGCAGCCGACTGGTGTTGGTTACCCACCCCCATCGTCGGTGCCTTCATTGCCTGGGGCCTCACCACGACGACAAGTCGTGCCCCGACTGCTGGGCCTTGACGTTGAAGGCTAGGCGGGAGCGGTCCCGCAAGCGCCTCGAGCTCCGGCAGTCGGCCCGCGCCGAAGGAGGTCGAGGGATCGGTCGCGGGGCCAGAGTAGTCATAGCTCCGGGAGTCAACATCATTCCTCGGGCTCCAAGTCCTCAGGTAAGAGACACAAGAAGTCGAAGAGGCAACATCGCTCTTGACTCCCCTCGATGCTGCCAGGGGTTCGGGCGACACCGCCCACGCGGCTCCGCAGGAGCCGCAGGCGTCACGGCCTGCTCCATACCCGCCGGTCCCTGGGCAGAATGCGACGCCGGAGGAGATCGAGGCCTTTCTCATGGCCATGAGGTCGCTCGCTCGCTCCTCCGTCGGGTTCCGCGGCGCCTTCGGGCCCAGCGGCCCGACTGGGTCCCCAAGCGGACCGGGTGCTTCGGCGACTTCGGTCCCGGTGCCGCAGGGGCCCCGCCTGATCCGGGTCCTCGCCGGCGCTGACCCCCAGGGTGTCGCCCCCGATGCCGTCCCAGGACGACGCCGTCCCCGGTCCTACCCTTCATTCGGGTCCGGCGCCGGAGCCGCGCCGCTCAGTGCTGTATTTGACGCCGCTAGGAGATTTTTACTTCTATGATCCGGGCCCATCCTTTGACTCTGAGTATCAGGAGATGGGTGGCGAGGAGGATTGGGAGGGGTCTGCCTTACCAGGACTGGGCAGGTGAGCTTGGGGATGCCAGTGGTCTGGACACTTCACTAGACACTGGATTTGTCTCCCCTCCTACCGTGGCTATGGAGGAGGGGGCTGCCTATAGTGTGGTGTTGATGCGGACGGCCAAGGCCTTATCCCTTGAACTCCCTGTCGCGGCCGTGAGGACTAACCTCTTCACTGAGGTCCTTAAACCGTAGGCAAGCTCCTCAGAGCCTCTGCTGCGTTTAATGAGGCCTTATCTGACGTTCTTCTGGGCACCTGGTTCAGGCCCGCTACAGGTCCGCCTGTAGATAGGAATGTGGCAGATGCCACCGCCCGGCTCTGGGTGACCCTTGCTTCCTGTCCACCCACCCCAACCCCGAGAGCCTGGTCATCCAGGCCTCTAACTCCCAGACTGCATTCCCGACGGCTCCCCCCCCGATCAGGAATCTAAGAGGTACGAACAGTATGGAAAGAAAATGTTCTCCTCCCTGAGTTTGGGGTTGCGGTCAGTTAACACTGCGTGCCTCTTGGGCCGTTATACCCACTCTCTGTGGGACACGGTCGCAGCTGTGCTGCCACAATGTCCGGAGAAGGCCTGGACTAAAATCGCCCAAGCCCTTGCGGAGGGTCGAGATGCGGCACGATATTCTATCCGGTGTGGACTATATACAACGGACTCACTAGGTAGAGCGATGGCAACGACGTTGGCGATTCTTCCCCACGCCTGGCTGAGGTCCGCCAACTTTTTGGCTGATATCCAAAACACCCTTATGGCCATGCCGTTTGATGGCCGTCGCCTCTCTGGCGACAAGGCAGACAGTGCGCTTGAACGCTTTAAGGACTCCAGGGCTACAGCCAAGTCCTTGGGCCTGTCGGCCCCGCGCCAGCAATCTGCTGCCTTTTGCTCCTTTCGTGGCCAAGGAAGGGGCGCCCCCACACGTCATGCCAGCCACGGGCCACAGACTAACATCCAGCACGGTGGCGGACGTAGTAACCGCCGTGGCGGTGCCCGGGGACAACGGCGAGGCCAGTCCACATCCACCCTGCAGCATCCGCCTCAAAGCCTTCCTAGTCCGAGCTTTCAGGCCCACATGACGCCTTTGGGGGGCAGGGTTCTCCATCACCTCCTTCACTGGCGCAACATCACTTCGGACAGGTGGGTGCTGCAAATCGTCTGAAGGGGCTACTCCCTCCCCTTACAGGCGACCCCTGCAGCCATGCCACCGCCGTACCGCTGTGTGTCGGGGGATTACTTGAATCCTCTGCGAGAGGAAGTTACGGCCCTCTTGGGCAAGGGGCCATCGAGCGCGTTCCTGGACCAGAAATAGGGTGTGGTTGTTACTCCCACTACTTTCTGGTTCCCAAGAAGGGCAAAGGGGGCCTACGCCCTATCTTGGACCTGCAGAACGTCAACGGCTTCCTCCAGAAGGAGAAGTTCAACATGCTGACTTTGGCTCAGGTCTTAGCTGCCCTGGACCCGGGAGACTGGATGGTAGCGTTGGACTTGCAGGACGCTTATTTTCACATCTCCGTCTTGCCGGCCCACCGGCGTTACCTGCGGTTCACGGTAGGCCACGAGCACTTTCAGTTTACATTTCTCCCCTTCGGCCTTACCAGCTCCCCACGGGTGTTCACGAAAGTGATGGCGGTGGTCGCAGCTCATCTGTGCAGGTTAGGGGTTTCAGTCTTCCCCCTACCTCAACGACTGGTTGTTGAAGACGGGCTCGCCCCAGACAGTAGTCAGCCACCTCCAGACTACGGCCGACCTCCTACACCTGCTGGGGTTCTCCATCAATGTGCCGAAGTCACACCTGTGTCCCTCTCAGAAGCTCCTCTTCATCGGAGTGGTTCTAGACTCGGCGCAGTTTCGGGTTTATCCTCCCGAACAGCAGGTTCCAGATATTCAGGATCTGATTCCGATCTTTCAGCTGTTATCTCGAGTCTCGGTCAGGTTGATGCTGCGGCTTCTGGGGCTGATGGCCTCCTGCATCCTTCTGGTGCATTGCGCCAGGTGGAGAATGCGGGCTCTGCAGTGGGACCTGAAGTTTCAGTGGGCCCAGCATCAGGGCAACTTGTCCGACCATGTCTTGATCTCGGAGGGCACTGCAAGACAGTTGCAGTGGTGGCTCACGGACCGCGATTGGGTCAGCGGCAGATCCCTCTCCCTACCCCAACCGGAGCACGTAGTTGTGACGGACACGTCCCTCCAGGGCTGGGGTGCCACATGGGCGAGGCGGAGATCAGAGGCCTCTGGTCTCCGGCGGAGTCCCGGCTCCACGTCAACCTTCTGGAGCTGCGGGCGATTCGGCTTGCACTGAAGGCATTCCTCCCCTCTGTCAGGGGGAGCGTAGTGCAGGTGTTCACGGACAACACCACCGCCATGTGGTACTGCAACAAAAAGGGCAGGGGTGGGGTCGTGGACACTATGCCAGGAGGCACTGCGCCTCTGACAGTGACTGGAACATCAGGGCGTGACCCTGGTGGTTCAACACCTGGCAGGTTCCCTGAACGCCAGGGCGGACGAACTCAGCTGTCGGTGCATGATGGATCACGAATGGCGTCTGAACTCGGACGTGGCGCAAGGCTTCTTTCAGCAATGGAGAGAGCCTTGGTTAGATCTATTCTCCACAGATGAGAACGTGCAATGTCATCGGATCTGCACGTTGGAATTTCCAAGGCGGCACTCGCTCAGAGATACTTTTCATTGCGAGTGGAGCTGCGGTCTGTTGTACGCCTTTCCGCCTATACCACTTCTGCCCAGAGTGCTGAAGAAGATCAGACGCGACCGGGCCCAAGTTATCCTTGTGGCTCCGGACTGGGCACGAAGATACTGGTATCCCGAGCTACTCAGCATGTCTGTCGATCCCCCGATTCGTCTGCCTCTTCAGGAGGACCTTCTGTCACAGCAGCAGGGGACGGTCCTCCACCCGAACCTGTCCAGTCTCCACTTACATGCGTGGAGATTGAGCGGCGGCAGTTGAGGCCATTTGACTTGCCTCCTGAAGTCTGTAATGTGATTCTGGCAGCCAGGCGTCCCTCCACAAAATCGGTATACGCCTGCAGGTGGAACAAATTTGTGGCATGGTGCACAGCAAAGGCTGTGGATCCCCTTTCTGCCCCTCTTTCAGAGGTTCTCCTCTTTCTTCTTTCTCTTGCCCAGCAGGGCTCTGCTCTGGGCACTATCAAGGGCTACCTCTCTGCCATTTCTGCTTTCCTAAGGCTCCCTGATCAGCCCTCTTTGTTCAAGTCCCCAGTTGTAAATAGGTTTTTGAAGGGCATCACTCATATGTTTCCTCCTGTTCCTTTCGTGATGCCTCAGTGGGACTTGAACCTTGTTCTGACTTACCTGATGTGTGCTCCTTTCGAGCCACTTCATAACTCTCCTCTTCGTCTCTTTACTCTCAAGACTGCATTCCTGGTTGCCATCACCTCTGCCAGGAGAGTGAGTGAGCTCCAGGCTTTTTCCTCTAAACCTCCTTTCCTTTCTGTCCAGCCGGACAAAGTTGTGCTCCGGACGCAACCCTCTTTCCTGCCCAAGGTAGTCACAGCCTTCCACATTGGGCAGTCCATCACCTTGCCCACCTTCTTTCCGCCTCTGTATCCCTCGAAAGAAGAGAGGCTCCACCGTCTGGACCCAAAATGTGCGCTCTCATTCTATTTAGATCACACACGCCAGCTCCGGGTGGATGACCAACTCTTTGTTGGTTACGTGGGCGCTAAGAAGGGTCGGGCAGTGCACAAGCGGATCATCTCTCGGTGGGTCGTGCTGTGCATCAAGGTATGCTACTCTTTGGCTAAAAAGGAGCCTCCTGTTGAGCTGAGGGCCCATTCCACTCGGGCCACAGCGGCTACTACTGCCCTGGGTCAGGGAGTCCCCTTTGCAAGACATCTGTCAGGCAGCTACGTGGGCCTCGCTGTACACGTTTGCAAGACACTACTGCCTGGACAGCCAAGTCCGGAGAGATGCCTGCGTGAGAAGTTAGTGCGAAGTGAGACGCCGAAGATACAACGCCTGCCGCACCCGTGTTGGAGCAGGAATGTGCTGACTCTGCCAAACCCGGTATTCTGGCCGAGACAGTCACCGTGTAAATTCCTATGTCAAAACCCTCTCGAAAGAAAAATAGCGTCTTGTCACCCAGAGCAGCTATTGGTTCTTACGGACATATGCCAGATATCTTCCGCTGCAAGTTCAGCTTCATATGAGGTTCACCCATAGTTCGTCTCGCGTTGCCAGCCTATTTCTTCCAGCCACTAACATCAGCATTTCCTCTCGTAGTGGCACGTTATCCCAGAGAAGCCTGTTCACACCATCCAAGGCTCACCCCCTTGTGACCATATCATCGTTATCTTGTTGTGTTTGAGGCCCTGATGAGAATCCCTCACGAATAGACGGGGATTTGAAACGCGTAGGCCATGTCTCAGCTGGTCTGCTTGAGCATCTAGGAGATATTACTACTCTTGGATCCCTTATTTTTTTGTACATTACCTAACATTGAATCAATCTTATTGAATGGTGCAAAATTCGAAAGATTTACTGGATTGTACTGTTTCAAAAAATTTGTAGTGAACTAGTGCATAATCAACGCAGACCCAGTTTGTATTTCATTTTTACTGTAGTTTGTCAGTGTGTGGTATGTGTGATAATAATCAGGTATGAGTGTGTTGAATGTTTTTGACTGTGATATGATTGAGGTTTTCGGATGATTGAAGTTTCAAATGAATGTAGTATGGTGTGTTCATGACTTTTCCAATGCTTCTCTCTTTTTTATGAAAAAACAAACTATGTTATGATCATTGAATTTCTATAATATAAAACAGCGATTAAGTAGCAACACCCTATCTTGAATTATTTTTCTTGATGTGGATGACGAGTTTATTTACTGAAATAATGTTATCAGTATTGGCAATCTTTTTTGTTATGTGGGAAGTCCGGACAGATGGCTTCTTTGGCCGTTCCGTTCTCCAGGACTTTCTGGTGTGATCATTGGTTCGCAGACCCACCACCGGGGTTGGTACTGCTGGGGTATCTATTCTAAGGTAAGGAATATAATACTAACCCGTTTCTTTCAGATGCACAAGTTACCTACCTTCTGTAACAATATATCTGTAAGAAACAGTTGTTAGTATTAGATTCCTTACCGCCCCACCCATCCTCCCCGTTCTGCGAACTGATATCTAGGGTTAAGGTCATACCCTTTCAGGGCCCTAGTTTCATGGCACCAGTGTTGGTTTTTATCATGGCTCTGCATTTCTGGCGCGTAAAAGCTATGTATAAGAACTGACGTCAGCGTGCGAGGGCAGTGTCTAAGCGCTCCGATGACGTCACCCCGGCGCCAACGACGCCAACAGCAGACGACGCCTACCGCGCGCAGGGGTACTGCTACGCAACATTGTCCGGATACAGTCTGACGCCTGGGGATATTCTAAGGTAAAGAATCTAATACTAACTACTGTTTCTTACAGATATATCGTTACCGAAGGTAATTAACTTATGCATTTGGATTTGTATGTGATTGATATATGAATTGCAATTTATATAGGCAGGTAATGAGGAGAATTTTCTCTGTTTTAAATTGAATTGAACTGAAATTGAATTGAACGGCGCACCGTACCCTGCGTACTTTAAGTGATACTTTGGATATAATACTACATATTCTGCACTATTTTTGGCATGCCTGTTTCTAGCACACTTCGTAGGATGTGTTGCTTTTGTAGTGGTACCAATTTGAGACTCAAAGCACAACCGGCTCCCCCGGAAGGGACTCCTAATAGGGACTGTTGGACCCGGGGTCACCGGTCCACCTAGGGTATCCTGGCACAAGTGGCAAGGACTAATCTCAAAGACAATTGTGTTGTGTTTGCGTCACACTCTTCACAGCAACCCAGCGTCCATCCACTAAAAATGACACTACACCAGGTTAGAAAAATATGGAATGCTTTATAAAAATTGTTTAAACACATCAAGCGCTTCCACATTTGATTACCTGGATCAATAAGAACTCAACATTACATTTTACTTCAAGAACCTTGTTCTCTAGGGGAAAATGAATTCAATAATCCACTTATTGCTCTAAATTTCAGGCAGTACTTTTGTGATTCAAATAAACTTTGGCAGGAAGAAAACACTACATCATTCAAAGAAGCAAGATTGTGCATTACCACAGCCTGGAGACCATTTTGCATATCTCTTTTTTTAATAACGTTAGATTATGCGAGGACATAGCAGGTGTCAGAATTGTTTACCCCTGGTAAAGTAAGAACAGGCATTAATTTCCATCAGTATCATGCATTTGATCTGGTAACCTGAATTGCTCTGGCTTCTGCTTAACTTTAGTGAAGAGCCAGCAGTAGTTCTAGGTAAGCCCCTCTTTTAGGTGAGCCCGTCGGGGATTGCACCGCCTCCCCGACGAGGAGCAACCGCCTATGATGAAGCATGACACCCTTCTGGGTGTCGGAGGCAATTCCATCCAACAAAATGGATGCCCCAGGGTGTTACTCTAACACCTTTGGTCACGCCAGCTAAATCTTCCCTAGCTCTTCATAGGAACAGTTCAGCAACCCCCTTTTGTATTCTCAGTACTAGATACGGACACACGCTGTGACTGGACCTTCCACCACCCTGAGTGGTAAATAGTGTCTGTTGATCAAGTGATCGTTTGTCCTTCCTCCCTCTTTTTGACAATATTTGGGCAGGGCCAGGTCTACGGGTAGAGGGGCGATGACAGCAGTAAGGAAGCAACCCTTTAGAGAAGTCAACCCTCTCAGTGTCCTATCCCCCTGACGCCACAGGCTGTACTCCAACCAGCTCTTTGATGAACAAAATGGCCGCCCAGGTTCTGACCTTGTATACCCTGGGTCCAGTTCATTAGAATGGGCCAGAAGGTTCTAGATCCCTCTACACTAAGCTATAGGCCAAGCTCTGAGGTACAATCTTGACAGTTTACAGGCCACCATTTTGTGAGGGTACCGACTCTACCTCCATTTTATAAGAGCACCTGCACCTCACTACCAATAGATGTTAGTAAGGCGCCCAGAGTCCTAGGGTCAACACCAGAAAAAAACATGTAGTGGACACCCAAAAAAAAATACAGAGGCTAAAAGGGAAAAAATAAAAATTAATTAGGAGGGACCACCCAAAGGGCTGACAGGTCTAACACATGTCCCCCCCAGCTGAAAGTGGGGAGAGCTATCCAACCCCTTGGGAGTTCTCATCACAAAGGCGGAAATACCACGAGAGACCGTCTGCGTTGGCGTGGTCCACTCCAGGCCGATATTCCACTCTGAAGTCTATTCCCTGTAGGGAGATGGACCATCTCAACAGCTTGGGATTCTCGCCCTTCATTTGAATCAGCCAACGAAAGGGTCTGTGGTCAGTCTGTACAAGGAAGTGCGAGCCAAACAGGTATGGCCGCAGCTTCTTCAGAGCCCATACCACTGAAAGGCTTCCCGCTCAATCGCACTCCACGTCTGTTTCCGGGGGAGCAGTCTCCTTGATAGGAAAACAACATGTTGGTCCAGACCCTCTTCATTGAGTTGCGATAACACTGCCCCAATTCCATGCTCTGATGCATCCGTTTGGACAATAAACTCCTTGGAAAAATCAGGGGCCTTTAAGACCGGAGCTGCACACATTGCTTGCTTTAGGGTATCAAAGGCTCGTTGACAAGCCTCCATCCAGACTACCCGTCGAGGTTGTTCCTTGGAGGTGAGCTCGGTCAAGGGTGCCACAATTGTGCCATAACCCTTGACAAAGCGACGGTAGTATCCTGTTAGGCCCAGGAAAGCTCGGGCCTCGGTTTGGGTCTTGGAGGGCTCCCAGGCCATGATAGTCTCAATCTTAGCCTGGAGGGGCTGCACCGTTCCCCTACCCACCAAGTGACCTAGGTACACTACCGACCCCTGCCCAATCTGGCATTTGCTGGCCTTGATCGTCAAGCCAGCCTGTCTCAGGGCTTGGAGAACAGCCTGTAAGTGACACAAGTGGTCCTCCCAGCTGCTGCTGAAGATTGCAATGTCATCTAGATAAGCAGCAGAGAAGCCCTCCATCCCAGAGAGGACCTGGTTCACTAGTCGCTGAAACGTGGCAGGGGCGTTCTTGAGCCCAAAGGGTATCACACAGAACTGGTAGTGGCCCTCAGGCGTGGAGAAGGCTGACCTTTCCCTGGCTCCATCTGTAAGGGAGATCTGCCGGTACCCTGATGTGAGGTCAAAAGTACTCAAATATTGGGCAGCTCCCAGCCGGTCAATGAGCTCATCCGCCCTAGGGATTGGATGAGCATCCGTCTTTGTCACTGAATTCAGTCCCCTGTAATCCACACAGAACCTGAGTTCTGGAGTGGTACCCGGCGGGCAGCTTTTGGTACCAGAACCACTGGACTGGACCAGGGACTGCTTGAAGGTTCAATCACTCCTAGCTCCAGCATCTTAGTGACTTCACTATTAATGCTGGCCTTCACCTTATCTGACAGCCGGTAGGTCTTGTATTTCACAGGTGGGCTGTCCCCTGTGTCCACATCATGGGTACACGGGTGGGTCCTTTCCGGGATAAGGGAGAACAGTGAGGAATACTGCTCCAGGACTTGACGGCAGTCCCTCTGCTGTGTAGGAGTTAGGGGCGGCAAGAGGATCGCCCCTTCCACCGACCCATCCTTCTCTTGGGACGAGAATAGATCAGGAAGAGGCCCACTTTCCTCTTCCTCTGCTCCATCTGGCACCATCATCAGGACGACCTCGGGCCTCTCGTGGTGGGGTTTGAGGCGGTTGACAATGCATGGAGCACCTGATGGGGCTGCCTGGGGATCTTAAGATCCACTAAGTAAATGACCTTACCCTTCTTCTCAACCACCTCAAAGGGGCCTGTCCAGTGATCCTGGAGGGCACTGAGCTCTCCAGGCTCCATGAGCCACACTTTCTGGCCAGGCTCCAACTCCACAGGGTGAGCATTGTGGTCATACCACTCTTTCATAACTGCGTGGCTGGCTTCCAGGTTGTCAGAAGCTTGCTTCCACAACTTAGCCACTTGGCCACGGAAGGCCAGCATCTAGCTCACCACATCCTGGGGAAGCTTCCTGGGAGTCTTTTCCCATTCATCTTTCACCAGGCTGAGAGGTCCTCTGACAGGGTGCCCATACAAAGTTCGAAGGGGCTGAAGCCCACTCCTTTCTGTGGCACTTCCCTGTATGAGACTAAAAGAGAGGATTCCCTTAGAACATCTACTATGCGTTGCAATTCTACCACATATTCTGCAGTGCTCCCACATAACATGTAAACTTCAACCGGTCACAGGTTTATCCTGGTTCTGGTGGATCACGCCACCCCGTACCCAGAGGCAATTTCTTTGAGGACCGTTACTGCACCTGAGGTGGCTCGGGCCCTGATGGGAATTTTTACCCGGGTGGGTTTCCCCAAGGAAGTTGTGTCTGACAGGGGGGCCAACTTCATGTCAGCATACATGCGGGCTATGTGGAAGGAATGTGGGGTTACCTACCGGTTCTCCACCCCTTACCACCCCCAGACCAATGGTCTGATGGAAAGGTTTAATAAAACCTTGAAGGGCATGATCAGAAGCCTGCCTGAGAGCCTGCGGAGGAAATGGGATGTCCTCCTGCCTTGTCTGTTGTTCTCATACAGGGAAGTTTAAAAAGATTTTGAGAGGGACCCCTAGTGCAACTAAGGGAATGGAGGTACTATACCAGACTAAAAGAGGATTCCCTTAGAACATCTACTATGCGTTGCAATTCTACCACATATTCTGCAGTGCTCCCACATAACATGTAAACATACTGCTACATTTGAACTAAATTAAAAACAAAATATTTTATTCAGCCAATCTCCTGGCACATTTAATAAAAACACAGTTGTTGCACAATATACAGTATATTTATCATACACTCTCAGGTGCAATGAATCATTCAATTCGTTGAGTGTACTCGTTATTTCACAATACAAGTTATCTTAAAAACATTATAAAACTTACATTTATCAAAACCAGTTATTTCTTCCTAGTACATTGGTTATGGCCTGCATAATTCAAACATAAAGACAACATGAAACAAAAGACCTCAACCTTGTTTAATTATTTGGCACATTGGTATTCTTAGCCTGTGGTCAAAATATGACATTTATTATTGTACCCTCCTTTTGGCTAATATTCAATTGTGCTTCCTTTGCGTCGACGCGTTTCGGCGGTTGTCACATCAATTATTGCCGCCTTTTTCAAGACCAGAATTTGTTGTCTCTCAATCTTGTCACAAATCAAGCCTACAAACAAAGTGTAGATACATCAATTAGTTCCCCTTATTGCATGGAGGTTCATAAGTTCGAAATACTACCTATGTTTAGACTATGGGCGTTTCTATTACTGCGGTTGCTCAATTAACGCTCTCCTATAGGTCTCTCTTCTTATACTGCCTGTTGATTCGGTATACATCTCTATACCTCTTTATTTTATATTTTATTGCCTATTGGGGTCTCTCCCCCTTTCTTGCCCCTTCTTTCTTGGCAACATTCTTGTGTAGCATCTCGAGTTTATATCCACAAAACTTATTATCGTGTAGTCTCTCGAGTTCATTCCCATGGAGCTTATGGGTGGTATCCAATTTTACTGATATAATCCTATGGGCTCACCTTCCTTTTATTGAAGTCTGTCCCCTGTATCTCACGTGGAGTGGGTCTCTTTCTATTCCTTAAATCAGATCGTTTGATGTCATTAGAGTCCTATGTACTTATGGTCTTCCTATTGGGACAAAGCGAGTTTGTTTTAGGTTTCCTGTATTTAAAGAGGATCCTATTTATCTTAATAGGTCTTTCCTGATGTAAGTTTTACCTTTAAAAGCAGCTTGCATCGATTTACTTGCCTCCCCCAGCTTATCTGGGCTGGCTTGGATATTCTATGCGCTTGCGGGTGGACCAATTCCGGTACCTCGAAGGCTGCTTGAGAAAGGGGGAAGATTGTTTTTATCATTAGCCCTTTGTATTCTCGCTTCGTCGTTTCCTACTTCCTATAAATTTATTTGACTTTACTATTGTCATACCTGTGTCCTTAGCTTTTTAGTATAAAATCTTGCTTCGTGGCTGTTACTGGGCGTGGTACAGGAGCTGGTCTGATAATCTAGTTGAAAGAAAAGTTTTTTCTGTCCGAATACTCTAGTATTTCTTCAAAGCGCGGTCTCCCCCCTCGTGGCTCAAGAGTGCCTACCTTGTTTTCAATTCCATGGTTCCCGTACGCCAGTCTGCTAGTAAATAATCTTGCTTCGTGGCTATTACTGTGCGTGGTACAGGGGCTGGTCTAATAATCTGGTTTAAAGAAAAGAGTTTTTTCGGTCAGAATACTCTAATGTTTCTTCACTGTGCAGTCTCCCCCCTCGTGGCTCGAGAGTGCCTACCTTGTTTTCAATTCCAGGGTTCCCGCACGCCAGCCGTATCGTCAAATGTTAATTCTCCTCACCTCTCGTATTGTTTGCTTTTTATATCTTAGTGATTCTCATTGGTTGCCCTAGTATTACGTGGTGCATACTCCTATGAGCGTTGATTCGCTCTTGTTTAGAAAGCTTCTCCTTATTGGTCGCTTTTGTCACAGGTAGGTCATCTATCTAAAACGGCTCTTCTGATTGGTACCCGCTGTCTCTTTCATTTTTTGCCGCTTTCCGTTTTTTTCATATATCGGTGTCCGTAGAACTTTATTATTTCCGTTACTGTTGGCGCTTTTGCATATATCTATATATGCCTAGTAGGGCATGCTACTTTATACCTCTCCCTTTCTTTTGTTTTCTTATATGCATATTTGGCCAAAATTCTTGTATTTTGAGGGAGGAGTTGTTTTTTTATATAGACACATGATTTCAACTCTAATAATCGGTAAACCGATGTTGCACCTAACACTTACGCTGCCACCCTGTGGGTTATTATATCTCATGGTCTTAGGCTCCTATTTACCTCACTGTTTTATCATTTTCGTCCAGTCTTCCCTAGAGTTGAGGCCCTTTTCTACTGTATTCAGATGGCATATAAACAACTTATCTCTTTTTTTCCTTTTGTGGTCAATAGCTCCACCTCTTCTATCAATAATGATTTTTTCGAGGATATACCATCTTATGTCCTCGCAATTATGTTTCTCTTTTTGATAGTGTTCAGTTAGTGGGGCATTTGCTTTGTTGGTATGGATGGATGATTTGAGCTCGAGAATACGAGTGCGTAGCTCCCGACTCGTTTCCCCCACGTAACCCAATCCACATGGGCACACTATCAGATACACTATATTTTTGCTTCTACAGTTGTTAAGTGTCGAGGCTACTAGTCTTTTTCCTGCGAAGGTTGTTTCCTTGCCTTGAACTTTGTCTCCTTTCTGGTGAAGAATTGGCTTGGTAGTTTAGTCTGCCCTGTTCCCATGATGCACTGGGCCAGGGACAGACTGATTTGCATATAGCCAGGTTCTGAGCTGGGATGGGGCAGTGAGATAAATAACGGTGATGGATCAAGCCCTGATCTTTGGACTGGGTAAGAGTGGTCTGTTTAACTCAGACACTCTGTTCATAACCACCCCCTTTTTGTAAATCGTTTTTGGCCACTATAGGTGTGGCAGGGTATACTCAGACATGAGTCCCTTTCTCACTGCTCCATCAGGATTCAAGCAAGCCGGGCCGAAGAAGGCTGAAATGCCAGAAGCCGGTCCCCGGTAGCTTGTCTCCTTTCTGGTGAAGAATTGGCTTGGTAGTTTAGTCTGCCCTGTTCCCATGATGCACTGGGCCAGGGACAGACTGATTTGCATATAGCCAGGTTCTGATCTGGGATGGGGCAGTGAGATAAATAACGGTGATGGATCAAGCCCTGATCTTTGGACTGGGTAAGAGTGGTCTGTTTAACTCAGACACTCTGTTCATCACCACCCCATTTTTGTAAATCGTTTTTGAACTTTGTTGTGTGCAGGAGTAAACGCAGCGCGTACAAAATGGCGGGCACCAGGCTTAGTCTCAGAGCCTCATGTTTAGCCGCATAATGGAACGGCGCCCGGCCCGATCACACCACAAACTGCACTGTCACTAACGCGCTTCAGGCGCGCATGCAATAACCAACAACCACAAGTTACTGATAAGCTTCAATAGCGGCGAGCTGATGTGTGTTGCTCAATGTTCAAAGCTCAACTCTGCTCCCATTGAAAACCCAGGTCACTTGTAATGGGCTGTTGCCAACACATGTAAAGTGAGTGATGCTATGAGAGATGGAAGAACATTGTGATGCAAATTGTGTCTCTGGTGCTAAAAGTGTATTAGTCCATTTAAATGCTGTGACAGCTTGATTGTCAGGATGAAGCAGGACTAGACAAGCTGGACAAGCCAGACAAGTGGGCAAACATACTGTAGTAGTGCTGCTGAGTGCTCATACAACTGATCACCGTTTGAGGTCAGACTAACTTGACGCCCTGAACATGACGGAAGAAACATGGGTGATAAGGAAAATAATAAAGGTCTTAAACGCCCTAAGGCTGAACCACCAAACCCGTTATCACCGTTCAAAGGCAAGAAGGACTTCAGTGATGCAATGGATACCATCTTGAGTAGGCTGGAGGAAGTAAGAGATTTGGCTAGGTCTACAAAAGAAGAGGTAGTGGCCGTCAGGCAAGATATTAAAGACATTAACTCCAGAATAACCGAAACTGAGACAAGGATCAGTAGACTTGAGGACTCAGACGTTAAGACCTGCGGAGCTCTCAAAAATCTCACTATAACCTCTGACCACGTCACAAGGAGACTCTCGGAGTTAGAGGACAGGAATCGGAGGGGAAACCTTAGAATTTTCGGTATTCCAGAAAATTCAGAAGAATCTTATGGTTCATGTATTGCCTTCTTAGAGACATGGTTCGCACAGGCCACCAACCTTACTTTCGTCCAGCCATTGGAATTTGACAGGGCGCATAGAGTTCCAGGCAGGATTACAAAAAGTCAAAAAGGCCCGAGAGCTATTATCTGCAAACCCTTGAGGTTTCAACATGTAGAGCAGATCCTTGCGTTTGTGCGCAAAAGCAACCATGTTCTGTGGAAAGGAAATAAGATCTACATATCACAAGATTACAGTAAAGAAACTGTGGACATAAGGAAAGCATTCATGTACTACGCCCACAACTACGAACATTGGCTCACCAATATGGGTTCGTCGGACCGGCTAAGTTCAAAGTGACCATACAAGGAATATCCCACATATTTTCAGACCCACAAAAGCTCAAGCGCCTGCTACATAACTCAGAAGAAGCGTGCATGGACGTTTCAGCAACAGAAACGGCAGGAGCGTCTGCCACTGGCTAGAAGTGAATATCCTTTTTCTCACAGGTTGCTCTTTTTGCTCTTTTGGCTCTAATGTGTTGTGAACCCTACAAACTCACTTTGTAGTCCACACATTGCAAAATGTTCTAAGTTTCTGAAGTTGCCTTACAATGGTGCGGTAAATTACCTCACAATAATGCAGCAAAGAAGAGGTATCATAGTCTTTTGTAATAGTAGTGTAAGTCACCATACAACAATACAGCAATATTGTGATTTTCTTCTAGCATGCAACAGCAGAATACGTTACCTAACAATAATACAGCAGATTTCAGATGTTCTGCTATCTTGCTGGAGTAATACTAGTGGGCCTTACTTACATGTTGCAGGTATGTGTACTCAGGTGTATTCCGGTTTTCCATGATCTCTACAGATAATACAAGTTATTGCACTATATGACATGCCTATGGAGGTAGTTGACTGTTCGAGTCATATATGATTCCTTTTGAAGTTTAGGAATTTCATATTGTTCCCATCGCATGTCAATTTGAAAATGTTGCTATGGAGGCGGATTCGCTGTTGTTTTTCCTGAATCGCCATGTGCTATTTCTACAATTGGGGTGGGAAGGGTGGGTTGAGGGAGAGGGAGGCGGGAAGTGGGAGGGGAAGGGATGAAGGGTTGGGTATGGGATTTTTTTTCTGTTGTTTTTGTTTTTGATCTTAGCTATTATTTTTACTCTCACTGGTACTTACGCTCACAACTCACTCTGGGTGCACACTATGCCCAGGGAATACTTCTCGTTACCAGAATGCTCGCACAACCTAACTTTCAGTACTAAAACCAGCTATGTCACGACCGGCATACTGCTCAAAATGGGGAAGATACAATGGGGGTTGGTGAAGGGATTAAACAAGGAGCCTGTCGCAAACTTACACAGGAGCGCCCCAAGGCCTGACATATCCTGGCACACATGTTCACCATCTGATCATGGATGTTTTGATGGACAAACATGATGACATCAACAATTGATACACCCATAGGGACGACGAAAATAGGTAACTTAAAAATCCTATCACTTGATGTGAAAGGTTTGAAACAACCTGTTAAAAGACAGAAAATCCTAGACTACCTACGTAGGCAGAAAGGTGATATTGCCTTGTTGCATGAATCGAAACTAGAGGCCAAACAATTCCACACACTCAGGAATAAATTTTTTACAGAGGTAGTAGGGTCCGAAGCAATTACGAAGAAAAATGGGGTGGTAACACTGATCGCTAGGAAGGCTAATGTAGAAGTCATTTCATCAACAACGGATAATAAAGGCAGATGGGTCACGTCTAAATTAGTTAAGGCTGACACTGAATTCTACGTTACTAACGTCTATGCCCCAAACACATGTGATCTGTCATTCTGGTCAGATCTTACAAAACAGATGGACACTATCCCCGACACAGCTGTACACATTCTCGCGGGTGACTTTAATCTGCCGGCTGACCCCACCCTCGCCAGGGACTCTAAGTGCCCCTTCCGCAGCAACAAGGCACATAAGGCCTTCACCAAACTCTGTAGCAGATTCCACATGAAAGACTCATGGCGTCTACAAAACCCGGATGGGAGGCACTACACGTTCTACTCCCCTCCACATGACTCATTCTCCCGAATTGATTATTTATTTATCACTAAAAATGCCATAGCCAGAATTGAGGTCACAAGCATAGAACCGAGGGTTGTCTCAGATCATTCCTGCATTTCACTCACGGTCTCCAATATAAAGCCAATCTTTATGGCGTCTAAACGAAGAAATACTGGGGGACGAGAAACACAGGACTACTATTGAAGTCGCAATAAAAGATTATCTAACAGATAACAAGAGAGGTGACACTACAGACTCCACCCGTTGGGAGGCTCTAAAGAGCACTATACGAGGAGTCATCATTAAACTCAAATCCGCCATAAACAAAAACTACAACGCGGCCTTAGAGACACTAGAGGCTGACATTTCTGCATTGGAGGCCAGTTATCTACAGAATAGGACAGATACGACTCTAAATAAACTCACCAACCAAAAATACGCATACAATAAAATAATACGTGAAAGGGCCGGGGTGTGGTTGGATAGGAGGAAGCGTTATAAAGTCTGCAAATCTAATAAGGCAGGAAAAGGCCTAGCGGCCTATCTTAAATTTAAAATACAGAAAAACACAATCAGCTCAATATTAGATAATAAAGGAGTGGCCTGGACTGACCCCCTCAAAATTGCCGTTATATTCAAAGAGTTTTATGAGGGTTTATACGCGAAGAACAAAAATGTAGAAAAAGATAAGGTTAAACATTACTTAGACAAATGTGATCTGCCCACCCTCCCTACAGAGGACCGGGAGGTGCTCAACAACCCGATATCACAGTCCGAAGTGGTAGAAGCCATAAAATCACTACGTTGCGGGAAAGCCCCAGGACCCGATGGGTTTACTGCTACATTCAACAAATGCTTTTCCTCGACATTGGCCTCACCTCTGCTTTATATGTTCCATGAAATTAACGAAACGGGGGAGGTAAGAGGCACATTGGCGGAAGCTGTTATAGCAGTATTACCAAAGGAGGGCAAGGATCCGAAGCTCCCGAAAAACTACAGGCCCATCTCGCTCATCAACTTAGATTGCAAGCTTTTGGCCTCAATCCTGGCAAACCGAATTCAGAAAATTCTACCGAAACTAATCCACCCCTCACAAGCTGGCTTTCTGAAACATAGATTGTCCAGCGACAACACTAGAATATTAGCACACGCCCTTGAAAAAGCTGAACTCCTCTCCACTCCCACTGCAGCGATAACACTCGACGCAGAAAAAGCCTTCGATAAGGTAGATTGGACATATCTGGAGGCTGTTTTATATAAATTTAACTTAGGACCATCATTCATAAAACTAGTCATGTCCCTTTATTTCTGCCCCTCGGCCACGGTTCGAGCGGGAGGAGCCTTCTCCTCTTCTTTCAAACTACAACAGGGAACTAGACAGGGATGCCCCCTGTCCCCTTCGCTTTTCCTGTTGGCCATAGAGCCCTTCCTATACCAAATCCGTAATAACAATAGCATCCCTGGAATCGCCTTTAATGACTGCGTCATCAAGCTCACAGGATATGCAGATGACGTCCTAGTCATGTCCGAGAAAGCAGATGAGGCAATACCAGCTTTTATGACCACCATAGAGGAATTTCCGGAAGTTTCTGGATATTCCTTAAATAAAGACAAAACTGAGGTAAAGTTATTGAATAATATAGACAATAAAGAGATTTGGGGGATTCTGGCTTAACTTGGCAACCGGATTGCTTTAAATATCTGGGATTAGATTTTGATAAAGACCTAATTACGATACTACGAGTCAATGAAGAGCGCCTCCTAAAGAAAATAACAAAATTACTAGATGGCTGGTCTCCTAAGTTCCTATCGTGGTGGGGGAGAGCTGAGACCCTAGAGATGATGGTAACACCCTTGGTAAACTATCTGGTGAGCATGCTCCCTATGACGTTCACGGATGACTTCCTGCACAAAATAGATAAACTGTTCGGTACATTTTTATGGCAGAGGAAGAAGCCCAGGGTTTCAATGAAAAAGCTACAGCTAGCTAAGGAAAAAGGCGGCCTGGGGCTTCCCAATTTTAGAAACTACCAGACAGCATTCTTGTGCAAGCAAGGAGCATCCTGGTTTGTAGAGGATCCATTGTATGCCCCATTGTGGATAAAGATAGAGAAATCCATCGTTGGCGATGCTCCCCTCCCTGCACTACTCTCCATGGATCTGGCGCACCTCCCTCACTCTAAATACATCATGTTAAACACTAGGCGAGCACTTCTAAGACTAGATCAAACACACTCGACTGGGCCAAAGATAAAAAACACTACCTCCATAGCCTTGTCGCATAACCCTGCTATTCGAATCAATTGGGAATCCCTACACTGGGAACATTGGTCGGCAAAGGCATAAACATGGTGTCTGATCTATATGACTGACGTTCACCACTCCCCTACTCGGCGATCCAGGCAACGCACTGCCTTACGCCAATGGACTTTTCCGCCTTCCTAAAACTGAAAACACACCTAGCTACACGTTCACTCAAACCCTTAGAGCCATGGCTTAAACCACAACGATCACGTCTCCAAGCAGCAGGTCATTTTGTGTCAAAAGTCTACAAACTACTTATCCCAAAAGCCGGGAAAGCCCAAAAACGTAATGAACTAAAATGGGAAGAAGAACCCAACAATACGGGAATTGAACTTGACTGGGACAGAATTCATGCAACAGCTCTTGTGAACAAAGTTTCTCCGATCCCATCACAAACAAAGTTTATGCTGCTTAACAGGGTGTTCTGGACACCCCAAAAACTGTTTAAACTTAACTTAAGGGATAGCCCAAAGTGTAGGAACTGTAATCAGGCTGAAGGTGACCTGTCACATATGTTTTTTCATTGCCCTTCCCTAAATACCTATTGGAATAACATTTTCAATTGCATAGAACATATTTTTAAAATCAAGCCAAGGAGAGAATGTATCTATGTCATTCTAGGTGCTGTGGACCCAACTGTGGCTAATGAGTATGACCGGCAACTGCTAGACCTGCTTCTCACCCTAGCACAGAGGTCTTCAAACTTTTTGATGCAGAGACCCCCTTGTAAAACCTTTTTAGGCGTAAAGACCCCCTTCCGACAAAAGATTCTAGAAACTGGTACTCCTCATCATCAACAACTATCGACAAACATAAATGCGCCTGTTAGACCTCATCACATCCATCCATCCATCATTCATCCACCCACACTTCCACACATCCATCCATCCTTCATCCATCCACCCTTTCAACCTTCCATCCTTCATCCATCCTTTACCTATCTACCCATCCATTCATCCACCCATCATTCATCCACCCACCTTTTCACACATCCATCCATCATTCATCCATGCAACCTTTTATCCATCCATACATCCATCCTTCATCCATCCACCCTTTCATCCTTCCATCCATACATCCATCCTTTACCTATCCACCCATCCACCCATCATTCATCCGCCCACCTTTTCACACATCCATTCATCCATGCAACCTTTTATCCATACATCCATCCTTCATCCATCCACCCTTTCATCCTTCCAGCCATACATCCATCCTTCATCCATCCACCCTTTCATTATTCCATCCATATATCCATCCACCCTTTCATCCATACATCCATCCATCATTCATTCCCCACCTTTTCACACATCCATCCATGCATCCATCATTCATCCATGTAACCTTTTATCCATCCATACATCCATCCACACTTTCATCCTTCCATCCTTACATCCATCCACCCTTTCATCCATCCATTCACCCATCATTCATCCACCCACCTTTTCACAAATCCATCATTCATCCATGCAACCTTTTATCCATCCATACATCCATTCTTCATCCATCTACCCTTTCATCCTTCCATCCATCCATCCAGCCACCCTTTCATCCATCCACCCATCATTCATCCACCCACCATTTCACATATCCATCCATCATTCATCCGTGCAACCTTTTATCCATCCATACATCCATCCACCCACCTTTTCACACATCCATCCATCATCCATCCACCCTTTCATTTTTACATCCATCCACTCATCATTCATCCACCCACCTTTTCACACATACATACATCCTTTCATTCCTACATCCATCCATCCTTCATCCTTCCTTCCTTCCTTCCATCCATGCATCCATCCACCCCCCCATTCATCCTTCCATCCATACATACATACATCCTTCATCCATCCATCATTGATCCACCCACCTTTTCTGTGCCTCTCTCATGGAGGGGGGGGTCAGTATCTCTCTGCGTCTTCTTCCTTCTTCCTCTCTCATGGGAGGGCATCTCTGTGCCTCCCTGATTGGGGGGGGGGGAGGGGGGCAGACAGGCTGTATAAACATCTTACCGTGAAGAACAGACTCTCAGCCACATTTCTCCTGCACAGGGCTCGTGGGACTTGAACCAATGATTGTAATGTCCTTCTGCTGTTTACTGTCAAGTCAAGTCAAGTCAAAGAATTTATATAGCGCACTACATACCCAGAGGGTCTCAAGGCGCTTAGGGAGGGGAAGAGGATTACTTGTCAAAAATCCACGTTTTAAGTTGCTTTCTGAATGCTAGGTGGTTCTGGGTAAGGCGAAGGTAAGTGGGGAGTGAGTTCCATGTTTTAGCAGCCAGGTATGAGAAGGATCTGCCTCCCATGGTTGTTTTGTTGATGCGAGGTACAGTGGCGAGGGCTTGGCTGGAAGAACGTAGTTGGCGGGAGGGGGTGTAGAAGGACAGTCGTGAGTTGAGGCATTCTGGTCCGATATCGTAGAGTGATTTGTGTGCGTGGGTTAGCAGTCGGAAAGTGATCCTCTTATTGACGGGTAGCCAGTGGAGGTCTTTCAGGTGACCAGAGATGTGTTCGTTACGCGGGATGTCTAATATGATCCTGGCTGAGGCGTTTTGGATTCGTTGGAGTTTCTTCTGGAGTTTAGCGGTAGTACCTGCGTAGAGGGTGTTTCCGTAGTCCAGTCGGCTCGTGACCAGAGCATGGGTGACTGCTTTTCTGGTTTCGGTGGGGATCCAGCGAAATGTTTTTTTGAGCATGCGAAGAATGTTGAAGCAGGATGAGGATACTGCGCTGACTTGTCTGTTCATTGAAAGTGAAGAATCCAGGATAACGCCTAGGTTCCGTGCGTGGTCTGTCGGGATGGGTGCTTTTCCAAGGGCTTCCGGCCACCAAGAGTCGTCCCATGCAGAGGGGGATGTACCTAAGATGAGGACTTCAGTTTTATCTGAATTCAGTTTCAGACGGCTGTGTTTCATCCATTCGGCAACTTCTTTCATTCCTTCGTGTAGGTTAGTTTTGGCGGTGTTGGGGTCATTGGTGAGAGAAAGGATCAGTTGAGTGTCATCCGCGTAAGAGATGATGTTGAGGTTGTGTTGGCGTGCGATGGCCGCGAGGGGGCTCATGTATACGTTGAAGAGGGTGGGACTGAGTGAGGATCCTTGTGGTACGCCACAGATGACTTCAGAGGCCTCGGACTTGAATGGTGGAAGGCGGACTCTGGGTTCTTCCGGTGAGGAACGAGGTGATCCATTCAAGTGCTTTTCCTTGTATTCCGATGTTTCTGAGGCGTTGTAAAAGGGTGCTGTGGCAGACTGTGTCGAAGGCTGCGGAGAGGTCGAGGAGGATGAGGGCGACTGTGTCTCCATTGTCCAGTAGAGTTCGAATGTTGTCTGTTGCTGCGATGAGGGCGGTCTCAGTGCTGTGTTTTGCTCGGAAGACAGATTGTGAGGAGTCGAGGGATTTGTTGGCTTCGAGGAAAGCGGCGAGCTGGTTGTTGACAGCTTTCTCGATGACTTTGGCCGGGAAAGGAAGGAGTGATATGGGGCGGTAATTTTTGAGTTCGGTGGGGTCCGCTGTGGGTTTTTTCAGAAGGGCGGTGAGTTCAGCGTGTTTCCAGCTTTCCGGGAAGGTGGCGGAGTTGAAGGAGCAGTTGATGACGTCTCGGAGGTGCGGTGCTATGACGGAGTCTGCTTTGTTGAAGATGTGGTGAGGACATGGGTCTGTGGGGGATCCTGAGTGGATGGAGTTCATCAGGCGGATGGTGTCCTCAGTGGAGATTGGGTTCCAGTCGTTAAGGGTGTTCAAGGGGGGAGAATGTTCATCATATGGTTGGGTGGGTTGGTCTCCGGGTTGGTTGTCGAAGCTGTTGTGGATGTCTGCAATTTTGTTGTGGAAGAATGAGGCTAGGGAGTCGCAGAGGGCTTGAGAGGGGGTGATGTCATTGGAGTTGGCCGAGGGATTGGTAAATTCCTTGACGATGTTGAAAAGTTCCTTGTTGTTGTGGGCGTTGTTGTCTAGTCGATCCTTGAATGCTGTTTTCTTGGCCTTTCGGATTAGTTGGTGGTGTATGCGGGTGGCGTTTTTGAAGGCGTCCTTGGTGCTGGTGGTTGGGTCTTTTTTCCAGGCCTTTTCAAGGGAGCGGCAGAGTTTCTTGGACTTCTTAAGATCATCGTTGAACCATGAGGCCTTCTTGCTGCCAGGTTTGCTTTGACGTTTTTTCAGTGGTGCTAAGGTGTCGGCGGTGTTGGATAACCATAGGGTGAAGTTGGCGGCGGCTTGGTCTGGGTTAGAAGAGTGGGCTGGGGTGTTTAGAAGGAGCGATGAGGAGATCTGGTCGATGGTGATTTTGTTCCAGTTTCTTTGCAGAGTTGGTTGGAGGTGGTTGATGGGTTTCGGCTTGTTGTAGGTGAAGTGAACGCAGCTGTGGTCAGTCCAGAGGAGATCCGTAGTATGGCTGAAGGAGACATGATTGCTGGAGGTGAAGATGGGGTCGAGTATGTGGCCTGCGATGTGGGTGGGGGAAGTGACCAGTTGTTTAAGTCCGAGGTTGGCGAGGTTGTCCAAGAGGGTGGTGGTGTTGCGGTCGTTGTTCTTTTCAAGGTGAAAGTTGAGGTCTCCCAGAAGGATGTAATCTTTGGAGGGGAGCGCGTGTGGAGTGATGAAGTCCGTGATGTCTTCACTGAATTTTGTGCGGGGTCCTGGTGGTCTGTAGAGGAGGGTGCCTCTGAGTGTGGTCTTGGGGTCGATGTGGATCTGGAAGTTTGTAAAGCACTCTGATACCTACGTGTTAAACTAGCGCTATATAAAACGTTAAAAATAAAAATGAACCCCACAGCTAAGTCCATTGAACTCAAAGGGCTACAGCCTCCTCCCCCAGCCCCCCTCCCCCCCCAGCTCGTGTATGTGAGCCGGGCTGAAACAGCTTCAGGGACACACACAAAGGCACACCAGAGTACTTCACAGGTCTTCCAAAGACCTTTACTTGTTAACGAGGCTTTGATGTTTGCCGTGAGCACCCTCAATCAGCCCGACGCCAGGAACTGCACTCTGACAGAATCTGCGACCCCCTTCCCAGGACTCCACGACCCCCCTGGGGGTCGCGCCCCACAGATTGAAGACCTCTGCCCTAGCATGTAAGGTTATACTGTGTAAATTGAAGAATGCTGAGGAAGTCTCCTTTAAGATGTGGCGAGAATGGGTATCTTGTATCAGAGGAGTAGAGAATAGTGCCTTACAATCCTCCCCCTGGCGTGCATCCACTAAAAAACTCTGGAAATCTCTGGATGCTTCCTCCTTCTCTTTCGACCCCCCCGTAGAGGGAGTGCTAGGTTCACCTACTTGCATGAATGTGACCCGAATATGCCCTGAGAGACATAGTTGATGGCTTGCTCCCTCCTACACTGTAGTATTGCGACACTGACAAGAACATAGTATGAGCTATATTTTATATCTTGCCGTTAAGTACCAGTTCATGTGTTATTTGTGTTTTTCCTTTCAAGTACTTGTGTATTTTATACTATATGCTTTACACTTTATTTATTCCGTGTATATTTTGTTCAGTCTTGTAGAACAATTTCATGGCTGTATAGTACAGGTATAATGTCATAAATGTACATCTTTGCAATGATATCCTACACATCATTTGTCAAGTGAACTCCATGCCAGCCATAACCGTATGTATTGTATGTAGTTTTTGTATTATGCTTTTTATCATTTACTTTCTGTTCATCTTATGTTCCTTTTCTTCAATAAAAACGATTTGAATATAGAAAAAGAATATCCAAGCCAGCCCAGATAAACGGGGGGAGGCGAGTAAATCGATTCAAGCTGCTTTGAAAGGTAAAACTTACATCAGGAAAGACCTATTATGATAAATAGGATCCTCTTTAAATACAGGAAACCTAAAACAAACTCACTGTGTCCCAATAGGAAGACCATAAGTACATAGGACTCTAATGACATCAAACGATCTGATTTAAGGAATAAAAAGAGACCCACTCCACGTGAGATACAGGGGACAGACTTCAATAAAAGGAAGGTGAGCCCATAGGATTATATCAGTAAAATTGGATACCACCCATAAGCTCCATGGGAGTGAACTCGAGATACTACACGATAATAAGTTTTGTGGATATAAACTTGAGATGCTACACGAGAATGTTGCCAAGAAAGAAGGGGCAAGAAAGGGAGAGAGACCCCAATAGGCAATAAAATATAAAATAAAGGGGTATAGAGATGTATACCGAATTAACAGGCAGTATAAGAAGAAAGACCTATAGGAGAGCGTTAATTGAGCAACCGCAATAATAGAAATGCCCATAGTCTAAACATAGGTTCTATTTCGAACTTATGAACCTCCATGCAATAAGGGGAACTAATTGATGTATCTACACTTTGTTTGTAGGCTTGATTTGTGATAAGATTGAGAGACAACAAATTCTGGTCTTGAAAAAGGCGGCAATAATTGATGCGACAACCGCCGAAACGCGTCGACGCAAAGGAAGCACAATGGAATATTAGCCAAAAGGAGGGTACAATAATAAATGTCATATTTTGACCACAGGCTATGAATATCAATGTGCCAAATAATTAGACATGGTTGAGGTCTTTATTTTCATGTTGTCTTTATGTTTGGATTATGCAGGCCATAACCAATGTACTAGGAAGAAATAACTGGTTTTGATAAATTGATGTTTTATAATGTTTTTATGATAACTTGTATTGTGAAATAACGAGTACACTCAACTACTTGAATGATTCATTGCACCTGAGAGTGTATGATAAATATACTGTATATTGTGCAGCAACTGTATTTTTAATAAATGTGCCAGGAGATTGGCTGAATAAAATATTTTGTTTTTAATTTAGTTCAAATGTAGCAGTATGTTTACATGTTATGTGGGAGCACTGCAGAATATGTGGTAAAATTGCAACGCATAGTAGATGTTCTAAGGGAATCCTCTTTTAGTCTGGTATAGTACCTCCATTCCCTTAATTGCACTAGGGGCCCTCTAAAAATCTTTTTAAACTTCCCTGTATGAGAACAACAGACATGGCAGGATGACATCCCATTTCCTCCGCAGGCTCTCAGGCAGACTTCTGATCATGCCCTTCAAGGTTTTATTAAACCTTTCCACCAGACCATTGGTCTGGGGGTGGTAAGGGGTGGAGAACTGGTAGGTAACCCCACATTCCTTCCACATAACCCGCATGTATGCTGACATGAAGTTGGCCCCCCTGTCAGACACAACTTCCTTGGGGAAACCCACCCAGGTAAAAATTCCCATCAGGGCCGGAGCCACCGCAGGTGCAGTAACGGTCCTCAAAGGAATTGCCTCTGGGTACCAGGTGGCGTGATCCACCAGAACCAGGATAAACCTGTGACCCGTTGAAGTGGGTGGATCCAATGGCCCCACAATGTCGATGCCCACCCTTTCAAAGGGGGTGCTAACGACAGGTAGTAGTTCCAGGGGAGCCTTCAGCTTAACCCCTGTTTTCCCACTAGCTTGACAAGACACACACGTCCTACAGAAAATGTTGGACGCCACCTTCATCTGAGGCCAATAGAAATGGGGGATAAGCCGGGCAAAGGTCTTGTCCTGACCCAAGTGTCCTGCCAAGGGAATCTCGTGAGCCAACTCCAAGAGAAAGGCTCGGTAACGTTGGGGTACCACCAAGGCCCGTGACGAACCATGCACCGGAGCCTTGGGTTCACTGTAGAGAAGATCATCCTCCCAGTAAATGTGGAAGTTCCCTGCAATGTTACCTGCTGCCTGGGCTTCGGCCTGTCACCTCAGACCCTCAAGGGTAGGGTACTCCTTCTGCCCCTGACAAAACTCTTCTCTGGTAGGTCCTTCCTCCACATGCCATTCCGCAGGTATAGGTAGGTCCTCCAGGGAGACAACATCCCCCTCCGTGGACTCCGGGCTCACCACCTCAGGTGCCCCATCCATCTCACAGGGTGTGGATGCTGAGGCAGGCTTCTCCTGTCCCCGGATTTTCCCCTTTTTGGCAGACGGCTGTGCCTTTGTTCCAGGCTCCAGCCCTTGCGAACTCCCCCTCCGGACCGTGTGCTTGCACAGGTCCAATCAGGTGTACCCAGCATCTCCGAATGAGTCCGGAATTCCACCTCCCTCCAAGCATTGTGCTCCAAGTCATTCCCCAACAGACAATCGACTGGCACGGCAGGGCTCACCGCAACTCGTAGGAGACCTGCGACCCCTCCCCACTCAAAGGGAACCTCAGCCACAGGATAGTGACCTATTCTGCCGCCAGCCATCGCGGCGGGGTGGAGTACGTTTGGAATCACCTGCTCTGGGGACACCAGCTGTTTTCTTACCATAGTCATGGTGGTACCTGTGTCCCTCAGAGCCTCCCCTCTCTGGCAGTTGATGGTGACCCACTGCCCATACTTGGTGGTATTCGGGGGCACCTGGATCTTAGGAACCATCTTGCTGTCTCCCAGGGACACTAAGGTTATTCCTGCCCACTCACCTCCCTTATCTAGAGGCAACTCCTCCCCGAGCACTACACTAGCCACTCCCGGTGTTTTTCCTCCAGTGGGAGGGGGTGGTCTCTTTGGACACTTGGGATCACCTTTATAGTGCCCAACCCCACCACATTCATAACAGCGGACAACCCTTGGCTGCTGACTATGGTCAGGATGGGGTTTTTTTTGTGGGTTAACCCTAGGAGTGAAACCTGATCCCCTTCCTTGGAAACTGTTTTGGGGGCCTTTCGAGAACTCCCTCTTTTTGTCTCCCCCCTCTTTCTTCTGGGGAGCGCCCTGACCAGTCCTTTGGCAATCCCCTCCAGTCCCTTTTGAGGACACCCGGGTACTAGCCCAGATGTCCGCCTCCTCCGCAAGCTTCCTAGGGCTAGTCAGCTTGCTGTCCACCAGGTGTTGACGCAGCTCTGGAAAACATTTCTCGAGTAGGTGCTCCTTCAATAACAGGTCATACAACCCCTCGTAGTCAGTCACCTCACTGCCTTGCACCCAACCCTCTAGGGCCTTCCTAGCGTAGTCCAAAAAATATACCCAGTTTTGTGTAGCCAGTTTGTGGCTGTTCCGGAATTTCTGCCTGTATTTTTCAGGGGTCAGCCCAAACTTACTGATCAACGCCACTTTCATGTTGGGGTAATTGGTCTGTTCCTCCTGCTCTAAGGCTAGAAGCGCATCCCTCCCTACCGGAGGCATATACCTGTACAGACCACCCCCCAATGACTCTCTGAGATCCCATGGGCTCTTAAGGAGACCTCGTAGACAGCCAACTATTTGGCAATGTCGTCTCCCACACTTAAACTGTCGACTACATCCTTGGGCACGTAGGGTCTGGGTTCACTGGTGACCTCCTTAAGTACGCTGCCACCAATAGGATTACTGGAGGTCCCTACCTGTAGGGCTTTGAGGTCTAACTCCTTTAAGCTAAGCTCATGAGCGAGCCTCGTCTCCTCCCTCTCCTTTTCCAACCTAGCTAACTCCCATTTTAATTGTCTTTCCTCCCTCCTGTAAGCTTACTCCGCTGCAGTCAGGCTCCTTCCAGATACACTACTGCCCGCCCTCGAAGGTGTCCTAGGACCGGGTAACAGATTCCCCCCTTCAGTTTGGTACAGCATTTCTGCTTCTATGACAGTGTCACGATCCTCCTCTTCCTCCTCCTTTTTCTCATCTGGGTGGGCTGCCACCCATTCTCTCAAGCTGGTTTGAAGTTCCACCTTCTTCGCACCACGCTTGAAGAACACCTCCTTTTCCTGGCAAAATTTCTTAAGTTGGGCCGCTGTGTAGGTCTCCAACTCATCCAACTCAAACTCCATGTTACCAGGTGGGACCTCAGACATTTACTCAGAGTATACAAAAAAGAGGCATCAAATAGGGCTACTTCACCCCACCACCAGAAAGGATTTTGGAAAAACAAAACATCCAATTAGGGAGACCACTAGGAGAAAACTCCAGGTGTAGGGTACGTGGTGCACACTAAGCCACTGTCAAGTGGACGCAAGCACAAGCCCTCATCCCACCGCTGAATACCAATATGTTGGACCCGGGGTCACTGGTCCACCTAGGGTAGCCTGGCACAAGTGGCAAGGACTAATCTCAAAGACAATTGTGTTGTGTTTGTGTCACACTCTTCTCAGCAACCCAGCGCCCATCCACTAAAAATGACACTACACCAGGTTAGAAAAATATGGAATGCTTTATAAAAATTCTTTAAGTTATCTTATTCTGTCAGACATGAATTGTTTAAACACAGCAAGCACTTCCACATTTGATTACATGCATCAATAACAACTCAACATTACATTTAGTTCAAGAACCTTGGGGCATATTATCAAGGGGGTTTATCTCCTCTTTTTTGGCTTTAAAAGCCAAGAAAGCGGAGATAAAATTATCTCCCTATTACCTAGCTGTCGCTAATACCAGTTAGCGACAGCTAGTAGGAGATAGCGACCATCTTGGGCACCACTTTGCATGTCAGTGATATTTATCACTAATGACATGCAAAGTGGGCGTGCCAAGATGTTAGCGACTGAAAACAGTCGCTAACATCGCTATCTCCTATTACCAACTTTTGGAGATATTCGCGCTAAGCGCGAATATCTCCAAAAGCTAACACCTGCCCTGAGCAGTTCTTAGCCATGTTATCCAATGGGAGGTGGATAACATGGCTAAGAGCATTAGCTCGGTAATGCATGAATATCGCTGACTTTTCAGCGATATTCATGCATTGCGGCCGATTTTTATCGCATTTGCGATAAACCTTGGTAATAACAAGGTTTATCTGCGATAAAAATTGCCGCAGCTCAGCGGTAAATTTTTGTCTCTAACCAAGCAATAGCGATAATTATCGCTATTGATTGGTAATATGCCCCCTTGTTCTCTAGGGGAAAATGAATTCAATAATCCACTTATTGCTCTAGATTTCAGGCAGTACTTTTGTGATTCAAATAAACTTTAGCAGGAAGAAAACACTCTACATCAATTCAAAGAAGCAAGATTGTGCATTACCACAGCCTGGAGACCATTTTGCATATCTCTTTTTTTAGTAACGTTAGATTATGCGAGGACATAGCTGGTGTCAGAATTATTTACCCCTGGTAAAGTAAGAACAGGCATTAATTTCCATCAGTATCATGCATTTGATCTGGTAACCTGAATTGCTCTAGCTTCTGCTCAACTTTAGTGAAGAGCCAGCAGTAGTTCTAGGTATGGCAGATCTCTAGAACCAGTATGGTAGTCCTGTCAGTTCAGGCTCTCCTGGCCTATACGACAGCTTTTATTAAGGTTCCAGAAAGCAGACCACCCACTAGGCCCTGTAGCGTTTTCTCCGTTTTCATGTCCCGCACCAGCCCCCAGATCCCTGCATACTTGTGGCCGAGAAGCTGTTAGTTTCCGTTTCAGCCGTCTCAGGCATCTGGAATTAATTAAACCACACCGTCAGTTCTTTGGTGCAGCGTCTACTCTCTCGCAGGCAAGGCCGCCCTACACTCTGGGCCTGCACGGGGAGAGGACGCTTTTGTGACCGGGTGCAGCTGACATCGTCGTGGCTTGACCACCCACCAAGGCAATTACATTGTTTCCCCGAAGAGCCGTCCTCCACTGGGCCTGCGCGGGGGAGAAGTGGCTGTGATGCAGTGCCGCCCCCTCCTCAGGGCAGCCATCAGGCTCTCCTCCGGACCTGCGTGAGGGAAGAGACGCCTCAATGCTGCTCCGCCCCTTTAGCACGCCGACGAGTCCTCCACTGGGCCTGCGCCAGAATCAGACGCCTCAGCTCCACACTGCCGCCTCCTCCCCAATCACCTCAGCGACAGGCAGCAGCACCGGGGCACCCCCAGACCTGATGCCGCAGGTCAGGCGATCCCCCTCACTCCAGCGGTTCCCCGGCAAAACCCGTCCCTGAGAGGAGGGGGGGCGGCTTCGGTGCAGCGCTTCCTGGCACAGGTGAGAGGGGACAGGCCAGGACAGGAGTGGGTTTGTTAAAGAAACGGGGGAGGGTGTCGGGTTCTCCCAGTCCCTTCCTGAGCTTTTCAGTGTCCTTAAACAGCTCTTCCTCCCAATGGACAACGGAGCAGTTCTGTCCACTCGGCACAAGCCCCAACAGTTATCTGAGATAGCCCAGTGAAAGGGTCAGTTCCTCCTATTTCGTGAAGACACCCGGCCAGGGTTCATCAGGAGAATATTTGGGCAGGGCCAGATCTACGGGTAGAGGGGCGATGACAGCAGTAAGGAAGCAACCCTTTAGAGAAGTCAACCCTCTCAGTGTCCTATCCCCCTGACGCCACAGCCTGTACTCCAACCAGCTCTTTGATGCATAAAATGGCCGCCCAGGTTCTGACCTTATATACCCTGGGTCCAGTTCACTAGAATGGGCCAGAAGGTTCTAGATCCCTCTACACTAAGCTATGGTCCAAGCTCTGGGGTAAAATCTTCACGGTTTACAGGCCACTATTTTGTGAGGGTACCGACTCTACCTCCATTTTATAAGAGCACCTGCACCTCACTACCAATAGGTGTTAGTAAGGCGCCCAGAGTCCTAGGGTCAACACCAGAAAAAAACATGTTGTGGACACCCCAAAAAAAAATACAGAGGCTAAAAGGGAAAAAATAAAAATGAATTAGGAGGAACATGTATATTAAGTATGGTATTTCTTCTATAATGTACAGCACGTTATGGAATAAACATACTCGTAAGGATCCAAAATTATGTTGGCCTATGCATGGGTCATTTGCTTTGCGAAAGATTCAGTATGTGGAGCAACGAATGTTTAAGCGAAAGGCTAGGCAAGATATGTTTGACTGTGTACGATTGTGGGAGAAAGCAGTGCGTGAGCGAATGAAGTGTGAGCAAGCCTTGATTGAAAAAGAACAACGTAAGACCATTCATGCGAAGGCATTAGAAATGAAAAATAAAGAAATTAAAGAGAGGGAAGATAGGGAGCGTCATTTGCAGGTAAATGGCCACTACGCTGTTCGTAGACCTCTTTATCCTCTTCTTAATAAACCCCAAGATGATTCTCTCTTGATAGATCGTTCGCCACCTTCGTATACTCTTCCTTCTGCTCCTTATGACTCAGATGAGGACTCTCCTACAGACCAGGATAAAACACGAGAAACCACTTTCCATGTTGTCCGCTGAGCGTGCGTCTGAGATTAGTGCTGCTGCTCATAAAGTCGTTCGTAGTGATGCTCCTGCTTCTAACCTATTAGATAGCATAAAGTATTGGTTTGAAAGGGAACAAATATATTTTACTGAGGTTTTTGCTGCGGAAGTTCTTGAGCGGTTTAGGAAATATTTGAGGAATTGGAGCCCGATGATATAGCAAAGGATTGTAAGCAAATGCTTGATGGTCTTTTTATTTTCTCTCAGGTGGCTGATACAATCAGACGTGTGGTTAAACTACGTGCTGATGCAGTCCGTTTGCGAGAGGAGAAAAAGGTAGCAGAAGCAGCTGCACAAAAATCCCGGATTAATATGGCACGAGCTTCTACTCCTGAAACAGATAAGAATGTTGTAGTTCATGTGAGACCTATGCAGGAAGCCGCACCTTTGTATGTTCCTCCTAGAGGTACAGGAACTAATGACAATAAAAATTCTACTGATGCAAAGGGTTACTTTGTCTATAATTGGGTTTACACTCCTTGGAATAGAGCAGATGTCATGGCCCTTAAAACTGCATTACCTGATCCACAAAAGAATCCAGCAGCTTTTTATGAGGAAGTTGAGGGTGCTATTAGCTCTTGTACTATGACTTTGCCCGATATTGACCTGTTTTTCGGTTTGATATTACCCCCTGGTATCTGGAGAACTTTGCGTAAAGTTGATGATCGTGAGACTTTTGGGGCATTATGGAAAGATTTAGAACAATTAGATGAAGAAAGAGAACCTGTGCAGAAACCGTGTCAGTTAATCTTAGGTCTTCCCGTAGCTATTATAGTAAAGTTAAAGACGATTAATCCCCCTAAAAAGATAGTTTGGACTGTACTAGCATCTTGCAAGCAAAAGGCAGATAAATCGGTTTCGGACTTCTTCACGCGCTTTGAAGAGGCATTCCACAATTTTAGTGGCCAATCATTGACAGATGACACAGGCAGGCATCTGTTCGTCGATAAATATGTCGCAAACCTGTTGCCAGGAATAGCTAGTTGCCTAAAGGCCAGCGAGAGTTCATGGACTACCTCTTCTCCGGTTTCTCTTTTAACTATGGCTCAGTATTTCTGTGCCGTCGCCTCCGAAGACGAGTAACGGACCCGAACACGCCAAACTCCCTCTTCAGGTTAGTTTATGATATGGGACTGGATTACACCTTTGAGCGCTCCAACCAAGCACTCGGTAACCGTACCCTAATCCGTGCCTTACCACCTTTTTTTTACAGATTTCAGCAACCGTACAGAGAAAGGCATGTAAGTGACGCCTCGTTCTTACCGTTATTGATCTCTTCCCATGTACACCACTTTTGCACACTCAAGCAGGATATTTTTAGGTCCTTTTGTAATTTGTAGTTTCTGTGCACACTTTAAATGCTTATTTCAAAGATGGTATGTTGCAATGACATTGTTTGCTTCACTTATTGATTTACACCATAGTAATGTTATTATATTATGTTTACAGTGTCGATTCCCTGATGAAGGGCATGATCCTAATGCCCGAAATGCATTGGACACGTTGTAATCACATTGCCTGAAGTATAAAGTGTTCGAAAATTCTAATGGAAAAGAAACCATGTGTTGAAACTACCAGTTAAAATCCTAATGAAATAAATAACACGCAAACAAGAGAATCAACGGAGTGGAAGTCTTTTTTATGGGAAGACAACAATATGTGTGCCTGTAAAGGGATGAGTCTAGTGACCCTCTAGTCTCACTTCTTAACTTATGTTCACGACGCCGTCGGACCCTCGACGTCACCTTTCGGTGCACCATCAAATTTCAACTAAAATTCAGTACTACTGGAATAAATCAGCTGTGCATCTATCCGAATCTCAATCGTGTCAGTATTACCAACGACAGGAATTAGAAGCGAAAGGCAATGAGGATAAAAATACTAAAGAATTAAAAACTAAGGTTATGTTGGCTCAGGCTTATGGTCTGCCTTCTAGAGGCAATGATAGAGGGGGACATGGGTTTTATGGTTCATCCTTTTCCTCTTATACTCGTTCGAATTTGTCTGTTGATCAGTGTGTGTTCTGCAAGAAATTTGGACATTGGGCTTCTGATTGTCCGGCACTACGTGCTCAGCAGTATGCAGGTGGTCGGGGACAAATGCGATATCTTTTAGGATATTCAGGGCCTAGATGGAGCACGGATGATCGTGCTAGGTTTGATTCTAATATGCGTGGACAGGATGGGTTTAATGCTTTTGGCAGACGAAATCAATATCAAATGTCCGATTATGTGCCATCCGATTTCAAAGATTCTGTTTATGCATAGGATTGCCTAGGATGGGGTAAGGAATCAGTTGAAGTTCCAGTAAATCAAAAGGGTCTCTATGTTACAGCACATGCTTTGGGGTTCTACTGATTAGTTTCTGGTTGATACAGGAGCTACTCGTAGCGCCTTATCCAAACACTTGGTTCCAATGGCGCCCCTGTCTGGCTTAACTATTACATCGATAGGTTTCAATGGAACACCTTCCCTTAGCCCACTATCACAACCACTTACATTTCATGTTGATAAGTTTACTGTTTCATGTCCATTTCTGCTTTCTCCAAACACACCAGATAATATTGTGGGTCTTGATATGCTCAAGTATTTCAGGGCTACTATACGATGTTCTCCAGAAGGAGTATGGGTTATTTTGAATGACAACTATCCTGTGATGGAGAGATCCTGTATTGTTAAAGAGGACATTGCATTAGCTTCACTGCCTAATACTTTGTGGGCTACTTCGGACACCGATGTAGGGCAAATGGTTCTTCCGCCAGTGCATATTAGTGTGCTTCATTGCCACGATTGCCTCAGTATAAAATTTCTCGAGAAGGAGAAGAAGCACTTATACGTATTGTTCATGATTTGATTAAGGTGGGGGTTGTTGAAGAAGTCCCCTATAATGTATGTAACAGTCCTGTCCTTCCCATTTTGAAAAAAGATACTGACACTAGGATTTACAGAATCATTATTGATTTAAGAGAAGTCAACAAGATTGTAGTACCGCAGTACCCTGTGGTTCCAGACAGAACGACATTACTTACCCTAGTTCCTCCAACAGCAAGTACATTTTCTGTTATCAATTTGAAGAATGCTTTCTTCTCGATTCCTATTCATCCTGATAGCCGATATTTGTTCGGTTTGACTTTGAATAATAGATCGTACAGATTTTGTAGAATTCCTCAAGGGTACACTGAGAGTCCGAGCATATATAGTTAAGCGTTGAAACAACAACTTGATTCTTTTACTTTGTCTGAAGGAGTGGCTCTCATACAATATGTCGATGACATCTTGTTGGCAGACGATACGCCTGATCAGTGTGAATAATGTACTTTGTCTCTACTTTCTTTTCTTGCTGCACACAACCATAAAGTGTCACAGAAGAAATTGCAATATTGTAGACCGAAGGTTACCTATTTAGGTCACCTTTTGTCTAAGGAGGGTCGTGCACTTACACCAGATCGCATACAAGCAATATTAGACACACCAGTACCTTCTACTCAGAAAGATGTCCGTGCATTTATTGGTTTGACTTCGTTCTGCAGGCAATTGATATTAGGTTTTTCACACATTGCTAAACCCCTGCTAGTGCTTTTGACTAAAGACACTCCGATGCCCCTTCCATGGACAGATGAATGCCAGGATGCTTTTCGTCAGTTACAACAAGGTCTTTGTTCTGCACCAGTGTTAGGCACACCAGATTACACGAAGGCTTTTACACTCTATGTACACGATAAAGATGGGTGTGCATTGTCAGTTTTAGTGGAGACACACGGTGACAAGCAGCGTCCCGGTGCATATTTTTCAGTGGTTCTTGATCCTGTTGCTCGTGCATTGCCTGGGTGCTTTCATTCAGTTGCAGCAACAGCTGTGTCCATACGTCAGAGTGAAGGGATAGTTTTGTCACATTAACTGTTGGTGCTGGTACCCCATGCAGTTGATGCCCTTTTGAATCAGACGAGAACGCAACATCTGACTAGTGGCTATTTAACAGGTTACGAGTTGACACTGTTAGCCCTCACATTACATCTTCCTTACTGAGGAACAGACATAGGGTTGTGTCGACTTGCAAGATACGCCCCTTTCAGATGTAAATGGGAACTGTGGGTTGATGGGTCCTGTTTGAAGTTGCCAGATGGTACGACTTCAGCTGCATATGCAAATACAATTCTGGAGACAGTAGTGGAGAAAGCTCGTATACCACAGAAGTCGGCTCAAGCAGCTGAGTTAATAGCTTTGACACGAGCGTGTGAACTTTTTTTTTTTTTTTTTTTTTTTTGGGTAAGACATTTATTGCACATTGTCATAATAATAATACAATCAATATCGCCTACAACCTGAGAAGGCCGGCTATGCATAGCACGCATGATCAAATCAGAGACTTAGTCATACACAGCCCATCAGCCGACAACCATAGGTCCGGCGGCGCTCGCTCGGTATCGGTGTAGTCTCGGTCTTTATGGACAATGCATCCGTATAGTATATACGCCAGGTCAGTCTTACATTTTCAGTATTTTCAACCAAATCCCCCATAACCTAGGGAGGATGATGCTAACAACAAAGTAAGAACCCCTTACAAAACTCAAAGCACTGTGTCACAACATTCTCCCTCCCTCATCGCCCCGCCAATAGTATCCCAGAGTGGCAAACATCTTGTGGCAGTTGAGCGCTCAGCACGCGTCATTAACAGTGGCCACTGACACCAGGTACTGTTGAAATGGTTCCCAGAAGTCTCTGGGGCGGGACCCCATAGGCAACTCTTCCTCGTACGTGACTAAAGTGTCTCTACAATAGGCCAAGTCCTCCAGCCAATTTTTTACTGTAGGTTTCCGCTTACTGTTCCAATGTAAGGATATTCTCCTCTTCGCCATCAGTAGTGCAATCACACAAAGTTTACGTCGTCTCGCCCTCAATTGCGGCACTAACCCTAGGAGACAGACCTTAGCTGTACACGGCAATTGTGCCCCCAGTATAGTGTTGAGCGTCCGCACCACCTGATCCCAGTATTGTGCCACCGCATCGCAGTGCCACGCCAAGTGAATAAAATCTGCATGTTCCTGTCCGCACCTAGTGCAGTTAGAGTTGTCCCTCAGACCATATTTGTGCAGCCTTGCAGGCGTGTGGTACATGTGGTGCAAATATTTGTAGTGAATCAGTCTAAGATTCCCGTTTGGTGTCAGCATCCCCGTTAGAATGCAGGTGGCCTCCCATTCCTCTTCCGTGAGGTCATCCCCCAGTGCTGCATTCCATTTCTCCCTGGCTCTGGTAGTGTTGCCCCCATTACTAGCTTGCGCACTGCGGTATAGTCGGGACACCAGGTGTGACGCTGAGGGGGTGTTGAGCACAAGTGTCAGTGGTGCGAGTGCTTGTGGTTCTGCTGGGAAAGTCACAAAATGCTCCCTCACCGCCCTCTGTAATCGGTAATAGTTGAAACTGAACAACAGAGTTGGATTCTGAATGTATGTCAGTTGGTCCAGTGGCACAAACAGCCCATCTTTATATAAATCCCCTAGGGTGTCTATGCCAGCACGTTTAAGGAGGTCCATCCCCACCTGTTCTTGTGTGACAGATAGTGCCGGATGGTGTGCCAATGGGAGTGTTGGTGCGTAGATTGGTGTGCAGCGCGCCATCTTACTCAGTGTCTGCCATGCTGCTATTGTGGTGTTTACTGGGTTGATGTCATGATCGTGCAACCTGGGACGTTTGTGTGTTAATATACTTGTTAGTGGGATGGGATCAGCGTCTCCATGTTCTACTGCTACGTGCGTTAAAAAAGGGATCTCATGGAACCAATAGTGCGCGAATTGCGCCTGAGCGCACTGGTAGTATAGGTAAATATCTGGCACCTTGAAGCTCCCTTTAGCGTATGGGAGAGTCAGAGTTTGCAGGTCCAATCTAGCCTGCTTCCCCGCCCATATTAAGGAGAGCATGAGGGATTTGATGTTGCGGAACACCTCGGCCGGTGGCTTAATAGGTATATTATTGAAGAGATATAAGAATTTGGGCAGGAGCACCATTTTCACAATGGCAAGTCTGTCTGCCAGTGAGAGCGGTAGTCCAATCCATCTTTTGACCTTATCTTCTAGCGTGGAGACAGTCCTCCCGTAGTTGGTGCGAATGACCAACTCCGGGTCTCTGTGGAACCAAACGCCCAAATATTTCGTCGGTTCCTCCTGCCATTCCAGGGGGTAGTCCAGCGCAGTGGGCCGGGTTCCGTCCGTCAGCGGGAGTATGAGGGATTTGCCCCAATTGATGTGAAGCCCCGAGTATTGGCCGAATTTAATGTATTCCCTAAGCAGTGGGTTGAGATTCGTCTCAGGGTTTTTGACGTACAGGACCATGTCATCTGCATATAAGGCTATGTGTATGGGTCGCGTAGGCAACTGAATAGCTGAATAGTGGTGGTGTTGTCTTATTTTACAAGCCAAGGGTTCCAGTATAAGGGCGAACAGCATTGGCGATAAAGGACACCCTTGTCTAGTGCCTCGCTCGATGGGTATAGGGGACGACAGATGCTTGTTAACCCGTATGCGGGCCGACAGGCCCGAGTATAGCATTGTAATCCATCCGATGAATAACGGGGGGAATCCCATCCGGATCAGGACTGCGTGAAGGAACGGCCAGTCAATTGTATCGAATGCCTTAGCCGCATCCAACAAGACAGCAACCGCTTTGATATCCGGGGCCAAGTAGTGTGCCAGTGCAAAAAGGGTGCGAGTGTTGTGCGTGGTCGATCGGTCCGGAATGAAACCAGCCTGGTCAGGTCTTATTAACATCGGCATTAGTGGCTTCAGTCGGTCTGCTAGGATGCTGGCCAATATCTTGGTGTCTATGTTTATCAAGGAGAGGGGGCGGTAAGAGTCGCAGTGTTCTTCGTCTTTGCCCGGTTTCAGTAGGGCGACGATCAACGCCTCTCTCATGGACGGTGGCAGTGTTTGGGCCTCATGTGCGGCCTCGTATAGATTCACCAGATGAGGTGCTAGCGTGTCTGCATATGTTTTATAGAATTCTATGACGAAGCCGTCTGGGCCCGGCGCTTTGCCATTGGGGAGTCGTTTGATAGTGTCTATGATTTCTCGTGTCGTGAGAGGCCTAGCTAAATAATCCCTGTGTCCGTCAGCCAGCCAGGCGATTTCAACGTCAGCCATGTATTCCAAAAGTTCCTCCCGAGATATTTGAGCTCTGGCCTCATACAGTGCCCCGTAGGTGTCTCTGAATTCACCCATAATGGTCGGCATGTCATGCGCACGAGTACCCTGTTTGGTATGTATAGTCGCTATATGCTGTGGCGCCCTCCCCGAGCAAATCTTTTCTGCTAGGGCCCTGCCCGGTCTGCCTCCTTCCCCATATCTCCTAGCCGTCGTTCTCTTGAAGATATATTTAAGTTCGTCATCAGCAAATGTGTTGTATTCTAATAGTAGTGTCTGAATGCCACTTAGCAGTGCCGTGTCTCCAGTGTTTGTGTATCTCTGCTCCAGGTCTTGAAGCATCTCCTCCCTTCTTTTTAGTTGGTGACGAATATCTTTTAATATGCCAGCGGATGCGTTAATGCACACGCCCCGTATTGTTGCTTTAAATGCTTCCCACAAGAGGCACGGGTCCTCCGTGGTGGGGGCATTCAATTCAAAGTAGTCGGTGATCGCTTTTTGGACTGTGTCGACATACAGCGGATCACGCAGGGCCTGTGCGTTAAAGCGCCAGGTGTAGGGTGGTGGGGCATAGTGTGGGATCCGTAACCTCAAAAGTACAGGGCCGTGATCCGATAGTGTTCTTGGGAGATGTGTTATCTGCTCCACCCATGCAAGGACGTCCTGTGTAGCCAGCCAAAAGTCCAATCTGGACCAGCTTCTATTTGCAGCATTTATGTGCGTGGCAACCTGTTCCCCCGGGTGTAGTAGCCGCCACAGGTCGCTTACATGTAAATTGGACATTGCGTCCAGCAGCATTTCCCTCGCCTTGGTATGTTGCTCAGGTGTGTGTGTCGCTCTGTCGAGCCCGTCTCTGAGTGTCACGTTAAAGTCCCCTCCCCAGATGACATTGTCCGCTTGTATATCCGCTATAGTGTGCCATAACCGTTCAAAAAAACCCGCATCATCCACATTCGGACCATATACATTCACAAGGGCTAGTTTCTGGTGTCTCGTCTCGCCTGCCACTATAACATATCGCCCTCCTGTGTCAGTGTACGTGTCTTTAATTTTGAAGTGTGTACCTTTCTTGATCAAGATACTGACGCCTCGGGAGTACGTTGAGTAATATGCGCCTGTGGCGGATTCCGCCCATTTTGAGCCCAGCCTGGATGTGGAATTGGGTGCCATGTGTGTTTCTTGTAGAAATGCCACATCTACCTGAAGTCTGTCAAAGTATGCAAACATCTGCCGTTTCTTTTTCGGATTTCCCAGCCCCCTGACATTCCATGTGATGAAATTGAGTGTGTCAGAGCGTGCCATTAGTACGTGGTCAGATGAAATTGTGCGTCGCGTGATTTATGTGGCCACCTGTGGAACAGCTCATTTTCAGCATACATAATACAGGCAATAAAAGAGGTCGCAATGCTTCTCAGACACAGTGCAAACATATTAACTCTACCCAGCTTCCCCAACCCCCCGCCTCCCACTTTAGCGCCCAAACTTTGCCAAAGCCATTCCCCCCCGAACTTCAGAACTGTGATTAAACTTGTTGTGGGGAACACCCTCCTGGGGGTGCCGCCCGAAGCACACATCTCCACCCACATAGTGGATGTGGACGAGTGCGATTTCTAGATGATGATAGCGTCAATAATCACCCCCTAGTCCCCTCATCCCGCTTCCAATCCCCCGCAAGAATAACATGATCAGTGTCATTCCCTCCATGTCCCTCCGAGGTTTCAATACCCATGCAGGCAGTGTCACATACCCTCGTAGTTAGTGTCTCAGGGTATCACAGTGATAGAGCAGTCAGTACAGCCAGCCGGCCGCATGTCTTTAATCAGGTGAGACCCAGAGCACGTGTCTGGGTTCTGCATCAACACTCCCCAAGTGTACTCACTGCGATATTGCCGATGGCGTCTCCCTTCCATAGTTCGTCAGCAGCGACAACATCAGTCCTATGGATCTCAACGTGCGGGTGCACTTTGTCAGAAGTGTCCGTCGCCCGCTGCCAGTTTCGAGAAAGTACTCCAATGTCGCGCACATGGCAGTCATTTTGTCGTCAGTCGTTGTCGCTCATTCTGGCCGCAGTCTCCTGATTCTTCCGACGTTTGGTGAGGTTCTTGATGTAATCCTGCGCGGCCTGGACCGTCGTGAGAACCACCGGCTTGCCATCCGTTAGGATTTTAAGTTTTGCTGGGTACAGCATCGCGTATCCAATGTCCAGCTCCCGAAGTTTCTTCTTCACTGGAGCAAACTCCTTCCTTGCCTGCTGCACCGCCATGGTGTGGTCTGGGTAGAACTCCAGCGAGTTGCCCTGGTGGGTAATGGCGCCTTTTTCCCTCGGCATTCGAAGCACGGCGTCCCTGTCCCTGTAGTTGAGCACTCGAGCGATGATTATCCGAGGCGTAGCCCCCGGTTTTGGAGTGGGGGCCAGGGAACGATGAGCCCGTTCGACCAGGAAGACGTCAGAGAAGCTTTCAGCCCCGAAGATATCCTTCAGCATGTTCTCCACGTACGTCTCCATCCTGCCTGTGTTGGTGGATTCCGGCAGGCCCGAGATGCGTACGTTGTTGCGGCGGGACCTCGCTTCCTGGTCCTCCACCTTCGCCTTCAGGGTTTCCAGGGTCTTTTCAATGGCGCTGTGTGTTTTCGCTATGTCTCTGGAGTGGTCCTCCACCGAGGAGATCCTCTGCTCCGCCTCCACCAGCCTCTCGCCGTGATTTTCCAGCTTGTTTGACAACGAGTCCACCCTCGCCACAACGCTGTCCATTTTGTTATTCATGTCGTGCAAGCTCTGCTGGATAGCCCTTAGTACTGCCTCCATGCCGGCGCCGTCCCCCAGAACCTGGTCTCCGTCAGTGTCCAGAGCAGCTCCCGTTTTCGCCGTTTGCTTTTTCGCCTCGAAAGGCAGTTTCGTTTGCTGTCTATCGGGCTTCCCCATGGTGCCCGCGGGTGCGGCTGGGCTAGCGACTGTCGGGCTCGTTGGGGCTGCTGGTTTGGTCGTTGTCCGTGTGCGTCGTAATTGCGCTCCAGCCACCCCCTGCGTTGGGGATCTATTCATTTGAATGGCCACTTAGCCACATACTGGCCCAGGGCAGCGTCCGGTGTTACGCAGGCGTGTCTCGTGATAGTGGATATGCTTAGGGGACTGCAGTGCGCTTCATGTAACACCTTGTCCGTGTGAGGCGGACCCGTTAGTGATGGCGGGTCTGGTTCGCGCCTACTGGTGCGGCGCGTAGTAGTGTTGGGAAGCCTCGCACCACCACACCTCTGCCGGCGAGCCCCCAGCCGCCTATCTCCTCTGCTCACCCCCTCAGCCGCGCTGTGTAGCTTTCCCGTACCTGTTCACTTGCTGGCGCCATAGAACGGGGAGCCGGCAGTGTCTGGGGCAGAGTCACCAATCTTGCGTTTCACCGCCGCCGCCATTTTGGTCGCCGTGGAACGCACAGTGCATGATCCAAGATCTGTTCATTGTATAGGCACATCGTATCTGATTTACGCCGGCTCCCGTTTCTCACCGTCTGTGCGCCGGGATGGGGAGAGTCCTGTGGTCATCTGAGGGCGACAGCGCTCGGTTTCAGCTGTGGTCGCCGCGACCGCGCGCCGCCATCTTGACCAGCCTTCCAGCGCCGGGAGGTTTTTCTCAGATTCCTTCGGCGTGCTGCATAATTGCTGGCCGGCGTCAACACATTGCGGAGCCGGATCGTTTAGCCGTCCATTCCGCTGTTTTTTACGGGAATCAGGGTGGAGTTGGGGCCAAGGGGTCCGTGAAAACGCACCCGTCCGGCGGAGCTGACTTAGCAGTCAGCCATTCCGCAGTGCGCCCTCTAGCGCCCCCACGAGCGTGTGAACTTAGCACTGATTTGTGTGTGAACATCTATACGGATAGCTGCTATGCTTTTGAAGTGGTTCATGATTTTGGCCTACTCTGGAAGGAAAGAGGCTTTCTTACATCCCACGGGATGCAGATAATGCATGGAGAACTAGTGCATAATCTTTTGACTGCACTTACATATCCAAACAAAATTGCCATTGTGAAATGTTTCACGCACAAGAAAGTCATTGATAAGATAGGACAAGGTAATGCCTTTGCAGATCGCATAGCTTGTGAGACTGCGATGCAACGAAGCACTACATCCATGCACGTAGTGAAATCACAAGCTGAGCATTGGTATGATGCTAGAGAAGAAGTATTAGATATACAGAGATCTGACTCTGTCAAACAACTTGAGCAATGGTCTAAAGAAGGAATGTTAGACGATGAGGGCTGTTGGCGTAACAAAGAAATGGATAAGTGGAAGTTGCCTGCTGCTTATTTTCAGCCTATGGTTCAAATGGCACATGGGCCAGCACATGTTGGAGCTCTAGCGATAACAAAATTGCTCACACAAGTCTGGGAGCATTCAGAGATTGCCGGTACAGCTAAAAGAATAGCACAGTTCTGTTTGATCTGTTTGCAGTATAATCCTGGTAAAGGGACACAAACTCCTACAGGAGGGTTTGCTACACCGACTGCACCTTTCGAAAGTTTGCAAATGGATTACATCCAACTTGAACGCTGTAACAATCTAAAGTATATTCTAGTGGTGGTATGTGCCTTCAGTAAATGGATAGAGGCATACCCTACATAAGATAATACAGCCCTAGATATGGTGTTTGCAAACTTTTGTGGAGTGACAACGGACCTCACTTTATTGAGCAAGTTGTTGAGCATGTCCTGAAAGGATTAGGGGTCAAACAGAAATTCCATGCAGTCTTCCACCCGCAATCAGCAGGATTAGTGGAAAGGTACAATGCTACTCTGAAACTGAAGTTAGCGAAAATTCTGGCTTCCACGTCCTTGAAGTGGCCAGATGCACTACTATTGTCCATGAGAATGGTACCACACTCACGATCTGGGCTTACACCATTTGAAGTGGTATTTGGGAGACGGATGAATATTTGGGGAGTTCCTAAGCCGCGCCACATACATGCTGTACCTTGTGTTCTGATGAATGATTATTTGGCACAGTTAACCGACAGTTTGATCTCTATTCATCAACGGGTTCGAGAAGCTCTTCCTTACAGATCTACAGGTGAGGCTCATGATCTCCGGCCTGGAGACCAGGTGATGGTCAGAGTTTTCGAGAGGTTGAATAGCTTGGAGCCGAGGTGGCGAGGACCAGAGCAAGTGCTTTTGGCTACGAGGACAGCAGTTTGAGTGAAGAACAGAGAGAACTGGATCCATAGCACACACTGTAAGCGTGTGTCGCCTGCCTTGGTGGAACCTCCTGTGCTGACTGATCATCGAGAGATCTTGGAAACGGAGAAGGGCCTCGCTATCTCACCTGACGAATCTGAGGTAGTCTTCCCGGACCACACGATTCCTGGAGTATCACGATACCAACTGAGGCCGAGAAAAGAATCTGCAGTGCTGAAAAAGACTGGTTGAGCAACTGCCCTGGGTTGGTGAAACGGAGTGCAGATGTGGCAAGGGGGGGTATTAGTCCTGCGAAGTGACACCTGTCTTGCGCCTCGGTGAAGAAATCAACGGCTGCCCAGGGATAAGAGCTCCAACGATTGTTTTTTAACGACAAAGTGATCATGGCTACAGAAAGATCAACTGTTGCTAAGATCTGTAGTAAGAAGATTATTTGTGCCATAGGATTTGTTGTTGCTATGGTGTATATAGCAGCAATAGCTTGGGTTGTTGAAAAAGTGGCTCCTGCTCGACAATTGCTGATTGCCACTACTCCTGCACCGGTGGAGCACCATTTTTTCACGCTTCCCTACCATGAGAAGAAGCATCGACAATCCTACCTAAATAACACCTTCATCCAGATGTTGCATCATACACATAATGCCACAAATACCACCGATTGTTGGGTGTGTGGGATGATACCAGCTCACCAAAAGAAAGGGGGAACACCTTTTATTCCTCTACCATTTTCCCATAATGGTTCATGTCATGCTTGGTTTGCGCTTTTGATTGCTTCAAAGAAAGCAACAGTTGGAAGGATTAATTATCATCTTAATAAAGCTTGCTACCCTGACGAAGATGGAAACCCGCAAGCTAAAGGAACTAAATAGGAATGGGAGGAGTACCGACCGGACAATAACTCTGTACCATATGTTTTCACAAACACAAGAGCAGCAGACCCTGATGCAGAGGTCTAGCCCGGGACCAGGGTTCAATTCCCCGCCTCGGCGGGTCTTGGGCTCAAAAATTCCACGGACCTGATAATTCTCGCCTCGGTGCCTATTCCAATCATAGAGTCCCACTCTGCAACTCTGGGCAATAGCTTGCTTAATCTCCATAACGGCCCCCACAACGCTAAGGATGCCTGGCCTCCACCTTAGGGGTGCCCAGGAGTGGACGCCTCACAGTGAAAGCCAGGATGGGTTCCACAGCGGTATTCATACAAGCGCCTTGAGACCCTTGCGGGTGAGTAGTGCGCTATACAAGTATCAATTTACATATAGACCATTTGTAATTTCTGTGACCAGAGCTAAAGCAGAGTTATGTATTGAAAGTATTGGAAAAATTCCAGTGGGACGGAGTGAATGTATTTTGACATTGACTATTGAAGGCGCTAATAATAATAATTTTACATCGTCACATAACACGTATTTTGTATGCGGTAATAAGGGATATTACCAACTCCCCATTGGATGGTCTGGGGTATGCTATGTATCATTTCTGTTACCCCCTGTATTTGTGGCCCCTCCATCGTATCACCGGGACTTGAAACTATACAATGATATCTCCAAGAACAGATACAAAAGAACAATAAGTACAGATGAGGTTGATCAGACTGATATCACTTTGCAACAATATGCCGATTTTAATTTAGGCTTGTTTTTCTTCGTGGGTGCCGCACTGAACAGTAGAAAAATAAGGAGATTGACTTGTGTTGTGGAAGCTGTTAACAATCAGACAGCAATGGCACTTGGGAACATTACAAAAGAACGGCAAATTCCAAGAATTGTAGCATTTCAAAATCGTATGGTTCTTGATGTGATTTTGGCTGATCGAGGTGGTGCATGTCGCATCATCGGTAGCAGCTGTTGTGTGTTCATACCGGATCACTCACCTTCAGTATATGACGCAATATCAGAACTGCATAAGATTGCTGCAGAAATTCACCCATAGATTGGTACATGGACTTTTTCGACCTGGTTCTGGACACTCTTTATCAATGTATACTACTGGCGATATTATTTACATGCTGTGCATGTATACAATGTGGTCCTATGCTTTGCTCCATGTGCATCACTGCTTGTACACCTGCCAAGAGAAATGTTGCAGAAACGAAAGCCCAACAGATGCTAAATAAAGAGGTCACTGGATTGATGAGCACCGATGTAAAAGATGTATATCTAGATTACCCCAGATGAACAAATGTCTTCAGCTAATGCTAAAAGGGTTATCTGTTGTAATTTGGCAGCAATTGGTTTAGCATTAGCAGAAGCCATCCTGTATTTAGAGGCTATCTTATCCGTTTTATGGAAACCATTTGGAAGTTACGACAGCCATTTTGTATGCCATGTGCTACCACGTGCTAACCATGTGCTCTGTCCTACCTTTCTGTTCCCTGCTCTTGTTTTCGGCTTAGTGACCGGGTATATTTGGCCTCTGCTGCTTCACACATTCTCAGTTGAGCATGCAGCTGTTTTGCAGCTGCTCCTAGTTTGTAACTGTCAGGATATGTTCACTAGAATTAGCCACTGTTAAGCTCCACCTACTTGTTGACTTTAGGTTTTCTGTATGACCATATATGTACCTAAAACCAGCATTTTGTACTTGTACCGCCTTCTTTTGAGCCCCTTTGTGGGTATAAAAGGACTAAGCTCCTTTCATTCAGGGTGCTACTTCATACAATACCGAAGGATGTTGTGTGAATGTAGTTCCACCTCATGAGGTTAATAAACGTTGTATTTTATATTCCAGTTTCCGTGCCAACTTCTTCCTTTTGGTCCAAGGACTTTGTGCAGAGAAGGGCGAGCCCCTTGCACTGGTAGGCCTTGCTGAGACTCCCCACGACACCACCAGCGGCAACAGGTGCAGAGGTCAAAATCTGATTTTGATCCAATCTTTCCAATGGAGACGGGTGCCTGGAGCCACACTGCTTGCAGGTAAGTAAAGCAGTTGCAGGGCCAAGCTTTGGGGTGTTAGCACAAGCACGGGGGTAGAAAGAAGCACCAAACATACGCCACCAGCGGCACAGGGGCAGCCAGATGCAGGGTACAAATTCGACGTTGGGTGCCCAATGTTTTTCAGTGAGCATTCTCCTGGTGGCAAAAAAGCTGCAGGTGTGGTACTGGAGGTTGCAAGAGGAAGACCAACGACAAGAAGTAAGTTGGGACTTAGGGGCCCATCTGTTCAGCTCACCAGGGTCCCAGGGCTTCGGGTGCATGAGTGACTTTTGAAGTGTAGTCGACTTATTGGGCCAGACTCGGTTGGGGGTGCCTCTGGATTCACACTGCAGTTGCCATCATGGAGGGCACAAGAGTTCAGCCAATGCTAGACGTGAGGTCCGGATCGCATGGGAGACTTCACTGCACAGGTGAGACACTCTGATAACGGCCGTGGGTGTCTGGTGTAAAGTGGGCAGGAGATTCGGATCCACCTGGGTCTGATGTCTTTGGAGTAGGTTCCTCTGGACAGGTCCGCTGTTCACAGGAGATTGGAGTCTTTTTCTAAGGCAGCAGTCCTTGCAGGGGTTTTCAGAGGTCGCTGTCTGTAAGACAGGTCGCAGGGTCATCGAAGCAGGAGACAAGCCAGTAATGCTGGGACAAAGACAGTTGTCTTATGGCTTCTACTGCAGGGTATCTTCTTAGGTTGTCGTTGATCTGAGTTATAGGTCTGGGGGAGTCCCTAAATACTAAATTTGAGGTGGTTTAGAGGAGTAGTAGGTAGGGCCAATGGGCACCTTACCTGTGGTGATTACACCCTATATTATGCCACCCTCCTGTGGGAGGTGGTATAGACTTAGTCCTGAATGGAGGGGTCTCCCCATCTCCAAGATTGCGGGGACTGAAAGTTGTGTTTCGCAGCGCCTCCTCCACCTTAGAGGTGGGGGGTGGCAGAGGTGGCAACACCTATTCATTTGAATTTTTGATGCCCAAAGTAGAGGTGTAAACCAGGGGCCGTCATCTGCTGCCAGCAGCAGAAGCTGGTGGATCGCATTACAAAGGCAGCCTTCCTTTAAAGCTTCCCTCTTTGAGCACTGGCCTATCCTGGGGAAGGGAGGTTTGACACCTCTGCCAAAGATGTGCATTGTTCTGGAACGGTTGGCAATGTGCCGGGATTGTGCACAAGTTGTGGCAGCTGACCAGGAGAGCGAATTATCAAAAATTATTGCAGACACTTATGCATGTACAACTCGAAATAATCTGGGGTCCGGACCAAATAAGCCACAACTTAAGGGTAGTTCTGAATAGTACAATACCAAACAAGCATCAAAGTCCTAAAACAAAAAATATTGGTGCTAAAAAATAAGAAAAACCATAATCACAGGGAGGTGAGGATCTCCTCAAGCGGAGAACTCTGATGAATGTACAATCTATGTAACCATGATAACCATGATATAATCAAGCAGCCTGATGGGTATCACTACACTGAAAAAAGTCCTTCTCCTTTTCTTTTAGGACCCATTGGACAAACGATCAATGAGAGAGGGTGTGGTTAGAGTTCAGGCCAAAAGAGTATATGAAACCGATAAAGGACTCACAATGCTTGTTGCACGTCTGCATAAAAAAGGAAGAGAAACTTCCACAACTAAAACCCTCATATAAAAAAGATGGCTGCGGGAATTTCAGCAAAATATGCCACACACTGAGAATTCTCCTTCGGAACAATATGTGGACAGTGACTGCCAGACTGCCTGGCACAGGTCCCAATTATTCGCCAGAATCTTACAGTTTCTGGATGTGAAACCATAGAAGTGGAGACTCTAGATCAATGTGTCAGGCCTCCAGAAAGACTTTACAAATTAAACCTACAAATTGAGGGTGACATAAAGCAAACAATTGGGGTAATATTCTGGGACAATGTAACACTTAGTTATGACACTCTCTTAGAGGTGGTCCATTGGCCACCAGAGTTGGTAAAAACAGCTCCACAAGGAAAGGAGGTAATTTTACCACTTTTTCCCCAGAGCTTGTTCCTGAATAGGATAAACAAGAGTATGCTGCAGAATGGGCTCTTGCACATGCCCCAGCATTTATCGCAACCATGTTGGCTGGGATAATGAGTCATCTTATTGCATTATAACCATAAGGTCCAGCACAACAGTGCTACCACAATAACCAATCAAACATGAAGCAAAAGCTCTTGTGAGGAATTCTCTCACAACTCGAGTACCAGGGAATTATTGAACTCTGCGTATCTTCAATGGACACTTATTTACAGTAGTTAAATCAGATCACTTCTACTGCATAGTTTTAGACTACAGACATTTAAAGTCCTACACATACATCTGCAATACAAAATTCACACACTACTGCTCTATTAAACAATATTGTCTGAAAAATACCAAACAACCTTGGATAGTTCCAATGTTTTTTTCTGCCAAAACATAGCACCTGAAAGCAAAGATTTTACAGCATTCTCCGCGCTGGGCTCTCAATGTTGACTGCCTCAAGGGCTATAAGAACTATTCTGGACTGTTTGCTGCCAGAGTGACTTCAATTCTACATGATATTGACGCAGAAGCGTTGTCCTATGTTGATGACGTATATTTAACAGATGATTGCATTGTATTAGGCTAGCCCAAGTAGATTGCATTGTATTGGGATTTGCTGAACATGGCTACAAATTAAAAAAACTAAAATGCATTTCTCACTGTCCTATTCCGTGGATATGAGCTATAAAATCATGGTAAGAGCCTGGTGCTGCATTTCCTAGAGAAATGTGCTCTTTTACAACCAAGAAACACACGTAAACAATTGCAATGCTTGTTAGAATTTTAAAACTTTGCCAGCACATGTATACCACATTGTGACCGCCGGGATTCCTTCCTGAACGGTCGCTCCCTCACGCTCTCCTGCCAGATTATTTGATTAACATCACCTGCATCGCAGCTGAAGCCCTTTGCACCAGAGTATTCCTGACTGCGCCTGGTATCGTTGTTATTGATAAAGTCATCGCGTTCTGAAGCAATTACTCGCGCTGCGCTTTCAGTACTCCATTTCTCAAAATTGAATTGTGCTTGCTGTAGTTTAATTTTCTGCATCTCGCTCTGTGCCTCATTGCCTGTGAAGCTAACCGCGTTTATCTCAAATTCAGCATTAGCGCTTCGAAGCTGATTGTCGCCTGGCGCTTTTGAATCCTGGTAGTTCAATTTTGTTTGGCGCTTTGTGCTCATAACGTGCACTTCTTTGCTGTGTTGTGTTCCAACGTTGATAGTTTTAGAGTGACGCTTTGGCAGAGGTATTGTGCTGGAATTTAGAGCCTTTGGCTGCCTGTTTACGAGCATTGTGCTGTGCCCTCGCTGCTGCTTTTAGTTTCATTTTCGCCCTCCATCTTGTGTTTTTCTCTCCCCAGACCCGCCTCTCTGATCCCGCCTCCCAGCTGACCCTCCCACGCTCCGCCCCCACCACCAACCATTTAAGCCAGATGGTCCCACGCGCAGCGTCCACGCGCTACGGCCTCGCCGAAGGTGCGCCAAAGGTAAGCCCGTCTACGCCCGTCCGCGCCTGGACCGCGCCCAGCACCAGAGCCCCTGCCCCTCGCGCTGCCCAGCCCTCCCGCATTGCCGCCACCCTCCTAGCCCTCAACCCCGGCCGTTCCCCCGACTGCGTCCAAGCCGCTCCTGGACACACCCATGGACCTTTCTCATGCTACTCCTGCAAATTCACCGGCACCGTCAACAACTCCGCTACGATCACACCACAGATTCCCGACCCCAACCACCTACAATGCATCTTGCTCAACACCCGATCAGTCCACAGGCACGCCATTGACCTTTGGAATCTACTTGACACCATCTCTCCGGACGTCGCTTTCTTAACAGAAACATGGATGAACGCCTCCTCCACCCCAGACATCACCATTGCCATCCCGGAAGACTATAAGATCATACGCAAGGACCGTACCGGCCACACAGGAGGAGGAATCGCTATCGTCCATAAGAAATCCATCCACATCTCAACTAGCTCTGACGCCAATCTCGCCAACTCTGAACACCTTCACTTCCAGATCCACATCGACCCCAAGACCACACTCAGAGGCACCCTCCTTTACAGACCACCAGGACCCCGCGCAAAATTCAGTGAAGACATCACGGACTTCATCACTCCACACGCGCTCCCCTCCAAAGATTACATCCTTCTGGGAGACCTCAACTTTCACCTTGAAAAGAACAACGACCGCAACACCACCACCCTCTTGGACAACCTCGCCAACCTCGGACTTAAACAACTGGTCACTTCCCCCACCCACATCGCAGGTCACACACTCGACCCTATCTTCACCTCCAGCAATCATGTCTCCTTCAGCCACACTACGGATCTCCTCTGGACTGACCACAGCTGCGTTCACTTCACCTACAACAAGCCGAAACCCATCAACCACCCCCAACCAACTCTGCAACGAAACTGGAACAAAATCACCATCGACCAGATCTCCTCATCGCTCCTTCTAAACACCCCAGCCCACTCTTCTAACCCAGACCAAGCCGCCACCAACCTCACCCTATGGTTATCCAACAGCGCCGACATCCTAGCACCACTGAAAAAACGCCAAAGCAAACCTGGCAGCAAGAAGGCCTCATGGTTCAACGATGATCTTAAGAAGTCCAAGAAACTCTGCCGCTCCCTTGAAAAAGCCTGGAAAAAAGACCCAACCACTAGCACCAAGGACGCCTTCAAAAACGCCACCCGCACACACCACCAACTTATCCGAAAGGCCAAGAAAACAGCATTCAAGGATCGACTAGATAACAACGCCCACAACAGCAAGGAACTTTTCAACATCGTTAAGGAATTTACCAATCCCTCGGCCAACTCCAACGACATCACCCCCTCTCAAGCCCTCTGCGACTCCCTGGCTTTATTCTTCCACAACAAAATTGCAGACATCCACAACAGCTTCAACAACCAACCCGGAGACCAACCCACCCAACCATATGCTGAACATTCTCCCCCCTTGAACACCCTTAACGACTGGAACCCAATCTCCACTGAGGACACCATCCGCCTGATGAACTCCATCCACTCAGGATCCCCCACAGACCCATGTCCTCACCACATCTTCAACAAAGCAGACTCCGTCATAGCACCGCACCTCCGAGACGTCATCAACTGCTCCTTCAACTCCGCCACCTTCCCGGAAAGCTGGAAACATGCTGAACTCACCGCCCTTCTGAAAAAACCCACAGCGGACCCCACCGAACTCAAAAATTACTGCCCCATCTCGCTCCTTCCTTTCCCGGCCAAAGTCATCGAGAAAGCGGTCAACAACCAGCTCGCCGCCTTCCTCGAAACCAACAAATCCCTCGACTCCTCACAGTCTGGCTTCCGAGCAAAACACAGCACTGAGACCGCCCTCATCGCAGCAACAGACGACATTCGAACTCTACTGGACAATGGAGACACAGTCGCCCTCATCCTCCTCGACCTCTCTGCAGCCTTCGACACAGTCTGCCACAGCACCCTTTTACAACGCCTCAGAAACATCGGAATACAAGGAAAAGCACTTGAATGGATCACCTCGTTCCTCATCGGAAGAACCCAGAGAGTCCGCCTTCCACCATTCAAGTCCGAGGCCACTGAAGTCATCTGTGGCGTACCACAAGGATCCTCACTCAGTCCCACCCTCTTCAACGTATACATGAGCCCCCTCGCGGCCATCGCCCGCAAACACAACCTCAACATCATCTCTTACGCGGATGACACTCAACTGATCCTTTCTCTCACCAATGACCCCAGCACCGCCAAAACTAACCTACACGAAGGAATGAAAGAAGTTGCCGAATGGATGAAACACAGCCGTCTGAAACTGAACTCAGATAAAACAGAAGTCCTCATTTTAGGTACATCCCCCTCTGCTTGGGACGACTCTTGGTGGCCGGAAGCCCTTGGAAAAGCACCCATCCCGACAGACCACGCACGGAACCTAGGCGTTATCCTGGATTCTTCACTTTCAATGAACAGACAAGTCAGCGCCGTCTCCTCATCCTGCTTCAACATTCTTCGCATGCTCAAAAAAACATTTCGCTGGATCCCCACCGAAACCAGAAAAACAGTCACCCATGCTCTGGTCACGAGCCGACTGGACTACGAAAACACCCTCTACGCAGGTACTACCGCTAAACTCCAGAAAAAACTCCAACGAATCCAAAACGCCTCAGCCAGGATCATATTAGACATCCCGCGTAACGAACACATCTCTGGTCACCTGAAAAACCTCCACTGGCTACCCGTCAATAAGAGGATCACTTTCCGACTTCTAACCCACGCACACAAATCACTCTACGATATCGGTCCAGAATGCCTCAACTCACGACTGTCCTTCTACACCCCCTCCCGCCAACTACGCTCTTCCAGCCAAGCCCTCGCCACCGTACCTCGCATCAACAAGACCACCATGGGAGGTAGATCCTTCTCATACCTGGCAGCTAAAACATGGAACTCACTCCCCGCTTACCTTCGCCTTACCCGGAACCACCTAGCATTCAGAAAGCAACTTAAAACGTGGATATTTGACAAGTAATCCTCCTCCCCTCCCTAAGCGCCTTGAGACCCTCTGGGTATGTAGTGCGCTATATAAATTCTTTGACTTGACTTGACTTGACATGAACAAGGTATAAAAAGACCCTTTTAAAACCAAGGGGCATATTATCAAGAAGATGCGATAATTATCTCAAATCGCGCTAATCGCGATTTACTTTATCGCTGGATTACATCGCCCTGTTAGCGACGTATTATCAATGTCTTCCTAACAGGCGATGTAATTCCAGAGATAGGGGCGAATTATCAGGAATAGCGTGTGAAATCCAGCGATGATTTGACAGCGCTAAGGAGAAGCTTGCTGAAAGGGGAGTGTGGACCTAACCTGGCAATCCAACTCCCATTATCAGTATGCCTAAGTCAATTTAGAGAGGTACAAAAGGGGGTGGTGATGGACGGAGCATCTGAACCAATCAAACATTCACACCCAGTCAACATATCTGGGTTTAATCCATCACCGTTCTTTAGCCCACTCTGCCACCCCAGTTCAGACATGGCCATATGCAAATCAGTCTGACCCTGTGCCTCATGGTAACAGTCCAGCCCGAACTACCAAGCCATGCCTTCCCTGGACCGGAAACAAGCTTCCTAGGACCGGTTTCTGGCATTACAGCCGCCTTCAGCCAGGCTTGCTTGAATCCAGTGACAAAGTGAGCAAGGGACTCACGTCTGAGCATACCCTGCCAACTTATGGCGAACAAAGCGGTACAAAAGGGGGTGGTGATGGACGGAGCATCTGAACCAATCAATCACTCACACCCAGTCAACAGATCTGGGTTTAATCCATCACAGTTCTTTAGCCCACTCTGCCACCCCAGTTCAGACATGGTCATATGCAAATCAGTCTGACCCTGTGCCTCATGGGAACAGTCCAGCCCGAACTACCAAGCCGCGCCTTCCCTGGACCGGAAACAAGCTTCCTAGGACCGGTTTCTGGCATTACAGCCGTCTTCAGCCAGGCTTGCTTGAATCCAGTGGCAAAGTGAGCAAGGGACTCACGTCTGAGCATAACCTGCCAACTTATGGCGAACAAAGCGATACAAAAGGGGGTGGTGATGGACGGAGCATCTGAACCAATCAAACACTCACACCCAGTCAACAGATCTGGGTTTAATCCATCACGGTTCTTTAGCCCACTTTGCCACCCCAGTTCAGACATGGCCATATGCACATCAGTCTGACCCTGTGCCTCATGGGAATAGTCCAGCCCGAAATACCACGCCACATCTTCCCTGGACTGGAAACATGCTTCCTAGGACCGGTTTCTGGCATTACAGCCGTCTTCAGCCAGGCTTGCTTGAATCCAGTGGCAAAGTGAGCAAGGGACTCACGTCTGAGCATACCCTGTCAACTTATGGCGAACAAAGCGGTACAAAAGGGGGTGGTGATGGATGGAGTATCTGAACCAATCAAACACTCACGCCCAGTCAACAGATCTGGGTTTAATCCATCACCGTTCTTTAGCCCACTCTGCCACCCCAGTTTAGACATGGCCATATGCAAATTAGTCTGACCCTGTACCTCATGGGAACAGTCCAGCCCGAACAACCAAGCCACGCCTTCCCTGGGCTGGAAACAAGCTTCCTAGGACCGGTTTCTGGCACTCACGTCTGAGCATACCCTGCCAACTTATGGCGAACAAAGCGGTACAAAAGGGCGTGGTGTTGGACGGAGCATCTGGGGTGGGGTGGAGTGCAAAAAAACGATGGATTTAGGCATAGATCTCTGTACTGGGGTGAATGTATGACATTGTTCTGCATTCTTTCCATCAACTGTTGTTTTTGCATTTGTCACCCCGAGTGGGAAGGGTGTGCTCAGACATGAGTCCTGTGCGCTCCACACCACTGGAGTCAAGCTATCCTGGCTGATGACGACTGATAGCCAGAAACCGTTCCGAGGATGCTTGATTCCAGTCCAGGAAAGACATGGCTTAGCAGTTCGGGCTGGACTGTTCCCATGAGGCACCGGGTCAAGAATGATTTGCATATGGCCATGTCTGAACTGGGGTGGTGTGGAGTGCAAAAAAACGATGGATTTAGGTCCAGATCTCCTTACTGGGGTGAATATATGACATTGTTCTGCATTCTGTCCATAAACTGTTGTTTTTGCATTTGTCACCCTGAGTGGGACGGGTATGCTCAGACATGAGTCCCGTGCTCTCCACACCACTGGAGTCAAGCTATCCTGGCTGATGACGGCTGATAGCTAGAAACCGGTCCTAGGATGCTTGATTCCAGTCCTGGAAAGACATGGCGTAGCAGTTCGGGCTGGACTGTTCCCATGAGGCACAGGGTCAAGAATGATTTGCATATGGCCATGTCTGAACTGGGGTGGTGTGGAGTGCAAAAAAACGATGGATTTAGGCCCAGATCTCTGTACTGGGGTTAATGTATGACATTGTTCTGCATTCTGTCCATCAACTGTTGGTTTTGCATTTGTCACCCCGAGTGAAACGGGTAGGCTCAGACGTGAGTCCCGTGCTCTCCACACCACTGGAGTCAAGCTATCCTGGCTGATGACGGCTGATAGCCAGAAACCGGTCCTAGGATGCTTGATTCCAGTCCAGGAAAGACAAGGCTTAGCAGTTCGGGCTGGACTGTTCCCATGAGGCCAGGGTCAAGACTGATTTGCATATGGCCATGTCTGAACTGATGTGGTGTCGAGTGCAAAAAAACGATGGATTTAGGCCCAGATCTCTGTACTGGGGTGAATGTATGACATTGTTCTGCATTCTGTCCATCAACTGTTGTATTTGCATTTGTCACCCCGAGTGGGACGGGTATGCTCAGAGGTGAGCCCCATGCTCTCCACACCACTGGAGTCAAGCTATCCTGGCTGATGACGGCTGATAGCCAGAAACCGGTCCTAGGATGCTTGATTCCAGTCCAGGAAAGACATGGCTTAGAAGTTCGGACTGGACTGTTCCCATGAGGCACAGGGTCAAGACTGATTTGCATATGGCCATGTCTGAACTGGGGTGGTGTGGAGTGCAAAAAAAACGATGGATTTATGCCCAGATCTCTGTACTGGGGTGAATCTATGACATTGTTCTGCATTCTGTCCATCAACTGTTGTTTTTGCATTTGTCACCCCGAGTGGGACGGGTATGCTCAGACGTGAGTCCCGTGCTCTCCACACCACTGGGGTCTAGCTATCCTGGCTGATGATGGCTGATAGCCAGAAACCGGTCCTAGGATGCTTGATTCCAGTCCAGGAAATACATGGCGTAGCAGTTTGGGCTGGACTTTTCCCATGAGGCACAGGGTCAAGACTGATTTGCATATGGCCATGTCTGAACTGGGGTGGTGTGGAGTGCAAAAAAACGATGGATTTAGGCCCAGATCTCTGTACTGGGCTGAATGTATGACATTGTTCTGCATTCTGTCCATCAACTGTTGTTTTTAGGTCTCGCGACCTATCAATGCGCATGCGCATTGAGCGGAGCGAGAATTCAAGTGCTCAAAATGCTCGTGAAACCAAGGGTTTCTTCGTGCGGTTTTCTTTGAGTTCACGTGAATCACGTGACCAAACAAGCACGCGCATCAGCCTCCCTCCCTCCCTCCTAATTGCATTTTTTCACGGCCGCATAGCACATCAAAGAGCTTCTCCCAGCGTGTGCTGTGCGGCTTCTCCTCCCCTAATTATTCATGGCTGGCCGGTGGCCGGGCGCACTTTCAGTTTCCCGGCCGCCCTTTTTTATTTTGTATCTGAAGCCTTTCAGTGGATGTGTTTACTGTTGGATTTTACTTGGCCAGTTCCCACTGCTGCATAAAGTGACTCTTTCAAACGTTTTTTTTCTTCTGTCGTTGCATACATAATAGTTTCCTTTTATGGGACTCGCTAGGAAACTTCCAGTACTTCGATTGGCGTGGTTTGCCTTTTACCATAGTCACCCGTTCGTTTTGGCATTTTATGGCACTCTCCCCGCCAAACATCAGACCTGGTAACAATTGACGCATGCCCACACCCCTCCCCTCTCACAATATCCCGTGACGTACGCAGACATCAATCGGATCATTTTATATTTGAACGCTCCCTTTAAGGATGTGCTCTCCTCCCTCCCACAATATCCCGTGACGTACGCAGACATCAATCGGATCATTTTATATATGAACGCTCCCTTTAAGGATGTGCTCTCCTCCCTGCTTAGAAAAATTGCTACCAAAATTTTACACCTATTCCCCAACCATGGAAAACCTTCTCGTTCTCTACTCTCACTTCTCGCCATCTCAATCAGTTTTTTACCTATGCCCCTCCTGTCCTTCATATTGTTACCCAGACCTTTACTGCAGTTTGTTTTGTGATCGCGATCACTTGTTGCTTTGTGCACTGGCACCTTCTGAAAACCGATCTGGCGTTGGCTGCAATAAGCAGAGTTCCCTCAGGTCACACGCAGGTAAAAAAGCACACACAGAGCACCAAACCGCAGCGTGGAATACAGAACTGCATGTCATCTGCTGACATCAACCAGTTGAAATCAAAGTAATCAAGGACCTGCCGTGGCCACCGCTAGTGGGGCAGCTTGACAGTGGCACAAGCAATCCCGAGGGTGACCTCTCAGGCCCCAACGCACAGCACTTCCACCTTCAGCACTCGACGCCACACCTCCAAACGCAGCACAGCACTGAAGGGTTTGAATGTCGTGAACATGCTATGCTGCATGCCCAGTAACCGCTTCTCCACAAAGCATGCATAGAGTGCTGGTCTTGTCACCACTAACTGCAGCATTGCACGTATGTTGTATCCCATCTATACAAGAAAGAGAAAGTGTTGGTCCCGCGTGGTGGGCGTGCCATAATCAGTCCATTGCTAACCTAATTGACGATGGTGGATATTTGCTCAATAGTCTAAAATAGTCTCTTCTGTTTGTTTCTGTTGCTGATGGAACTCTCCTTCGAAGTTATATAGTCTTAATGCGACTTAAGTGTTTGTGCTGGTCATTGACGTCAAGCAGTGCGCGAAAGGATTTGTGAGTTGTTGATCTCTTTGTAGTGGAAGCAATGATGTAGTAGTTACCCTGTTACTGTGGTGAGGATTTGAAGATGGCTGGTATTCTAATCTTCTCTTCTTTTCTGCAGCTCATTGTTATGTCATCTTTTGTTTGATATTTCCTTCCGGCCTCATTTTCGTTCTTCTCTTTTTGATAAGGGACTTGCTTATATCGCCCTTACATGTGTCTTTAGTATTGTTGGCTCTTATTGCTGCAAATGCTAATCAGCACATGTATGTTCTGGCTTTGCTGCTGTTACTGTTTTTAATCCCTCAGAGCTCGCTACATCAACCTTTAATATTTGTAGTAGTGTATACTCCTACATTTAACAGTGTAACCTCACCATACCCTCCAATAAATGAATGCGACCGAAGACCGCCGACATTCTTGAGCTCTCTGAACATTAAATTGTCTGAACCCTGATAACTCCTGGAGGTGCTGTCTTTCCCTCACAGGACACTTGAGGCTTCTATGCGCTTCATCTCGTGCGCGACACTGCTGCGAACAGCCGTCTGTACTTCTTGCTTGCAGAGGGGTTTCTGGTGAGGGCAAAACGTTTAGTACATTTTCAGCAAGTCTCTGCAATATTTAGTGATTGCGTGTGGTTAACACCAGGCCCGCCCTGCAGACGTGCTTTAGCGGCTTTCATCGGGCAGTATCTGTCAAAAAGAAATACACTGGAAAGAGATTTGATGTGGGATATGATGAAACCAGTCTGAGTCATGCAATGAAGTGTTTGAAAAATAAACACCTTTCAGACAGACGTGTCCCTGCACAATTCTAAATTAAACACTAACTGCTATGAGTTTAGATGCCATGATCTGCATTAAACACATGAACAACTTTAAAATGAGCAATGACAACTAACCCTTCTGATTAATTCATCTACTTTGCTAAATTCTGAAGAGTTTCAACAAAAACATTAATCTCAAGAAAAAAATCCGAAATTCTTTACTGTTTCTTTTGTACTCGTGCAGCATTTCTCTTGAATTCGCTGACATTAGGTTCTTCACTACTCGACACAGCCCCACGGCACCTCTTGCCTTTCACAGGCTCACCTCCTGCCCCTTACTTGTCGGGCGTCACTCAGGCTCATAGCAATTGTCCCTGATTGTTAAAATATGTTGTGCCTGCTTGGATTTTAACCTACAAACTACACATGCATGTGCTTCTGTAGCAAGAACTACTCCCCACCATTACTCATTTAAGAGCACCCCGCATGCCCCTCCATCTTCTATCCATATCCTTTACACCCACACTTCCAGAGGAACACTTTATTCATGCAGCATGTGCAGTGGCATGGGGAAACTGAGGAATCGGGGACATATTAAACACGGACCATTGCTTCATTTTAAATTTTAATCAGGAACCAAGGAGCCTGTTCTTCCTGGCACTGAAGGCATCGTACACTGTCCACTCCATTACGCACTTCCACACATTGTGTACTTGGCTCCGTTGTTATGCATGCTACCAGTCCTGTAGTTACACCTAGACTACCTGTCATCATCCTTCAATTCACAGCCACCACTAACACTATCCTTCATCCCCGTTCCTACACTGCACTTACTAGACAGTCTCTTTCATTTGTGCAGCAGGTGCCTTTCAGTGTTGTACCTACACAAACCCATTCATCCCAGATTATTCCTTTATTTTCTACATTGCCCTTTCCTAGCCTTTACCCCAGCATTTTCTAGGATTGTAACTTCTGTTAGTGCAGCAGGTGCAGTGGCTCCAGGGACAGTAGTTTCTCTCCTGTGGGCTTTCATCACAATCCGCACAAGTTGTGTTTTTTTGCGTCCTGCTATTTGTAAACAACCATAAGCTCACTATTTGTTCTCTAACCCCCCCTTGTGTGCCCTTCTTTCTGTTCCACATTAAAGCTCCACAGCTCCCCTTCATGTCCTTTCACCCCTTTTGCCACCACTGACTCTACTTACATTGTCTCATCCATCAGAGGCTGACTGTCTTCCTGGAGTTTACTTTCAGCATTCATGGTATTCTGCTCTGTACCAATGACACTTCATCCTTCATGCCCTTTCAGCCTGTTCCCAAATACAAACTATGCTTATTTAAACCTTGTCCTTTACTTACAAACTCACGTAAGTGAGGTATGTACTTGTCTCTCCACAAACACACCTCCAAGTCTCCCTTTCCCATCCCTGCACTACACAAATACACTTACTGGGCCGTACCTTTAAAATGTGCAGCTCACTCTGTCCATCTATCGCCCTCACTGTCCATCTATCTCCCTCACTCTGTCCATCTATCGCCACCACAGCATCACTCGGCGCCACCATTCAACAACAACTGGTTCAAATATGTTCTCTCAATGTTTCAAGCTTTATTACAAATGTCATAAACAGATGTTAATATTTCACTTCTGTTCTTGGATTTTCATCAAAATAAAATACACTTACATAATCTTCAGAAGTTATTTACAAAGGTTTAAGCTATTGCCATTATAAATTATTATAACTTTTATTTAAGTATTATTAAAAAAATTAAAAGCCGAGTGGGACGGGTATGCTCAGATGTGCGTCCTGTGCTCTCCACACCACTAGAGTCAATCTATCCTGGCTGATGACGGCTGATAGCCAGAAACCGGTCCAAGGATGCTTGATTCCAGTCCAGTAAAGACATGGCTTAGCAGTTCGGGCGTGACTGTTCCCATGAGGCACAGTGTCAAGACTGATTTGCATATGGCCATGTCTGAACTGGGGTGGTGTGGAGTGCAAACAAAAGATGGATTTAGGCCCAGATCTCTGTACTGGGGTGAATGTATGACATTGTGCTGCATTCTGTCCATCAACTGTTGTTTTTGCATTTGTCACCCCGAGTTGGACGGGTATGCTCAGACTTGAGTCCCGTGCTCTCCACACCACTGGAGTCAAGCTATCCTGGCTGATTACGGCTGATAGCCAGAAACCGGTCCTAGGATGCTTGATTCCAGTCCAGGAAAGACATGGCTTAGCAGTTCGGGCTGGACTGTTCCCATGAGGCACAGGGTCAAGACTGATTTGCATATGGCCATGTCTGAACTGATGTGGTGTGGAGTGCAAAAAAACGATGGATTTAGGCCCAGATCTCTGTACTGGGGTGAATGTATGACATTGTTCTGCATTCTTTCCATCAACTGTTGTTTTTGCATTTGTCACCCCGAGTGGGAAGGGTATGCTCAGACATGAGTCCTGTGCGCTCCACACCACTGGAGTCAAGCTATCCTGGCTGATGACGACTGATAGCCAGAAACCGTTCCGAGGATGCTTGATTCCAGTCCAGGAAAGACATGGCTTAGCAGTTCGGGCTGGACTGTTCCCATGAGGCACCGGGTCAAGAATGATTTGCATATGGCCATGTCTGAACTGATGTGGTGTGGAGTGCAAAAAAACGATGGATTTAGGCCCAGATCTCTGTACTGGGGTGAATGTATGACATTGTGCTGCATTCTGTCCATCAACTGTTGTTTTTGCATTTGTCACCCCGAGTTGGGCGGGTTTGCTCAGACGTGAGTCCCCTGCTCTCCACACCACTGAAGTCAAGCTATCCTGGCTGATGACGACTGATAGCCAGAAACCGGTCCTAGGATGCTTGATTCCAATCCAGGAAAGACATAGCTTAGCAGTCCGGGAGTGATTGTTCCCATGAGGCACAGGGTCAAGACTCATTTGCATATGGCCATGTCTGAACTGGGGTGGTGTGGAGTGCAAAGAAAAAATGGATTTAGGCCCAGATCTCTATACTGGGGTGAATGTATGACATTGTTCTGCATTCTGTCCATCAACTGTTGTATTTGCATTTGTCACCCCAAGTGGGACGGGTATGCTCAGACTTGAGTCCCGTGCTCTCCACACCACTGGAGTCAAGCTATCCTGGCTGATGACGGCTGATAGCCAGAAACCGGTCTTAGGATGCTTGATTCCAGTCCAGGAAAGACATGGCTTAGCAGTTCGGGCTGGACTGTTCCCATGAGGCACAGGGTCAAGACTGATTTGCATATGGCCATGTCTGAACTGATGTGGTGTGGAGTGCAAAAAATCACCGGATTTAGGCCCAGATCTCTGTACTGGGGTGAATGTATGACATTGTTCTGCATTCTGTCCATCAACTGTTGTTTTTGCATTTGTCACCCTGAGTGGAACGGGTATGCTCAGACATGAGTCCCGTGCTCTCCACACCACTGGAGTCAAGCTATTCTGGCTGATGACGGCTGATAGCCAGAAACCGGTCCTAGGATGCTTGATTCCAGTCCAGGAAAGACATGGCTTAGCAGTTCGGGCTGGACTGTTCCCATGAGGCACAGGGTCAAGACTGATTTGCATATGGCCATGTCTGAACTGATGTGGTGTGGAGTGCAAAAAAACAATGGATTTAGGCCCAGATCTCTGTACTGGGGTGAATGTATGACGTTGTTCTGCATTCTGTCCATCAACTGTTGTTTTTGCATTTGTTACCCTGAGTGGGACGGGTATGCTCAGACGTGAGTCCCGTGCTCTCCACACCACTGGAGTCAAGCTATCCTGGCTGAAGACGGCTGATAGCCAGAACCTGGTCCTAGGATGCTTGATTCCAGTCCAGGAAAGACATGGCTTAGCAGTTCGGGCTGGACTATTCCCATGAGGCACAGGGTCAAGACTGATGTGCATATGGCCATGTCTGAACTGAGGTGGTGTGAAGTGCAAAAAAGCAATGAATTTAGGCCCAGATATCTGTACTGGGGTGAATGTATGACATTGTTCTGCATTCTGTCCATCAACTGTTGTTTTTGCATTTGTCACCCCGAGTGGGGCGGGTATGCTCAGACGTGAGTCCCGTGCTCTCCACACCACTGGAGTCAAGCTATCCTGGCTGATGATGGCTGATAGTCAGAAACCGATGCTTGATTCCAGTACAGGAAAGACATGGCTTAGCAGTTCGGGCTGGACTGTTCCTATGAGGCACAGGGTCAAGACTGATTTGCATATGGCCATGTCTGAACTGGGGTGGTGTGGAGTGCAAAAAAACAATGGATTTAGGCCCAGATCTCTGTACTGGGGTGAATGTATGACATTGTTCTGCATTCTGTCCATCAACTGTTGTTTTTGCATTTGTCACCCTGAGTGGGACGGGTATGCTCAGACGTGAGTCCCGTGCTCTCCACACCACTGGACTCAAGCTATCCTGGCTGATGACCGCTGATAGCCAGAAACCGGTCCTAGGATGCTTGATTCCAGTCCAGGAAAGACATGGCTTAGCAGTTCGGGCTGGACTGTTCCCATGAGGCACAGGGTCAAGACTGATTTGCATATGGCCATGTCTGAATTGAAGTGGTGTCGAGTGCAAAAAACCAATGGATTTAGGCCCAGATCTCTGTACTGGGGTGAATGTATGACATTGTTCTGCATTCTGTCCATCAACTGTTGGTTTTGCATTGGTCACCCCGAGTGGGACGGGTATGCTCAGACGTGAGTCCCATGCTCTCCACACCACTGGAGTCAAGCTATCCTGGCTGATGACGGCTGATAGCCAGAAACCGGTCCTAGGATGCTTGATTCCAGTCCAGGAAAGACATGGCTTAGCAGTTGTGGCTGGACTGTTCCCATGAGGCACAGGGTCAAAACTGATTTGAATATGGCCATGTCTGAACTGGAGTGGAGTGGTGTGGAGTGCAAACAAACGATGGATTTAGGCCCAGATCTCTGTACTGGGGTGAATGTATGACATTGTTCTACATTCTGTACATCAACTGTTGGTTTTGCATTGGTCACCCCGAGTGGGACGGGTATGCTCAGACGTGAGTCCCGTGCTCTCCACACCACTGGAGTCAATCTATCCTGGCTGATGACGGCTGATAGCCAGAAACCGGTCCAAGGATGCTTGATTCCAGTCCAGTAAAGACATGGCTTTGCAGTTCGGGCGTGACTGTTCCCATGAGGCACAGTGTCAAGACTCATTTTCATATGGCCATGTCTGAACTGGGGTGGTGTGGAGTGCAAACAAAAGATGGATTTAGGCCCAGATCTCTGTACTGGGGTGAATGTATGACATTGTGCTGCATTCTGTCCATCAACTGTTGTTTTTGCATTTGTCACCCCGAGTGGGACCGGTATGCTCAGACGTGAGTCCCGTGCTCTCCACACCACTGGAGTCAAGCTATCCTGGCTGATGACGGCTGATAGCCAGAACCTGGTCCTAGGATGCTTGATTCCAGTCCAGGAAAAACATGGCTTAGCAGTTCAGGCTGGACTGTTCCTATGAGGCACAGGGTCAAGACTGATTTGCATATGGCCATGTCTCAACTAGGGTGGTGTGGAGTGCAAAAGAACAATGGATTTAGGCCCAGATCTCTGTACTGGGGTGAATGTATGACATTGTTCTGCATTCTGTCCATCAACTGTTGTTTTTGCATTTGTCACCCCGAGTGGGGCGGGAATGCTCAGACGTGAGTCCCGTGCTCTCCACACCACTGGAGTCAAGCTATCCTGGCTGATGATGGCTGATAGTCAGAAACCGATGCTTGATTCCAGTCCAGGAAAGACATGGCTTAGCAGTTCGGGCTGGACTGTTCCTATGAGGCACAGGGTCAAGACTGATTTGCATATGGCCATGTCTGAACTGGGGTGGTGTGGAGTGCAAAAAAACGATGGATTTAGGCCCAGATCTCTGTACTGGGGTGAATGTATGACATTGTGCTGCATTCTGTCAATCAACTGTTGTTTTTGCATTTGTCACCCCGAGTGGGACGGGTATGCTCAGACGTGAGTCCCGTGCTCGCCACACCACTGGAGTCAAGCTATCCTGGCTGATGACAGCTGATAGCCAGAAACCGGTCCTAGGATGCTTGATTCCAGTCCAGGAAAGACATGGCTTAGCAGTTCGGGCTGGACTGTTCCCATGAGGCACAGGGTCAAGACTTATTTGCATATGGCCATGTCTTAACTGGGGTGGTGTGGAGTGCAAACAAACGATGGATTTAGGCCCAGATCTCTGTACTGGGGTGAATGTATGACATTGTGCTGCATTCTGTCCATCAACTGTTGTTTTTGCATTTGTCACCCCGAGTGGGACGGGTATGCTCAGACGTGAGTCCGGTGCTCTCCACACCACTAGAGTCAAGCTATCCTGGCTGATTACGGCTGATAGCCAGAAACCGGTCCTAGGATGCTTGATTCCAGTCCAGGAAAGACATGGCTTAGCAGTTCGGGCTGGACTGTTCCCATGAGCACAGGGTCAAGACTGATTTGCATATGGCCATGTCTGAACTGGAGTGGTGTGGAGTGCAAAAAAAAACATGGATTTAGGCCCATATCTCTATACTGGGGTGAATGTATAACATTGTTCTGCATTCTGTCCATCAACTGTTGTTTTTGCATAAGTCAATTTAAAAGCAGGCATTACATTCCTGCTATAACCTCGGTTATTTTTATCGCTTCACAGGTCTACTGCATGGCTTGTAAATATGGCGAAGCCGTGTTAGCGAGGATTCCCATGTTGTTGTGCTCAGGAACGCCTACTTTGCAAGTCATTACTGATATTGATCGATGACATGCAAATTTGCAAGGAAACACGCGCTAATGCTTGTTAATGAGTCCTTGCGAATAGGGTGATAAAAAATTGCTACTTTTTCAGCGCTATGTGCCGAAAAAGCGGCAATGTTTCCCTTGGTAATATGCCCTTAATATGCCCTGATTTCTCCAGTGAATATTCGACATCAGAACATACACAAATACTCAGATCATTATTGACTGACATGCTTTCATCCAGACACCTACATACACGTGTTAATAAAACAAACTTGGTCATCTTTATAATTGGGAGTACCATAGGCTTTACATAGGTCACTTTCAATGAGGGTGACACATTGCCAATTGCATAGAAATTGCATTTATATTCAAATGCTGAGATGTGTTTTGCAGCCACAGAAAATACTAACTGCTGTTCAGATGGCTGTAATTTAGGAAATGGCACTGGTCCAAGGAGAACAAATAATTGCTGTTACTCCCGCCCCAGCCTTAGAAGTGGTCAAAAAAGCCAGTGTTCCGAACACGAAAGCCATCCATTCTAGATGGATACAATGGGCCACTTACGTGATGGCTGTTGAAGTAGTCCATGATCTTACTTTACTAACTCAAGAAGGTCCCCAGTACGAACATGAATACCCCCTGTTCAGTAACATTTTGCCTCTTGATCAGTACAAACGCATTATATACTGATGTTTTAACACAGCTAGCTATTGGCACCAATGTCCAAGTCAGCGGGTTGGGCCGTGGTACACTGTCTCGTGTCCGATGGAAAGTTCCATCCTCTAAAAACTTTCACACAGCCCTTGGGAAATGTACAGTACAACTAGCTTAACTAAAATCATGGATTCTGCTCCTAAAGAAAACTGACCTGAATTCCCCACACTCAGTTTGTGATTTGCATCACTGTGTCCAGACTTTCAATGGAAACTTACATTATTGGCAGCTGAATGGATTCAGAGGCTCAGAGGGGAATGCTATCAAGCACATATTGCTTTGGAGAAAGGTGGCTTAACTTAGTTTGCCACAGGCTCTTGTGATACACACATTGACTCACCAACGTGTTGGAAGACATGTTGTAGGGAATTCATTGGCAGATGAAGCTGCCTAATCAGAAGTCAAGACTGCAACTGTAGCTGCTGTTACTCGTTTTCTCACAAGTAGATGAAGATATCTTGGCTGCCACCAATGCTTCGTGTAACGGCACCCCATTACCTACAAAAGATCCAGCAAAATGTTCCTACAGCTGAAGTGCACAAAACATTCCTTTTGCTACCATCCATGGTTCAGGTGATCATGTGATTCCCAACCAAGAGCGCAGGCAAGAATTAATCGTCGCTGCCTATAAGGGTAAAGTATCTGCCCATGCTGGTGTGGCAGGCCACAATTTCACTATTGCAAAAATGCTATTGGTGGCATGGTCTGCACAAGCAGACAAAACAGTATGACTTTAGATACAACATCTGTCAACAAATAAAATGCTTCACCATGGCACACCCACCTGCAGACACCCATCTTAGTTTCTAACAAACTGCTTCAAAGCGTGTACCCAGACCATTGCGGTCCTCTAAATTTGGATGGTGCATTTAAATGTATTCAATTTGCTGTAGATTCAGGCGCCAGATTCTATGGTTGATGCTGGCACGGTTATTAAAGATCTGCAAGTCTTCATCGGCACATATGCAGTAGCTGCATTCCAATCTAACCAGGGCCCTGCTATTGCCTCTAAGGGATACTGTAGGAACCCTGGGTTTGGCTGTGCATTATTCTTGTGACTAAAAGCAAACCTTAACTGCTAGAGTATTAGGTTCAGGTCGTAGTTTGGTCCATCACTTGTATGGCGTCCAGAGAGCTTTAACTCTGCCTGGATGATACTTGGGTGGCTGGACCCCCATACGAGTTCTTGTTCGGCATTCAGATGTATGCTCCAGATCTGGACTGTCCTGGTGCAGTGGTGGCAGATACACCTTTCTATATAATTTAATATATATGATAGAGACATCTAGCCGCAGATTCCTTAACTTAGAATTTTACCCAGGCGTGAGACTGGATCCTGAATTTTTTTGCAGCAGTACCTCTGCGCGCCAGGGAGGGCACCACACGACCCCGCCCTGACGTTGTCCAAGAACGTGACGTCAGCGAGGACCTATAAAACCGACGGCAGTTTCATTCTTTTCCGCGTGCAACGCGGATCCGGAGTAAGCAGTTTTTCTGGCCTGTGTTCAGGCCCCCTTCGATGCTTCACGTCTGGAACAGTGTACAATGCCTGTGGGCTTTAAAATGTGTGCCTCCTCTTTGCAGCAAATGTCCCACACCTTATCTGCATGTGGTGTCTGGGCGACCACCTCGACTCGATGGATTGCGACGCCTGCCAACAACTCAAGCCAAAGTCCTGGCGGGAGCGGTGGATGAAGCTACTTTCGGAGCGTCTGTCCCGGTCGGAGTCATCGAGGCCTCCTCTTCGGCGGCAGGTCCCGGTAACAGTGGGTTCCATTTGCGGCATCGGTCGCCGCCTGGTTCCTGTGTGTGTCGCTCGCCCATTCCTGGTAAGTCCTGGCGCCTGTCACTGAGGTTATCGGCCTCCCTTCAGTGGGCACTAGTTCCCGGATTTCTACGAACATATGCCCCCGAGAGTCGCCCCTCCCCAATCTGCCATTTGCTGGCGTGGGGGCGACTCGGACCCAGATGGCGGCTTATGCGTTGCTGCCTAGTTCCCGTGTGTGTCGATCGCCCATTCCTGGTAAGTCCTGGCGCCTGGCATCCGGGCCGGGTCTCCGGTGGGTTCGCCACTGTGCCTACTGAGCCCCTTGCCTCTAGGGATCATGGAGGTATGGCGTCATCGGGGCGCAGCACGGCTGGTTCCCCCTCTTCGGCCCATAGCACCCCTACTGCGCCGCATAGTCCAGTGGGGCTCCCTGTGGCGTTGCAGGTGGTTGCTGGTACTCGCAGCTTGTCTACGAGTCCGCCTCAGCCTTCCGGACAGGCGGCTGCCTTTTTGGAGGCTGAGCCAGTGCAGGTCTGGAGCCGTGGGCTTGCCTCCCCGGCTCCGGCTCTGTTCCTTACTTCGGTGTTGGAGCTTGTTGTGGTTGAGGCTGAGTCGGCGCCGGTCCGGCACCGTAAGACTTGCCTCACCGGCTCCGGCACCATTCCCTTCTTCGGACCTGGAGGCTGTTGTGGTTGAGGTTGAGTTGACACCAGACGAGGCCGAGTCGGCGCCGGACGTGGCTGAGTCAGCGCCGGACGTGGCAGAGTCGGCGTCGGACGAGGACGCCCTAGTGCCGCCTCGACGCCAGATCCTTGACTCCTATTCAGAGGGAGTTTGGCATCACCTGACGTCCGTCAACGCCAGATCCGTCCTTGCCACTCCCCCCCCTTGGAATTTGTGGCTCCGGCAGACTCTCTGCCTCCTCAAGAGCCCCATCAGGACCCCCATTCGTCCATGGGGCTTTCTTCCTTTGGACATTGGTCTAATCCTCTGTTCATTGGAAAATCCCGTTGGAGTGGGAGGCTCAGCTTACAGCCCTCACCCAAAGATTAGTTACTGTCCCCCTCCTCCGAGGGCTACCGAGGCTGGTGCGGCATTTATGAGCGTTGTTTCCTTGGCCACCCACATTCTGAGTATGCAGCACCCTTCAGTCCCCCTGCCTGTTGACCCTCTGTTGGATGTCCTCCACCACAGTTCGGGGAATGTAGAGCCGCTTCTGCCTTTCGAAGCCTCTCTTTATGATGCTCTTCTGGGCACCTGGGCTCGGTCAGCGTCGGGAGATCCAGTGGCTCATTCTATCATGCACCACCACCGCCCTGCCCCAAAAGATCCAGGTTGCTTATTTGTATCCTGATTTTAAGGGGATTGTTCTGCAGGCTGCCTTTCCCACCTTGACTCAGCTGCTGCTTCCTCCCTCCTTGGAATCCAGATGGCTGGAGTCGTGGGGTCGTAATATCTTCGCCTCCACTATCGTGGCTCTTCGCTCACTCAATACAGTGTGTGTCCTGGCTCGGGCTACGTCTGCCCTTTGGGACTCTGGCGAGTCTCTTCTCTCTTCTACCTCTGAGGGTGCTCGTGTTGATCTCCTCCATCTTATCCACGGCGGCTGTGATCTGGCGGAATTTACTATCCACTCTGCCCTAGATACCTCAGATTCCTTAGGCCGAGCTATGGCCGGTTCAGTTGCTCTGTGCCGCCATGCTTGGTTGCGGGATGGCGTCTTCCCGGAGAATATTTGGGAGCGCCTTGTTAACCTGCCTTTTGATGGGGACATTTAATTTAATGCCCTCGCTGATTCAGCAGTTCAGTGCCTCCTTTCGGGGTTTCGCCCCCCATAGGCCTGTACTTGGCATATCTCAGGTTGTTCTATCCTGGGGTGGTTACCCTTCAACTTAGTGTCCACAAGTTGGACTGTGCGTTTTTGGGCTGACAGTAAGCCTTCTGTGGCGGTGTTCTACAAGTTGTTCGTGTTTTGTGCTCTGACTGTGGTTTACCCTAAGAGGTGTTCCCTTGTTTTTCTTCGAGGCGTGATATACCCCAGGTGGGGTACCTGTATGCTCTGCGTCAGGCGGCCGTGGAGCTCCCTTTGGGCTCTCCCCGTCTAATGGCACTATTATCTTACCGTTTATGGCGGTTTTCAATGTTGTGCCTTCTGGCACTGCCTTCTTCACGCCACAGGTCTCGCCCTGCTGGTGCCTTGCGTGGGTGCTTCATACTCCCCTGCTAAAGGTTAATGACTCTTTTCAGTGTGTTTCCAAACGATTCTTCAGAGGCTGACTCCTGCCACTGGTGCCTTAGGCGGGTTCCTGCTATAGCGCCCGCCGCTGCGTTGGTCTTTCTATATATACTCGCATGTTGATGACCACTGGGTATCCTTTTTTTGCGCCTTCACCTTTCTTCACTTCGGCAGGGTCTGGTCCTATATCCCCGTGTTTCGGGGGAACATTTGGTTGCCTTGTCCTCAGACTTGCCATCGTACTACACAGCAGCCTTTTTTCTTTTACACGTCTTATAGTACACTTCGGTGTCTTTTCCTGCTGCTTTGGCAACAGGGGTTCCCATGGTTCCACTCCATGGGGTGAGCCTCATCTTCTGGATGCTCCTCTTCTTGGGGGTCTTGTCTGTCCCGTTCATGTACTAAACAGTCCCTCTCTTCTGTGGGGATGCATTTCTCCTCCCAGTCGGAGGTGGCGGTTCCGGAGATCTGAGGTTGTTCTCCACAGCTGTCTGTTCACTTCTTCACAGTCCCTTTAGGCATCTACGGTGCCTCGGATACCACACCCCTCGGATGTGTCTTTTTCCTTTGGGTGTCGCCTCATCTGTGTCTGGTGTGCCAGCGGGACAGCTCCTCTTCTGAAGGTCGTCCCGGGTGCTGCGCCCTGCATCTCGGTCTTCAAATTGTCTTGTTGGGCAGTTCCGTACTCATCTTCGCTACGCCACTTTGTTGGCTCCGTAGCTGTCTGCTATATGCTGTCCGCCCCTGTAGTGTAGTTCCTATATTTCCAATAGGCTCTGCGCATTGGAATAACATAAACGATAGTTTAGACGTAGGACTAAGGTCGACTAGGTCACTATTGAATATGTTAGACTTAATTGTGTGTGCCAGCTAGCTCAGAGGTCACTAGAAACTTTCTCGAGTAAACAAGAAGGTGGTTAGCTTTCCTGAATGGACAAGAAGGGATTAGCTTCTGACAACCACATAAACATGACAACTTTGCTCCATCCAGAATAAGGAGTATATCTCCAGTGTCGCGGAAACAATAGATAGCTATTTTACTCAGTCAATCGTGCATGCTCGTTTCACCAGAAATGCAGAGAAATAGAGAGACAGGCGTTTTCAATAAAAGGGTTATTTATTGAGCAGTCTTCTTTCTCATTCAAGAGAAATGAATTGCCACAATTACAATACTTGTCATAAAGTAAAGTGCGTACAGTAAAAGGAGTAGTATGAAATAATACTGTAAAAGCATTTATATGGTTTCTAAGCCATAAGATACTTAAAATGGATAAAATATATACAATGATAAAATAATGACTAAACATACTCAACTGGTGTTTCTAAGATACCTAACCTAAGCCTAGTACGTGGGAAGGAGTAGATGAGTTACAGTTTTTGCCAAGAATCTGAATCAAGAATTCTCTATGGGTCTAATCAGCTCCGTACCTTGGTTATAGAATGAAGGAGGTCTTGTATCTCTCTCTCAGGACTCGATCTCCCAGCAACCCGCAAGGGTGACCTGAAAACACTGGAGCTGGATTTCTCGGCAGGAGAAAAGACAGTCTCTCAGTGCGTCAGCAGGGAGGGTCGGCTTCCTTCGGCATTCGCATCAGCAGGGCGCCGGGCAAGTAGATAGCCGATCTGCTCCAAACCACCGTGTGTTGCTTAAGGCAGAAATTACAATTTCCCAAAAAGAAGGTAGCCAGTATTTTTATTTTTTTTAAATATTTTTTTATTTAGCAACACAGATAGATATTGTACAAAAAACAAAGAAGACATATTCATATTCATCTTCATGAGTGCAGTTTCTATATGTATCAACAGTGATGACTCTTATTATTAATACGGGTCATGTCATCATATAAAAATAAAAATATATAAAATAAAAATAATAATAATAAAAAAAATTGTTTTTAAATAAATAAACAAATAAACATAACATGCTAGCTACATCAAAGAATATGTGGGATTTATATAGTTTGTTGATATCTTATAATAATTATCTACTTCTATTATTCTTCCATCCCTCAATCGGCTCCCAAATTCTTTCTCCTCGTATCCTTGCTTTTTTCCCTTTACATGCGTCAATTGCCTTTTCTTGATTATAAATCCCCAAGTACTGTGTCAGCCATATTTGAAAATTAGGGGGATCTGGCTCCTTCCAACGTGCTGCTAGGATTATTCTATACACCGCCGTCCCTAAAAAGAGGCATGTTTCCTCCTCCTTGCTGAGCTTAAGAGTATTATCATATCCTAGTATATATAACGTTGGTGATTCCGCTAATGCATGTCCGAATACTTCCTTCCAAAATTCCGCTATCATTTGTCTAAAAGATGTTCATTTTTTGCATTCATAGAACATGTGTATGAGATGTGCAGGACCTATACCACAATGAGGACATTCGGAGTTTCCTCTCTTGCTCCATGAAAAAAGTTTGGCAGGTGTATAATATAAATTACATATTGTCTTATACAGCTGAGCCTTTAAGTTTGAAGAAATAAATAATTCAGATAAGAGCTGTAGTGACATATCTATGTCGACGTCAGGATTGTTAAGTTTAATTGCCCATGTAGATTCAAGGCGCTCTACGCCATCCTTCTTACTATCCAATAACATATCATAAAATGTACCAATCCTGGATGATGATTTCCCCATACAATCCAATACGGGAATATTTAACAAAGAGATAATAGGTAGTTTTCTAGTGAGGATAGTATTAATTTGAATATACTAACATATCTGCACTCGGAATTAAGAATGTATCTTGTAGATACTGAAACCTAGTTTCAGCGGCGCCCTGAAGGAAATCTCCTACTGTAATAACCCCCAAGTTTTCCCAGCATCTGGAAATATTGTCGGTAGCCTGTCTTGGTAGTACAGAGGAGTTCCATAGTGGTGTAAACGTAATAATTTTTGGGATTTCAAGTTGCCTCGTTGTTTTCCTCCATATTCTCCAGGCACTCTTATTATTATTATTATTATTATTAAAGGCTTTTATAGCGCGCTCTGTTACTAAAAAATAGTATCCTGGCGCGGTGAAGGCGGAGCAGACTGGGAGAGGACAAATATTAAGAAACATAACGGAAAAAAATAGACTTTAATATTAAAAAGGTGAGTTTTTAGTCCACTCTTAATAGTTTTAAACTTAACCTTTTTGTAATATGAAAGTTCTATTTGTCTTAACAACAAGCCATTTGCCTTGTTTCCTAAGGCTAATTCGTATATTGATGGTATCACATTTTCCATGAGAGTTGGGTCTACTGTATTAGTATTAAACAGAGGCGACATTTGTTGGAGCATAGTGGCCCATAAGTAAAACATTATATTAGGAATTGAGAGCCCACCTCTATGTGCCGGGAGGGATAGATAATTTATGGCCCTTCTGATTTTGCCGTAGTTCCAAATAAATTTGCTCATTTGATGTTCTATCACTTTAATGATGTTATCTTCGACTATAAGAGGAATTGCCCGAAACAGATACAGGAGCCTCGGTAGAATGTTCATTTTCAAAAAGTTTCCTCTCCCGACAATCGAGAGGTGTAGACTATTAACCCTTTTTAGGTCTTTCTTAATATTTTTTAGTAGAGGTTCATAATTTATATCATTAATGTTCTCTATATTAGCTGATATAGATACACCTAGATATACCGCGTTATCTACCTTCTTCGGGTCGTCAAACTGGACGCGCACATTACCACAGTTTTATCCCGGTTAAGAGAATATCCTGAGATCTGCCCGGAGGCTTGTGTAATAATCTCAATTTCAGCTATAGCCTCGGTGGGGTAGGGTGTTAATACCGCCACGTCATCAGCACATGCCAGAACTTTATTATTGTAAGGGCCTACTGTGACAGGTATAATTGAGTTGCTTGCCATTGGTTTGACGATTAATGGATTGATGTACATTGCAAATAGGATCGGAGAACATGGACATCCCTGCCTTGTTCCTCTCAATACTTCAAACAGCTTAGATTCCTGTCCCATCACCAGAACCCTAGCCTTGGGTTCATGGTACATTGCCTTAATTGATTTAGTGAGACAGGGCCCAAAGTTATTCTTCTCGAGCACTGCCCATAAAAAACCCCAGGAAACACGATCGAACGCCTTCTCGGCATCGAGCAGTATCATCGACATTCTGCCCCCGTTGTATTCATAATATCGAATAACGATATAGCCCTACGAGTATGGTCTGTGGTGGACTTACCAGGGATGAAACCGTGTTGCCACGGGGATACCAGATTCTCGATGACCCTCCTTAGCCGATTAGCCAAGATTTTAGAGTATAGCTTGGAGTCCGAGTTTATTAGAGAGATGGGTCAATAAGAGTGACCTGAAAACACTGGAGCTGGATTTCTCGGCAGGAGAAAAGACAGCGTCTCTCTCAGTGCATCAGCAGGGAGGGTCGGCTTCCTTCGCCATTCGCACAGCAGGGCGTCCGGCAAGTAGATAGCCGATCTGCTCTAAACCACTGTGTGTTGCTTAAGGCAGAAATTACAATTTCCCCAAAAGAAGGAAGCCAGTATTAAAGTAAAACATGCCAAGGATCCTGAGGACACAACTCAAGAACGGAGAGTGGGCCCAAACAGCAGAAGTGACCATAGCTCGAAAGATCCTGATGAATCTTCTGGAGACAGTGGACACGAATGAATACATTCAAGTGGAAACTGCAGACACCAGAGTTAGTGTGCGCCATAAACTATATGAAATAACATTACGTATAGAGGGGGGACAAAACTAGGAAAATAAAAGGTCTCTTCTGGGAGAACCTATCTAAAGGCTATGATATCCTTCTAGCAGAAAAAGACTGGCCACCAGAGTTTGTCAGGGAGTTCCCACATGGCGAAGAAATGATTATCCAACATATGTCGCGCAAAGACGCTCCATTGCCATTCGCACAGCCAACATCATGATTTCCAAGTCTCTTTGTTTGCTTAATTTCTGTTTATTCCATGTAATCAATAATTTAAACATTTTTCCTTTGTTGGGTTCACGATTAAAACTTAGTCATCCTTAATTATTTCTGATGATACAATTATGCCCATCCGGGCCTTTTACTGCACCACGTAGGGATTTATGTAATCCATGATCAGCAGCTCAGAATAAAATAATATCCCAATGCATTTCGGGCCTCTTTTTGGGCCCTTCCTCAGGGGAAGCTGTCAAGTGAAAATGATACACCACTGTTAATTCATGTAAAGACCCCACTCTCCCATAACCAAACCGTGCTTTGCTGTGCATATCAAGATAATCAAACTACTGCAAACCCCTAGCAATACTAGCCCCCATTACACCCTAATGTCCCCAACTGTCTGTTTATACACCCAACATCCCTTTGTCAACTCTGTGTAACGCTACGACCTCCCCTACATCCATCCTCGATTTTCTTCCTGCCAATTTCCATAACGTTACCAAACAGAGTTCTTCCCACCCACCGTGAATGATTGCCTCGCAATTCGTGAACCTCCCTTCCATATTCTATCCGATATTCACTCATCCAAACTCCAAATACTTCTTCGTTATTTCATCCCGTCTATTACTTATTCTCACATTCCTCATACCTGCGCCTCCTTCATTCCTTTCACCGATGCCATTAACTCCTCTCCCTCGGCGTTCTGGCCTCGCGAATATTCAAACAGCTAACTCACAATTCTACTCAATGTTTAACCCCTCCTTCTGACATCATTAACTGGCATCACCTGATCTTCATTACCTGCGGCGCGCCTTCTACACGAACTACATCTCCCACTCAGCCCATTCACGGTGGGTGGGAAGAACTCTGGTAACGTTATGGAAATTGGCAGGAAGAAAATCGAGGATGGATGTAGGGGAGGTCGTAGCGTTACACAGAGTTGACAAAGGGATGTTGGGTGTATAAACAGACAGTGGGGGACATTAGGGTGTAATGGGGGCTAGTATTGCTAGGGGTTTGCAGTAGTTTGATTATCTTGATATGCACAGCAAAGCACGGTTTGGTTATGGGAGAGTGGGGTCTTTACATGAATTAACAGTGGTGTATCATTTTCACTTGACAGCTTCCCCTGAGGAAGGGCCCAAAAAGAGGCCCGAAATGCATTGGGATATTATTTTATTCTGAGCTGCTGATCATGGATTACATAAATCCCTACGTGGTGCAGTAAAAGGCCCGGATGGGCATAATTGTATCATCAGAAATAATTAAGGATGACTAAGTTTTAATCGTGAACCCAACAAAGGAAAAATGTTTAAATTATTGATTACATGGAATAAACAGAAATTAAGCAAACAAAGAGACTTGGAAATCATGATGTTGGCTGTGCGAATGGCAATGGAGCGTCTTTGCGCGACATATGTTGGATGAATCTTACAAACGTGCGTGGAGGTGAGGCACGGACCAATTCAGCACGCAAATAAATGAGAATATTGAGAACTTGTGAGTACATGGATTACACAGGTGTGCATTCTGCTACCCCATAATTGCTTTCAGAAGAAATGATTATGCCTGCCTTCTCAAATCACATTCCAGTTCAGAAAATATACACATATGCTAGAAAATGGGCAGTGGCCCAAGCTCCTGCATTATTTAAAAATCATGTAGGATGAGATGAGGATTCTCCTCACCATAAAATCCAGTAAAAAAATCAACCTACTGCACAGAGGCAGTATCCTGTTAAGCAAGAAGCTAAAAAACTAGTCAGGGAGATCTTAGATCAACTTGAGTACCAGCGGGTGATTGATGCACCTCACAAATGAACAATCCTTTGTTTCCTGTCTCCAAGCCAGATGATTCATATCGTTTAGTTTTGGACTACAGACACCTAAACTCTTGTTGCAAAACATTTGTAGTACAAAACTCACACAGTGCAGCACTAATGAATAATATCGTGTGCAAAAAATATAAAACGACATTAGATATTTCAAATGTTTTTTTCTGTCAAAACATTGCACCAGAAAGCAGGTATTTGACCGCTTTCTCCAGCATGGGGGCCCAAAAGCAATTTTGGCGTCTCCCACAGGGATTCAAGAATAGCCCGGGATTATTTTCAGCCAGGGTAACAGAGTTACTACAAATATATGATGATGAGGCATTATCTATGTCAATGACATCTATCTTACAGATGATGACCTGGAGACACACTTGACAAGAGTGAACACCATCATACTTGGGTTCGCATCTGAAGGGTACAAATTTAACTTTAAAAAGTCACGAATTGCCCACCAGACTGTCCTATTTTTAGGATATGAATTATCAAGTGAGGGCAAAAGCCTAGCAGACAACTTCTTAGAAAAGTGTGCAGTACTCCAAGCTCCAAAAACGCTGAAAAACTTACAATCAATTCTAGGTTTCCTGAACTTCGGAAGAACTTATATTCTAAATTATGCAGAGAGGGTTAAACCACTCTACGAATTAATAAAACCTGATTTCAAACCAATTAATTGGACTCAGAAACACACAGAAATTTTACGATCATTACAAACAGACATGTTAACTAAAACAAAACAGCAAACACGCGCAAACGAACGCAACCTTGTAATCCAAGTCATCCCAGGAAGATGCGGATTTACATACCTGACCTCTAATGAGGGAGAAACAGTACCTATAGATTACAAATCACACTTGTACACACAACCTGAAATGAAATTCAGTTCTACTGAAAAAATTCTAACTGCAGTTCAAACGGCTGTAGCAAAAGAAAAAGCCCTAGCTCATGGGAAGACGATATCTGTTTTAACAGGAGTATCAGCCCTTGAAGCAGTAACAAGACCGAGCATTCCAAATGCTATGGCATTAAATCCAAAATGGATACAATGGGTTAATTCTCTTGATACAACTGACGTGATACACGCATTTGATCCCAGAATGAAAAAGCTAGAACATCTAGAATACGAACAAGAATGTCCTCTGTCGATCGAATGACGTAAGGTTGGACATAAGACGTCACTAAGAACTGGCAGTTCTTTCAGGACTCTCAGGAGTTCTAGGACAAATCAAAACAGAAGCAGGGGGAATTCCCAGGCTGCTGGAGGCTTGGTTTGTTTAAGAACGCGTTGTGCTTTCTAGGAGTCTATGGGAGTAGCCTTGCCGTATTTGGACTGCATTGGCTATGACTTAATATGGATATGATTCTTATGCCTTTATAAGGATATGTTTTGTTATAACCATATAAGGGCATAAATCGGGAATGTCTTAATTAGGGTCCTAGATACATTCACAACACCCCTGTCGCTTTCTTGTGACTAAGTATTGCTCTTGGCGTGTCTTATGTTTCACGACTGTACTTCTGAGATTTTTCTGAGTTCTTGCCTCTTGCACTTTGCTTCCTGGATGCTGCCTGTCTGGCTTCCCTTGCGTGGCTTGCCTAGTAGGCTTTGGTTATGTCTCCCCATGTTGTCCTCTAGATCTTGGTTTGAGCCAATTTAGCGCACCATTAAGCTCTGGGAGTAGTTCTTCTTCCCATTGTTTTTTGCTCTTCAGAGCCGCTAGGGTTGCTGACTGGCTCTTCTGCCACAGGTATCCCCATAGTCTGTCGCCCTGTTGCCAGCTCAGTGCTCTCTGGCATTTTCTGTTGTCCTGTCTCACCTTGGGGTATAGCTGTGGTATCTATTCTAAGTTAAGGAATCTGCAGCTAGATGTCTCCATCAGATGTATGAGTTACTTACCTTGGTTAACGATGTATCTGGTATAGACGTTGTCTAACCGCAGATTCCTTAACGCCCACCCATCCTCCCTGTTCTGCGAGGACTTTTCCAGGTGGGGTTCTCCACCTTGCCTCCTTTCAGTTGGCACTGGTCTTCATCCAGGGTGCTCAAGTTCGTGCGACCCTCTCAGACTTTGCCTTCTGCGACTGCCTCCCTATGGGTGGCTTCTCCTCCTGTGGAGTGGTGCTTTTTGCTTTTGCCTTCAACAAGAGATTCATTTTATTTCCCTTTCTCTGCATTCCTCCACTCTGGTCCTTCCAGTGTGGGGTCTTCTCCTGTTGTGTTTCCCTCCATCCCGCCTCCTCCTTAGACTTAGGGCTCTTGTCTACTCTGCAGTTGCCCTCTTTGGGATCTGTTGATCTGTGCTTTGGCCTTTGATCTCTATAGCTGGAAGTGCCATTCTTGTAATGTCATCTTGCAGTGGATTGTTGTTTTTCCTGTGCTCCACCCTTGTTGGTCGGCACAGTTCTGCGTTATAATGACAGTCTTCCTTTGTCTGTCGGGACATTCTTCCCTTGTTACTCAGCCTCTGGGGAGGGTCCATGCTTCGCTTTCTGGGGTTGTTTCTGTAAAGGATGCTCTGATTTTACTGCTTGAATTGTAGGTTGCCAGTGTCTGATACTGTCCTTTATGATGATGTTCTGCAAAATCCGATTTCCTTGTTTTACGTATTTTTCCTCCTTTGCACACTGTTCCCATACTTTCACAGTTTTGTTGGTGGCTCCGCGTTATGCAGCGGAAAAGTTTCTCTGAAGAAAACTTATGGAAAGGGGCGACCACTCAGTCCCCCCGAACGTATGGTTGGGGGCCCGGATCCTCCCGGGAAACCATTTTGGGCGGGGGGCGTGTCACGGCTGGTATGCCCGAAGCGGTGTAGCCGGGGCGCGCCTTTTTCCCGCCCAAGAGGGGTTGTCCTAGACACCTACACCGATGGCCACGCCCAGTAGGCGTACCAGCGGAGGGTTCACGCCCTCCCGAAGTGAAATAAAGAGAGCGGGAATCCGAAGAAGCATCCTCTTGTTCCTGTGCTTGGAAGCTGCACCCACTCGTTGCACGTGAGCCCTCGACGGAACAAGGAGCAATTTTGAGAACTTGTAATTCTTGTGTTTCTCTTTCAGTGATCCAGGACCGTGTTGATCGACTTGGTACGAATATTCGACAACAATGTCTGGCAAGAAGGCAGGAAAGAGGTCCGGGAATGACCAGGTGCTTCGCATGTTGGTAAGCAGAATGGCGAAGATCGAACGCAACGTGGTTATGGTCCCGGCGCTCGGCCGAGATATGGCGAACATGAAGAAGCAGATGGCTGCGATGAACAATCCGGGTAAACCAAAGAAGGTAATAGGCCCGGCATTGCCGGGAGTCGCCCCTGAGGGTAGGGGGAAACGGGCCAGGAATAAGGCGGCAGGGGGGGAGGTCCCGGTCCCCGAGGTACCTCCGGTGAGCCCGGCCATTCCAGTGGAGGCCCCGGTACCAATCCCAGACGCGGGTCAGCCGATTCCGGTTGTGATTACGCCCGCCAAAGAGGAGGACATGCCTCCTGAATTGGCCGCCCAGTTGGCCGCATGGCTCGGCAGAAAAACAGGGGGTGCTACGGCACCTGGAGACACGGCCGAAGAGGCCAGGTTACTAATTCAGCAGTTGCGGCAGTCGCGAGATGCCGCAAAGGCGAATCTCCCTCTTGTTCCCCCACAGATGACCCCAGAAAGACCGGCAGCTGGCGTCGGAAAAACATCGGGAACGACAACCGAGCCGGGTAAGCAGGCATTGCCAGTTGCGGGGGAGGGCTCTTTGCCCTCAAGACGGGAGAGAGTGGTTCAACATATCCCGTTGGCCACGAAAGAATTGATATGGGCTGACAAGTATGTAAATGTGTTCTCTCTGTTGACTGACCATCGCGAGATGGAGTATGCTAAGACGCAGAAATATTTTTGTGGCACCCGAGTGTCTGGCGAGCCAAGATGGCGGGATTCAGGGTCGATGAGACAATCACAAATTGGGCCAAGGCCTTTGCGATGTTTACTGCAATTATTGGGGAACGTAAGCCCGAGGTGTTGCCTGAATTGTCTTGCTATCAGGCATGAATAATGGATATTTATTAAACGTATGAGGGAAATGAATGGATGGGGTACGATATGAAAGTCCGTAAGGCCAAAGAGTTCGATTCATCTCTGACATGGGATTGTCTCGACTCGATTTCTTGGCAGAAGCAGCTCCTGCCTGGCGCGACGAAGTCGTCCTCGCCGGGCGGGAATGGGTCGGGGTCTTCCCGCCAACAGCCCGCGGTGCCCTTTCGAACGGGCGCCGGTGGCGACCTCCAGGCAAGGACTGGTGGGAATGGTGGAAAGAGAGGGGTCTGTTGGAGCTTTAACAGGGGCAACTGCACCAGACCACAAGGGACATGTAAGTTCAAACATGCGTGTGCGGGTTGCGGGAATTCCTCGCACCCCGAGAGTTCGTGCAGATCCAAGAATGGCGGGTCGGGAGGTAGAGGAGGGTCCAAACAAGACTGAGGGGGACCACTGTGTACAGTTACCTACCCCCGTTGATATCATGGCAATGATCCCCTGGCTGAACGAGTACCCTGATCATGTCTCCGCTGGGGTGTTGAGGAATGGATTCTTGTATGGTTTCCACATCCCGGCGGGGGACTTTCGTGGGGAACCACTTTGTAGAAACCAACTATCGGCTCAATATAATCCAGCGGTGGTAGAGAGGAAGATTGCAAAAGAGGTTACCCTGGGCCGGGTGGCGGGCCCATATGGGCACCCGCCAGTAGCAAATTTCATCTGTTCCCCGTTAGGAGTGGTCCCCAAGAAAGACCCAGGGGAATTTAGGCTGATCCATAACCTGTCGGCTCCGAAGGGTCTCTCGGTGAACGATGCGATTGACCCGGAAGTTTGTTCGGTGCGGTACGCATCCTTCGATGATGCCGTCACCATGTTGAATCGCCTGGGGCCCGGAGCGCTGATGGCGAAGTCAGATATCGAGTCGGCGTTCCGGTTGCTCCCGGTACACCCACGGGATCAGCATCTGTTAGGCTTTGTGTTCCAAGGACGTTACTACATGGATAGATGTATGCCAATGGGTTGTTCCATCTCTTGTGCTTATTTTGAGAAATTCAGCTGTTTTTTGGAATGGGCATTCACCGAAGCCACTGGGCATGGCCATGTTATGCATTACTTAGATGATTTTCTGTTGTTGGGGGCAGCCGGCGACACAAAATGTGCGCAGGCGTTACAGGATTTTTGCATCCTCATGAAGGAATTCGGAGTGCCATTGGCACCGGGTAAGACGGTGGGACCATCTACTTCACTGGAGTTTCTGGGAATTGAACTCGATTCTGTGGAGGGATGTTTCCGTTTGCCAGTAGGAAAAGTAGCGAAATTCAGGGCTTCCCTGGAAATGTGCCTTAGTAAGGAGAAAGTGACCCTGCATCAGTTACAACAAGCAGTGGGTCAGCTTAACTTTGCCTTGAGAGTGATACCAATGGCCCGCCCCTTTTCCCGCTCTATTGCACAAGCTATGGTTGGTCTCAAGGAAGGACACCACCGCACAAGACTGTCTGCAGAGGTTCGCCAGGGCATGCGCATTTGGTTGGCATTTCTGGCGGACTTCAACGGTCGAGTGGTATGGAACAAACCACCAGCGTCTTCGGACGAGCTAGGTTTGTGGACTGACTCGGCGGGGAGCGTGGGATTTAGCGCCATCTTTGGTAATCGATGGTCGGCGCAAACATGGCCGGCATGGTGGCACACTGGTGGTCTCACAAATAACATTGGGTTCCTCGAGCTATTCCCTATTTTTGTGGCTCTGAAGGCATGGCCGGACGAGTTCAGAGATCGCTCTGTGGTATTTTGGTCCGACAATATGACTGTTGTTGAATGTATAAATAATCAGGCAGCACGCTGCAAGTGGATATTGAGATTGTTGAAGGAAATTGTACTACTTTGCATGAGACTGAATGTGCAGTTCAGGGCGAAACATGTGCCGGGTGTACCGAATCATGCCGCTGATGCACTCTCTCGTTCACATATGCAGGCGTTCAGGGGTTATCTACCTTCTGCGGACCTAGCGGCGGCACCATCCCCCGAAGTACTCTGGCTAATCGGTGCCCCGGATTACAAGACCTCGTGGCAGCAAGCTTAGCCCCCAGGACGAGGAAGGCATACGAAGGGGCGTTTCGTTCCTATTGTGCTTTTTTGGGTCCGGCAGGTAATCAGAAATGGGGTCAGGAGGATTGCTTCCTAAAGTTTCTGGTAGCATTACACAGGGAAGGTCGATCAGTAGCGACGGCCAATAGGCACCGGGCGGCCATTTCATTCATGGCGCAGGTGCATGGTATCAAGGACCCGACATCTTCCTTTTTGGTACAGAAAGCCCTTCGTGGCTGGCAACGCCTTGAAGGTCGTAGAGTAGACGAGAGGCGCCCGATTGGGTTAGAAAGGTTGTCCCTGCTTATGTCGATACTACCCACGACATGCTCCTCCCAATTCGAAGCAGTTCTGTTCCGGGCCGCTTTCGCATTAGCGTTCCATGGGGCTATGCGGGTGAGTGAACTGGTAGCAAAGAATAAGAAAGATCTGGAGGGAGGTCTGTGTCGGGATCACATCCTGATTAGGGGTGATTCATTGGTGGTCACAATAGCTAAGTCCAAGACTGACCAGAGAGCTATGGGAGACAGTGTGGTTGTCCAGCGCATGTGAGGGTCCCCCATGTGCCCGGTGAAATGCATGAAAGAATATCTGGCGCTGAGGGCGCATACATGGGGTGGGAGTCTGCTGAGACACATCAATGCCACCCCACTGACGAGGTTTCAGTTTCAGAGGGTGCTAACATTGGCAATCGCAGCGGCGGGCTTGGACCCGTGCGATTTTGGGACCCACTCCTTCAGGATAGGGGCGGCTACTGAAGCTGCGGCCAGGGGTCAGAGTGCCGAAGAGGTGAAACTGTTAGGACGATGGTCCTCGAATTGTTTTAAAAGGTATGTGCGGTTGCACATGTTATGAAGTCAAGTTCCATGCACTCACGCTTCTTGTCTTCTGTTTGATTTACAGTTTCGCGAGCATGTTATGCGGGGCGGAATTTGCAGTCGACCCGGCACCAGGGGACCAGCGATCAGAGATCACCGGCTGAGGAGAGAGTGGTGTGGGTCGTGGGCCACTCATACGTGAGACGGGCCGGGGACGTATTCAAAGCAGGTGACGCGACTCACGCAGCTGGGGAATACGGGTACAGAGTGACCTTCCACGGAAGGGGCGGGCTCTGTATTGACCAGTTTGAATCTTTTGTCGAGGAACTCTTAGGGCGGCAGAGGTCATCGCCATCTGTAATCATAGTACACCTGGGGGGCAATGACATGGTGACACTCGGTAGGCGAGTACTACTCGAGCGAGTTTTGTCTACCGTTAGCTGGCTGGCGAGAAGGATCCCAGGGTGCACGATAGCATGGTCCCACATGATTCCCAGGAAGGTGTGGCGGGGGGGCCTCTCGGTGTCAGCACTGAACCATTCAGTGAAAAAGGTCAACAACAAAATTGGTAGGTTGTTTCACTCGGCGCACTTGCACAGTATTCCGCATGGGTGTATTCGGGGGGATCATATGTATCTCGATGATAGGGTTCACTTGTCCCGGGAGGGGAATGTCTTACTCATAGAAGACTTCATAGCATGGCTAAGGGGTTTAAGTAAGCATGACCTTTAGGAGGAGTTTGTGGGGGGGCCGGATAGCCGGTCAACTATCCGGCCTGTGGCGGTAAGGTCATGATCGGTGAGCAGTAATTTCAAGGTCCCTAGAGGGGGGCGCCACCCACTATGGATGGGAGCGCCCGGGGGGAGGCGGCCATTGGCCCCTCCCACGGGGAGGCGGCACCCACTAAGTATGGGTCGCCTAGGGGAAGACGGCCATAGGCCCCTTCCAGGGGAGGAGGCGGCTATATGCCCCTCCTACGAATTTCCCGGGGCCCGGATATCCGCGACGGCGGATGTGATAGACAGTGTGGGGTGGGAGGGGGAGTCCACGCTGCCTTCTTACAGACACCTCACACGGGTCCTCGGACGACCTTTAAGATGGCGTCGAATTGAAATGGGGGGCCCCCAACAAGACAAGGGAAATTGGAGTTGGCACAGTGGGTACAGTCCTCTGCGCGGCCGCCACTCACACCGTGAGGGCGAGAGTTTTGGTAGTAGGGATCTGACACCGGTTGCGACCTTGCCGTTGGCCCGTAATGCTAGGATGTACAATTTTAATTTAGAAAGTATGCATTTGCAGGATGTTAGACTCGGCTAGGAAAACCTTTGTATTAGAGATTTGTTAAGGTTAGCCAATGAACATGTCTTCATCGAAATGTAATAAATGAAAATTGTACATGATATGAAACTTTTATTTTAATGTTTTAATTTTGTTTCATATTTTAATAAATACGGCCGGGAGGGTAACTCCCTCCCGCCTTCCAAAAGTTCAGAACTGCGTCCGTCTTCCCATCCTTGGGGATTGTGTTGGGAGGGGGTGACAGGCATCCCGGCCATATGGAAAGGGGCGACCACTCGGTCCCCCCGAACGTATGGTTGGGGGCCCGGATCCTCCCGGGAAACCATTTTGGGCGGGGGGCGTGTCACGGCTGGTATGCCCGAAGCGGCGTAGCCGGGGCGCGCCTTTTTCCCGCCCAAGAGGGGTTGTCCTAGACACCTACACCGATGGCCACGCCCAGTAGGCGTACCAGCGGAGGGTTCACGCCCTCCCGAAGTGGAATAAAGAGAACGGGAATCCGAAGAAGCATCCTCTTGTTCCTGTGCTTGGAAGCTGCTCCCACTCGTTGCACGTGAGCCCTCGACGGAACAAGGAGCAATTTTGACCCACCCACCAGCCCCTTATGGCAATGTTAGTTCTGCAATAAAGTAGTTCTCTGATAACATCTTCTTCCCTCTGTTTAGCGGTATATGAAGGTCTAGTTTAATGATATGATTGATGTCTGAAGGTAATGTTTTCTTGTGGTATAGACAAATATTGCAAATAAACAGGATAATTTTTCTCCCTTAGTAGGTAATCAAATGTCGTATTTATTTTTTGGTCGGGCGGTAAGGTCATGATCGGTGAGCAGTAATTTCAAGGTCCCTAGAGGGGGGCGCCACCCACTATGGATGGGAGCGCCCGGGGGGAGGCGGCCATTGGACCCTCCCACGGGGAGGCGGCACCCACTAAGTATGGGTCGCCTATGGGAAGACCGCCATAGGCCCCTTCCAGGGGAGGAGGCGGCTATATGCCCCTCCTACGAATTTCCCGGGGCCCGGATATCCGCGACGGCGGATGTGATAGACAGTGTGGGGTGGGAGGGGGAGTCCACGCTGCCTTCTTACAGACACCTCACACGGGTCCTCGGACGACCTTTAAGATGGCGTTGAGTTGAAATGGGGGGCCCCCAACAAGACAAGGGAAATTGGAGTTGGCACAGAGGGTACAGTCCTCTGCGCGGCCGCCACTCACACAGTGAGGGCGAGAGTTTTGGTAGTAGGGATCTGACACCGGTTGCGACCTTGCCGTTGGCCCGTAATGCTAGGATGTACAATTTTAATTTAGAAAGTATGCATTTGCAGGATGTTAGACTCGGCTAGGAAAACCTTTGTATTAGAGATTTGTTAAGGTTAGCCAATGAACATGTCTTCATCGAAATGTAATAAATGAAAATTGTACATGATATGAAACTTTTATTTTAATGTTTTAATTTTGTTTCATATTTTAATAAATACGGCCGGGAGGGTAACTCCCTCCCGCCTTCCAAAAGTTCAGAACTGCGTCAGTCTTCCCATCCTTGGGGATTGTGTTGGGAGGGGGTGACAGGCATCCCGGCCATATGTCAGCGTGCCAAGAGGATCTTATATGGCCTCGCTGACGTCATGTCCGTGGACGACGTCGGGGCGGGGTCGTGTGGTGCCGTCCCCAAGCGCAGGGGTGCTGCTGCAAAAAAAAGAATTCTGGATCCAGTGTCACACCTGGGGATAATTCTAAGTTAAGGAATCTGAGGCTAGACATCGTCTCTACCAGATACATCGTTACCGAAGGTAAGTAACTCGTACGTCACTGTTTTACAGGAATTACAAGATTTCCTATGTGAGCAGTTTAGCTACCTTTCTAAAAAGCCCGCCACTGAAGGAGCAACCAGCACCTTCCAGCTGGATTTCAAACACTGGGGATCTAGTTTGAGACAAGACTGCAATATAGAAGGAATTGGGCCCCCTTAAACCGTGCACCGGTGCCAGTCCTCTACATTCAAAGTAAAATAACTGATTTTGTCACAACTCGCTGGTTGTAAAGTCAAACAACTTTTCTCCATTTTTCAAGTTAAATTGCATCCTGTAGCTAGTATTAAACTGTAGGCCACGATGACTCCTGGGTAGTTCCCTGACCACACTCACTACCCTACAGGAACTTCTTCTTCAAGCTTTGAGCATCATCAATGTTGTTCGTGCCCCACCCCCTGGCTGGGGACGGCAGTGAATGAACTATTGTTAAATCCAGTTCTCGCCACAAATACAACCCCCCATACATCAGATGTGAATATATAGCAATATTAGGACACTAGGAAAATTACCAATTAATTTAAGCCCCAACCCAGGAAGGGGCTGCCCTGTATTTGTTTTGAATCTGTGTCAAAACAGCTAGTGATTGTATACCATGAGTTATGGTATGTATTGCAGCAAAAACTGTGCCACTGTCGTCCATGGTAGGAACCAATCCAAGTGGTAAGCACATTGTGAGAATTCTGTGTTTACCATGGGGTTCCGTATGGGGAAATACTGTTTCAAGCTGATATATTTTGTTGTTGTTTTTTGCACAATCTAGAATTGAACCTCCTCCCGTCTGGTGGGAATCTTACCCATAATAGCATTAATAGTCAGAGGACTAATCCCAGGCACAGCTAACTGTAGCTGGACAGCTTGAACACCTTGCTGGGGCAGTTATTGTACGTATAATTTACTGCATAAGGCATCAGTATAGTCTAACTAGACCAGTATAGAGAGCACATTGATCACCTCCATGAAGTGGTGCTAAGTTTTGATATGGTGTGTAGCTGGCCATGTAGCCTCATCATTACTTTGGGGATACAGTTGTATGTTTAATGTATGTGGTACATACATTTTGGCCCTGGAACCAATTTCGATGTTTCTGATATGTTAAAGGTATTTCTAAATATTTATAAACTCTGTATTGGCCTGGTTAGGCAGCTTCATCACAATAGTGAAAGGTCTGTCTTAGCATTTATTGCTGGAAAAGTGGCCCATGTGTAGAATACGTCAGTCCTATAAGCATTGTCGGCCTCAACCACGTAGGTAAAATCTCCACTCCTATTTTGTCGTCCATGTAATGTTAAATGTGCTGCACCAGCAGGTCTGCAATTAGCAGGAATACTAATTTGGTTTGCCATTGTAATGACTGGAATTCAGAGAGGGAATGGCAATAGTGGGGTATCCTTGGGAAGGTTCTTGCTTGAAAACCTACAGACAAAAATAGGTGCTTCCTATTAAGCGGAGGAAGATTTGTCCCTAACACCACAGATGTCTCTGTTAAAATGTGACTAGGGGTACCGTGGGCACCCACAAGAACTACTCTGGAGATCCGTTAAGTAAGTATATGACCTAAGAATGTTACAGGCTCCATGTTATATGATTCCCTTTAGAAAATGAAGGGCTTTGTATTAGGGCAACTTGACTTCAGAATGCAGGGACTAAGTCCATAAACACCATCAGAGACTGTTGGGACAATTCCTAGCTAGCACACAGTGCCTCCCCAAACACCTAACCCTTCTGGGGCTAGCAGGTGATTTTGGCAACCTTGAACATAACACTCTGATCCCCAAGGGAATCGTGGAAATAGATCTTACCCCTTTCTTCGTTTACTCATGCAGTTCTGTGAATGTACATCCCTTGCGAAGAACGGTCAAAGTCAAAGTTAGTTTGTTTGAAGGATTTATTGAAGACAACAGAAACATAGAGAACCCATCCAGCAGCAAGCTGAGAGTACCAAAGCTCATCAGTTCAACCTTCACCACATTCCAGAACCTGGAATCTGTGTCTGAAAAGAAGGTTCAGAACAACACATCACCTCCCCCTTACAAATAAAACAGCAAATAAAAGTTTAGCAAAACAGGCCATACAAAAGTAGTATTGAAGACCTGAAAGAAACCAAACATATAATAAACAAAACAAAGCACATAAAAATTATTTAAGAAACACAATCTTATAAGTGGAGGGGAATGCGCTTTGCACTGAACAGTCTAGACCCCCTTTCAGAGGTCTCAGGCTCTTGATTCGCTAAACACATAGAAGATCCACAGGTGGCACCCAGAGGTGACAAAAAGCTATATTTTGCCACCCTGCCAAGATTCCAAATCCTGTGATCACTTGTCTTTATGGCATTGTTAAAAACCTTGATAACCTGAAATGGCTGACTGAATTTGGAACCTCCACAAGTTATTCTTGGAGATTTAATTTTGATCCAGTCACCAACATTAATTAATGTACTCTTCACATCCTTTCATTCATCGTACCGGACCTTCCTCTCATTCATTATATTTCTCTCTCTTCCTCTCCAACCATCCATGCTACCCATCTTGTCATCCACCAATTCTCTCTTGGCACTACCCAAGAGGCAGCCACCTCAACATTCGCCATCTTACCTTTGAACAAGCGAAAAAAGCCACGCCAGTAGAAGATTGAGGAGTGAACCGATACTCTCTGACCTTTCTCCTCACATCCACCTCCCAACAATCGCCACAGGACCTGGCCTCTTGCATAGCCTCCTTTAGAACCTTGATGAACCTTTCCACAACACCATTGCTTTGTGGATGGTACAGGGCAGGCCTCTCGTGCTTAATCCCCCTTGAGGCCAGGAAATCGTTCATGACTCCTGAGGTGCATTGAACTCGATTATCATACAAGAGAGTTTGTGGGAAACCTTCACGTTCCAAAAGTTCATCTAAAAACTCAACCATAACAACAGACTCCACAGAATTCACCACCTTTATCTCTGGCCACCAGTAAAAACAAGTCAATACACACAATAACATAACGATCTTGAGATTTCAGCTTCACCGGCCCCAAAATATCTATTGAAATATCAGACCATGGACTAGCAGCCTGATCTCTAATGACCATGGGTTGTGTCTTACACTTGAGTACCTTGTCACAACTTGCACACTCCCGAACAAGCCTTTCAACAATACCATCCACGGCAGGCCAACAGCATGCCTCCCTGATCCTCTCCTTGGTCTTGGCAATGCCCATGTGTGAGGCATGAGCATTTTTTACCAACTTTTCCCTCAAAATAAGTGGCGGAATAAGCGTAGTACCATGCATGAGAAGTTTTTCCACCACAGCTAAATCCTCCTTGACATGCCAAAATTCTCTGAGCACCTCATCACAGTCCTTCTTCTCACACCAAACACCTTTCCCCACGGCAATGACTTTTTGTAAAACTTCATCACCCACAAGGTGTTCCCTCCATTCGCTTTCTGAAATAACGCCTTCACTGATCAAACACATATTAACTTCTTCTTCTAAGTCCTCCCCACTAAACCACTCAACATCATCAACCGTGACATGATCTGCACTCCCAAGTCTTGAAAGACAGTCAGCCAGAACATTGTTGGAACCAGGCAAGTAAGGTAAGTCAAAATCAAACTCTCGCAGAGCTACCACCCATTTGCAAATGTGGTGGGGCACAAAATCTATGCCTTCTTGGAGAAAACCTCCTTAAGAGGTTTGTGATCAGAGAGAACTTTAAACCTTTTCCCCCACATAAATGTTCCTAGTTTGAGTAGAGCCCAGACACTCCCAGTGCCTCCTTTTCTACAACTGAATAATTACATTCAGCACCTCTCAAGGGCCTGGAGATGAACAAGACTGTTTTCTCCTCACCATCAACCTTTTGCAACAAGACAGCCCCTAGACCGGTCGAGCTGGAGTCAATCATAAAATGTGACATCTGCGCAGGATCAAAGCTACTTAGACACGGTGCATCACTGAGATGTTTCTTGATACAAACAAATTCCTCCTCACAATCCTTAGACCACACAAATGCACTCCCTTTCTTCAAAAAAAGCCTTAGAGATAAGGTCTTCCCTGCAAAATTTGGAACAAATTTGTGGTAAAATTCAGCCATACCTAAGAATTTCACGCACTCATGTTTGCTTGACGGTGAACGTAAATTGAGAATTGAACTCACAAGTGCAGCCTTTGGTTTAATACCTGCCGCTGATACAAAATGCCCAAGGTATTCTATCTCCTTACACTAGATTTGCATTTATCAGCCCGAAGAGTGAGACCAGCGTCTTGCAACTTCTTCAACACAGACCTCAGCCTCATATCATGTTGGTCCAGATCTAAGCCAAAAATGAGCACATCGTCTTGATACACTTTGACACCCTGAAGACCTCCAAGAATGCTCTCCATCACCCTCTGAATAACGGAGGCAGCCAAAATAAGCCCAAAGGGCATCCTCAGAAACTTAAAGGTCCCAAAGAGTGTCACGAAGGCTGTGAGGTCTAGAGAAGAAGAATGAAGCTAATCCTGGTGGTAAGCAGAGGTTAGATCCAAGGAGGAAAATGCCTTGCCCCTTCAAGAGAGCACAACATTTCAGTAATCTTGGGTAAAGGGTAGTGGTCAACGACCACTGCTCTGTTGAGTTCTCTCAAGTCCACACAGAGTCGGGCCTCACCGTTAGCCTTACAAGACATCACAACCGGAGAGACCCACTCTGTTACCTCAACTTCTTGAATGATACCTTTGGCCAGAAGCTTATCTAACTCACATTTCATGCTCTCTCTTACCAAAAGAGGCACATTCTTAACCTTGGCAACTTTTGGAACAACATTTTGCTTAACTCTTATGCGATGCACATTGTTTTTAAAACAACCTAGGTCACTCTCAAAAACTGCAGGGAAAACCTTGATCCAATCTTGAATAAAAGTGTCAACTACCCTTACAGGTGGCAACTCTTTTAGACATACTGAAGGATTCTCATTGGGGTCGAGAAACACATGCAGATCCCTTTGATGAAGCCAACTTATAAGTGAGTCCCCTTTCATTGAGACATACATCTTCCCAGGGATGACCCTCCCTTTAAAATCAATTGTTCCCCAAAAGTAACCTACTAAATCAATGGTCACCCCACTGTATCCTTTGGGTCTGATAGCAGGTTTTAAAAGAGTAACTTTACCTAACAAATTGCCCTCATAAAAGACTTTCGGAACAAGCTTAATCTTGGCCCCAGAGTCAAACAGCATTTTGACAGGTGCATCATTAACCAGTACAAGTTCATAAGGACCATTGTGTCAGGATCCTCCTGCTCTCTCTGCGGTGTCGGTTGCTTTACTCCTGTTTTGCACCATGTCACTGAATCACTGACTATGGCAATGTGTGTTCGTTGTGGCATCATAGACTTTGAACCCTGTGTTGTTCTGGCATTTTGTGTTATTATGTTTTGACCTTGCCAATGCTTTTCGCACTTTGTGTTACTGTGTTTTGCCCATGCACTTATTTGACCTCAGTATTGTGCCAATGCTTGTTATTACACTTCACTTGGGCGTGTTCCCGCTTTGCCAGTGCTTGTTGGCCCTTGGGCTTCAGGAGGTTCCATTGTGAGTTTGCTGCCGAGGTCTTTTTTCCCTCTGCAGCCCCTGTACTTCGATTGGGACTATAAAAGCTGCCACGCCCAAAACGCCGTGCGGATTATTCCTTCCTGGTTCCCGAGATCGGAGGTCTCCTGTTTCCAGTCCGGTCTTCGTTCCTGAATGCAGAGGACTTCGCCGATGTTCCAAACTCCGCTTCCTGTTTAATGGTAGTAATCTACCACGAATATCCGCTTGCTGAAAACGCAGGTAGGATTTATCCTTTTCTGTTCTTCATGATGAGATCAAGAGTTGCCGGCTGGTGATTCTTGCAAGACGCTCGCTAGGCAAAACGCGAGGGGCGTTTCCCTAGTAACTTAAAAGACATTTGTTTGCCGAACGAAACCACAGGACCCCTGCTACTAGATTTGGACTTGCCTGATTGTCTTTTGCCCCTAGTACTGTTTAGACGCTTAATGAACAATATTTCTCGGCGGAAAGCCTTTAATTCAGATTCTGACTTCTTTTGGACCTCGTACATTGTAATTGAAACATAGAGTCAAGTGTTGTAATTTACTATGCTGTGAAACAAACAGTGCTTTGCTTTTGAGAACATTTCATAAGAACACTTCATGCGTGCTATGCTGTGAAACAAACAGTGGTTAGCTTTTTGAGAACATCTAATGCGTGCTGAATAACAATTATGATTGTGTTGAAACCTTTGATGCATCACCGAGTTTAAAGAATAATTCATGTCGTATTTAATATCTGTGCCAACTTGCTTATCTGAATATAAATATTACATGGTGGAAAGTCATTCCTAGTTTTGTTTCCATAGTAAGGTGATATTTAATTCCAAGTAATGCTATTGCTGAGACTCATTATATCTGGTCCGAGCTAACCTTTATTCCTAGGTTCTGGAACATGGTTCATTGTAGTTAATAGTCAAGGAAACAGGAAGTCTTAGCGTTCCAGTGCTTTTGTGGGTTTTTGGGTGCTGCTCCTGAGGAACTCAAGGGGACTTAAGAAACCAAGATCCTGACAGAATAATCCGCCCACGAATTTTGTTTCTCCCGAGCAATATCCAAATGAATGCCACCATGAATGATCTGTGTGCTATGATTGGGAATTTACAGACGGAATTAACAGTTAGTAGAACTGAAACAACAGCTTTAGCCAATAAGGTAATTCACTTGCAGTCACGTTTGGACTCAGCACCATCTTTGGGTCAACATCAAGCAAATGTATCTGGTTCATCACCTTCTGTGTCTGTTACTGTTCCTACTACTGTTACGTTGGCCCAGCCTGAGAGGTTTGCTGGGGAACCAAACAAATTTCAGACCTTTTTAACGCAGGTTCAGTTGCATTTTATGGTAAAGCCAGCTTCATTCCCAAATGCTCAGTCACGAACTGCCTTTTTGATTTCCTTCTTGAGTGGTGACGCAGCTATGTGGGCGGTTCCGTTGGTGCAATCTGATGATCCTATATTGTACAACTGGGTGCAGTTTAAACGTGAATTTGAAAGAATATTTGATAGACGTACAATAACTGGATCAGCCGATAGAGAACTGCTAGAATTAAGACAGGGAAACAAGGAGCTAGTACACTATCTTACTCAATTCAACCGTCTTATAGCCGAGACTGATTGGCCAGAAGCTAAGAGGGCTGCTCTTTATTATCAAGGGCTAAAAGATGAGTTGAAAGACCTTATTGCACCAATCGATCCCCAACCTCGAACCTGTGCAGATCTCATAGCACTTAGTCTTCGTCTAGACCATCGAGTAGCTGACCGCAAAGGAGATAGAAAGAAAACAGATGTCCGAATTTTTTCTAGAGCAAAGGATAGATCACTTCCCAATACCCAGGAAACTACTGAGCCCATGGAAATAGGAAGTTTGAGAAAACCCTTAACTTCAGAGGAAAAAGAAGCTCGGCGAAAAAATGGTCTTTGCCTCTACTGTGGAAAAAAGGGGCATTTCGTTAGAGAATGCTCGCTCAAACCCAAGAACTCTTGGCCTCGAGACAAAAAGGAAACTAAGTCGGAAAACTAGAGAACTCGAAATTGGATCAGGAGACTTTTTCGAGTTGGCAATCTCCTCCTGAACAAACCATTGCTAACACCTCACAGTTAACTGTGCCTCATCTCACTTTGAATGTTTTTTTTAGTTTACCCAATCTGAAACAAATTTTGGTAGCGGTAATGATTGACTCAGGTGCCACCGGAAATTTCATTGATTCCAAGTTCATTGCAAAAACAAATATACCCATTATTGTAAAAGAAAAACCCGAAATAGTCTACGCAGTCGACGGAACCCAACTAACTTCAGGAATGATCACTCACTGTACCTCTCCCATCACTATGGTTTGTGATGTAGGTTCCAGAAAGCACCAAGAGACCATATCATTTGATGTAATCGATGCACCCCAATTCGGAGTTATCTTGGGCATCCCCTGGCTAACTATGCATAATCCCAGTATCAACTGGGCCGAACGTACAGTCGACTTCACTTCCTCTTGGTGTAAACAAGAATGTTGTGGCGTTCCTGAAAAGGATTTAAAGTACTCCCCAAGTTCCTTTCTGCATACTGCATCTGCCCTTTACATTTCCACAGCTGCCGAACAAGACATAGACCTACCACCCATTTATGAAGAGTACACAGATGTTTTCTGTGAACAAAAGGCCGAAACTCTACCACCACACAGGGACTATGATTGTGCCATTGATCTAGTACCAGGAGCCAAGATACCCTGTAGTAGAATCTACGCCTTGACAGAACTGGAGAACACTCACCTTCGGGAATACCTAGACAAATTTTTGAAAATGGTTTCATCCGGCCCTCCAAGTCTCCGGCGGCCTCTCCGCTCTTTTTTGTGCCTAAAAGCAATGGAGAATTGCGCACCTGTATCGATTACAGAGCACTAAATAACATCACTATCAAGAACCGATATCCTTTACCTTTGATCCCGGTACTTCTTGATCAAGTGCGCTCAGCCACAATTTTTACGAAGCTCGACTTGCGAGGCGCCTACCACTTGGTCCGTATTAGACCAGGTGATGAGTGGAAGACAGCCTTCCGAACTCGCTTTGGCTTGTTTGAGTATTGTGGGATGCCTTTTGGCTTATGCAATGCTCCGGCTGCCTTTCAATTTTTCATCAACGACGTCCTACGGGACTTCTTAGATAGGTTCGTCATAGCTTACATTGACGATCTTTTAATTTTTTCATCTTCAACAGAGGAACACATACGACACGTTAAGATCATCTTAAACACCTTAAGATCCCATGGTTTGTTCTGTAAACTGTCTAAATGTGAGTTCCATACCACAAAGGTTGAATTCCTTGGATTTATTCTCTCTCCATCTGGGATCACTATGGCTCCAAGAAAAATCCAAGCAATCCTTGATTGGCCATCCCCGACTTCGGTGAAGGACATCCAACGCTTTTTAGGCTTTGCTAATTTCTACCGCCGTTTTATCAAGGATTTTTCAACCTTGGCCACACCTTTAACTCAGTTGTTAAGGAAGAATGTTAAATTCATTTGGACCTCTGACACTGACTCTTCCTTCCAAACTCTTAAAAGAACCTTTACTCAAGCACCTGTTTTGCGACATCCTGATTCGGACATGCCTTTTATCGTGGAAGCCGATGCTTCTGACTTTGCGGTTGGGGCTATTCTATCGCAAAAAGATCAAAAAACCAATGAATTGCATCCCATAGCCTTCTTGTCTAGAAAATTTTTGCCTGCGGAAACCAACTATACCATTGCAGAGAAAGAACTCCTGGCCATTCGTTATGCCTTTAAAGAATGGCGCCACTACTTATTAGGGGCCAAACATACTGTAACTGTATATACGGACCATCGGAACTTACAATTCCTAAGGTGTGCAAAGGCCTTAACTCCCAGGCAACTTCGTTGGACATTGTTCTTTGCAGAATTTGACTTTATCATAACCTTTAGACCAAGAACTAAGAATAACAAAGCAGATTCCTTGTCTCGATATGATCACAAGCCAGACGATGTTCTTCAAAATCCCAAACCTACAAGTATGCTCTCCGAAAAACAAATAATAGGTGCCACAATGTCCGATGTTTTCTTCCAGCAAATAAGACAAGCTATGCCAATACCCAAACTGTTATCCTGGGTTCGAGAAGGGTCCAATAGAACAATTCATCAAAATTTGCCCTTTTTCTCCAATCTCTTATTTGTTCCGACTAAGAAATTGCAAGCACAGGTTTTACAGTGGTGTCATGTTAGTCAATTAGCTGGTCATCCTGGAATCGCAAAAACCAAAGAACTACTACAGAGAAATTTCTGGTGGCCAACTTGGAATAAGGATGTTCTCTCTTTCATACAAGCCTGTGATGTTTGTGCTCAAGCTAAAGTGGAACATGGTCGAAAAAAAGGACTCTTGCTTTCGCTTCCCACCCCAACACAGGTCTGGGAGGACATTGCGATGGAATTCATAACGGATTTACCTGAGGAGAAGGGTATGACTACCATTCTTGTGGTAGTGGATCGTTTATCTAAGATGGCCCACTTTATTGCTTGCCCTAGACTTCCAACCTCCTCTCAACTAGTCCAATTGCTGCTGGAACATGTGGTTCGTCTACACGGCCTTCCTAGGTCCATAACTTCAGACCGTGGTTCACAGTTCATCTCGCAGTTCTGGAAGGCCTGGTGTAAAGCTCTTCACATTACTAGGAACACTTCCACTAGTTTCCACCCCGAGTCGGATGGGCAAACTGAATGAGTTAATCAGGTCCTGAAACAATATCTAAGATGTTTTCTGTTCAAAAAGCAAGGTTCCTGGTTAGCTCTGTTATGGGAAGCTGAGTTCGCATACAATAATCTGCAGAATGCTTCTACAGGTCTGTCGCCCTTTTTTGCTGTCTATGGCCGACATCCCCATTTCTCGCCTTTACTACTGGCTCATCAAAAGACCAATATTCCTTCCTTGGATTCACATTTCAGAGAAATGGAACGCATTACTAAAGCCTTACGAACTAATGTGTTAAAAGCTAAAGCCACATACAAAAAGTTTGCAGACAGAAAGCGACAAAAGGGTCCGGATCTCCATGTAGGTGACATGGTTTGGCTTTCTACCAGGAACTTTCAGTTCAGAGAACGTTACAAGTTCCATCCAAAGTTTATTGGTCCGTATAAAATTGTTCAATGTGTGAATCTTGTGTCTTACAAACTGCTCCTTCCTAAAGGTATGAGAATTTACCCTGTGTTCCACATTTCTCTGTTAAAGAAAGCGACTGCCAAACGGAGGCCTCGTCCTCCGGCTCTTCTTGTAAAAGGTCAGGACGAATATGAGGTGCGTTGTATAAAGGACTGCAAGCGCGTGAGGGGGAAGCTATGGTACCTGCTTTCCTGGAAAGGCTACGGCCCTGAGGAAGATTCTTGGGTATCTGAGGTGGACGTTCATGCTCCCCGTTTGGTGCGATCTTTTCATGCCAGGCACCCGATCTCTCGCTTTTAGGGCGCTGGGGGGGGGTGTCTCCATTTTTGTTGGGGGGCACTGTCAGGATCCTCCTGCTCTCTCTGCGGTGTCGGTTGCTTTACTCCTGTTTTGCACCATGTCACTGAATCACTGACTATGGCAATGTGTGTTCGTTGTGGCATCATAGACTTTGAACCCTGTGTTGTTCTGGCATTTTGTGTTATTATGTTTTGACCTTGCCAATGCTTTTCGCACTTTGTGTTACTGTGTTTTGCCCATCCCCTTATTTGACCTCAGTATTGTGCCAATGCTTGTTATTACACATCACTTGGGCGTGTTCCCGCTTTGCCAGTGCTTGTTGGCCCTTGGGCTTCAGGAGGTTCCATTGTGAGTTTGCTGCCGAGGTCTTTTTTCCCTCTGCAGCCCCTGTACTTCGATTGGGACTATAAAAGCTGCCACGCCCAAAACGCTGTGCGGATTATTCCTTCCTGGTTCCCGAGATCGGAGGTCTCCTGTTTCCAGTCCGGTCTTCGTTCCTGAATGCAGAGGACTTCGCCGATGTTCCAAACTCCGCTTCCTGTTTAATGGTAGTAATAATCTACCACGAATATCCGCTTGCTGAAAACGCAGGTAGGATTTATCCTTTTCTGTTCTTCATGATGAGATCAAGAGTTGCCGGCTGGTGATTCTTGCAAGACGCTCGCTAGGCAAAACGCGAGGGGCGTTTCCCTAGTAACTTAAAAGACATTTGTTTGCCGAACGAAACCACAGGACCCCTGCTACTAGATTTGGACTTGCCTGATTGTCTTTTGCCCCTAGTACTGTTTAGACGCTTAATGAACAATATTTCTCGGCGGAAAGCCTTTAATTCAGATTCTGACTTCTTTTGGACCTCGTACATTGTAATTGAAACATAGAGTCAAGTGTTGTAATTTACTATGCTGTGAAACGAACAGTGCTTTGCTTTTGAGAACATTTCATAAGAACACTTCATGCGTGCTATGCTGTGAAACAAACAGTGGTTAGCTTTTTGAGAACATCTAATGCGTGCTGAATAACAATTATGATTGTGTTGAAACCTTTGAAGCATCACCGAGTTTAAAGAATAATTCATGTCGTATTTAATATCTGTGCCAACTTGCTTATCTGAATATAAATATTACATGGTGGAAAGTCATTCCTAGTTTTGTTTCCATAGTAAGGTGATATTTAATTCCAAGTAATGCTATTGCTGAGACTCATTATATCTGGTCCGAGCTAACCTTTATTCCTAGGTTCTGGAACATGGTTCATTGTAGTTAATAGTCAAGGAAACAGGAAGTCTTAGCGTTCCAGTGCTTTTGTGGGTTTTTGGGTGCTGCTCCTGAGGAACTCAAGGGGACTTAAGAAACCAAGATCCTGACACATTGCATGTATTTCCTGAAACTTGACAAATTATAACGTCTTCTACATCTCCTCAAAAAGATTCACCTCTCTGACTTTCTTGTGATCCTTTCCTTGGCCGCCATAAGTGTGGCAGGGTCCCTTGCTCACTGCACCACCAGGATTCAAGCAAGCCGGGCCGACGACGGCTGAAATGCCAGAAACCGGTCCCCGGAAGCTTGTCTCCTTTCCGGTGAAGAATTGGCTTGGTAGTTTGGTCTGCCCTGTTCCCATGAGGCACTGGGTAAGACTAATTTGCATATAGCCAGGTTCTGAACTGGGGTGATGCAGTGAGCTAAATAACGGCGATGGATTAAGCCCTGATCTCTTGACTGGGTAAGAGTGGTCTGCTTAATTCAGACACTCTGTTCATCACCACCCCCTTTTTTGAATCGACTGTTTCCATGAGGCACAGGGTCAGACTGATTTGCATATAGCCATGTCTGAACTGGGGTGGCAGAGTGGGCTAAAGAACGGTGATGGATTAAACCCAGATCTTTTGACTGGGTGTGAGTGCTTGATTGATTCAGATGCTCCGTCCATCACCACCCCCTTTTGTACCGCTTTTGGCCGCCATAAGTGTGGCAGGGTATGCTCAGACGTGAGTCCCTTGCTCACTTTGCTACTGGATTCAAGCAAGCCGGGCTGAAGACGGCTGGAATGCCAGAAACCGGTCCTCGGAAGCTTGTTTCCGGTCCAGGGAAGACATGGCTTGGCAGTTCGGGCTGGACTGTTCCCATGAGACACAAGGTCAGACTGATTTGCATATAGCCATGTCTGAACTGGGGTGGCAGAATGGGCTAAAGAACGGTGATGGATTAAACCCAGATCTTTTAACTGGGTGTGAGTGTTTGATTGATTCAGATGCTCCGTCCATCACCACCCCCTTTTGTACCGCTTTTGGCCGCCATAAGTGTGGCAGGGTATGCTCAGACGTGAGTCCCTTGCTCACTTTGCCACTGGATTCAAGCAAGCCGGGCTGAAGACGGCTGGAATGCCAGAAACCGGTCCTCGGAAGCTTCTTTCCGGTCCAGGGAAGACATGGCTAGGCAGTTCGGGCTGGACTGTTCCCATGAGGCACAGGGTCAGACTGATTTGCATATAGCCATGTCTGAACTGGGGTGGCAGAGTGGGCTAAAGAACGGTGATGGATTAAACCCAGATCTTTTGACTGGGTGTGAGTGTTTGATTGATTCAGATGCTCCGTCCATCACCACCCCCTTTTGCACCGCTTTCCTGACCTACAGCATTTGGAGGTGTGACCTTTTTTCCACAAGTTTTGCATATGACTTTCCAAACTGGATAGTCCTTAAAATTGGCCATGTGACCTGAGTCACCACACCTGTAGCATTTGCCTTGAAAGCTTTTCTGAGAAGTCAATTTCTGAGATAAGCTAGTTTTGGTTTTAACGGTCTTATCTACAAACACCTTCACCATAGAATTTTCTTTGTTATCATCGGAAGAGGCTTTCTTTATGATATCGACACATGCCTTTGAATGTTCATGACTCTTAGCGATGGTTATTACCTCTTGAAGAGTGGGATTGTCTTTTTGCCATAAAGCATCCCTTGTTTTGTCTTGTGCGCATCCTAACATAAATTAATTCCTCAAGTGTTCTTCCAACATGGCACCAAAGTAACAAATAGAGGCCAATTTGCGCAAAATGGTTATGTACTGCTGAACCGACTCCTCTTGCCTCTGCATCCTTCTTCCAAAATGATGCCACTCAAGAACTGTGCTTATTTTAGGAAGATAGTGCAAATCCTGTTTTCTATGCAAATTTCATAATCATTGAGCGAAGCAGAGTCACTATTAGAGAGTTCAGGGAGATGTTCAAATACCTCTTGACCCTCAGACCCTCAGACCCTAAACAATGCATGAGAAGAGAGGTTTTCCTCTCTGCGCTTAAAGAGGTACCACAAACACAAGCATAATGCGCAAATACTTTTTTCCATTTTTGCCAGGGAATAGGATCACCTGGGGAAGTTAGCAAAAACTGAGGTGTTGTGACATTTTGCATTATGTTAGAACTACTTTAAAAAGGAAGACAAATTAAAGAAAACAAAATTTTTAAAAAAATAAGAGTGTTGAAACAGCACGTTAAATTAGAACTATAATATCAGCACGTTAAATTAGAACTATAATATAAGTACAGCTGAGGGCATAAGTAAACAATGAAGGTATAATAGAGACAAATAGCACATACCATAGGCTGTGTGTGTCAGCAAAGAAATTACACACAATGTAGCGAGCTGTGCGTATCAGCGTGAATGGCACACACTTGTGACAGAGAATGGGCTGCTACCAGCGAGAGTCAAAAGTACCTCTACTTCGTGGGAGTATAATATGCAGAATAAAATAAATTTTGAAGGAGAATACAGCTGTGCGCATCAGCGTTGAAGACGCTGATGAGCTACAAATGAAAACTATGTGAGGGCAGCTGTGCTCGTCTGCTCTTAATAAAAAAAAATTAAAGAATAGCTGTGCGCAACAGCGCTGAAACCGCAGTGAAGCAGATTATGTGAAATTAAATGAAGAAGATCTGTGCGCGTCAGCGCGTAATACAAACGCGATCCACTGGTAAATGACAGCAAGCCAGGCAGGGCCAGGCAGTGACAGGCAGTGACAGAAGATGGCCGCGACATCAGCTTAGATGTAAGAGGAAATGTTGGCTTCGTCTATGCGTGATGGAGTAAGGGCCAGGCAATAGCAAACAACACACTCCACAAATCACGTCATGCTGTATGGATGGCGTGCTGATGTAGCTACAGGCAACACACGTAGAAGGTCAGGCAGTATGGGTGGCATGCTGACGTAGCTCCAAGCAACTCCAGGCAACACGCATTCGACTCCAGGCAACACGCGTAGAAGGTCAGGCAACGCTAGGCAGCAATGGGAGGTGCTTGGAGAGGCGAAGGCCCAATGGTAGAGGCACCATGCATGCACCTCCCAAGGAAGTGGAATGATGAAACTGAACTTGCGGCGATCTGAAATCAAGTTGGTAATTTAATATTAAAATGTCTTACCGTTTGTTAATACCAGCAGTCCGCAGTGCGCTTCAGAAACTACTCCAATGAACAACGGAGAAAGCGTTCAAGAAGGAGACAGGAGGGGGAGGAGCTTCGCGGGCAACCAAGATGGCCGCGTGAGCTCGGAGCTCCGAAGACCCTCCGATCCTCCGAATTAATCCTGTCGTCTATCCTCCCCACGGTAGTGGGAAAATGTTGTTGAACTGCTGCTGATGCGGGACTCGTTCTCCGATTGAAGATCCGAGATCCCTAGGTGGAGTTACACCGAGTTGAAGATTGGGGACGACGACGCCATCAGTGCCCGGGCTTGCATGGGCGACTGCGGCGCTGCTGCACGGTGGCGGTCCGAGGGATGAGAGACTGCCCCACCTCAAGGTGTCACCCGGGTTACTCTGAAGACTGATGTAACTGACCGGGCGGTGGACGCGGCTGCTACCGCCTGCCGACTTTGGGCCCCGACGAGGACCAGGGGGTCTACCCGACCGAGGTGGCTTCTTGCCCAACATGGCTGGCAGAGGCGATTCCGACAGAGGGAAACCCCGGGTCAGCAGAAAATCATCTTTTACTCAGTCCACCAACTCCGATCGCTATGCCCACCCAAAGGGTTCGCCCTGAGTCACCGTGAGGCCTAAGGACATGCAGCGGGACGTGTCGCCGGACGACTCGGCTCCAACCCTCCGGGACGTCATGGGCGCTCTTGCGGGCATCAAGGCAGAGATGCACAAGCAACACGAGGTGCTGACGCACAAGGTCGACACGTTGGCTATCGAGATCAATTTGATTAGAGCCGATCTCGGCAAGACTAATGACCGGGTCAAGTCACTCGACATAAAATCGTCGAGCCTGACCTCGGACGTAACGGACCTGCAATCGGAGATCCGCGACCTAAAAGCTGCGAACTCGCTGTTTGCCCGCAGGCTTGATGATTTTGAAGGACGGGCCAGGCGCCAAAATGTCCGCATTGTTGGAGTCCCGGAAGGGGCCGAGGAGGACGCCACCGATCTCTTTGTTGAAGACTTGATCCAGACTCATCTGACCCCCGGCGGCCTCAGCAAGTTCTTCTCGGTGGAGCGAGCTCATAGACTGCCCGGAGGCCGCCCGAAGCTGGAGGCCCCTCCGCGTCCTATCATCACCAGGGTATTCAACTTTAGGGACAGGGACGCTATCCTGCAGGCATCGAGGAGAGGTGGGCGGCTGAAGTTCCAAAATGCTGACGTTAACTTTTTCCCGGACTTCACCCAAGCGGTGCAGAAGCGAAGGCAAAGTTTCACGGGCGTGAAACGTAGACTGCGTGAGCTGGGGATGAAGTACTCCATGCTGTTCCCTGCGAAATTACGCATCGAACATGATGGCCGTGCATTGTTCTTCGACATGCCAGAAGTGGCTGGGGACTGGCTGGACACTTTGCCTCTGCGCCGGGACGTACCCGAGGAACAGTCGGAGGGGGCAGCTGGTGGCCCCGATCTTCAGGAGTAAAAGGTCCCTTTGGGCCATTTTCGGATGATGAGTCTGCTCAGGCAGTCAGTCACAAAATACTCTACTTTTGCTGCTATCCTTTCTCTATGAACGGGGGAAGCGGGGGGGATAGGTTAGCCTCTTTTCTCCTCTAGGGGCTTTTCGTAGAGTAGTTTTTGGGGCGACAGGCACACTGCTAGTTGGGGGGGCTCTATAGTCTAATGCAGGGTTGCAGGGTGGGGGGTAGATGGGATCTTTGGTCTTTGTGTGTTCTCTCTTTCTCTTCTTTACCTATTTCATGGCAAGGTAATTATTCTACTGTTGATTCTGTTGTAGCGACTCCTCCCTGCAGGGTCGGCATGGGCCTCTACATTGACGATTGGGGGTAAGAAGTTAAATGTTCTGAGTTGGAATGTTAATGGGCTGGGTGATCGCATTAAGCGAAGGGTGGTGCTGCAAATGTTTAAAAGATGCATGCCTGATGTCATCCTGTTACAAGAAACACATCTGATTAGGAATACGTGCCACGCACTTAATAGAAAAGGCTTCAAAATGGTGGCACACTCGGGGTTCTCTTCGGGGTCCCGTGGGGCGGGGATCATGGTGCGCATGTCTCTCCCGTTTGAGGTGGAATCTAGCGTGATCGATGAGAGGGGACGCTATGTCGCCGTCACGGGTAGGTGGGAGGGGCGTACCCTGGTCTTGGTCTCTGTTTACGTCCCCCCTGGTTTGCAAACGATTACGTTTCAAGATCTTGGGGGCGCCATTTTGGGTTTGCCCGAAGGATTGCTTATAGTTGGTGGGGACTTCAATGCAGTTGGATCTGGGACTTTAGACGGTCATCCATCCAGAGATCTTCGAAATGCGCAGTCCTGGCTTCCTGACTTCCTGGATACCATGGGGCTTATTGATTGCTGGAGGCTACTTCATCCCGTTCAGCGCCAGTATTCCTTCCACTCGGGAGCGCACGGTAGCCTCTCCAGGATTGACTATGTTCTGGCATTGGCTGCCCATGCGTCGGCCATCTCTGAGGCCCGTTTGATGGCCAGAGGCATTTCGGACCATTCCCCGGTCTGGGTGTCCTTTGACTTTGACATCGTAGTGGCCTCGAGAGTAGCGCCAGTCAATTCGTGGTACTTCCGTAACCCTAAGACTCATGACCTCCTGGCTAAAGCCATTGAGCTTTATTTTTCTGAAAATACGGGCTCGGTAGCGTCGGCCATGTCCCTATGGGAGGCCTTTAAGACTGTCGTGCGGGGAGAAGCTTTCTCCTTAATAGCCGAGGTGCGCAGACGTAGAGACGAGGATGTGGTGCGGCTGGAATCAGAGATTGCGGACCTTGATTCCCAATTGGAGACTGGTCCGATGCCTGCCCTGCTCCACGCTCTCTCACTTAAGTAGTCGGAGTACCGGGCCACTGCTACTGACGCTGCCAAGGCAATGGGCAGAGAACAGCAAGGGAGGATCTACGATGTCGGGGACAAGGCAGGCAAGCTTATTGCTTGGCTTGACAAGAAGGAGATGGCCTCCCGGGTGGTTCCCGAGGTGCTGGGGGAGGACGGACTAGCCGTCACCGACCCCAGCGCTATAGTCACGGTCTTTGCCGATTATTTTGAGTCCGTGTATACCTCGGCTTCCGTCATGTCTGAGGCGGACTCTGCCGCCCTCCTTCAAGAGGTTGACCTTCCGTGTCTGTCGGGCACCGAACGCGACGACATGGATAGAGGTATAACGGCGGACGAGGTCGCGCTTGCGATACGCTCTTTAAGGTCTGGCAAGGCTCCCGGCCCTAATGGCCTCCCGGTGGAGCTTTATAAAATAAAGGCCGACACCATTGCTTCGCCCCTGCGGAACATGTTCCTTGAGGCGCGCGAGATAGGTGAGCTCCCCCGGACCAAAGATTGGCCACCATAGTGGTCGTTCACAAGGAAGGGAAGCCCAGAGACCTCTGTCGGTCGTATCGCCCAATCTCTTTGTTGAACGCCGAGCCTAAGATCCTGGCTAAACTATTGGCCAATCGGTTGGTGGGTGCGATTAGCGATTTGGTCCATCCGGACCAATCGGGCTTTATTCCTCATCGCAACACTGCCCTTAATCTTAGGAGGCTCCATGCGGTCATGGCAAGGGTCAGTACGCTCCGGGAGCCGACCATCTTGGCGTCTCTGGACGCGACAATGGCTTTTGATTCCCTTGAATGTAATTACCTGTGGGCGGTGCTGGCTAAGTTTGGGTTTGGCCCTGAATTTATTAGTTGGGCCAAGCTCCTATACGCTAACCCACTGGTCAATGTTACGGTCAATGGCCGAGTGTCTGCATCTTTTGCCCTTCGAAGAGGCACCAGGCAGGGTTGCCCCCTGTCACCTCTGTTATTTGCATTGGCGCTTGAACCCCTTGCTGCTTGGTTACGGGCGCACCCTGATATCAATGGGATACGGTGGTCGTCTGGTTTCGAAGACCGCGTGTCCTTATACGCGGACAACATTTTGCTCTACCTCACCTCTCCTTGTAGATCCCTGATTGTGGCTTGTGACGTGCTGCATACCTTTGGCAGATACTCGGGCCTGGTTATTAACTGGTCAAAATCTCACCTTTATGTATTGAGTGGTGAGACTCCGCGTCTTCCCAGGGGCTGCGCCATACAGATCGCGAGGCAGGGGTTTAAATACCTGGGCATTTATATTTCAACCGATGCCCGGACACGATATGCGAACAACTTGCTTCCCCCTCTTGCACGCCTTCGGCGCAACGTGGAGGGGTGGCGCAAGCTACCGCTTTCCCTGCTTGGGCGTGCGGCATTGTTCAAAATGATGTCTCTCCCCAGATTCTTGTATGCGCTCCAGAATACTCAGGACCCAGTCCCCTCTGGGTATTTTAGAGAGGTCGAAGGTTTGCAGCGGGCCCTCCTCTGGGAAGGTAGACCACGGATTGCTATAACCAAACTGACGCTTCCGTGGTACGATGGTGGCATCGCTCTGCCGGACATCCGACAGTACTACTGGGCCTCCCAATTGGCCGCCCTTAACCATGGTTTCTATGGACCGGCTGATAGTCCGGGATACGCCATGGATCGGTGGCTCCTTGATGGCGGGAAATACTACAGGGCGCTGTATTCGAGATCTCTGGATGGAGGAATGACGGGCCCCACTAGGACAGCTGTGCACATATGGAGAGCTGTCACAAAGGCACAGGGATGGAAGGGGAGGCTTACTATGGCCACCCCGCTTTACGACTCAGACCTATGGGCAAATTGTGGCACACAAAGGGGTTTGATCGGTGGGACCTTATTGACATTTCTAGGGTAGACGACATGATGGCTAAAGACGAGATAAAGTCTTTCGCCGCTTTACAAGCGGAGTTTCAGCTGGGAGCGACGGAATTCTTTAGATATGCCCAACTACGACACGCCCTTATGGCGGTGCTGCCGGCAGGTGAGAGAGTCCCTGAGTCATCCCCGCTAGAAGACAGGGTGTTGGATGGTCACATGCCGGACAGCGCCATTTCATTGGTCTACAAAAAATTGATCAACGTCCGAACGGACCTTCTACTAAGTGTGAGGGACCAGTGGGTGCGTGATGGAGTCGAACTGGATGATGAAGATTGGCAGTATGCGGTGTCTTCTCCCAAGGAAGTGGCAATCCCAGCTAGATTACGCCTGGTCCAATTGAAAATTCTTCATAGAGTGTATGTGACCGGCCCCCGGTTGATTCATATGGGACTCTCGGTGGATGGTCTCTGTAGGCGCGGATGTGGTGAACTGGCCACATTCATGCACATTATCTGGGAGTGCCACGCCATAGCCTCTTACTGGAGGCGTGTCCATGCGGTGATGCGTGAGGTGACTGGTGTGGATTTGCCGGCGGAGGCCCGGCGTTGCTTGCTGAATGTGTGGGGCCCCACGGATTACAATAACGCGCAAACCCAATGGGTCACCCTGGGGAACATGGTGGCGAAACGTGACATCGCTCAGAAGTGGGGCGCCCCGTCGCCTCCCTCTGTGGAACTGTGGAAGACCAACATGGATTGGTGTATGGTTCGCGAGAAAACAGTGTACGTGGCCCGGGGCAAGCCCAAGAAGTGGAGTATGATCTGGGGGGCTTGGAATGAATACAGGGGTGATATCTGTCTACCTCCCGACACTGCCCCATCGGACATACGACTTTCCCCCTAGCCCTTATTTCCAACCTGCTCATCATTACATTGCCATCCTGGTTCTCTTTCCCCCCATTGTCGTCCATTTTGTACTGTTCAGGTGCACCCTGTGGGCATAAGGCCCTGCCCTCTCCTGCGTTGGGTATTGTCGCATTTATGTACTTATTCCTTGCCTTTTCACACTGGTTTTGGTGTTTCTTTAGATTCATTACTTCATAGGTTTGTCGTTATTATAACATAAAACTAAACCTGATACGATTTTATAACATGTACTGTGTGCACTAAACATCCTTCTTTTAATAATGCTGCCTAGCCTCCGGGATGTAAGGCTAAATAGCGGTGTGCCTTGATTTTTCAATAAAGGTTTTCCAAAAAAAAAAAAAAAAGAAGGAGACCGGGGACACACAGCTGAGGCTCACCGGCAGAGAGGTAAGACTGCGTTGTAGGAAGTGGAAAATCAGGCTTCACTTCTTTTTTGTAAAATTGTAGCTGTTGGAGTCTCATATGTTCAAATCCAGTGCACAGGTAGATCATCGCCAAAATGTGAAAGTACATCCCTTGCGAAGAACGGTCTAAGGCAAAGTTAGTTTGTCTGAAGGATTTATTGAAGACCACAGAAACATAAAGACCCCATCCAGCAGCAAGCTGAGAGTAACTGAACTCATCAGTTCAAACAATGCTAAGCAACATTCACCACATTCCACTCATCAGGATGGAAGATCAGCATTAGCAGAGCTGCATGTCCAGCACAGTATTCATTCCAGGACCATTGCGGCTTGAGTGCACCTTCTGGCCCATTAAGGGTCAGTGCACTGTTTATATACTAAAACTGCTGTGTTAGAGGGACAGCTCTAATGTGCCTAGATGTTTGAAGCTATATCTGAGAATAAAACACAAGCATTAGAATATCTTGTATTGTTACTTAGCCTTGAATGAAATGTGAGTGGACAAAGAGGGCGGCGTTATTGCCCCTATGACTTTTAAACGCCCCGCCAGTTTCTGTTTCCGGGGTACCCTGCGTGACGCGTATCCGGTTGCGGCGTTTCCGGTATTCTCTGTTTGTAAGCCCTCACCTTCCTCTTCCGGGTCTCCTGACCCGGAAGGGATTCCTACCCTGTTCCGCCCTTTGCTGCCACTAAAGGCGCCACGCCCCCTAGGTGGGGTGGTGCCCGTCATAATACTGTGTAAGTAAAGCCGGACTAAAAGAAAGTCTTCTAAAAAAGGTAAAATAAAAAACCAAAAATCAAAGTGGGTCCAAGAGGGCCTCACCACAACATTCTCCTTTACCAATGGCAGAGGTACGTGGCCTTGGTTTCTATCTTGGGAAGTTTACAAAATGTAAAATAATTCTTTTGAATTTGAGAACATGGGCTTGAAGGCAGATGTACTGGCCGAAACCCAAGTTCTCTGTCAAGGGATCTGCTTAAACACTTTTTTTTCGCTCCAGGCGAGATTCCAGGAGAGGTAAAGGGTAAAAGACATTGAGTGAATGTCCAAATATGCAACTTTGAAGCAGAGCCCTGTGTTCTGGTATCCACAGAGCTTGAAAAGGGAACTGGAGCACTGTTGCTGTGCTGATCGACAGACAGGATAGTGCAACTCTATGCTAGCCTATATGCCTGTTAATAATAAATTATTTTAATTGTTCACACTTTTAAAAATGGGAAAGGTAGAAATGTTCCTAGCTATGTCTCATGAAACTATCGTTAATTTCTGTTGTATTTGTCATAATTTGGTGGCCTATTTCGTTATAAAAGTGCAAACATGTTACCTGTTTATAAGCATATTTTCTATACAGGTGGAGGGCATAGCTCAATGTTTATGCATTTAATGAAGATAGCCTTAAAAAAGAACTGATGTCACAGATAAATGTTTTTGTCTTTGTTTGGTGATAACTTCCAAGTCGTCTTCAGGAACTTTTGTCTGTGGCACAGGAGGACAAGTGACTTGTTAATTCTGAGATACCTCTAACTGCACCAACCTTTCATCAGCCGCGGTGCGTCCATTGGGGCGTAGGGGCGTAGCCCCACCAGCCCATGGACCCGCGGCTGTTCCAACAACTTGCAGTTAGTTACTTCCTGAATCGGATCCTGACTTCTCATCATGCGTTGCCGGGCAGCACCCGACTGAAAAAGGAGTGCGCAGGGGGGTGGGCTGCGGGGCTGCAGTGTCAGTAAATGATTGACAGTCGAGACGAGACAGACGAAGAACGCGCATCACAGCTTGGGGCAGAAACTTGCCCGAGCATGCGCATATTAAGGTGCCCCACAGTGACTAGGGGGGGGTGCATGTTTATTCGCGTGCGGCGCAGCCCTGGCGTTAAAAGGGCGACAGGGCGAGCATTTCATGTGCCCTCCAAGCCAATCCTGGCGCTGCATGCAGCGCCAGGATTGGCTGGTCACCGTTCCGCAGAGCAGGGGGCAATCCATATTGGATGCCGCGCGTGGGTGGCTCAGCCGCAGTGCACAATGGCCAATCACTGTATCTGACTTCTTGTAGTCATGCAGTGATTGGCCATTGGCGCGCGGCGCTGGTAACGGTTCTAATCTTCATCTTCACTACGTACTCATTACTCCGACTCGCCTCGTGGTGGTTGTGACTGTCACTGTGGGGACTGTGGATTCGAGTCGACTCGTGTGCTGGTGCTGCTCGTGTGGAGTCAGTGGAGACAGTACTGTCAGTGTCTGTGTGTGGTGAGTGACTACTAGTGAGAGTAAACAACATACCATTATTATACGCCGTAAAATTTCTACTGTTTTATGTGTGTGTCTGTCACTAAGAGATGGAGGGCAAATAGTTTTTAAAAAATGGGCACGGCGATGACAGCCAGCAGCGAGGTTGGTAACAGAAAGCCTCGCTTCTCTGTTCCAAGAAAGAGCCTCTTCTCCCTGCCCTGCAACACTGCAGTCTTTTCTAACCCACCCTCCCCGCCGTCTCTCCCACAAGTTCTTCCTCTGTTCTGGAGAAGCAGCCCCTACATTCGCCTCCTGTCAAAATACCGGTGGAAAATAACGCGCCAGGACTCGCCCTCGACAACTGCTTCTGTGCGCTAGGCAGAGCAGACAGGAGGCCAGTGTCCGCTGTACTTACCGAGGCCCCACTCCGTGGCCAAACTACCACAAAACAAGGGTTCTCTGGCCTACACCAGCAAATACGGTCTGTTCGGCTACGCATTGTCTGTTTCTATTTAGTTTTTATTTCATTTTTTAATTTTATGGGTTTTTATATAGTGCGGACTTTACCCGAAGGTGTCAGAGCGCAGTGTGTCAGGGAGCCGCTCTGTAATGGCAATCAGTAATGTCTTTTTTACGCATGTCCCGGCCAGGAGTGGTGTCAAACTCCTGAGGGGTGACTGACAGAAGGATTCAAATACCACTCAAAGCCCCCGCCCTCCCTATTTCTGAGCAATCGATCCCCTGTGGGACCCTTTACACACTTAGGGAGCCCAACAGCGTGTTGGCAAGCATATATTTAGTTGCATTTTTAAAGGGGATAACTGCACATAACTGCATTGGTTTAATCGTTAAATACATTCAGAGCTGCTAATTTAGGGATTAGTTATAAGAAAGTATGTTTGTCATTCTCGAGGGGGGGAGGGGGTGATGAATATTGAGTACACGAGGAGGGGCATGACATTAAAATGTTGTACTCCCACTGCTATAAACAGATCTCGTAACCAGGGACGATGGGTGAGATTTTAAAGTGGTGGAGCGCAACGAAATAGCATAGAGCACCGTAGCGAGCGAGCGTTCCCGAACCCCAAAAGGGGGGTTTGGGGGGATTACCCCCCACCCCCCCAAGAAAATTTTGAAAAAAAAAGAAGAAAAATCGTGCATTCTCAAGCAAATTTGAGAAAGCAGGAAGGTTAATAAAGCAATTGTGAAAGTGCAGTTATTACATTAATAGATGGCATAACATAGGTAGCTGCTTATTCAGTATTACCATAGAGCTTCATACATTCTGTCCTATTATGCTCAGGTGCTGAATTCAGACTAAGACTTTCATGGAAATCTCAGCTCTAAGAGTAGAAGAAGTTGCACAGCAGTGTAATGGTTGCCAGGCTCGTTCCGCAGGAGTGTCAGGAACTTGAAGAAAAGTCCACAGTCTTCCCCTACGGCCTTCCGACTCTATTAGACTCTAGAGTAACGAATGGCACGCAAAATATTAGTCTGGAACATAAAGACAAGCACAGAACGTTTGACGTGAGCTTGGATGGTAAAGATCTCCACAGAATCACACAGGCCAGCCTGGAAAATTACAATGTAGTGTGAGACAAATCAGGAAGCAGAGAGGTCTGGTGGCTTCGTGGACTAATGCCTTCACTGTAGGGGTCTGTCTTCGACTTCATGGTCACAGGTTCGAATCCCAAAAGGTCCGCTCACCCTTTTATCCTTCTGAGGTCAATAAAATGAGTACCATTGAATTGAGTAAAAATAAACATTGGTTATTCAGCACCAAGAAGCTTATGGGTGAACGTGTGCATTACAAATACACATGTTATGTTAGGTCATCTGGAACCATAATTAACCGTCCAGAATCCTACAAACCTGGCCATGAATGTCATTTAGCGGCCACAGCTGCGACCTCTGGCTTTCCACTTGCAGACCCTGGCAAGAAACAAATACATTACTTGCATTGCTTCAGACTTTGGATGTGCCTCTCAAAGGAGAGAAAAGCCTACCTTTTAATGCTGCTTTGCAGGACGTCCTACATTTGTCCCAAGAATTGGGATATGTATTTAAAATTAGGAAAAGCATCCGGACACGGGGACAGTCTCTGAAAACCGGGACTGTCTTGGGAAATCTGGGACGTCTGTTCACCCTAGCTTCATGCCGCACTGCCGGTTCTAAGCATTGAAGAAACAGGCCCTTCTTCTCTTTTCGGTACGCATTTAACCAACCTCAGAAGGCTGAGCTGGCCTTGCTAGCTTCTTGACCTGCAGATCACTACAATTGTTACTGCTAACCGTTCATCTCACTGAGCCATCTGCCATATTCTGAAGAATGGTTGAAGTGGGGAAGGTATATTTAGGAGGCCGAGCCCTACATTTGGGTTTGTATATGCATACGTAAGAACCGTGGTGTTTTCCGCAGAGCTGTCCCAATGGTCGTCATCAACAGTGAGATGATAGATCACTCTGTCTGTGGGGGCACTTCGAGTACTAGGTGAGACAACGTCCCTTGGTTCTCCCTTAACCTTTTACAGTTGTTTCATACTGTATGTGTCTCACTTCTCCCTGGGCATGTTGTCCTTAGCACAACATAGACAAGACACGAGAAGCCATATTGGGGGAAGCCGTAAAGCACATGGGGTTTCAAATATGAGTGCACCTGCAGACAGAGATGTTCCTGCAGTTAACATCCAAAGTTAGTGACAACTGCCACAACGTCACAGAAGTCAGCAAGAGTTGTCAGAAAAGTCTGTTTTGCACAAAGTCTTCCTAAAGGAGCTTTACACTGCGTATAGAGTTCCAAAAGGGTAACAGTGAATACTAGAAAACTTGTTAACCCTGGGGTTCTGAGCGACATCAAATAAACAGAGAACAAAGCTCGAGTTGACTATTATGTCACTCAGAACCACAAAGTGAAGAGCATCCCTGTTGTACTCTGTAAGCGGTTTATAATATGGCAATATGTATGGACAACCCAAATCATCTACCCCTACATTCAGCAGCTATAGAGGGTTAGAGGCCTCATTGAGGAGCTATACACACAATGGCTTCCCCATGCGTCAGCTCCTTGTCCCATGGTAAACCTGGTGTCTAATCACCCAACCCACTTCCTTCTGGTCGTCACTCTCCCCACCCCCTAAACAAAATAATACCTGGCATCCTCCACCCCATACCACCCTCAGTTTTGGCCTAGCCCCCAATGACTAAAAAAAGTCCAGTGTGTTTTGCTACTCTCCCACACCACCCTTTCCATTTACCATCCCACCCCACCCAAATTAAAAAATATGATTTCCTGTCAACCAATCCACGTTTTTAATAATCTGCCCTTTCCACCCAAATATATTAATATAATTCCTAGTTTCCTGTTATTCGCCACTCTCTCTGCCATCATTCTTCTTCCACACCTAAATCTGTGCTCTCTGCTCTCCATCGGTGTAGAGAGCCAGCATTGCACCGATGGGCTCTGAGAGCCCTCCCAGCATTGCCTGGAATTCCTATATGACCTAGCGACCTTGCAGAAACAACTTTCCTCCCACTATTGCCACGCCAAAGCATCAAACACCAGATTTGTAAATTGGTGTTTACTCTACCAGCTCTCAGCGGGAGACATACAAAACATGGCACGTGTGATATAGGCAGCAATCCGCTGAGATGAGTTCCATGGACTGGCTCTAAGTGATGTGAAAGGCAGCGGTGTTGAAGCTGCTGTTGTCTATGATGTGCCCCAGATGCTTGTATAGGGCCAAGATCTCTATCTCAGACCAGTACACGCCACCAGGGATAAGATCTAATCCAGGTGCTTTCCGAGGTTTCAAGGATAGTATTGCTTCCTTGGTGTTTTTTGTGTATCAAAAAGGTTATACATTTTAGGAAGCTGCACAGTGCAAGAATAGATTTTTGGCCACTTAAGGGCCCTACTAGAGTTTCTAACATTTACCTCACCATGCAGCTTGAGTTGCGGCACCTTCTTTGAGGGAAAGGGTTAGAGATACACTAACTGCATGGAGTCTTGCCACAGGGTATGTGCTGAGCCCCATGGATAATGGAGGCAGGCATGTCATTTGTATGTGTTGCAATCTGTTAGACAATTTAAAAATTGAAAATACATAAAAAACACTTATCGGAAGACAAGGCAACACCCCCCGCTAACGACCTTAGTTATACCTCTCATGCAATGATGGCACAAATCAAGGAATGAAGTGATTGCCTTAGAAGCTGTGCAGTCTAAGTTGTTACCAATTATAACTCATACTCATCATGCTGTTGTCAGGGATGCATTCATATACATGTATGTGACGTGGTATATGAGGTTTGTGGTCATGTAATATTTGTATTAGCACTCTTAAGAAGCCTCCTGGGTGTTTGAGTCCTACTTATAAAAAAAAAAAAAAGTAATGAACATATAAATATGGAAAGAACATTTACATTTTGGTTTCACCGATTGTAAATGACGTCTCTTTCACTCATAAAGGTAAAATTAAGCTTAAAAAAAGGAAAATATTTTAAAATAAACAAGGAGTTACCCTGTTTAGTAAACTCTAAAGATGTATTTTTTAACGGACACTAGTAGCAAGCTCAAAGTGAGTCATGTGCAAAATCAGACGCAAAGCACAAATGACGTTAGTACCTAGATCCTGAATTGAGTGAAATTTGAGCAGACCGAGGGCATTTTTCCAACTCTGGTGCTGGGACAGCTCATCACAAACAGGGGAAGCATTCCGTTTCAATGAGTGGTAAAAACTGCACATTAGTCTGATTCTGGCATCCGAAACTCAGGATGTTGCGTAACCACTGCCATCTAATAAAACCAAAATATACAATACTGATATTTCGTGCAGGTTGATTCTTGCATTTGTAAAATGCGTGGGCTGAAAATAAACTCTCAGGTGAATAAAGTGTTATAATGCAGCATACTGACAGACGTGACGGTGTGACAAACCATCGGAAGACTTCAATCAGGATTTCCAGTGCAGATCAGCCTTTGCTGTGTTGTGTTTTGATACCACATTTGTATATTGCTTTGTTGGGTGAATCTGTCCAATTCTCTGAGTAGTGCGTAAATGTGCTCGGAGTTTGAGAGGTGAGGCCAGAAATCTTTACTGGGTATCTTGTGCCTCTTCTAGGGAGGCATGCCCATTGCCCAATGCCCAGCAGAGGGAGGTGTGCCAAGCATAGCACGTGTTGGCAGCGAGTGCTGTTGGATGCTGTAATAGCCAACTACACACGTATTTTGGGTTTGCCGGATGTGCATTAGGAGTTCTGTGTTCAGTATTCTTGTGTATGATAGCGGGTGGTGTGTCTGGAGTGAGGGTGCTGCTGTGAACATTGCGATAACCAACCAACGGGCATCCCAGTGCTCTGCTGAATGTATGTTACGAGATCTGTTTATAGCAGTGGGAGTACAACATTTTAATGTCATGCCCCTCCTCGTGTACACAATATTCATCACCCCCTCCCCCCCTCGAGAATGACAAATATACTTTCTTATAACTAATCCCTAAATTAGCAGCTCTGAATGTATTTAACTTTTTTTTTTTTTCTTTTTAGTCCTCATACGCCACTTCCCACCTCTTCTTTTCTTGTACCGCCCTTAGATGGTTTTCAACTCAACTATGACAGGTTATTACCTATTGCTTAAACTGCAGGCTTGGAGCTTTAGGCAAACGAGAGGTACTTCCATCTTGCCCTGCCCAATGCAGCAAAGCATATAGACTATATTAACCTCCAAGAGCTTCAAAAGTGACTTAATCATTGGACCAGTACTTATTCTCCCATCGTTTCTATCATATATTGTTGTTGTTATTATTAGAGCTTCCCTTATCCTTACCCAAAGTGATTTAGAAATAATGTCCAGAACTGGTGCTTCCTTTTATATTGGCCGGCCATATCCAACTTAGCTATGCCTCTCATAGCTCTGATCCACAATAAATCTGTCGGAGAGTCTGGCGATACCCATAATTTGCAGATTTCTTTCCGAGCAATCAAAATAGCATAAAAAAATAACTTAGATTTATCATCAAGACCCTTACCTTGTATGTCCAATCTGCCCGAGATGATCTGTTCAGGGCTTACCTTAATATCTAGCTCCATCATTTTTGATAGCTTTATACTTACAGCTACCCAATACTCTTGGATCTCCGAGCATGTCGCAAACATGTGAATATCGTCTTCATTCGGGCTTTTGCATTTAGGACATAGCACCGTGCCCCCATCCTTAAACTTAGCGAGCTTCTTTGGGGTCCAATAGGCCCTGTGGAGAGTGAACAAGTGATTCCTCCTTAAATTTGCAGGTTTAACCACTTTATAAAGAATCAACATATCTACTTTCCATTGTTCTTCTGTGGCGATCCTCGGCAAGCACTCTCCCCACAGGACCTCTGGCAGCAGAAAAGGGCCATCCTCCATTTCAACTATTGCCCAATACCATGTCGCCACTTCTTTCTTCATCCGTGTGTTTAAAGCCAGCTTCTCTTCAAACTCGTTGTAGTGTCCAATTAACCTTTCTTTTCCTACCGCCCAGCTTTGGATCTGAAGATATTTGAATTTTGCAAAGTTACAACCCCAACGATCCTCGCAGACCGCCCATGGTAGCAATTCTCCTTCACAGAACAATTCGCCCCATACCTGTGGACCTTCTGTTTTTAATACCCTTGCCAAAGCATCATCAGTCCAGCTTGGGGCCCCCAGAGCGTCCCAAATTGGTGCAGCCACACTGAAATATGGGATTTTTATCACACGTCTGATGCGGTACCACACTGTAGATAAGTCTCTTAAGACCTTCAGTCTTACCTTTTTAAAGTATTTTGGGTCTGCAAATTTATACAAAAAACCCCGCAAGTGGGACTTTTCTACTTTCAGCATGGCAGAAAAGAGATCTCCCGTCGCTGTATTGTTGGGAATTCCGAGGAGCATTCTACAATTTTTAAGCAAGAAAGCCCAAGAGTAAATTTGAAAATCTGGGGCGGCCAGGCCACCTTTGACATATCTTCTCCGAATTTTTTTCCAAGATATCCTTGACCCCTTAGAGCCCCAGATAAATGAACCAATTTCACTCTGTAACTTAACTAATCCCTCTTTTTCAAACATAAGAGGAATAGAGTCAAATAAAAAGGTCAATTTAGGAAGCACCATCATTTTGATTAAGTTTACCCGTCCAATCATTGTTAATTGAATCGAACTCCAATGTCTCAAAATAGCTGAAATATCTTTCCTTACTTTGGCTAGATTTACCATTGCTAACTGTTTTATATCCTGAGTGACTTGTATTCCTAAATATCTAATCTGCTTCTTTGAGATTCCAGGCTCCACAACCATATTCCAAGCCATAATTTCCGTTTTGTCAGAGTTTAGTCGATATCCTGAAACTTCTCCAAACCTCTTTGTAATATTTTCTATTTCAACCAGTGATTTTGTCAAGTTTGATGTTAGAATTACAATGTCATCCGCATATAGGCCTATCTTTCTTGACCAACCTTGAAACGTAAAAGCAGGGATGTTCTCTGTCTCTCTTATTTTACAAGCCAATGGTTCGATATAGAGATCGAATAAAAGCGGAGAAAGAGGGCATCCCTGCCTAGTCCCCCGCATAATTCTGATAGATTTTGTAAGGACTCCATTAACCAATACCTTGGAATTCGGTGTTTGATATATTCGTGACACAGTTTGCGAAAAGTTCCCTCCTAGCTGAAGATGTATTATTAAAACTTTTAAAAACTCCCAATTTACGCGATCAAAAGCCTTAGCAGCGTCCAAAGCCACCACTGCCAGAGGGAGTTTCTGATCAACAAGCAACATCTATACTGCCTATCAAAGAAAACGTTAATTCATTTAATTGTCTACCTTTTACGAACCCTTTTTGGTCCTCGTGAATAAAATACGGAGTCACTTTACCTAACCTATCAGCCAGAATCTTAGCAAACAATTTATAGTCACAATTTAGCAGAGAAATAGGTCTGTATGAATCCATAAATTTTGGAGACTTCCCAGGTTTAGGTATTACTATTATAGTTGCCTGGTCCCATGATGTAGGAATCTCCATTCTTTCGGTAAACACCTGGTTGAACACCTTAGTTAGCAATGGTGCCAGCCACAGCATTAAACTCTTATATACTTCAACAGGAAGTCCGTCAGGGCCAGGAGCTTTACCTTTTTTCGCCTGCCTGATGCCTTCTTCTACCTCTTCCTGCCTAATCTCTCTGTTCAAAACGCTTCGATGTTCTTCCGTAGAGGGCTTTAGAACTCTAACCCACTCCTCTATCCTCTGCCTATCCGGATGTAGGTCCTCACTATATACTTCCTCAAAATAGTTGTGAAAGGCTGCCACTATCTCATTTGTATTTGAGGCTACGTTTTCTTCTGCACCAACCTTGATTTCTTTTATCATGTTTCTGACCCGATCTTTCCTAACCTTTCAAGCTAGCAGTTTACCTGCATTTTCCCCGTATTCAAAGTGATCCTGTCTGGAGGCCTCCCATCTCTCCTTAACCCTTTTATTAATCACGGTAGTGAGTTGTTCCTTTATTTCTTCCAACTCTTTAATAAGCTCCTCCTTAGGGGTTCCCCCTGATTTTACAATTATGTTTTCATACTTTCGAATTTCCTGTTCCAATCCCAATACTTCCTGGTAATATATTCTCCTTCTGTTGGCCCCCAGCGTTCCCAGTCGCCCCCGGAGAAACGCCTTAGTAGCCTCCCATACAATATCTAGTCTAGTTGAACCTATATTTTGTTCAATAAAAACCTCAAGCTCTTGTTGAAGGAGGTGCATTGCTTCCTGATCATACAGAACTGTACGGTCTAATCTCCAAACCGAATCCAAATCACGTCCCCCAACTTCTAATTCTAGAAAGACCGCTGAGTGATCAGACAAATGAACCCCTACATGTACAACCTCTTTCACTTTATCCGTTATTCTTGCATCTAATAGAAAAAAATCTGTTCTAGATCTGTGACTATATTTTTTATTGTAGTATGTAAATCCAAGCCCAGTCCCGGCCAGTTTCCTCCAGATGTCACATAATCCAAACTGTTTTATTAAATTTTTTACACTAGACGCCATTTTGCTATTTCCCAATGCTCTACTATTCGCTGATCTATCAAGCTTAGCATCTAGTACTGTATTAAAGTCCCCTGCAAGAACAACGTAACCTGACAGCCCTGTCATCTCTGATGTTAATTCTAACAACAAAGTATTATCATCCTGATTGGGGCCATAATATCCAATAATATTATATAATGATCCCGCTAACTTTAGGGTCACAATCAGCCATCTGCCTTTCTTGTCCGCTATACTACTCTCTACCTGACAATCCAGCCCATTTCTTATTATCACCAGTATTCCTCTAGTAACCCTTGTTTGTGGAGAACTATAAAAGTGTCTAATCCACCGAAGTCTACCCATATATTGTTTACACTCATCCTCTGTTAAAGAGTCTCTTGAAGAATCATTACATTCGCTGAAGTATCTCTCAAATACTTCAAAATCCTGTCCCTTCTCGCTTTTACCCTTAAACCATTGACATTCCATGACAACCATTTCACCATCTGTGTTTTTCCCCTCGTACTCTTAGCCTCCATCATCATGTGTTCCTTTCGAGCTTCTTAACCTCAAGGAGGTCAATGGCATACGAGAACATTTTTGTTTTTCACCCCCCCCTCTGCCCAACCCACCCAACCCACACCTGTGCCCTAACTGTCCCCTCCCTCCCCTTTGTACCCCTCCCCCCTCCCGGGAGAACCCTACCAGATTCCTAAGGCCCAAAGCCTAGGCCCAGTGAGTGCCGGTCTCCAGCGTGCGTGCTACCCAGAACTTTTGAAAATAACTATATTTTTTTATTTTTTTTATTTCTATATATTTTTTTTATACTAATTATATAGATTACATGCAAGTTACGTTACCCGTGATTTCATCTTTGATCAATTGGCTATATCCCGCCACCCTGGCAGTACTCCAGGAAGCTATCCACATCTTCCACAACTCTAAAAGAGTACATTTTATTATTCCACATGACTTTTAAGAAAGCTGGGAATTTTAGCTACACCGTCGCTCCCAACTTTCTTAAAGGCTCGATTCGCTTCCCCAGCTCCCACTGCCTGTTTGCGGTGACTACCGACAAATCGGATCTGATTTCAATTTTAGCTCCCCCCACCGTTAAGGAACCTTTCTTCAATGCCAGGGCAAGAATCTTTTCTTTTAAACTATATGTAAGGAAGTTGATCAAGATCCTTCTAGGTTTAGACCGATTTGGATTCAATCTGAAGGGGTCCCTATGTATCCTCTGTATATCAGCAGCGATCTCCTCTTCCGACTCTTCTATCTGTAATTCAGATTTTAATAGACGGACCACAAAACCTTTTAGATCTTCTCCCTCTTTTCCCTCAGGAAGCTTCAACACTTTCAGGTTATTCCTTCGCTGCATATTCTCCAACTTTTCTAACCGGTCCTCATATGCTCTCTCTCTAGATTTAGCCTCCCCTAACTCCTTACAGTTATCTTCCACAGCCGCCTGTATCTCCTTAACCTCCTGCTCAAGTTTTCCTGTCCTTATGTTTAGCTCATCAAACTTAGCCTCCAGTAATCCCACTGCCTCCCTAATACCATCTTGCTTAACTTTAGATTCCTCAAACCCCCTGTGTACATCTGAATCTAATTTTCTTAGAAGGTCTATCACCACAGTGTCTGAATGGGTCACTCCATCTCCTAAATCAGCTCCTCCCGTCTTATCCGCATTCTCTGCCTCTCCGCCTCCTGGAGTTTTCTCTGTCTGTTTTTTGAATGTGCCGCTTTCTGTTGGTGTTACTGGCAAACTGTCCTCCTTAGCCTCCATCTCTGCCCCTTCTGCCTTAAGCTCCTCCTCCTCCTCCACTTCCAAAATTTTATATCTGTTCGGACTCAAGTGTTCCTCCCAGTCTGCCCAGCTATTGTTCAACTCAGTTGTTGACTCACCTTTCTTACACCCTCTAGTAAGGACCAAAGTCTTAGGAACAGGTTTAAAGAAAGAATTTAAAGATGGGTTGGTAGAAATTTTCTTCCCTAGAATTCCTATCCTGCTTGTTTGCTTTGTTGTTTACTTTGTTGTTTTTTTAGAATGTATATTTGGGTTGCTTAAAGCCTTACTTTTCTGCTGTTTCTGATATGGGTTATGAGGACTCCACCCCCCTCTACTGCCTTCCCTGTACTCCTCAGCGCATATCCTGAGTTAAATTTTTGCGGGCTTTTTCCTTTCTCCTTTAAACGGGTAGCCTGATCCTTACAGTCATTTAATTTCACAAGACTCCCCCCAGCTAATAGTTCTCGCCCCTCTGGGTCCTGCACACAAATTTCAGAGCCTGGGTGGACGCTACTTTTAAGAGGGGAGAAAATAGCCACTTGACAATTTCCCTCCTGTGCTAACCCTCCCCTCACGGCCCCACCTGCAGAAAACTGGAACCTCGCCGCAGCCCGCCTACCTCTGCCTCTCTCTAAAGCAGCACGGCTCCAGCGTTCAAAACTTCCCGGCGAGGACACCTCTGACAAGCTTCTTGTTTCTCCTTTCTCAGCTGCCTTCACTGCCACTAGTGCAGTGCAGCTAACAAAGCCCTCGTCTGTGGCTGTGCTATCCATAAGCCGACGCCGCCTTAAACCACCTCGTCCGCTTCTCTGTCTATCTGTGTGCCGGCAGAGCCTATCGGGTTTCCAATCAGGTTATAGTTCTGTGCTGTACCGCTATATCGCTATGTTTCTTTATTACCAACTCTTCACGGGTTCACGAAGGAATTCCACATTTTACAAACGGGTTAGCAAGCCTTGAAGTTGCCGCTTCTCCATGATTTTCTCGCCGCCGTTTTTACTCAATTTGCTCGCTTCTACAATCCTGCACGCCGCCTCTGACCGGCACTCCCGACCAGTCCCTCTAGCTAGCCGCCATGTTCTCCCTAGCCACGCCCCCCATCTTCCCTGGTTACGAGATCTGTTTATAGCAGTGGGAGTACAACATTTTAATGTCATGCCCCTCCTCGTGTACACAATATTCATCACCCCCTCCCCCCCTCGAGAATGACAAACATACTTTCTTATAACTAATCCCTAAATTAGCAGCTCTGAATGTATTTAACGATTAAACCAATGCAGTTATGTGCAGTTATCCCCTTTAAAAATGCAACTAAATATATGCTTGCCAACACACTGTTGGGCTCCCTAAGTGTGTAAAGGGTCTCACAGGGGATCGATTGCTCAGAAATAGGGAGGGCGGGGGCTTTGAGTGGTATTTGAATCCTTCTGTCAGTCACCCCTCAGGACTTTGACACCACTCCTGGCCGGGACATGCGTAAAAAAGACATTACTGATTGCCATTACAGAGCGGCTCCCTGACACACTGCGCTCTGACACCTTCGGGTAAAGTCCGCACTATATAAAAACGCATAAAATTAAAAAATGAAATAAAAAATAAATAGAAACAGACAATGTGTAGCCGAACAGACTGTATTTGCTGATGTAGGCCAGAGAACCCTTGTTTTGTGGTAGTTTGGCCACGGAGTGGGGCCTCGGTAAGTACAGCGGACACTGGCCTCCTGTCTGCTCTGCCTAACGCACAGAAGCAGTTGTCGAGGGCGAGTCCTGGCACGTTATTTTCCACCGGTATTTTGACAGGAGGCGAATGTAGGGGCTGCTTCTCCAGAACAGAGGAAGCGCTTGTGGGAGAGACGGCGGGGAGGGTGGGTTACAAAAGACTGCAGTGTTGCAGGGCAGGGAGAAGAGGCTCTTTCTTGGAACAGAGAAGCGAGGCTTTCTGTGACCAACCTCGCTGCTGGCTGCCATCGCCGTGCCCATTTTTTAAAAACTATTTGCCCTCCATCTCTTAGTGATAGACACACACATAAAACAGTAGAAATTTTACGGCATATAATAATGGTATGTTGTTTACTCTCACTAGTAGTCACTCACCACACACAGACACTGACAGTACTGTCTCCACTGACTCCACACGAGCAGCACACGAGTCGACTCGAATCCACAGTCCACACAGTGACAGTCACAACCACCACGAGGCGAGTCGGAGTAGTGAGTACGTAGTGATGATGAAGATTAGAACCGTTACCAGCGCGCGCGCCAATGGCCAATCACTGCATGACTACAAGAAGTCAGATACAGTGATTGGCCATTGTGCACTGTGGCTGAGCCACCCACGCGCGGCATCCAATATGGATTGCCCCCTGCTCTGCGGAACGGTGACCAGCCAATCCTGGCGCTGCATGCAGCACCAGGATTGGCTTGGAGGGCACACGAAATGCGCGCCCTGTCGCCCTTTTAACGCCAGGGCTGCGCCGCACACAAATAAACATGCACCCCCCCCTAGTCACTGTGGGGCACCTTAATATGCGCATGCTCGGGCAAGTTTCTGCCCCAAGCTGTGATGCGAGTTCTTCGTCTGTCTCGTCGTGACGTCTCGACTGTCAATCATTCACTGACACTGCAGCCCCGCAGCCCGCCCCCCTGCGCACTCCCGTTTCAGTCGGGTGCTGCCCGGCAGCGCATGATGAGAAGTCAGGATCCGATTCAGGAAGTAACTAACTGCAAGTTGTTGGAACAGCCGCGGGCCCATGGGCTGGTGGGGCTACGCCCCTACGCCCCAATGGATGCATCGCGGCTGCTCGTAACATACATTCAGCAGAGCACTGGAATGCCCGTTGGTTGGTTATCGCAATGTTCACAGCAGCACCCTCACTCCAGACACACCACCCGCTATCATACACAAGAATACTGAACACAGAACTCCTAATGCACACCCGGCAAACCCACAATACGTGTGTAGTTGGCTATTACAGCATCCAACAGCACTCGCTGCCAACACGTGCTATGCTTGGCACACCTCCCTCTGCTGGGCATTGGGCAATAGGCATGCTACTAGTGTCCGTTAAAAAATACATCTTTAGAGTTTATTTAACAGGGTAACTCCTTGTTTATTTTAAAATATTTTCCTTTTTCTAAGCTTAATTTTACCTTTATGAGTGAAAGAGACGTCATTTACAATCGGTGAAACCAAAATGTAAATGTTCTTTCCATATTTATATGTTCATTACTATTTTTTGTTTTTAAGTAGGACTCAAACACCCAGGAGGCTTCTTAAGAGTGCTAATACAAATATTACATGACCACAAACCTCATATACCACGTCACACACATGTATATGAATGCATCCCTGACAACAGCATGATGAGTATTAGTTATAATTGGTAACAACTAAGACTGCACAGCTTCTAAGGTAATCACTTCATTCCTTGATTCGTGCCATCATTGCATGAGAGGTATAACTAAGGTCGTTAGCGGGGGGGGGGGTGTTGCCTTATCTTCCGATAAGTGTTTTTTTATGTATTTTCAATTTTTAAATTGTCTAACAGATTGCAACACATACAACTGACATGCCTGCCTCCATTATCCATGGGGCTCAGAACATACCCTGTGGCAAGACTCCATGCAGTTAGTGTATCTCTAACCCTTTCCCTCAAAGAAGGTGCCGCAACTCAAGCTGCATGGTGAGGTAAATGTTAGAAACTCTAGTAGGGCCCTTAAGTGGCCAAAAATCTATTCTTGCACTGTGCAGCTTCCTAAAATTTATAACCTTTTTGATACACAAAAAACACCAAGGAAGCAATACTATCCTTGAAACCTCGGAAAGCACCTGGATTAGATCTTATCCCTGGTGGCGTGTACTGGTCTGAGATAGAGATCTTGGCCCTATACAAGCCTCTGGGGCACATCATAGACAACAGCAGCTTCAACACCGCTGCCTTTCACATCACTTAGAGCCAGTCCATGGAACTCATCTCAGCGGATTGCTGCCTATATCACACGTGCCATGTTTTGTATGTCTCCCGCTGAGAGCTGGTAGAGTAAACACCAGATTACAAATCTGGTGTTTGATGCTTTGGCGTGGCAATAGTGGGAGGAAAGTTGTTTCTGCAAGGTCGCTAGGTCATATAGGAATTCCAGGCAATGCTGGGAGGGCTCTCAGAGCCCATCGGTGCAATGCTGGCTCTCTACACCGATGGAGAGCAGAGAGCACAGATTTAGGTGTGGAAGAAGAATGATGGCAGAGAGAGTGGCGAATAACAGGAAACTAGGAATTATATTGATATATTTGGGTGGAAAGGGCAGATTATTAAAAACGTGGATTGGTTGACAGGAAATCATATTTTTTAATTTGGGTGGGGTGGGGTGGGATGGTAAATGGAAAGGGTGGTGTGGGAGAGTAGCAAAACACACTGGACTTTTTTTAGTCATGGGGCTAGGCCAAAACTGAGGGTGGTATGGGGTGGAGGATGCCAGGTATTATTTTGTTTAGGGGGTGGGGAGAGTGACGACCAGAAGGAAGTGGGTTGGGTGACTAGACACCAGGTTTACCATGGGACAAGGAGCTGACGCATGGGGAAGCCATTGTGTGTATAGCTCCTCAATGAGGCCTCTAACCCTCTATAGCTGCTGAATGTAGGGGTAGATGATTTGGGTTGTCCATACATATTGCCATATTATAAACCGCTTACAGAGTACAACAGGGATGCTCTTCACTTTGTGGTTCTGAGTGACATAATAGTCAACTCGAGCTTTGTTCTCTGTTTATTTGATGTCGCTCAGAACCCCAGGGTTAACAAGTTTTCTAGTATTCACTGTTACCCATTTGGAACTCTATACGCAGTGTAAAGCTCCTTTAGGAAGACTTTGTGCAAAACAGACTTTTCTGACAACTCTTGCTGACTTCTGTGACGTTGTGGCAGTTGTCACTAACTTTGGATGTTAATTGCAGGAACATCTCTGTCTGCAGGTGCACTCATATTTGAAACCCCATGTGCTTTACAGCTTCCCCCAATATGGCTTCTCGTGTCTTGTCTTGGTTGTGCTAAGGACAGCATGCCCAGGGAGAAGTGGGACACATACAGTATGAAACAACTGTAAAAGGTTAAGGGTGAACAAAGGGATGTTGTCTCACCTAGTACTCGAAGTGCCTCCACAGACAGAGTGATCTATCATCTCACTGTTGATGATGACCATTGGGACAGCTCTGCGGAAAACACCACGGTTCCTACGCATGCATATACAAACCCATATGTAGGGCTCGGCCTACTAAATATACCTTCCCCACTTCAACCATTCTTCAGAATATGGCAGATGGCTCAGTGAGATGAACGGTTAGCAGTAACAGTTGTAGTGATCTGCAGGTCAAGAAGCTAGCAAGGCCAGCTCAGCCTTCTGAGGTTGGTTAAATGCGTACCGAAAAGAGAAGAAGGGCCTGTTTCTTCAATGCTTAGAACCGGCAGTGCGGCATGAAGCTAGGGTGAACAGACGTCCCAGATTTCCCAAGACAGTCCCGGTTTTCAGAGACTGTCCCCGTGTCCGGATGCTAAAAGATCCGTTCCAGGAAAGACCTGGCTTGGCAGTTCGGGCTGGACTGTTCCCATGAGGCACATGGTCAAGGCTGATTTGCATATGGCCATGTCTGAACTAGGGTGGTGTGTAGTGCAAAAAAACTATGGATTTAGGCCCAGATCTCTGTACTGGGGTGAATGTATGACATTGTTCTGCATTCTGTCCATCAACTGTTGTTTTTGCATTTGTCACCCTGAGTGGGACGGGTATGCTCAGACGTGAGTCCCGTGCTCTCCACACCACTGGAGTCAAGCTATCCTGGCTGATGACCGCTGATAGCCAGAAACCGGTCCTAGGATGCTTGATTCCAGTCCAGGAAAGACATGGCTTAGCAGTTCGGGCTGGACTGTTCCCATGAGGCACAGGGTCAAGACTGATTTGCATATGGCCATGTCTGAATTGAAGTGGTGTCGAGTGCAAAAAACCAATGGATTTAGGCCCAGATCTCTGTACTGGGGTGAATGTATGACATTGTTCTGCATTCTGTCCATCAACTGTTGGTTTTGCATTGGTCACCCCGAGTGGGACGGGTATGCTCAGACGTGAGTCCCATGCTCTCCACACCACTGGAGTCAAGCTATCCTGGCTGATGACGGCTGATAGCCAGAAACCGGTCCTAGGATGCTTGATTCCAGTCCAGGAAAGACATGGCTTAGCAGTTGTGGCTGGACTGTTCCCATGAGGCACAGGGTCAAAACTGATTTGAATATGGCCATGTCTGAACTGGAGTGGAGTGGTGTGGAGTGCAAACAAACGATGGATTTAGGCCCAGATCTCTGTACTGGGGTGAATGTATGACATTGTTCTACATTCTGTACATCAACTGTTGGTTTTGCATTGGTCACCCCGAGTGGGACGGGTATGCTCAGACGTGAGTCCCGTGCTCTCCACACCACTGGAGTCAATCTATCCTGGCTGATGACGGCTGATAGCCAGAAACCGGTCCAAGGATGCTTGATTCCAGTCCAGTAAAGACATGGCTTTGCAGTTCGGGCGTGACTGTTCCCATGAGGCACAGTGTCAAGACTCATTTTCATATGGCCATGTCTGAACTGGGGTGGTGTGGAGTGCAAACAAAAGATGGATTTAGGCCCAGATCTCTGTACTGGGGTGAATGTATGACATTGTGCTGCATTCTGTCCATCAACTGTTGTTTTTGCATTTGTCACCCCGAGTGGGACCGGTATGCTCAGACGTGAGTCCCGTGCTCTCCACACCACTGGAGTCAAGCTATCCTGGCTGATGACGGCTGATAGCCAGAACCTGGTCCTAGGATGCTTGATTCCAGTCCAGGAAAAACATGGCTTAGCAGTTCAGGCTGGACTGTTCCTATGAGGCACAGGGTCAAGACTGATTTGCATATGGCCATGTCTCAACTAGGGTGGTGTGGAGTGCAAAAGAACAATGGATTTAGGCCCAGATCTCTGTACTGGGGTGAATGTATGACATTGTTCTGCATTCTGTCCATCAACTGTTGTTTTTGCATTTGTCACCCCGAGTGGGGCGGGTATGCTCAGACGTGAGTCCCGTGCTCTCCACACCACTGGAGTCAAGCTATCCTGGCTGATGATGGCTGATAGTCAGAAACCGATGCTTGATTCCAGTCCAGGAAAGACATGGCTTAGCAGTTCGGGCTGGACTGTTCCTATGAGGCACAGGGTCAAGACTGATTTGCATATGGCCATGTCTGAACTGGGGTGGTGTGGAGTGCAAAAAAACGATGGATTTAGGCCCAGATCTCTGTACTGGGGTGAATGTATGACATTGTGCTGCATTCTGTCAATCAACTGTTGTTTTTGCATTTGTCACCCCGAGTGGGACGGGTATGCTCAGACGTGAGTCCCGTGCTCGCCACACCACTGGAGTCAAGCTATCCTGGCTGATGACAGCTGATAGCCAGAAACCGGTCCTAGGATGCTTGATTCCAGTCCAGGAAAGACATGGCTTAGCAGTTCGGGCTGGACTGTTCCCATGAGGCACAGGGTCAAGACTTATTTGCATATGGCCATGTCTTAACTGGGGTGGTGTGGAGTGCAAACAAACGATGGATTTAGGCCCAGATCTCTGTACTGGGGTGAATGTATGACATTGTGCTGCATTCTGTCCATCAACTGTTGTTTTTGCATTTGTCACCCCGAGTGGGACGGGTATGCTCAGACGTGAGTCCGGTGCTCTCCACACCACTAGAGTCAAGCTATCCTGGCTGATTACGGCTGATAGCCAGAAACCGGTCCTAGGATGCTTGATTCCAGTCCAGGAAAGACATGGCTTAGCAGTTCGGGCTGGACTGTTCCCATGAGCACAGGGTCAAGACTGATTTGCATATGGCCATGTCTGAACTGGAGTGGTGTGGAGTGCAAAAAAAAACATGGATTTAGGCCCATATCTCTATACTGGGGTGAATGTATAACATTGTTCTGCATTCTGTCCATCAACTGTTGTTTTTGCATAAGTCAATTTAAAAGCAGGCATTACATTCCTGCTATAACCTCGGTTATTTTTATCGCTTCACAGGTCTACTGCATGGCTTGTAAATATGGCGAAGCCGTGTTAGCGAGGATTCCCATGTTGTTGTGCTCAGGAACGCCTACTTTGCAAGTCATTACTGATATTGATCGATGACATGCAAATTTGCAAGGAAACACGCGCTAATGCTTGTTAATGAGTCCTTGCGAATAGGGTGATAAAAAATTGCTACTTTTTCAGCGCTATGTGCCGAAAAAGCGGCAATGTTTCCCTTGGTAATATGCCCTGATTTCTCCAGTGAATATTCGACATCAGAACATACACAAATACTCAGATCATTATTGACTGACATGCTTTCATCCAGACACCTACATACACGTGTTAATAAAACAAACTTGGTCATCTTTATAATTGGGAGTACCATAGGCTTTACATAGGTCACTTTCAATGAGGGTGACACATTGCCAATTGCATAGAAATTGCATTTATATTCAAATGCTGAGATGTGTTTTGCAGCCACAGAAAATACTAACTGCTGTTCAGATGGCTGTAATTTAGGAAATGGCACTGGCCCAAGGAGAACAAATAATTGCTGTTACTCCCGCCCCAGCCTTAGAAGTGGTCAAAAAAGCCAGTGTTCCGAACACGAAAGCCATCCATTCTAGATGGATACAATGGGCCACTTACGTGATGGCTGTTGAAGTAGTCCATGATCTTACTTTACTAACTCAAGAAGGTCCCCAGTACGAACATGAATACCCCCTGTTCAGTAACATTTTGCCTCTTGATCAGTACAAACGCATTATATACTGATGTTTTAACACAGCTAGCTATTGGCACCAATGTCCAAGTCAGCGGGTTGGGCCGTGGTACACTGTCTCGTGTCCGATGGAAAGTTCCATCCTCTAAAAACTTTCACACAGCCCTTGGGAAATGTACAGTACAACTAGCTTAACTAAAATCATGGATTCTGCTCCTAAAGAAAACTGACCTGAATTCCCCACACTCAGTTTGTGATTTGCATCACTGTGTCCAGACTTTCAATGGAAACTTACATTATTGGCAGCTGAATGGATTCAGAGGCTCAGAGGGGAATGCTATCAAGCACATATTGCTTTGGAGAAAGGTGGCTTAACTTAGTTTGCCACAGGCTCTTGTGATACACACATTGACTCACCAACGTGTTGGAAGACATGTTGTAGGGAATTCATTGGCAGATGAAGCTGCCTAATCAGAAGTCAAGACTGCAACTGTAGCTGCTGTTACTCGTTTTCTCACAAGTAGATGAAGATATCTTGGCTGCCACCAATGCTTCGTGTAACGGCACCCCATTACCTACAAAAGATCCAGCAAAATGTTCCTACAGCTGAAGTGCACAAAACATTCCTTTTGCTACCATCCATGGTTCAGGTGATCATGTGATTCCCAACCAAGAGCGCAGGCAAGAATTAATCGTCGCTGCCTATAAGGGTAAAGTATCTGCCCATGCTGGTGTGGCAGGCCACAATTTCACTATTGCAAAAATGCTATTGGTGGCATGGTCTGCACAAGCAGACAAAACAGTATGACTTTAGATACAACATCTGTCAACAAATAAAATGCTTCACCATGGCACACCCACCTGCAGACACCCATCTTAGTTTCTAACAAACTGCTTCAAAGCGTGTACCCAGACCATTGCGGTCCTCTAAATTTGGATGGTGCATTTAAATGTATTCAATTTGCTGTAGATTCAGGCGCCAGATTCTATGGTTGATGCTGGCACGGTTATTAAAGATCTGCAAGTCTTCATCGGCACATATGCAGTAGCTGCATTCCAATCTAACCAGGGCCCTGCTATTGCCTCTAAGGGATACTGTAGGAACCCTGGGTTTGGCTGTGCATTATTCTTGTGACTAAAAGCAAACCTTAACTGCTAGAGTATTAGGTTCAGGTCGTAGTTTGGTCCATCACTTGTATGGCGTCCAGAGAGCTTTAACTCTGCCTGGATGATACTTGGGTGGCTGGACCCCCATACGAGTTCTTGTTCGGCATTCAGATGTATGCTCCAGATCTGGACTGTCCTGGTGCAGTGGTGGCAGATACACCTTTCTATATAATTTAATATATATGATAGAGACATCTAGCCGCAGATTCCTTAACTTAGAATTTTACCCAGGCGTGAGACTGGATCCTGAATTTTTTTGCAGCAGTACCTCTGCGCGCCAGGGAGGGCACCACACGACCCCGCCCTGACGTTGTCCAAGAACGTGACGTCAGCGAGGACCTATAAAACCGACGGCAGTTTCATTCTTTTCCGCGTGCAACGCGGATCCGGAGTAAGCAGTTTTTCTGGCCTGTGTTCAGGCCCCCTTCGATGCTTCACGTCTGGAACAGTGTACAATGCCTGTGGGCTTTAAAATGTGTGCCTCCTCTTTGCAGCAAATGTCCCACACCTTATCTGCATGTGGTGTCTGGGCGACCACCTCGACTCGATGGATTGCGACGCCTGCCAACAACTCAAGCCAAAGTCCTGGCGGGAGCGGTGGATGAAGCTACTTTCGGAGCGTCTGTCCCGGTCGGAGTCATCGAGGCCTCCTCTTCGGCGGCAGGTCCCGGTAACAGTGGGTTCCATTTGCGGCATCGGTCGCCGCCTGGTTCCTGTGTGTGTCGCTCGCCCATTCCTGGTAAGTCCTGGCGCCTGTCACTGAGGTTATCGGCCTCCCTTCAGTGGGCACTAGTTCCCGGATTTCTACGAACATATGCCCCCGAGAGTCGCCCCTCCCCAATCTGCCATTTGCTGGCGTGGGGGCGACTCGGACCCAGATGGCGGCTTATGCGTTGCTGCCTAGTTCCCGTGTGTGTCGATCGCCCATTCCTGGTAAGTCCTGGCGCCTGGCATCCGGGCCGGGTCTCCGGTGGGTTCGCCACTGTGCCTACTGAGCCCCTTGCCTCTAGGGATCATGGAGGTATGGCGTCATCGGGGCGCAGCACGGCTGGTTCCCCCTCTTCGGCCCATAGCACCCCTACTGCGCCGCATAGTCCAGTGGGGCTCCCTGTGGCGTTGCAGGTGGTTGCTGGTACTCGCAGCTTGTCTACGAGTCCGCCTCAGCCTTCCGGACAGGCGGCTGCCTTTTTGGAGGCTGAGCCAGTGCAGGTCTGGAGCCGTGGGCTTGCCTCCCCGGCTCCGGCTCTGTTCCTTACTTCGGTGTTGGAGCTTGTTGTGGTTGAGGCTGAGTCGGCGCCGGTCCGGCACCGTAAGACTTGCCTCACCGGCTCCGGCACCATTCCCTTCTTCGGACCTGGAGGCTGTTGTGGTTGAGGTTGAGTTGACACCAGACGAGGCCGAGTCGGCGCCGGACGTGGCTGAGTCAGCGCCGGACGTGGCAGAGTCGGCGTCGGACGAGGACGCCCTAGTGCCGCCTCGACGCCAGATCCTTGACTCCTATTCAGAGGGAGTTTGGCATCACCTGACGTCCGTCAACGCCAGATCCGTCCTTGCCACTCCCCCCCCTTGGAATTTGTGGCTCCGGCAGACTCTCTGCCTCCTCAAGAGCCCCATCAGGACCCCCATTCGTCCATGGGGCTTTCTTCCTTTGGACATTGGTCTAATCCTCTGTTCATTGGAAAATCCCGTTGGAGTGGGAGGCTCAGCTTACAGCCCTCACCCAAAGATTAGTTACTGTCCCCCTCCTCCGAGGGCTACCGAGGCTGGTGCGGCATTTATGAGCGTTGTTTCCTTGGCCACCCACATTCTGAGTATGCAGCACCCTTCAGTCCCCCTGCCTGTTGACCCTCTGTTGGATGTCCTCCACCACAGTTCGGGGAATGTAGAGCCGCTTCTGCCTTTCGAAGCCTCTCTTTATGATGCTCTTCTGGGCACCTGGGCTCGGTCAGCGTCGGGAGATCCAGTGGCTCATTCTATCATGCACCACCACCGCCCTGCCCCAAAAGATCCAGGTTGCTTATTTGTATCCTGATTTTAAGGGGATTGTTCTGCAGGCTGCCTTTCCCACCTTGACTCAGCTGCTGCTTCCTCCCTCCTTGGAATCCAGATGGCTGGAGTCGTGGGGTCGTAATATCTTCGCCTCCACTATCGTGGCTCTTCGCTCACTCAATACAGTGTGTGTCCTGGCTCGGGCTACGTCTGCCCTTTGGGACTCTGGCGAGTCTCTTCTCTCTTCTACCTCTGAGGGTGCTCGTGTTGATCTCCTCCATCTTATCCACGGCGGCTGTGATCTGGCGGAATTTACTATCCACTCTGCCCTAGATACCTCAGATTCCTTAGGCCGAGCTATGGCCGGTTCAGTTGCTCTGTGCCGCCATGCTTGGTTGCGGGATGGCGTCTTCCCGGAGAATATTTGGGAGCGCCTTGTTAACCTGCCTTTTGATGGGGACATTTAATTTAATGCCCTCGCTGATTCAGCAGTTCAGTGCCTCCTTTCGGGGTTTCGCCCCCCATAGGCCTGTACTTGGCATATCTCAGGTTGTTCTATCCTGGGGTGGTTACCCTTCAACTTAGTGTCCACAAGTTGGACTGTGCGTTTTTGGGCTGACAGTAAGCCTTCTGTGGCGGTGTTCTACAAGTTGTTCGTGTTTTGTGCTCTGACTGTGGTTTACCCTAAGAGGTGTTCCCTTGTTTTTCTTCGAGGCGTGATATACCCCAGGTGGGGTACCTGTATGCTCTGCGTCAGGCGGCCGTGGAGCTCCCTTTGGGCTCTCCCCGTCTAATGGCACTATTATCTTACCGTTTATGGCGGTTTTCAATGTTGTGCCTTCTGGCACTGCCTTCTTCACGCCACAGGTCTCGCCCTGCTGGTGCCTTGCGTGGGTGCTTCATACTCCCCTGCTAAAGGTTAATGACTCTTTTCAGTGTGTTTCCAAACGATTCTTCAGAGGCTGACTCCTGCCACTGGTGCCTTAGGCGGGTTCCTGCTATAGCGCCCGCCGCTGCGTTGGTCTTTCTATATATACTCGCATGTTGATGACCACTGGGTATCCTTTTTTTGCGCCTTCACCTTTCTTCACTTCGGCAGGGTCTGGTCCTATATCCCTGTGTTTCGGGGGAACATTTGGGTGCCTTGTCCTCAGACTTGCCATCGTACTACACAGCAGCCTTTTTTCTTTTACACGTCTTATAGTACACTTCGGTGTCTTTTCCTGCTGCTTTGGCAACAGGGGTTCCCATGGTTCCACTCCATGGGGTGAGCCTCATCTTCTGGATGCTCCTCTTCTTGGGGGTCTTGCCTGTCCCGTTCATGTACTAAACAGTCCCTCTCTTCTGTGGGGATGCATTTCTCCTCCCAGTCGGAGGTGGCGGTTCCGGAGATCTGAGGTTGTTCTCCACAGCTGTCTGTTCACTTCTTCACAGTCCCTTTAGGCATCTTCGGTGCCTCGGATACCACACCCCTCGGATGTGTCTTTTTCCTTTGGGTGTCGCCTCATCTGTGTCTGGTGTGCCAGCGGGACAGCTCCTCTTCTGAAGGTCGTCCCGGGTGCTGCGCCCTGCATCTCGGTCTTCAAATTGTCTTGTTGGGCAGTTCCGTACTCATCTTCGCTACGCCACTTTGTTGGCTCCGTAGCTGTCTGCTATATGCTGTCCGCCCCTGTAGTGTAGTTCCTATATTTCCAATAGGCTCTGCGCATTGGAATAACATAAACGATAGTTTAGACGTAGGACTAAGGTCGACTAGGTCACTATTGAATATGTTAGACTTAATTGTGTGTGCCAGCTAGCTCAGAGGTCACTAGAAACTTTCTCGAGTAAACAAGAAGGTGGTTAGCTTTCCTGAATGGACAAGAAGGGATTAGCTTCTGACAACCGCATAAACATGACAACTTTGCTCCATCCAGAATAAGGAGTATATCTCCAGTGTCGCGGAAACAATAGATAGCTATTTTACTCAGTCAATCGTGCATGCTTCGTTTCACCAGAAATGCAGAGAAATAGAGAGACGGGCGTTTTCAATAAAAGGGTTATTTATTGAGCAGTCTTCTTTCTCATTCAAGAGAAATGAATTGCCACAATTGCAATACTTGTCATAAAGTAAAGTGCGTACAGTAAAAGGAGTAGTATGAAATAATACTGTAAAAGCATTTATATGGTTTCTAAGCCATAAGATACTTAAAATGGATAAAATATATACAATGATAAAATAATGACTAAACATACTCAACTGGTGTTTCTAAGATACCTAACCTAAGCCTAGTACGTGGGAAGGAGTAGATGAGTTACAGTTTTTGCCAAGAATCTGAATCAAGAATTCTCTATGGGTCTAATCAGCTCCGTACCTTGGTTATAGAATGAAGGAGGTCTTGTATCTCTCTCTCAGGACTCGATCTCCCAGCAACCCGCAAGGGTGACCTGAAAACACTGGAGCTGGATTTCTCGGCAGGAGAAAAGACAGTCTCTCAGTGCGTCAGCAGGGAGGGTCGGCTTCCTTCGGCATTCACATCAGCAGGGCGCCGGGCAAGTAGATAGCCGATCTGCTCCAAACCACCGTGTGTTGCTTAAGGCAGAAATTACAATTTCCCAAAAAGAAGGTAGCCAGTATTTTTATTTTTTTTAAATATTTTTTTATTTAGCAACACAGATAGATATTGTACAAAAAACAAAGAAGACATATTCATATTCATCTTCATGAGTGCAGTTTCTATATGTATCAACAGTGATGACTCTTATTATTAATACGGGTCATGTCATCATATAAAAATAAAAATATATAAAATAAAAATAATAATAATAAAAAAAATTGTTTTTAAATAAATAAACAAATAAACATAACATGCTAGCTACATCAAAGAATATGTGGGATTTATATAGTTTGTTGATATCTTATAATAATTATCTACTTCTATTATTCTTCCATCCCCCAATCGGCTCCCAAATTCTTTCTCCTCGTATCCTTGCTTTTTTCCCTTTACATGCGTCAATTGCCTTTTCTTGATTATAAATCCCCAAGTACTGTGTCAGCCATATTTGAAAATTAGGGGGATCTGGCTCCTTCCAACGTGCTGCTAGGATTATTCTATACACCGCCGTCCCTAAAAAGAGGCATGTTTCCTCCTCCTTGCTGAGCTTAAGAGTATTATCATATCCTAGTATATATAACGTCGGTGATTCCGCTAATGCATGTCCGAATACTTCCTTCCAAAATTCCGCTATCATTTGTCTAAAAGATGTTCATTTTTTGCATTCATAGAACATGTGTATGAGATGTGCAGGACCTATACCACAATGAGGACATTCGGAGTTTCCTCTCTTGCTCCATGAAAAAAGTTTGGCAGGTGTATAATATAAATTACATATTGTCTTATACAGCTGAGCCTTTAAGTTTGAAGAAATAAATAATTCAGATAAGAGCTGTAGTGACATATCTATGTCGACGTCAGGATTGTTAAGTTTAATTGCCCATGTAGATTCAAGGCGCTCTACGCCATCCTTCTTACTATCCAATAACATATCATAAAATGTACCAATCCTGGATGATGATTTCCCCATACAATCCAATACGGGAATATTTAACAAAGAGATAATAGGTAGTTTTCTAGTGAGGATAGTATTAATTTGAATATACTAACATATCTGCACTCGGAATTAAGAATGTATCTTGTAGATACTGAAACCTAGTTTCAGCGGCGCCCTGAAGGAAATCTCCTACTGTAATAACCCCCAAGTTTTCCCAGCATCTGGAAATATTGTCGGTAGCCTGTCTTGGTAGTACAGAGGAGTTCCATAGTGGTGTAAACGTAATAATTTTTGGGATTTCAAGTTGCCTCGTTGTTTTCCTCCATATTCTCCAGGCACTCTTATTATTATTATTATTATTATTATTAATAAAGGCTTTTATAGCGCGCTCTGTTACTAAAAAATAGTATCCTGGCGCGGTGAAGGCGGAGCAGACTGGGAGAGGACAAATATTAAGAAACATAACGGAAAAAATTAGACTTTAATATTAAAAAGGTGAGTTTTTAGTCCACTCTTAATAGTTTTAAACTTAACCTTTTTGTAATATGAAAGTTCTATTTGTCTTAACAACAAGCCATTTGCCTTGTTTCCTAAGGCTAATTCGTATATTGATGGTATCACATTTTCCATGAGAGTTGGGTCTACTGTATTAGTATTAAACAGAGGTGACATTTGTTGGAGCATAGTGGCCCATAAGTAAAACATTATATTAGGAATTGAGAGCCCACCTCTATGTACCGGGAGGGATAGATAATTTATGGCCCTTCTGATTTTGCCGTAGTTCCAAATAAATTTGCTCATTTGATGTTCTATCACTTTAATGATGTTATCTTCGACTATAAGAGGAATTGCCCGAAACAGATACAGGAGCCTCGGTAGAATGTTCATTTTCAAAAAGTTTCCTCTCCCGACAATCGAGAGGTGTAGACTATTAACCCTTTTTAGGTCTTTCTTAATATTTTTTAGTAGAGGTTCATAATTTATATCATTAATGTTCTCTATATTAGCTGATATAGATACACCTAGATATACCGCGTTATCTACCTTCTTCGGGTCGTCAAACTGGACGCGCACATTACCACAGTTTTATCCCGGTTAAGAGAATATCCTGAGATCTGCCCGGAGGCTTGTGTAATAATCTCAATTTCAGCTATAGCCTCGGTGGGGTAGGGTGTTAATACCGCCACGTCATCAGCACATGCCAGAACTTTATTATTGTAAGGGCCTACTGTGACAGGTATAATTGAGTTGCTTGCCATTGGTTTGACGATTAATGGATTGATGTACATAGCAAATAGGATCGGAGAACATGGACATCCCTGCCTTGTTCCTCTCAATACTTCAAACAGCTTAGATTCCTGTCCCATCACCAGAACCCTAGCCTTGGGTTCATGGTACATTGCCTTAATTGATTTAGTGAGACAGGGCCCAAAGTTATTCTTCTCGAGCACTGCCCATAAAAAACCCCAGGAAACACGATCGAACGCCTTCTCGGCATCGAGCAGTATCATCGACATTCTGCCCCCGTTGTATTCATAATATCGAATAACGATATAGCCCTACGAGTATGGTCTGTGGTGGACTTACCAGGGATGAAACCGTGTTGCCACGGGGATACCAGATTCTCGATGACCCTCCTTAGCCGATTAGCCAAGATTTTAGAGTATAGCTTGGAGTCCGAGTTTATTAGAGAGATGGGTCAATAAGAGTGACCTGAAAACACTGGAGCTGGATTTCTCGGCAGGAGAAAAGACAGCGTCTCTCTCAGTGCATCAGCAGGGAGGGTCGGCTTCCTTCGCCATTCGCACAGCAGGGCGTCCGGCAAGTAGATAGCCGATCTGCTCTAAACCACTGTGTGTTGCTTAAGGCAGAAATTACAATTTCCCCAAAAGAAGGAAGCCAGTATTAAAGTAAAACATGCCAAGGATCCTGAGGACACAACTCAAGAACGGAGAGTGGGCCCAAACAGCAGAAGTGACCATAGCTCGAAAGATCCTGATGAATCTTCTGGAGACAGTGGACACGAATGAATACATTCAAGTGGAAACTGCAGACACCAGAGTTAGTGTGCGCCATAAACTATATGAAATAACATTACGTATAGAGGGGGGACAAAACTAGGAAAATAAAAGGTCTCTTCTGGGAGAACCTATCTAAAGGCTATGATATCCTTCTAGCAGAAAAAGACTGGCCACCAGAGTTTGTCAGGGAGTTCCCACATGGCGAAGAAATGATTATCCAACATATGTCGCGCAAAGACGCTCCATTGCCATTCGCACAGCCAACATCATGATTTCCAAGTCTCTTTGTTTGCTTAATTTCTGTTTATTCCATGTAATCAATAATTTAAACATTTTTCCTTTGTTGGGTTCACGATTAAAACTTAGTCATCCTTAATTATTTCTGATGATACAATTATGCCCATCCGGGCCTTTTACTGCACCACGTAGGGATTTATGTAATCCATGATCAGCAGCTCAGAATAAAATAATATCCCAATGCATTTCGGGCCTCTTTTTGGGCCCTTCCTCAGGGGAAGCTGTCAAGTGAAAATGATACACCACTGTTAATTCATGTAAAGACCCCACTCTCCCATAACCAAACCGTGCTTTGCTGTGCATATCAAGATAATCAAACTACTGCAAACCCCTAGCAATACTAGCCCCCATTACACCCTAATGTCCCCAACTGTCTGTTTATACACCCAACATCCCTTTGTCAACTCTGTGTAACGCTACGACCTCCCCTACATCCATCCTCGATTTTCTTCCTGCCAATTTCCATAACGTTACTAAACAGAGTTCTTCCCACCCACCGTGAATGATTGCCTCGCAATTCGTGAACCTCCCTTCCATATTCTATCCGATATTCACTCATCCAAACTCCAAATACTTCTTCGTTATTTCATCCCGTCTATTACTTATTCTCACATTCCTCATACCTGCGCCTCCTTCATTCCTTTCACCGATGCCATTAACTCCTCTCCCTCGGCGTTCTGGCCTTGCGAATATTCAAACAGCTAACTCACAATTCTACTCAATGTTTAACCCCTCCTTCTGACATCATTAACTGGCATCACCTGATCTTCATTACCTGCGGCGCGCCTTCTACACGAACTACATCTCCCACTCAGCCCATTCACGGTGGGTGGGAAGAACTCTGGTAACGTTATGGAAATTGGCAGGAAGAAAATCGAGGATGGATGTAGGGGAGGTCGTAGCGTTACACAGAGTTGACAAAGGGATGTTGGGTGTATAAACAGACAGTGGGGGACATTAGGGTGTAATGGGGGCTAGTATTGCTAGGGGTTTGCAGTAGTTTGATTATCTTGATATGCACAGCAAAGCACGGTTTGGTTATGGGAGAGTGGGGTCTTTACATGAATTAACAGTGGTGTATCATTTTCACTTGACAGCTTCCCCTGAGGAAGGGCCCAAAAAGAGGCCCGAAATGCATTGGGATATTATTTTATTCTGAGCTGCTGATCATGGATTACATAAATCCCTACGTGGTGCAGTAAAAGGCCCGGATGGGCATAATTGTATCATCAGAAATAATTAAGGATGACTAAGTTTTAATTGTGAACCCAACAAAGGAAAAATGTTTAAATTATTGATTACATGGAATAAACAGAAATTAAGCAAACAAAGAGACTTGGAAATCATGATGTTGGCTGTGCGAATGGCAATGGAGCGTCTTTGCGCGACATATGTTGGATGAATCTTACAAACGTGCGTGGAGGTGAGGCACGGACCAATTCAGCACGCAAATAAATGAGAATATTGAGAACTTGTGAGTACATGGATTACACAGGTGTGCATTCTGCTACCCCATAATTGCTTTCAGAAGAAATGATTATGCCTGCCTTCTCAAATCACATTCCAGTTCAGAAAATATACACATATGCTAGAAAATGGGCAGTGGCCCAAGCTCCTGCATTATTTAAAAATCATGTAGGATGGGATGAGGATTCTCCTCACCATAAAATCCAGTAAAAAAATCAACCTACTGCACAGAGGCAGTATCCTGTTAAGCAAGAAGCTAAAAAACTAGTCAGGGAGATCTTAGATCAACTTGAGTACCAGCGGGTGATTGATGCACCTCACAAATGAACAATCCTTTGTTTCCTGTCTCCAAGCCAGATGATTCATATCGTTTAGTTTTGGACTACAGACACCTAAACTCTTGTTGCAAAATATTTGTAGTACAAAACTCACACAGTGCAGCACTAATGAATAATATCGTGTGCAAAAAATATAAAACGACATTAGATATTTCAAATGTTTTTTTCTGTCAAAACATTGCACCAGAAAGCAGGTATTTGACCGCTTTCTCCAGCATGGGGGCCCAAAAGCAATTTTGGCATCTCCCACAGGGATTCAAGAATAGCCCGGGATTATTTTCAGCCAGGGTAACAGAGTTACTACAAATATATGATGATGAGGCATTATCTATGTCAATGACATCTATCTTACAGATGATGACCTGGAGACACACTTGACAAGAGTGAACACCATCATACTTGGGTTCGCATCTGAAGGGTACAAATTTAACTTTAAAAAGTCACGAATTGCCCACCAGACTGTCCTATTTTTAGGATATGAATTATCAAGTGAGGGCAAAAGCCTAGCAGACAACTTCTTAGAAAAGTGTGCAGTACTCCAAGCTCCAAAAACACTGAAAAACTTACAATCAATTCTAGGTTTCCTGAACTTCGGAAGAACTTATATTCTAAATTATGCAGAGAGGGTTAAACCACTCTACGAATTAATAAAACCTGATTTCAAACCAATTAATTGGACTCAGAAACACACAGAAATTTTACGATCATTACAAACAGACATGTTAACTAAAACAAAACAGCAAACACGCGCAAACGAACGCAACCTTGTAATCCAAGTCATCCCAGGAAGATGCGGATTTACATACCTGACCTCTAATGAGGGAGAAACAGTACCTATAGATTACAAATCACACTTGTACACACAACCTGAAATGAAATTCAGTTCTACTGAAAAAATTCTAACTGCAGTTCAAACGGCTGTAGCAAAAGAAAAAGCCCTAGCTCATGGGAATACGATATCTGTTTTAACAGGAGTATCAGCCCTTGAAGCAGTAACAAGACCGAGCATTCCAAATGCTATGGCATTAGATCCAAAATGGATACAATGGGTTAATTCTCTTGATACAACTGACGTGATACACGCATTTGATCCCAGAATGAAAAAGCTAGAACATCTAGAATACGAACAAGAATGTCCTCTGTCGATCGAATGACGTAAGGTTGGACATAAGACGTCACTAAGGCAGTTCTTTCAGGACTCTCAGGAGTTCTAGGACAAATCAAAACAGAAGCAGGGGGAATTCCCAGGCTGCTGGAGGCTTGGTTTGTTTAAGAACGCGTTGTGCTTTCTAGGAGTCTATGGGAGTAGCCATGCCGTATTTGGACTGCATTGGCTATGACTTAATATGGATATGATTCTTATGCCTTTATAAGGATATGTTTTGTTATAACCATATAAGGGCATAAATCGGGAATGTCTTAATTAGGGTCCTAGATACATTCACAACACCCCTGTCGCTTTCTTGTGACTAAGTATTGCTCTTGGCGTGTCTTATGTTTCACGACTGTACTTCTGAGATTTTTCTGAGTTCTTGCCTCTTGCACTTTGCTTCCTGGATGCTGCCTGTCTGGCTTCCCTTGCGTGGCTTGCCTAGTAGGCTTTGGTTATGTCTCCCCATGTTGTCCTCTAGATCTTGGTTTGAGCCAATTTAGCGCACCATTAAGCTCTGGGAGTAGTTCTTCTTCCCATTGTTTTTTGCTCTTCAGAGCCGCTAGGGTTGCTGACTGGCTCTTCTGCCACAGGTATCCCCATAGTCTGTCGCCCTGTTGCCAGCTCAGTGCTCTCTGGCATTTTCTGTTGTCCTGTCTCACCTTGGGGTATAGCTGTGGTATCTATTCTAAGTTAAGGAATCTGCAGCTAGATGTCTCCATCAGATGTATGAGTTACTTACCTTGGTTAACGATGTATCTGGTATAGACGTTGTCTAACCGCAGATTCCTTAACGCCCACCCATCCTCCCTGTTCTGCGAGGACTTTTCCAGGTGGGGTTCTCCACCTTGCCTCCTTTCAGTTGGCACTGGTCTTCATCCAGGGTGCTCAAGTTCGTGCGACCCTCTCAGACTTTGCCTTCTGCGACTGCCTCCCTATGGGTGGCTTCTCCTCCTGTGGAGTGGTGCTTTTTGCTTTTGCCTTCAACAAGAGATTCATTTTATTTCCCTTTCTCTGCATTCCTCCACTCTGGTCCTTCCAGTGTGGGGTCTTCTCCTGTTGTGTTTCCCTCCATCCCGCCTCCTCCTTAGACTTAGGGCTCTTGTCTACTCTGCAGTTGCCCTCTTTGGGATCTGTTGATCTGTGCTTTGGCCTTTGATCTCTATAGCTGGAAGTGCCATTCTTGTAATGTCATCTTGCAGTGGATTGTTGTTTTTCCTGTGCTCCACCCTTGTTGGTCGGCATAGTTCTGCGTTATAATGACAGTCTTCCTTTGTCTGTCGGGACATTCTTCCCTTGTTACTCAGCCTCTGGGGAGGGTCCATGCTTCGCTTTCTGGGGTTGTTTCTGTAAGGGATGCTCTGATTTTACTGCTTGAATTGTAGGTTGCCAGTGTCTGATACTGTCCTTTATGATGATGTTCTGCAAAATCCGATTTCCTTGTTTTACGTATTTTTCCTCCTTTGCACACTGTTCCCATACTTTCACAGTTTTGTTGGTGGCTCCGCGTTATGCAGCGGAAAAGTTTCTCTGAAGAAAACTTATGGAAAGGGGCGACCACTCAGTCCCCCCGAACGTATGGTTGGGGGCCCGGATCCTCCCGGGAAACCATTTTGGGCGGGGGGCGTGTCACGGCTGGTATGCCCGAAGCGGCGTAGCCGGGGCGCGCCTTTTTCCCGCCCAAGAGGGGTTGTCCTAGACACCTACACCGATGGCCACGCCCAGTAGGCGTACCAGCGGAGGGTTCACGCCCTCCCGAAGTGAAATAAAGAGAGCGGGAATCCGAAGAAGCATCCTCTTGTTCCTGTGCTTGGAAGCTGCACCCACTCGTTGCACGTGAGCCCTCGACGGAACAAGGAGCAATTTTGAGAACTTGTAATTCTTGTGTTTCTCTTTCAGTGATCCAGGACCGTGTTGATCGACTTGGTACGAATATTCGACAACAATGTCTGGCAAGAAGGCAGGAAAGAGGTCCGGGAATGACCAGGTGCTTCGCATGTTGGTAAGCAGAATGGCGAAGATCGAACGCAACGTGGTTATGGTCCCGGCGCTCGGCCGAGATATGGCGAACATGAAGAAGCAGATGGCTGCGATGAACAATCCGGGTAAACCAAAGAAGGTAATAGGCCCGGCATTGCCGGGAGTCGCCCCTGAGGGTAGGGGGAAACGGGCCAGGAATAAGGCGGCAGGGGGGGAGGTCCCGGTCCCCGAGGTACCCCCGGTGAGCCCGGCCATTCCAGTGGAGGCCCCGGTACCAATCCCAGACGCGGGTCAGCCGATTCCAGTTGTGATTACGCCCGCCAAAGAGGAGGACATGCCTCCTGAATTGGCCGCCCAGTTGGCCGCATGGCTCGGCAGAAAAACAGGGGGTGCTACGGCACCTGGAGACACGGCCGAAGAGGCCAGGTTACTAATTCAGCAGTTGCGGCAGTCGCGAGATGCCGCAAAGGCGAATCTCCCTCTTGTTCCCCCACAGATGACCCCAGAAAGACCGGCAGCTGGCGTCGGAAAAACATCGGGAACGACAACCGAGCCGGGTAAGCAGGCATTGCCAGTTGCGGGGGAGGGCTCTTTGCCCTCAAGACGGGAGAGAGTGGTTCAACATATCCCGTTGGCCACGAAAGAATTGATATGGGCTGACAAGTATGTAAATGTGTTCTCTCTGTTGACTGACCATCGCGAGATGGAGTATGCTAAGACGCAGAAAGATTTGTGGCACCCGAGTGTCTGGCGAGCCAAGATGGCGGGATTCAGGGTCGATGAGACAATCACAAATTGGGCCAAGGCCTTTGCGATGTTTACTGCAATTATTGGGGAACGTAAGCCCGAGGTGTTGCCTGAATTGTCTTGCTATCAGGCACGAATAATGGATATTTATTAAACGTATGAGGGAAATGAATGGATGGGGTACGATATGAAAGTCCGTAAGGCCAAAGAGTTCGATTCATCTCTGACGTGGGATTGTCTCGACTCGATTTCTTGGCAGAAGCAGCTCCTGCCTGGCGCGACGAAGTCGTCCTCGCCGGGCGGGAATGGGTCGGGGTCTTCCCGCCAACAGCCCGCGGTGCCCTTTCGAACGGGCGCCGGTGGCGACCTCCAGGCAAGGACTGGTGGGAATGGTGGAAAGAGAGGGGTCTGTTGGAGCTTTAACAGGGGCAACTGCACCAGACCACAAGGGACATGTAAGTTCAAACATGCGTGTGCGGGTTGCGGGAATTCCTCGCACCCCGAGAGTTCGTGCAGATCCAAGAATGGCGGGTCGGGAGGTAGAGGAGGGTCCAAACAAGACTGAGGGGGACCACTGTGTACAGTTACCTACCCCCGTTGATATCATGGCAATGATCCCCTGGCTGAACGAGTACCCTGATCATGTCTCCGCTGGGGTGTTGAGGAATGGATTCTTGTATGGTTTCCACATCCCGGCGGGGGACTTTCGTGGGGAACCACTTTGTAGAAACCAACTATCGGCTCAATATAATCCAGCGGTGGTAGAGAGGAAGATTGCAAAAGAGGTTACCCTGGGCCGGGTGGCGGGCCCATATGGGCACCCGCCAGTAGCAAATTTCATCTGTTCCCCGTTAGGAGTGGTCCCCAAGAAAGACCCAGGGGAATTTAGGCTGATCCATAACCTGTCGGCTCCGAAGGGTCTCTCGGTGAACGATGCGATTGACCCGGAAGTTTGTTCGGTGCGGTACGCATCCTTCGATGATGCCGTCACCATGTTGAATCGCCTGGGGCCCGGAGCGCTGATGGCGAAGTCAGATATCGAGTCGGCGTTCCGGTTGCTCCCGGTACACCCACGGGATCAGCATCTATTAGGCTTTGTGTTCCAAGGACGTTACTACATGGATAGATGTATGCCAATGGGTTGTTCCATCTCTTGTGCTTATTTTGAGAAATTCAGCTGTTTTTTGGAATGGGCATTCACCGAAGCCACTGGGCATGGCCATGTTATGCATTACTTAGATGATTTTCTGTTGTTGGGGGCAGCCGGCGACACAAAATGTGCGCAGGCGTTACAGGATTTTTGCATCCTCATGAAGGAATTCGGAGTGCCATTGGCACCGGGTAAGACGGTGGGACCATCTACTTCACTGGAGTTTCTGGGAATTGAACTCGATTCTGTGGAGGGATGTTTCCGTTTGCCAGTAGGAAAAGTAGCGAAATTCAGGGCTTCCCTGGAAATGTGCCTTAGTAAGGAGAAAGTGACCCTGCATCAGTTACAACAAGCAGTGGGTCAGCTTAACTTTGCCTTGAGAGTGATACCAATGGCCCGCCCCTTTTCCCGCTCTATTGCACAAGCTATGGTTGGTCTCAAGGAAGGACACCACCGCACAAGACTGTCTGCAGAGGTTCGCCAGGGCATGCGCATTTGGTTGGCATTTCTGGCGGACTTCAACGGTCGAGTGGTATGGAACAAACCACCAGCGTCTTCGGACGAGCTAGGTTTGTGGACTGACTCGGCGGGGAGCGTGGGATTTAGCGCCATCTTTGGTAATCGATGGTCGGCGCAAACATGGCCGGCATGGTGGCACACTGGTGGTCTCACAAATAACATTGGGTTCCTCGAGCTATTCCCTATTTTTGTGGCTCTGAAGGCATGGCCGGACGAGTTCAGAGATCGCTCTGTGGTATTTTGGTCCGACAATATGACTGTTGTTGAATGTATAAATAATCAGGCAGCACGCTGCAAGTGGATATTGAGATTGTTGAAGGAAATTGTACTACTTTGCATGAGACTGAATGTGCAGTTCAGGGCGAAACATGTGCCGGGTGTACCGAATCATGCCGCTGATGCACTCTCTCGTTCACATATGCAGGCGTTCAGGGGTTATCTACCTTCTGCGGACCTAGCGGCGGCACCATCCCCCGAAGTACTCTGGCTAATCGGTGCCCCGGATTACAAGACCTCGTGGCAGCAAGCTTAGCCCCCAGGACGAGGAAGGCATACGAAGGGGCGTTTCGTTCCTATTGTGCTTTTTTGGGTCCGGCAGGTAATCAGAAATGGGGTCAGGAGGATTGCTTCCTAAAGTTTCTGGTAGCATTACACATGGAAGGCCGATCAGTAGCGACGGCCAATAGGCACCGGGCGGCCATTTCATTCATGGCGCAGGTGCATGGTATCAAGGACCCGACATCTTCCTTTTTGGTACAGAAAGCCCTTCGTGGCTGGCAACGCCTTGAAGGTCGTAGAGTAGACGAGAGGCGCCCGATTGGGTTAGAAAGGTTGTCCCTGCTTATGTCGATACTACCCACGACATGCTCCTCCCAATTCGAAGCAGTTCTGTTCCGGGCCGCTTTCGCATTAGCGTTCCATGGGGCTATGCGGGTGAGTGAACTGGTAGCAAAGAATAAGAAAGATCTGGAGGGAGGTCTGTGTCGGGATCACATCCTGATTAGGGGTGATTCATTGGTGGTCACAATAGCTAAGTCCAAGACTGACCAGAGAGCTATGGGAGACAGTGTGGTTGTCCAGCGCATGTGAGGGTCCCCCATGTGCCCGGTGAAATGCATGGAAGAATATCTGGCGCTGAGAGCGCATACATGGGGTGGGAGTCTGCTGAGACACATCAATGCCACCCCACTGACGAGGTTTCAGTTTCAGAGGGTGCTAACATTGGCAATCGCAGCGGCGGGCTTGGACCCGTGCGATTTTGGGACCCACTCCTTCAGGATAGGGGCGGCTACTGAAGCTGCGGCCAGGGGTCAGAGTGCCGAAGAGGTGAAACTGTTAGGACGATGGTCCTCGAATTGTTTTAAAAGGTATGTGCGGTTGCACATGTTATGAAGTCAAGTTCCATGCACTCACGCTTCTTGTCTTCTGTTTGATTTACAGTTTCGCGAGCATGTTATGCGGGGCGGAATTTGCAGTCGACCCGGCACCAGGGGACCAGCGATCAGAGATCACCGGCTGAGGAGAGAGTGGTGTGGGTCGTGGGCCACTCATACGTGAGACGGGCCGGGGACGTATTCAAAGCAGGTGACGCGACTCACGCAGCTGGGGAATACGGGTACAGAGTGACCTTCCACGGAAGGGGCGGGCTCTGTATTGACCAGTTTGAATCTTTTGTCGAGGAACTCTTAGGGCGGCAGAGGTCATCGCCATCTGTAATCATAGTACACCTGGGGGGCAATGACATGGTGACACTCGGTAGGCGAGTACTACTCGAGCGAGTTTTGTCTACCGTTAGCTGGCTGGCGAGAAGGATCCCAGGGTGCACGATAGCATGGTCCCACATGATTCCCAGGAAGGTGTGGCGGGGGGGCCTCTCGGTGTCAGCACTGAACCATTCAGTGAAAAAGGTCAACAACAAAATTGGTAGGTTGTTTCACTCGGCGCACTTGCACAGTATTCCGCATGGGTGTATTCGGGGGGATCATATGTATCTCGATGATAGGGTTCACTTGTCCCGGGAGGGGAATGTCTTACTCATAGAAGACTTCATAGCATGGCTAAGGGGTTTAAGTAAGCATGACCTTTAGGAGGAGTTTGTGGGGGGGCCGGATAGCCGGTCAACTATCCGGCCTGTGGCGGTAAGGTCATGATCGGTGAGCAGTAATTTCAAGGTCCCTAGAGGGGGGCGCCACCCACTATGGATGGGAGCGCCCGGGGGGAGGCGGCCATTGGCCCCTCCCACGGGGAGGCGGCACCCACTAAGTATGGGTCGCCTAGGGGAAGACGGCCATAGGCCCCTTCCAGGGGAGGAGGCGGCTATATGCCCCTCCTACGAATTTCCCGGGGCCCGGATATCCGCGACGGCGGATGTGATAGACAGTGTGGGGTGGGAGGGGGAGTCCACGCTGCCTTCTTACAGACACCTCACACGGGTCCTCGGACGACCTTTAAGATGGCGTCGAATTGAAATGGGGGGCCCCCAACAAGACAAGGGAAATTGGAGTTGGCACAGTGGGTACAGTCCTCTGCGCGGCCGCCACTCACACCGTGAGGGCGAGAGTTTTGGTAGTAGGGATCTGACACCGGTTGCGACCTTGCCGTTGGCCCGTAATGCTAGGATGTACAATTTTAATTTAGAAAGTATGCATTTGCAGGATGTTAGACTCGGCTAGGAAAACCTTTGTATTAGAGATTTGTTAAGGTTAGCCAATGAACATGTCTTCATCGAAATGTAATAAATGAAAATTGTACATGATATGAAACTTTTATTTTAATGTTTTAATTTTGTTTCATATTTTAATAAATACGGCCGGGAGGGTAACTCCCTCCCGCCTTCCAAAAGTTCAGAACTGCGTCCGTCTTCCCATCCTTGGGGATTGTGTTGGGAGGGGGTGACAGGCATCCCGGCCATATGGAAAGGGGCGACCACTCGGTCCCCCCGAACGTATGGTTGGGGGCCCGGATCCTCCCGGGAAACCATTTTGGGCGGGGGGCGTGTCACGGCTGGTATGCCCGAAGCGGCGTAGCCGGGGCGCGCCTTTTTCCCGCCCAAGAGGGGTTGTCCTAGACACCTACACCGATGGCCACGCCCAGTAGGCGTACCAGCGGAGGGTTCACGCCCTCCCGAAGTGGAATAAAGAGAACGGGAATCCGAAGAAGCATCCTCTTGTTCCTGTGCTTGGAAGCTGCTCCCACTCGTTGCACGTGAGCCCTCGACGGAACAAGGAGCAATTTTGACCCACCCACCAGCCCCTTATGGCAATGTTAGTTCTGCAATAAAGTAGTTCTCTGATAACATCTTCTTCCCTCTGTTTAGCGGTATATGAAGGTCTAGTTTAATGATATGATTGATGTCTGAAGGTAATGTTTTCTTGTGGTATAGACAAATATTGCAAATAAACAGGATAATTTTTCTCCCTTAGTAGGTAATCAAATGTCGTATTTATTTTTTGGTCGGGCGGTAAGGTCATGATCGGTGAGCAGTAATTTCAAGGTCCCTAGAGGGGGGCGCCACCCACTATGGATGGGAGCGCCCGGGGGGAGGCGGCCATTGGACCCTCCCACGGGGAGGCGGCACCCACTAAGTATGGGTCGCCTATGGGAAGACCGCCATAGGCCCCTTCCAGGGGAGGAGGCGGCTATATGCCCCTCCTACGAATTTCCCGGGGCCCGGATATCCGCGACGGCGGATGTGATAGACAGTGTGGGGTGGGAGGGGGAGTCCACGCTGCCTTCTTACAGACACCTCACACGGGTCCTCGGACGACCTTTAAGATGGCGTTGAGTTGAAATGGGGGGCCCCCAACAAGACAAGGGAAATTGGAGTTGGCACAGAGGGTACAGTCCTCTGCGCGGCCGCCACTCACACAGTGAGGGCGAGAGTTTTGGTAGTAGGGATCTGACACCGGTTGCGACCTTGCCGTTGGCCCGTAATGCTAGGATGTACAATTTTAATTTAGAAAGTATGCATTTGCAGGATGTTAGACTCGGCTAGGAAAACCTTTGTATTAGAGATTTGTTAAGGTTAGCCAATGAACATGTCTTCATCGAAATGTAATAAATGAAAATTGTACATGATATGAAACTTTTATTTTAATGTTTTAATTTTGTTTCATATTTTAATAAATACGGCCGGGAGGGTAACTCCCTCCCGCCTTCCAAAAGTTCAGAACTGCGTCAGTCTTCCCATCCTTGGGGATTGTGTTGGGAGGGGGTGACAGGCATCCCGGCCATATGTCAGCGTGCCAAGAGGATCTTATATGGCCTCGCTGACGTCATGTCCGTGGACGACGTCGGGGCGGGGTCGTGTGGTGCCGTCCCCAAGCGCAGGGGTGCTGCTGCAAAAAAAAGAATTCTGGATCCAGTGTCACACCTGGGGATAATTCTAAGTTAAGGAATCTGCGGCTAGACATCGTCTCTACCAGATACATCGTTACCGAAGGTAAGTAACTCGTACGTCACTGTTTTACAGGAATTACAAGATTTCCTATGTGAGCAGTTTAGCTACCTTTCTAAAAAGCCCGCCACTGAAGGAGCAACCAGCACCTTCCAGCTGGATTTCAAACACTGGGGATCTAGTTTGAGACAAGACTGCAATATAGAAGGAATTGGGCCCCCTTAAACCGTGCACCGGTGCCAGTCCTCTACATTCAAAGTAAAATAACTGATTTTGTCACAACTCGCTGGTTGTAAAGTCAAACAACTTTTCTCCATTTTTCAAGTTAAATTGCATCCTGTAGCTAGTATTAAACTGTAGGCCACGATGACTCCTGGGTAGTTCCCTGACCACACTCACTACCCTACAGGAACTTCTTCTTCAAGCTTTGAGCATCATCAATGTTGTTCGTGCCCCACCCCCTGGCTGGGGACGGCAGTGAATGAACTATTGTTAAATCCAGTTCTCGCCACAAATACAACCCCCCATACATCAGATGTGAATATATAGCAATATTAGGACACTAGGAAAATTACCAATTAATTTAAGCCCCAACCCAGGAAGGGGCTGCCCTGTATTTGTTTTGAATCTGTGTCAAAACAGCTAGTGATTGTATACCATGAGTTATGGTATGTATTGCAGCAAAAACTGTGCCACTGTCGTCCATGGTAGGAACCAATCCAAGTGGTAAGCACATTGTGAGAATTCTGTGTTTACCATGGGGTTCCGTATGGGGAAATACTGTTTCAAGCTGATATATTTTGTTGTTGTTTTTTGCACAATCTAGAATTGAACCTCCTCCCGTCTGGTGGGAATCTTACCCATAATAGCATTAATAGTCAGAGGACTAATCCCAGGCACAGCTAACTGTAGCTGGACAGCTTGAACACCTTGCTGGGGCAGTTATTGTACGTATAATTTACTGCATAAGGCATCAGTATAGTCTAACTAGACCAGTATAGAGAGCACATTGATCACCTTCATGAAGTGGTGCTAAGTTTTGATATGGTGTGTAGCTGGCCATGTAGCCTCATCATTACTTTGGGGATACAGTTGTATGTTTAATGTATGTGGTACATACATTTTGGCCCTGGAACCAATTTCGATGTTTCTGATATGTTAAAGGTATTTCTAAATATTTATAAACTCTGTATTGGCCTGGTTAGGCAGCTTCATCACAATAGTGAAAGGTCTGTCTTAGCATTTATTGCTGGAAAAGTGGCCCATGTGTAGAATGCGTCAGTCCTATAAGCATTGTCGGCCTCAACCACGTAGGTAAAATCTCCACTCCTATTTTGTCGTCCATGTAATGTTAAATGTGCTGCACCAGCAGGTCTGCAATTAGCAGGAATACTAATTTGGTTTGCCATTGTAATGACTGGAATTCAGAGAGGGAATGGCAATAGTGGGGTATCCTTGTGAAGGTTCTTGCTTGAAAACCTACAGACAAAAATAGGTGCTTCCTATTAAGCGGAGGAAGATTTGTCCCTAACACCACAGATGTCTCTATTAAAATGTGACTAGGGGTACCGTGGGCACCCACAAGAACTACTCTGGAGATCCGTTAAGTAAGTATATGACCTAAGAATGTTACAGGCTCCATGTTATATGATTCCCTTTAGAAAATGAAGGGCTTTGTATTAGGGCAACTTGACTTCAGAATGCAGGGACTAAGTCCATAAACACCATCAGAGACTGTTGGGACAATTCCTAGCTAGCACACAGTGCCTCCCCAAACACCTAACCCTTCTGGGGCTAGCAGGTGATTTTGGCAACCTTGAACATAACACTCTGATCCCCAAGGGAATTGTGGAAATAGATCTTACCCCTTTCTTCGTTTACTCATGCAGTTCTGTGAATGTACATCCCTTGCGAAGAACGGTCAAAGTCAAAGTTAGTTTGTTTGAAGGATTTATTGAAGACAACAGAAACATAGAGAACCCATCCAGCAGCAAGCTGAGAGTACCAAAGCTCATCAGTTCAACCTTCACCACATTCCAGAACCTGGAATCTGTGTCTGAAAAGAAGGTTCAGAACAACACATCATCTCCCCCTTACAAATAAAACAGCAAATAAAAGTTTAGCAAAACAGGCCATACAAAAGTAGTATTGAAGACCTGAAAGAAACCAAATATATAATAAACAAAACAAAGCACATAAAAATTATTTAAGAAACACAATCTTATAAGTGGAGGGGAATGCGCTTTGCACTGAACAGTCTAGATCCCCTTTCAGAGGTCTCAGGCTCTTGATTCGCTAAACACATAGAAGATCCACAGGTGGCACCCAGAGGTGACAAAAAGCTATATTTTGCCACCCTGCCAAGATTCCAAATCCTGTGATCACTTGTCTTTATGGCATTGTTAAAAACCTTGATAACCTGAAATGGCTGACTGAATTTGGAACCTCCACAAGTTATTCTTGGAGATTTAATTTTGATCCAGTCACCAACATTAATTACTGTACTCTTCACATCCTTTAATTCATCGTACCGGACCTTCCTCTCATTCATTATATTTCTCTCTCTTCCTCTCCAACAATCCATGCTACCCATCTTGTCATCCACCAATGCTCTCTTGGCACATACCCAAGAGGCAGCCACCTCAACATTCGCCATCTTACCTTTGAACAAGCGAAAAAAGCCACACCAGTAGAAGATTGAGGAGTGAACCGATACTCTCTGACCTTTCTCCTCACATCCACCTCCCAACAATCGCCACAGGACCTGTCCTCTTGCATAGCCTACTTTAGAACCTTGATGAACCTTTCCACAACACCATTGCTTTGTGGATGGTACAGGGCAGGCCTCTCGTGCTTAATCCCCCTTGAGGCCAGGAAATCGTTCATGACTCCTGAGGTGCATTGAACTCGATTATCATACAAGAGAGTTTGTGGGAAACCTTCACGTTCCAAAAGTTCATCTAAAAACTCAACCATAACAACAGACTCCACAGAATTCACCACCTTTATCTCTGGCCACCAGTAAAAACAAGTCAATACACACAATGACATAACGATCTTGAGATTTCAGCTTCACCGGCCCCAAAATATCTATTGAAATATCAGACCAAGGACTAGCAGCCTGATCTCTAATGACCATGGGTTGTGTCTTACACTTGAATATCTTGTCACAACTTGCACACTCCCGAACAAGCCTTTCAATAATACCATCCACGGCAGGCCACCAGCATGCCTCCCTGATCCTCTCCTTGGTCTTGGCAATGCCCATGTGTGAGGCATGAGCATTTTTTACCAACTTGTCCCTCAAAACAAGTGGCGGTATAAGCGTAGTACCATGCATGAGAAGTTTTTCCACCACAGCTAAATCCTCCTCCACATGCCAAAATTCTCTGAGCACCTCATCACAGTCCTTCTTCTCACACCAAACACCTTTCCGCACGGCAATGACTTTTTGTAAAACTTCATCACCCACACGGTGTTCCCTCCATTCGCTTTCTGAAATAACGCCTTCACTGATCAAACACACATTAACTTCTTCTTCTAAGTCCTCCCCACTAAACCACTCAACATCATCAACCGTGACATGATCTGCACTCCCAAGTCTTGAAAGACAGTCAGCCAGAACATTGTTGGAACCAGGCAAGTAAGGTAAGTCAAAATCAAACTCTCGCAGAGCTACCACCCATTTGCAATAGTGGTGGGGCACAAAATCTATGCCCTTCTTGGAGAAAACCTCCTTAAGAGGTTTGTGGTCAGAGAGAACTTTAAACCTTTTCCCCCACATAAATGTTCCTAGTTTGAGTAGAGCCCAGACACTCCCAGGGCCTCCTTTTCTACAACTGAATAATTACATTCAGCACCTCTCAAGGGCCTGGAGATGAACAAGATTGTTTTCTCCTCACCATCAACCTTTTGCAACAAGACAGCCCCTAGACCGGTCGAGCTGGAGTCAATCATAAAATGTGACATCTGCGCAGGATCAAAGCTACTTAGACACGGTGCATCACTGAGATGTTTCTTGATACAAACAAATTCCTCCTCACAATCCTTAGACCACACAAATGCACTCCCTTTCTTCAAAAAAAGCCTTAGAGATAAGGTCTTCCCTGCAAAATTTGGAACAAATTTGTGGTAAAATTCAGCCATACCTAAGAATTTCACGCACTCATGTTTGCTTGACGGTGAACGTAAATTGAGAATTGAACTCACAAGTGCAGCCTTTGGTTTAATACCTGCCGCTGATACAAAATGCCCAAGGTATTCTATCTCCTTACACTAGATTTGCATTTATCAGCCCGAAGAGTGAGACCAGCGTCTTGCAACTTCTTCAACACAGACCTCAGCCTCATATCATGTTGGTCCAGATCTAAGCCAAAAATGAGCACATCGTCTTGATACACTTTGACACCATGAAGACCTCCAAGAATGCTCTCCATCACCCTCTGAATAACGGAGGCAGCCAAAATAAGCCCAAAGGGCATCCTCAGAAACTTAAAGGTCCCAAAGAGTGTCACGAAGGCTGTGAGGTCTAGAGAAGAAGAATGAAGCTAATCCTGGTGGTAAGCAGAGGTTAGATCCAAGGAGGAAAATGCCTTGCCCCTTCAAGAGAGCACAACATTTCAGTAATGTTGGGTAAAGGGTAGTGGTCAACGACCACCGCTCTGTTGAGTTCTCTCAAGTCCACACAGAGTCGGGCCTTACAAGATATCACAACCGGAGAGACCCACTCTGTTGCCTCAACTTCTTGAATGATACCTTTGGCCAGAAGCTTATCTAACTCACATTTCATGCTCTCTCTTACCAAAAGAGGCACATTCTTAACCTTGGCAACTTTTGGAACAACATTTTGCTTAACTCTTATGCGATGCACATTGTTTTTAAAACAACCTAGGTCACTCTCAAAAACTGCAGGGAAAACCTTGATCCAATCTTGAATAAAAATGTCAACTACCCTTACAGGTGGCAACTCTTTTAGACAGACTGAAGGATTCTCATTGGGGTCGAGAAACACATGCAGATCCCTTTGATGAAGCCAACTTATAAGTGAGTCCCCTTTCATTGAGACATACATCTTCCCAGGGATGACCCTCCCTTTAAAATCAATTGTTCCCCAAAAGTAACCTACTAAATCAATGGTCACCCCACTGTATCCTTTGGGTCTGATAGCAGGTTTTAAAAGAGTAACTTTACCTAACAAATTGCCCTCATAAAAGACTTTCGGAACAAGCTTAATCTTGGCCCCAGAGTCAAACAGCATTTTGACAGGTGCATCATTAACCAGTACAAGTTCATAAAGACCATTGCATGTATTTCCTGAAACTTGACAAATTATAACGTCTTCTACATCACCTCAAAAAGATTCACCTCTCTGACTTTCTTGTGATCCTTTCCTTGGCCGCCATAAGTGTGGCAGGGTCCCTTGCTCACTGCACCACCAGGATTCAAGCAAGCCAGGCCGACGACGTCTGAAATGCCAGAAACCGGTCCCCGGAAGCTTGTCTCCTTTCCGGTGAAGAATTGGCTTGGTAGTTTGGTCTGCCCTGTTCCCATGAGGCACTGGGTAAGACTAATTTGCATATAGCCAGGTTCTGAACTGGGGTGATGCAGTGAGCTAAATAACGGTGATGGATTAAGCCCTGATCTCTTGACGGGGTAAGAGTGGTCTGCTTAATTCAGACACTCTGTTCATCACCACCCCCTTTTTTGAATCGGACTGTTTCCATGAGGCACAGGGTCAGACTGATTTGCCTATAGCCATGTCTGAACTGGGGTGGCAGAGTGGGCTAAAGAACGGTGCTGGATTAAAGCCAGATCTTTTGACTGGGTGTGAGTGTTTGATTGATTCAGATGCTCCGTCCATCACCACCCCCTTTTGTACCGCTTTTGGCCGCCATAAGTGTGGCAGGGTATGCTCAGACGTGAGTCCCTTGCTCACTTTGCTACTGGATTCAAGCAAGCCGGGCTGAAGACGGCTGGAATGCCAGAAACCGGTCCTCGGAAGCTTGTTTCCGGTCCAGGGAAGACATGGCTTGGCAGTTCGGGCTGGACTGTTCCCATGAGACACAAGGTCAGACTGATTTGCATATAGCCATGTCTGAACTGGGGTGGCAGAGTGGGCTAAAGAACGGTGATGGATTAAACCCAGATCTTTTAACTGGGTGTGAGTGTTTGATTGATTCAGATGCTCCGTCCATCACCACCCCCTTTTGTACCGCTTTTGGCCGCCATAAGTGTGGCAGGGTATGCTCAGACGTGAGTCCCTTGCTCACTTTGCCACTGGATTCAAGCAAGCCGGGCTGAAGACGGCTGGAATGCCAGAAACCGGTCCTCGGAAGCTTCTTTCCGGTCCAGGGAAGACATGGCTAGGCAGTTCGGTCTGGACTGTTCCCATGAGGCACAGGGTCAGACTGATTTGCATATAGCCATGTCTGAACTGGGGTGGCAGAGTGGGCTAAAGAATGGTGATGGATTAAACCCAGCTCTTTTGACTGGGTGTGAGTGTTTGATTGATTCAGATGCTCCGTCCATCACCACCCCCTTTTGTACCGCTTTCCTGACCTACAGCATTTGGAGGTGTGACCTTTTTTTCACAAGTTTTGCATATGACCTTCCAAACTGGACAGTCCTTAAAATTGGCCATGTGACCTGAGTCACCACACCTGTAGCATTTGCCTTGAAAGCTTTTCTGAGAAGTCAATTTCTGAGATAAGCTAGTTTTGGTTTTAATGGTCTTATCTACAAACACCTTCACCTTAGAATTTTCTTTGTTATCATCGGAAGAGGCTTTCTTTATGATATCGACACATGCCTTTGAATGTTCATGACTCTTAGCGATGGTTATTTAGAGTGGGATTGTCTTTTTGCCATAAAGCATCCCTTGTTTTGTCTTGTGCGCATCCTAACATAAATTAATTCCTCAAGGGTTCTTCCAACATGGCACCAAAGTAACAAGTAGAGGCCAATTTGCGCAAAATGGTTATGTACTGCTAAACCGACTCCTCTTGCCTCTGCATCCTTCTTCCAAAATGATGCCACTCAAGAACTGTGCTTATTTTAGGAAGATAGTGCGAATCCTGTTTTTTATGCAAATTTCATAATCATTGAGCGAAGCAGAGTCACTATTAGAGAGTTCAGGGAGATGTTCAAATACCTCTTGACCCTCAGACCCTAAACAATGCATGAGAAGAGAGGTTTTCCTCTCTGCGCTTAAAGAGGTACCACAAACACAAGCATAATGCGCAAATACTTTTTTCCATTTTTGCCAGGGAATAGGATCACCTGGGGAAGTTAGCAAAAACTGAGGTGTTGTGACATTTTGCATTATGTTAGAACTACTTTAAAAAGGAAGGCAAATTAAAGAAAACAAAATTTAAAAAAAAATAAGAGTGTTGAAACAGCACGTTAAATTAGAACTATAATATCAGCACGTTAAATTAGAACTATAATATAAGTACAGCTGAGGGCATAAGTAAACAATGAAGGTATAATAGAGACAAATAGCACATACCATAGGCTGTGTGTGTCAGCAAAGAAATTACACACAATGTAGCGAGCTGTGCGTATCAGCGTGAATGGCACACACTTGTGACAGAGAAGGGGCTGCTACCAGCGAGAGTCAAAAATACCTCTACTTCGTGGGAGTACAATATGCAGAATAAAATAAATTTTGAAGGAGAATACAGCTGTGCGCATCAGCGTTGAAGACGCTGATGAACTACAAATGAAAACTATGTGAGGGCAGCTGTGCTCGTCTGCTCTTAATAAAAAAAAATTAAAGAATAGCTGTGCGCAACAGCGCTGAAACCGCAGTGAAGCAGATTATGTGAAATTAAATGAAGAAGATCTGTGCGCGTCAGCGCGTAATACAAACGCGATCCACTGGTAAATGACAGCAAGCCAGGCAGGGCCAGGCAGTGACTGAAGATGGCCGCGACATCAGCTTAGATGTAAGAGGAAATGTTGGCTTCGTCTATGCGTGATGGAGTAAGGGCCAGGCAATAGCAAACAACACACTCCACAAATCATGTCATGCTGTATGGATGGCGTGCTGATGTAGCTACAGGCAACACACGTAGAAGGTCAGGCAGTATGGGTGGCATGCTGACGTAGCTCCAAGCAACTCCAGGCAACACGCATTCGACTCCAGGCAACACGCGTAGAAGGTCAGGCAACGCTAGGCAGCAATGGGAGGTGCTTGGAGAGGCGAAGGCCCAATGGTAGAGGCACCATGCATGCACCTCCCAAGGAAGTCGAATGATGAAACTGAACTTGCGGCGATCTCAAGTCGAGGCGGTAATTTAATATTAAAATAAATGTCTTACCGTTTGTTAATACCAGCAGTCCGCAGTGCGCTTCAGAAACCACTCCAATGAACAACGGAGAAAGCGTTCAAGAAGGAGACCGGAGGGGGAGGAGCTTCGCGGGCAACCAAGATGGCCGCGTGAGCTCGGAGCTCCGAAGACCCTCCGATCCTCCGAATTAATCCTGTTGTCTATCCTGCCCCACGGTAGTGGGAAAATGTTGTTGAACTGCTGCTGATGCGGGACTCGTTCTCCGATTGAAGATCCGAGATCCCTAGGTGGAGTTACACCGAGTTGAAGATTGGGGACGACGACGCCATCAGTGCCCGGGCTTGCATAGGCGACTGCGGCGCTGCTGCACGGTGGCGGTCCGAGGAGTGAGAGACTGCCCCACCCCAAGGTGTCACCCGGGTTACTCTGAAGACTGATGTAACTGACCGGGCGGTGGATGCGGCTGCTACCGCCTGCCGACTTGGGGCACCGACGAGGACCAGGGGGTCTACCCGACCGAGGTGGCTTCTTGCCCAACATGGCTGGCAGAGGCGATTCTGACAGAGGGAAACCCCGGGTCAGCAGAAAATCATCTTTTTCTCAGTCCACCAACTCCGATCGCTATGCCCACCCAAAGGGTTCGCCCTGAGTCACCGTGAGGCCTAAGGACATGCAGCAGGACGTGTCGCCGGACGACTCGGCTCCAACCCTCCGGGACGTCATGGGCGCTATTGCGGGCATCAAGGCAGAGATGCACAAGCAACACGAGGTGCTGACGCACAAGGTCGACACGTTGGCTATCGAGATCAATTTGATTAGAGCCGATCTCGGCAAGACTAATGACCGAGTCAAGTCACTCGACATAAAATCGTCGAGCCTGACCTCGGACGTAACGGACCTGCAATTGGAGATCCGCGACCTAAAAGCTGCGAACTCGCTGTTTGCCCGCAGGCTTGATGATTTTGAAGGACGGGCCAGGCGCCAAAACGTCCGCATTGTTGGAGTCCCGGAAGGGGCCGAGGAGGACGCCACCGATCTCTTTGTTGAAGACTTGATCCAGACTCATCTGACCCCCGGTGGCCTCAGCAAGTTCTTCTCGGTGGAGCGAGCTCATAGACTGCCCGGAGGCCGCCCGAAGCTGGGGGCCCCTCCGCGTCCTATCATCACCAGGGTATTCAACTTTAGGGACAGGGACGCTATCCTGCAGGCATCGAGGAGAGGTGGGCCGCTGAAGTTCCAAAATGCTGACGTTAACTTTTTCCCGGACTTCACCCAAGCGGTGCAGAAGCGAAGCCAAAGTTTCACGGGCGTGAAACGTAGACTGCGTGAGCTGGGGATGAAGTACTCCATGCTGTTCCCTGCGAAATTACGCATCGAACATGATGGCCGTGCATTGTTCTTCGACATGCCAGAAGTGGCTGGGGACTGGCTGGACAATTTGCCTCAGCGCCGAGATGTACCCGAGGAACAGTCGGAGGGGGCAGCTGGTGGCCCCGATCTTCAGGAGTAAAAGGTCCCTTTGGGCCATTTTCGGATGATGAGTCTGCTCAGGCAGTCAGTCACAAAATACTGTACTTTTGCTGCTATCCTTTCTCTATGAACGGGGGAAGCGGGGGGGATAGGTTAGCCTCTTTTCTCCTCTAGGGGCTTTTCGTAGAGTAGTTTTTGGGGCGACAGGTACACTGCTAGTTGGGGGGGCTCTATAGTCTAATGCAGGGGTGCAGGGTGGGGGGTGGACGGGTTGTTTGGTCTTTGTGTGTTCTCTCTTTCTCTTCTTTACCTATTTCATGGCAAGGTAATTATTCTACTGTTGATTCTGTTGTAGCGACTCCTCCCTGCAGGGTCGGCATGGGCCTCTACATTGACGATTGGGGGTAAGAAGTTAAATGTTCTGAGTTGGAATGTTAATGGGCTGGGTGATCGCATTAAGCGAAGGGTGGTGCTGCAAATGTTTAAAAGATGCATGCCTGATGTCATCCTATTACAAGAAACACATCTGATTGGGAATACGTGCCACGCACTTAATAGAAAAGGCTTCAAAATGGTGGCACACTCGGGGTTCTCTTCGGGGTCCCGTGGGGCGGGGATCATGGTGCGCATGTCTCTCCCGTTTGAGGTGGAATCTAGCGTGATCGATGAGAGGGGACGCTATGTCGCCGTCACGGGTAGGTGGGAGGGGCGTACCCTGGTCTTGGTCTCTGTTTACGTCACCCCTGGTTTGCAAACGATTACGTTTCAAGATCTTGGGGGCGCCATTTTGGGTTTGCCCGAAGGATTGCTTATAGTTGGTGGGGACTTCAATGCAGTTGGATCTGGGACTTTAGACGGTCATCCATCCAGAGATCTTCGAAATGCGCAGTCCTGGCTTCCTGACTTCCTGGATACCATGGGGCTTATTGATTGCTGGAGGCTACTTCATCCCGTTCAGCGCCAGTATTCCTTCCACTCGGGAGCGCACGGTAGCCTCTCCGGGATTGACTATGTTCTGGCATTGGCTGCCAACGCGTCGGCCGTCTCTGAGGCTCGTTTGATGGTCAGAGGCATTTCGGACCATTCCCCGGTCTGGGTGTCCTTTGACTTTGACATCGTAGTGGCCTCGAGAGTAGCGCCAGTCAATTTGTGGTACTTCCGTAACCCTAAGACTCGTGACCTCCTGGCTAAAGCCATTGAGCTTTATTTTTCTGAAAATACGGGCTCGGTAGCGTCGGCCATGTCCCTATGGGAGGCCTTTAAGACTGTCGTGCGGGGAGAAGCTTTCTCCTTAATAGCTGAGGTGCGCAGACGTAGAGACGAGGATGTGGTGCGGCTGGAATCAGAGATTGCGGACCTTGATTCCCAATTGGAGACTGGTCCGACGCCTGCCCTGCTCCACGCTCTCTCACTTAAGTAGTCGGAGTACCGGGCCACTGCTACTGAAGCTGCCAAGGCAATGGGCAGAGAACAGCAAGGGAGGATCTACGATGTCGGGGACAAGGCAGGCAAGCTTATTGCTTGGCTTGACAAGAAGGAGATGGCCTCCCGGGTGGTTCCCAAGGTGCTGGGGGAGGACGAACTAGCCGTCACCGACCCCAGCGCTATAGTCACGGTCTTCGCCGATTATTTTGAGTCCGTGTATACCTCGGCTTCCGTCATGTCTGAGGCGGACTCTGCCGCCCTCCTTGAAGAGGTTGACCTTCCGTGTCTGTCGGGCACCGAACGCGACGACATGGATAGAGGTAGAACGGCGGACGAGGTCGCACTTGCGATACGCTCTTTAAGGTCTGGCAAGGCTCCCGGCCCTAATGGCCTCCCGGTGGAGCTTTATAAAATAAAGGCCGACACCATTGCTTCGCCCCTGCGGAACATGTTCCTTGAGGCGCGCAAGATAGGTGAGCTCCCCCGGACCAAAGATTGCCCTTAATCTTAGGAGGCTCCATGCGGTCATGGCAAGGGTCAGTACGCTCCGGGAGCCGACCATCTTGGCGTCTCTGGATGCGACAATGGCTTTTGATTCCCTTGAATGGAATTACCTGTGGGCGGTGCTGGCTAAGTTTGGGTTTGGCCCTGAATTTATTAGTTGGGTCAAGCTCCTATACGCTAACCCACTGGCCAATGTTACGGTCAATGGCCGAGTGTCTGCATCTTTTGCCCTTCGAAGAGGCACCAGGCAGGGTTGCCCCCTGTCACCTCTGTTATTTGCATTGGCGCTTGAACCCCTTGCTGCTTGGTTACGGGCGCACCCTGATATCAATGGGATGCGGTGGTCGTCTGGTTTCGAAGACCGCGTGTCCTTATACGCGGACGACATTTTGCTCTACCTCACCTCTCCTTGTAGATCCCTGATTGTGGCTTGTGACGTGCTGCATACCTTTGGCAGCTACTCGGGCCTGGTTATTAACTGGTCAAAATCTCACCTTTATGTATTGAGTGGTGAGACTCCGCGTCTTCCCAGGGGCTGCCCCATACAGATCGCGAGGCAGGGGTTTAAATACCTGGGCATTTATATTTCAACCGATGCCCGGACACGATATGCGAACAACTTGCTACCCCCTCTTGCACGCCTTCGGCGCGACGTGGAGGGGTGGCGCAAGCTACCGCTTTCCCTGCTTGGGCGTGCGGCATTGTTCAAAATGATGTCTCTCCCCAGATTCTTGTATGCGCTCCAGAATACTCAGGACCCAGTCCCCTCTGGGTATTTTAGAGAGGTCGAAGGTTTGCAGCGGGCCCTCCTCTGGGAAGGTAGACCACGGATTGCTATAACCAAACTGACGCTTCCGTGGTACGATGGTGGCATCGCTCTGCCGGACATCCAACAGTACTACTGGGCCTCCCAATTGGCCGCCCTTAACCATGGTTTCTACGGACCGGCTGATAGTCCGGGATACGCCATGGATCGGTGGCTCCTTGATGGCGGGAAATACTACAGGGCGCTGTATTCGAGATCTCTGGATGGAGGAATGACGGGCCCCACTAGGACAGCTGTGCACATATGGAGAGCTATCACAAAGGCACAGGGATGGAAGGGGAGGCTTACGTTGGCCACCCCGCTTTACAACTCAGACCTATTGGGCAAATTGTGGCACACAAAGGGGTTTGATCGGTGGGACCTTATTGGCATTTCTAGGGTAGACGACATGATGGCTAAAGACGAGATAAAGTCTTTCGCCGCTTTACAAGCGGAGTTTCAGCTGGGAGCGACGGAATTCTTTAGATATGCCCAACTACGACACACCCTTATTGAGGTGCTGCCAGCAGGTGAGAGAGTCCCTGAGTCATCCCCGCTAGAAGACAGGGTGTTGGATGGTCATATGCCGGACAGCGCCATTTCATTGGTCTACAAAAAATTGATCAACGTCCGAACGGACCTTCTACTGAGTGTGAGGGACCAGTGGGTGCGTGATGGAGTCGAACTGGATGATGAAGATTGGCAGTATGCGGTGTCTTCTCCCAAGGAAGTAGCAATCCCAGCTAGATTACGCCTGGTCCAATTGAAAATTCTTCATAGAGTGTATGTGACCGGCCCCCGGTTGATTCATATGGGACTCTCGGTGGATGGTCTCTGTAGGCGCGGATGTGGTGAACTGGCCACATTCATGCACGTTATCTGGGAGTGCCACGCCATAGCCTCTTACTGGAGGCGTGTCCATGCGGTGATGCGTGAGGTGACTGGTGTGGATTTGCCGGCGGAGGCCCGGCGTTGCTTGCTGAATGTGTGGGGCCCCACGGATTACAATAACGTGCAAACCAAATGGGTCACCCTGGGGAACATGGTGGCGAAACGTGACATCGCTCAGAAGTGGGGCGCCCCGTCGCCTCCCTCTGTGGAACTGTGGAAGACCAACATGGATTGGTGTATGGTTCGCGAGAAAACAGTGTACGTGGCCCGGGGCAAGCCCCAGAAGTGGAGTATGATCTGGGGGGCTTGGAATGAATACAGGGGTGATATCTGTCTACCTCCCGACACTGCCCCATCGGACATATGACTTTCCCCCTAGCCCTTATTTCCAACCTGCTCATCATTACATTGCCATCCTGGTTCTCTTTCCCCCCATTGTCGTCCATTTTGTACTGTTCAGGTGCACCCTGTGGGCATAAGGCCCTGCCCTCTCCTGCGTTGGGTATTGTCGCATTTATGTACTTATTCCTTGCCTTTTCACACTGGTTTTGGTGTTTCTTTAGATTCATTACTTCATAGGTTTGTCGTTATTATAACATAAAACTAAACCTGATACGATTTTATAACATGTACTGTGTGCACTAAACATCCTTCTTTTAATAATGCTGCCTAGCCTCCGGGATGTAAGGCTAAATAGCGGTGTGCCTTGATTTTTCAATAAAGGTTTTCCAAAAAAAAAGAAGGAGACCGGAGACACACAGCTGAGGCTCACCGGCAGAGAGGTAAGACTGCGTTGTAGGAAGTGGAAAGGTAGGCTTCACTTCTTTTTTGTAAAATTGTAGCTGTTGGAGTCTCATATGTTCAAATCCAGTGCAAAATGTGAAAGTACATCCCTTGCGAAGAACGGTCTAAGGCAAAGTTAGTTTGTCTGAAGGATTTATTGAAGACCACAGAAACATAAAGACCCCATCCAGCAGCAAGCTGAGAGTAACTGAACTCATCAGTTCAAACAATGCTAAGCAACATTCACCACATTCCACTCATCAGGATGGAAGATCAGCATTAGCAGATCTTCATGTCCAGCACAGTATTCGTTCCAGGACCATTGCGGCTTGAGTGCACCTATTGGCCCATTAAGGGTCAGTGCACTGTTTATATACTAAAACTGCTGTGTTAGAGGGACAGCTCTAATGTGCCTAGATGTTTGAAGCTATATCTGAGAATAAAACACAAGCATTAGAATATCTTGTATTGTTACTTAGCCTTGAATGAAATGTGAGTGGACAAAGAGGGCGGCGTTATTGCCCATCTGGCTTTTAAACGCCCCGCCAGTTTCTGTTTCCGGGGTACCCTGCGTGACGCGTATCCGGATGCGGCGTTTCCGGTATTCTCTGTTTGTAAGCCCTCACCTTCCTCTTCCGGGTCTCCTGACCCGGAAGGGATTCCTACCCTGTTCCGCCCTTTGCTGCCACTAAAGGCGCCACGCCCCCTAGGTGGGGTGGTGCCCGCCATAATACTGTGTAAGTAAAGCCGGACTAAAAGAAAGTCTTCTAAAAAAGGTAAAATAAAAAACCAAAAATCAAAGTGGGTCCAAGAGGGCCTCACCACAACATACTCCTTTACCAATGGCAGAGGTACGTGGCCTTGGTTTCTATCTTGGGAAGTTTACAAAATGTAAAATAATTCTTTTGAATTTGAGAACATGGGCTTGAAGGCAGATGTACTGGCCGAAACCCAAGTTCTCTGTCAAGGGATCTGCTTAAACACTTTATTTTCGCTCCAGGCGAGATTCCAGGAGAGGTAAAATTATGGGAATACACTGGTTTTCACTCCTAAAGCCATTTAGCAAAATTCCTGACCGAATCCCCAGTAACGGACGGAAAACAACAGCCTTCAACCAAAGTTTCAAACCTCTGTAAAGGGTAAAAGACATTGAGTGAATGTCCAAATATGCAACTTTGAAGCAGAGCCCTGTGTTCTGGTATCCACAGAGCTTGAAAAGGGAACTGGAGCACTGTTGCTGTGCTGATCGACAGACAGGATAGTGCAACTCTATGCTAGCCTATATGCCTGTTAATAATAAATTATTTTAATTGTTCACACTTTTAAAAATGGGAAAGGTAGAAATGTTCCTAGCTATGTCTCATGAAACTATCGTTAATTTCTGTTGTATTTGTCATAATTTGGTGGCCTATTTCGTTATAAAAGTGCAAACATGTTACCTGTTTATAAGTATATTTTCTATACAGGTGGAGGGCATAGCTCAATGTTTATGCATTTAATGAAGATGGCCTTAAAAAAGAACTGATGTCACAGATAAATGTTTTTCTCTTTGTTTGGTGATAACTTCCAAGTCGTCTTCAGGAACTTTTGTCTGTTGCAAAGGAGGACAAGTGACTTGTTAATTCTGAGATACCTCTAACTGCACCAACCTTTCATCAGCCGCGGTGTGTCCATTGGGGCGTAGGGGCGTAGCCCCACCAGCCCATGGACCCGCGGCTGTTCCAACAACTTGCAGTTAGTTACTTCCTGAATCGGATCCTGACTGCTCATCATGCGCTGCCGGGCAGCACCCGACTGAAACAGGAGTGCGCAGGGGGGCGGGCTGCGGGGCTGCAGTGTCAGTGAATGATTGACAGTCGAGACGTCATGACGAGACAGACGAAGAACGCGCATCACAGCTTGGGGCAGAAACTTGCCCGAGCATGCGCATATTAAGGTGCCCCACAGTGACTAGGGGGGGTGCATGTTTATTCGCGTGCGGCGCAGCCCTGGCGTTAAAAGGGCGACAGGGCGAGCATTTCGTGTGCCCTCCAAGCCAATCCTGGCGCTGCATGCAGCGCCAGGATTGGCTGGTCACCGTTCCGCAGAGCAGGGGGCAATCCATATTGGATGCCGCGCGTGGGTGGCTCAGTCGCAGTGCACAATGGCCAATCACTGTATCTGACTTCTTGTAGTCATGCAGTGATTGGCCATTGGCGCGCGGCGCTGGTAACGGTTCTAATCTTCATCTTCACTACGTACTCACTACTCCGACTCGCCTCGTGGTGGTTGTGACTGTCACTGTGTAGACTGTGGATTCGAGTCGACTCGTGTGCTGGTGCTGCTTGTGTTGAGTCAGTGGAGACAGTACTGTCAGTGTCTGTGTGGTGAGTGACTACTAGTGAGAGTAAACAACATACCATTATTATACGCCGTAAAATTTCTACTGTTTTATGTGTGTGTCTATCACTAAGAGATGGAGGGCAAATAGTTTTTAAAAAATGGGCACGGCGATGACAGCCAGCAGCGAGGTTGGTCACAGAAAGCCTCGCTTCTCTGTTCCAAGAAAGAGCCTCTTCTCCCTGCCCTGCAACACTGCAGTCTTTTCTAACCCACCCTCCCCGCCGTCTCTCCCACAAGCGCTTCCTCTGTTCTGGAGAAGCAGCCCCTACATTCGCCTCCTGTCAAAATACCAGTGGAAAATAACGCGCCAGGACTCGCCCTCGACAACTGCTTCTGTGCGCTAGGCAGAGCAGACAGGAGGCCAGTGTCCGCTGTACTTACCGAGGCCCCACTCCGTGGACAAACTACCACAAAACAAGGGTTCTCTGGCCTACATCAGCAAATACGGTCTGTTCGGCTACGCATTGTCTGTTTCTATTTATTTTTTATTTCATTTTTTAATTTTATGCGTTTTTATATTGTGCGGACTTTACCCGAAGGTGTCAGAGCGCAGTGTGTCAGGGAGCCGCTATGTAATGGCAATCAGTAATGTCTTTTTTACGCATGTCCCGGCCAGGAGTGGTGTCAAACTCCTGAGGGGTGACTGACAGAAGGATTCAAATACCACTCAAAGCCCCCGCCCTCCCTACTTCTGAGCAATCGATCCCCTGTGGGACCCTTTACACACTTAGGGAGCCCAACAGCGTGTTGGCAAGCATATATTTAGTTGCATTTTTAAAGGGGATAACTGCACATAACTGCATTGGTTTAATCGTTAAATACATTCAGAGCTGCTAATTTAGGGATTAGTTATAAGAAAGTATGTTTGTCATTCTCGAGGGGGGAGGGGGTGATGAATATTGTGTACACGAGGAGGGGCATGACATTAAAATGTTGTACTCCCACTGCTATAAACAGATCTCGTAACCAGGGACGATGGGTGAGATTTTAAAGTGGTGGGGCGCAACTAATTAGCATAGAGCACCGTAGCGAGCGAGCGCAGCGAGCGTTCCCGAACCCCAAAAGGAGGGTTTGGGGGGATTACCCCCCCAAGAACATTTTGAAAAAAAAGAAGAAAAATCGTGCATTCTCAAGCAAATTTGAGAAAGCAGGAAGGTTAATAAAGCAATTGTGAAAGTGCAGTTATTACATTAATAGATGGCATAACATAGGTAGCTGCTTATTCAGTATTACCACAGAGCTTCATACATTCTGTCCTATTATGCTCAGGTGCTGAATTCAGACTAAGACTTTCATGGAAATCTCAGCTCTAAGAGTAGAAGAAGTTGCACAGCAGTGTAATGGTTGCCAGGCTCGTTCCGCAGGAGCGTCAGGAACTTGAAGAAAAGTCCACAGTCTTCCCCTACGGCCTTCCGACTCTATTAGATTCTAGAGTAACGAATGGCACGCAAAATATTAGTCTGGAACATAAAGACAAGCACAGAACGTTTGACGTGAGCTTGGATGGTAAAGATCTCCACAGAATCACACAGGCCAGCCTAGAAAATTACAATGTAGTGTGAGACAAATCAGGAAGCAGAGAGGTCTGGTGGCTTCGTGGACTAATGCCTTCACTGTAGGGGTCTGTCTTCGACTTCATGGTCACAGGTTCGAATCCCAAAAGGTCCGCTCACCCTTTTATCCTTCTGAGGTCAATAAAATGAGTACCATTGAATTGAGTAAAAATAAACATTGGTTATTCAGCACCAAGAAGCTTATGGGTGAACGTGTGCATTACAAATACACATGTTATGTTAGGTCATCTGGAACCATAATTAACCGTCCAGAACCCTACAAACCTGGCCATGAATGTCATTTAGCGGCCACAGCTGCGACCACTGGCTTTCCACTTGCAGACCCTGGCAAGAAACAAATACATTACTTGCATTGTTTCAGACTTTGGATGTGCCTCTCAAAGGAGAGAAAAGCCTACCTTTTAATGCTGCTTTGCAGGACGTCCTGACATTTGTCCCAAAAATTGGGATATGTATTTAAAATTAGGAAAAGCATCCGGACACGGGGACAGTCTCTGAAAACCGGGACTGTCTTGGGAAATCTGGGACGTCTGTTCACCCTAGCTTCATGCCGCACTGCCGGTTCTAAGCATTGAAGAAACAGGCCCTTCTTCTCTTTTCGGTACGCATTTAACCAACCTCAGAAGGCTGAGCTGGCCTTGCTAGCTTCTTGACCTGCAGATCACTACAATTGTTACTGCTAACCGTTCATCTCACTGAGCCATCTGCCATATTCTGAAGAATGGTTGAAGTGGGGAAGGTATATTTAGGAGGCCGAGCCCTACATATGGGTTTGTATATGCATACGTAAGAACCGTGGTGTTTTCCGCAGAGCTGTCCCAATGGTCGTCATCAACAGTGAGATGATAGATCACTTTGTCTGTGGGGGCACTTCGAGTACTAGGTGAGACAACATCCCTTGGTTCACCCTTAACCTTTTACAGTTGTTTCATACTGTATGTGTCTCCGTTCTCCCTGGGCATGTTGTCCTTAGCACAACCAAGTAACATGTCGACGGTTGTAGGGTATTAGGACCATTATATCCTTATCGGCTTGTTATATAATCTCTTAACTATACTCAAACAACTGCGAATAAAGGGACACCGTGGTTATTTAAGGTATTTTTATCTATATTAAGACTCCGGCAGGAAAAATATTCAAAGTGCTTCCTGGAACATGGTCGAGCCCATCCTAATTTTTAGGGACCAGAATGAGACCTGATGATGAAGCATGCCACTACTAGAGTGGATGAGGGTCTAACAAAAAGGGAACATAATTTTCTTTTTTTTTCTTGTGCCTGTAGGGTACTTAATTTGAGGTTGATTCTTACCATAGAACAAATAGGTTAGGTATGGGAAGCTTTTTTTGTATGTAGGTTTTTTTAAAACAGTGAGCAACTATTTTATGTTGGTCAACTTGAATGCTAACTTGGCCAAAGATGCGTTTTATTTTCTACTTTTAATTTACCTTAGCCTCTTAATTTAGCCAGTATTCCTCATAGTCGAGACCAAAAGGCTTTTCCAACGCGTGTTGTCTGCTTCTGATGCCAAGGTACGAAGGTTGTGTTGCTGGCCCCCCTCTATCAAACCGTTTCCATCTGTGCCCTGCGATTCTTCCCCTGTTGCTCTTAGTCATGTTGTTACTTCTTTGGACTGGCTAGCCCCATGCTGTTGTTCATCCTCTAATTTCTCCTCTTGCTTATTCCAAGAAAGCTTCACTGTCTTTTACATGGTGCATGCATGGTCTGGCAACCCCAATCCCTTTAAATCCACCTACCATGGTGGCTATTGGCCTGTTTGTTTGGCGGTGCCACCAAACACCTTTGGTTAACTCCTTGTGTGGCTTATTTTTTTTTAAAAAAAGCTCCCCAATTTTCTTGTCTTGGTATCTCCTTTTCATTCCATCATAAAAAGCCCCTCAGCAAGTGGGGCACAAGGAATATGAGGGGGATACCAATCACCTCTCAATGGAGTCCTAGCTCGTTGTTTGCACCCCGACTTTGTCCCATAAATGTGCGCCCTCAGCCAGGTTAATACTCTGGCAGCCTCAGGCTTGTTCCACAGATAATATCCCTCATTTTACGAGAGGTTTAACCAGAAGAGAAGCATGGTTGGGCCAACATAGAGACATGAGAAAAAGCTCAGCTCTAGCTCTGGTAGAGGTGTGGTGACTTCATTAAGCATGCTTTGATGGTAGGAATTGTCCCAAACAGGCCCTCAAGAATACTCAACCATTTTCCCCCCTAAATTTCTGGGAAAAATCAGCAGCAAAATTAGAATGTCCTGAAAGGGTGCTCTGTAGATTTAACTTCAACATCCCCTAATTTGGTGAATCAAGCAGTAATCTAATATAGGAGGTGGGTGAAACACAGCACAGCCCATTGTAAACCTCTCAACGGCATACTTAAGTTGTGGTCCAAATCCAGACGCATGGCAAACAATATTAAAAAAACAGTCGAATCAACATCCAAAGTTTTATCTTTGCATGTAGAAAATTAGACTTTCACATTTTTGATGATTGATTCTAAACCAGGGCACTCTACTGAGATGATCGTTTGGATTAATAAAAAGGAGGTAGAAATAAAATCAAATTCTCAAATCAGGCTGTTGTTGCCGAAATATCATTCACAAGCTAAGCAGTTTACCAGCTTGGCTCGTTTGTTAAAGATTTAAAAAGCATTGATAAAATATAAATGACTTCACCGTGCCCACTCCAAAAATCATCCCTTTTCGTCCTTTAACATTTCAAAAGTGGCTGAAGTGTATTGACCAGAAAGCCCTGATGGATTTCTAATTTAGATTCAGACACCGCTTGCTGCTCTGATTGGCAGGTTGAACAGCCACTCCACTTGCACATAAATATTTAGAAGATACATTCTTGGCCCAAACTGATGTGTCCCATAGTTCTAACATGATTGGGTGTAAAATCCTATCCTGTGTTAACTGTATATAAAAACAGGAAAAGAGTGAATAAGTTCAAGATAAACAGAAGAAAGGAAGCTGCTTAAAGGCGATTGAAAGGGACTGCAAGGCATCTGCAAGCATTCGTCTTCGATGCAAGGATAAATCGTGATACAGGGCAGGAAGAGGCTAAAAACACACACCCATGCTAATTTGAGTTCTCACCCCTCTGAAGTTTTAGGTCTTGGCTCTTTGAATTTAAGGGACAACTTTGGATATGGGTTGTACAGCCAAACAAGTGATAATTCAGCCAGGGTAGATACAGTCTATACTGCAAACCCTCTTCTGTAACCAAACATGGAATTCCATTCTCTCCACCTGTAACGCTGAGGCCCCTGTCTTCCAATCCGTAAAGTCTGGTGGTAGGAGACTAGATGTAGGCCCTGTGAAAGGTAACATGGGTCACCCGAAGAACATTCCATGAATAAATCCCCCAAAAGAGTGGGAAATCTCTCCAAGTGATCATTTTTCCTAGAAGGACAAATATTGATGTTGCTCGGCAAACCACAATCAATAACAACCCACTACCCTTCCTAAGGCCTTGTTTGGGCCTACCTTATTTATGTATTTATCCAGCAAGTGGACCGCAAATAACCGCATGAACCACATTTATTGATGCAGATCCCAAGAATATCAAACAACGGGTAACTTTGATATCTTAAATTGGGACAACATGTGCAGATTACAAGGGCTTCCGTCCTTAGTACATTTGAGGTACGACAATTTTGCATAAATACAGTTTTGCCCTTGTTGCCCCTAGACGTAAATTAAAATACATTAATCAGATGGTCAACCCCCAGAATTGTCAACCTCTTGGGTAGTTTTAACCATAGATTCCTCGCCTGCTCTGTCCTAAAACCAAGATCTCCTGAAAAGTGATGTGGGTTGAACAAAATGTACATATACAATATGCATCACTAAACCTGGTTTAAAATATTCAGACAAATTTATTGTTAAACATTTTTTGATACCAACCATAAATAAAATTAAATCTATGAACTCTCTGTGTAGGTATAAAGTGTCACTTCTGCTTGTCCTTGCTAATCATGTTATGGCAGATCATGTTATAGAGACAGCAATATATAGCCCTGAACATCATATTCATTTAGGTGTAACTTTCCACTGTGTAAACAGGGATCATGAGAAATAAATTGATGCAACATTCTGGTGGTATTGCTCTGTATCCTCCACAGTCCTCAGGATTAGTATTTTTCATAGATCAATAATGGAACAACTCCAATGATATTTCCCAAACAAGATTTATAACATTTGAAAGGGATAAGTACCGCATAGTGTCAGTGTGTAAGATATAAAAAGGACTATATCCTTCCCAACCTGCGCCTCCATGTGTGGACACGAATGGAAATCAGCTATTCCCATCAGTACAGTTGATTCGATCCCAGTGAGGAGGTGGTGGATGTCCCCTTGACATCTCATTGCCAGTCTATTAAGTTATTCTATTCAGGAGAATGGGCACAGTTTATAAACTGGTTTGAGGGTTGTTGAGTTGCTCTGCTGCAGGCTGATCTCTCTGATGTACTTCTGTTTGTCTTGTCTCTAGCCTGGCATGGGATTGCAATGTGCACCATTGAAGGATATTCTTTCGGTCTTTTTACCTTTACCTGATCAGTTCTCTGTGACAATTTGTGATGTGTTTTTGAAAAGGTTTCTCCAGAGAGTAGCTCATGAGCTACTACTAGTAGGTCTCCACCTACCTGCGAGTAGCTCGCCAACTAAAGTGGAAGCTTGTGCTTGAATGACTTAATATATGTATCCCAAAATTGAAATGCATATATTTCAGACAGAAATTTGCCAAACTCATTTGCTAACCTGATGTTTGGGGACAAATAGTTGGATATCCAAAATATATTTAAAGCTGACATTTGAATGATAAATTATGAGGCACTAGGGAGACATTACTTGAATTATTACCTTGATGCTAGGGGAAGTGCATCTTTAGCTGTCATGAATTATCCTGATGCTTTCCAAATTGATAAACTCATTTTCACGTTACTGTTGCCAACTGTGCCTGGTGCACTGAGGCAATCACTACTGGTGATCTTGGCTTACATATCTGTCTCCTTTAGCACTATTTGTGGTGCTGCATTGAGACCTTAATTTGGTTCTTATCTTGATGTGCCTGTCTTTTCAACCTATGCATTGATGTTCATTGAGGCAATTGACTCAAACGTTCTCATTGCGAGTGCTTTTATGCGCCATGTCAATGAAGTACAGGTACTGTCAGTGCAATCGCTATTTACCGCCATCCTTCCAGCAAAGCTTTTGCTTCATACTCTGGCATAATTTCAACCAAAGGTGGTATCTCCCTTCCATGTGGGGTAGTTCAACGGATTGGAGTATAACACTTGCACAAGCCTTCAAAATATGGGCCTAAGCCTGCCCTGACCAGCACAGCTTCCAAGTGACGTCAGTCCAGCATATCGAAGGCTTTCTCCAAGTCTATAAGTAGCAAGGCTAGGTAAGGTGGGAGGAAGTGATGGTGAGCCAGTGCTACGTGCAAGCTCCGCAGGCAATGCCTTGTATTACAATGGGGCATGAACCTGCGCTGATCGGGATGTATTAAGGTGGTGAGTACTTGTTTGAGATGGGCAGCTAGGATCGTAGCATAGATTTTGACCTCGGTGTAAATGAGTGAGATCGAACGGTAGTCCGAGCAGGAGGATGAGGGAGGGTGTGATTTAGGGATGACCATGATCTTGGCCATATCGACATCCTTCGGAAAGGCTCCTGTCTGCACCACTTATGCAGCATGAAGCCGTGGTGTCAAGATCTCCTTGAATGCCAAGTAATACTTCACTGGATAGCCATGAGAGCCTGGGATCTTTCCTGTCGCTATCGCTGAGATGGCATGGTCTATCTCTTCCTGCAAGATGGGTTGGTTAAGCAGTTGGATGTCAGTCCCCGGCAGCTGCGGGAGTAGTATGTTTCTTAACAAATCGGAATTTGCCCCTGAGTCTGGGATCGAGGCTATAGAGTAAATGCGCCTATAATATATAGCAAAGGTCTGAGCATTGGCAGCGGATGCTTGCTGAGTGCAGCAGTCTGCATCCATAATTTAGGGAATTATCTGATTGGCCAGAGGTCAAGATGCCAGCCAGTACAGAAGCTTGCCATTTTTGTCTCCCCAGCCATAGACTCCGGCTGTAGAAGACCTCCACATTTGCTTAGCCGATTCTAGGTAGGTGACAAATTTCTTTGCGCAGGAGCTAAAGCTGATGGAACTCAGTGTCCCCATCCGTTGCGCCCATGGCCTGCTCCAGCCGGAAGGTGTGGGCCCCTAGTTGGGAAAGGTGCTCTTCACAGGCCAGGTATTTCTTTTTGAGATATCCTTTAGTGAAGCCTCTGAGAGTGGCCCTACAGGCCACCCACAGCATGCCAGGTGAACTGAGTATTGCTTAAGCTCTACGTTTAGTGCCTTTCAATATTCCCTATCCTGAACGAACCGGGCGTTAAGTCACCATATGGGGCGCAGGCGAAGGAGTAAGGGTGAGTGGCCATAGATTCCTCAGATGAGCGTTTGTATATTCGCAACCATGCGTCATTCAGGGGTGGACATAGAAATCAAATCAATGCTCGAGTGATGGGCAGCAGAGGTGTGAGTGTATTGGAACTGATGAGGATTCCATGGTCTCCATACATCGCATAAGCCAAACTTTAAGACCTATTCCGAGAGCTGCTAGGTGCCCGTACATCGGCGATGGGAGGGAGCCCCAGTATGGTCGCAGGCAGGGTTCTTGACTGCCTTAAAGTCTCCCCAATCACTGTCTGTCCCTAAGGGAGGTCTCTAATAAAAGAGAGAGGGACCCCAGGGCCAAAGGGCGGGGTTCCGTGAACGACTATAAGTCAAAAAAGGAAATTCCCTTTGGACGAATGAACATAGAACAGCTAGTTCTTACGGACCAAACAGATAAAAATACAACAATACATAACACATGGACGAGCAGGAAGCAATATAAACAGAATTAAAAACAAGTGAAAAACACTCTAGTAAAATTAATCTAAACAGTTTATTAGTATATTTGTTAAAAAATGGGAAACAAACAGGACGAAAATCATATACAATCAATCATTAAAACATTCCAGTAAAAAAGGAGGTACAGGTTGAGGATTAAATTCACACAGTTATACAGAATTCTCCTCTATTCCTTGACCATGTATTCCTCCTTAGGCATCGACGCGTTTCGGTGGAGAGAAAGAAGCTTTTACCACCTTCATCAGGACATTTAAGATAGTTTCCCAATTAATTCTCGTTAAACCCTTAGGGTCGTATTAAGGGGTACTCAGCCTCCTTTCTACCCAAGGCAGAAGATATTCGTCCAGCGAAATATCTTCACACTTTCAATGTGTAAAAAGTGTCGAAGTCGTTAGATATTGTCAGTCTTGACACGTGGTATATTTAACTCAAATATAGAAAAGTTTTTTATCGAAAGGTTAGTGTTAATTAAACCCGGCAGAACGGAGTCTCTGTGTTTGAAAATTATTTTGACTTCCTTAACGGGCAAAGAAAGTTTGAAGACAAGTGCATTGGAAGTTTTCAATGGTCGGGACCCGCCGTAGTTCAAACGTGCGTTCCCTATTCGCGCCGCCGGATAAAGCGTCCCGCGTGTCTGTAGCTTGGGGTCCTCAGCAACAAAGGGAGGGACAACAGCAAAACTACAAGGCCACAGAGGGTTTGAGGACTGTTGGGGGTATATAAACCGAGACCAGGTTGAGAATACATCCACCCTATCTTCCTCACAAGAGCCAGGAAGCATCCCATGGGTTCTTGACTGTCTTGGGTGACCACAAAAGGGAAGGAGTAGCGCAGAAGGATTGCCACACCTCGGGAGCCTTGTGTAAATCAAGCATGGCATACCCTATCATACCCTTGATGTGCTAGGAATGGGCATTGGTTACCTAGGAGATGGGTTTCCTTCAGCATTAGGGCACTAGGTAGGGATCTCTGAGAATATTTCAGGACTGCTGGGTGTTTCACCTGGTATAAAAACCCGTTGACATTCTAGGAAAGGATGTGAAGGGGCTCCAGGTCAAAGGGGATGATGCCATAGTTGCTATAGATGGAGAGAGTGTGATTGCTTATCTGGGGCGCCACTGGGCCCTTGGGTGTCAAATCTCTGAGACGGGAGCAGTGGCACCTCCATTTTCTGCGGTCTGAAGAGGGAATGGTATGGTAGTGTTGTGTCAAGTGCCATGGACAACTGGAAAAAAGACAATAACATGAAAACAAATTGGCTGTGTGGGATAAGAGCAGTGATACCTGTCCCTTCATTATTGCCCTGTTGTCTTCCATGATGGACATGCAGGATTCGGCCTCTGAGATTCTTGCTGTGGTGTTGCGGAGATCCTGTCTGATGAGGGCCATATCTACGCACACTTCTCCTATCTTGGTTTCAACAGAGTTTCGTGATGTGCGCATCCCTTGAAGGACAGTAGCGAGATCTCCCTCTGGGTATGCAGACAAAATATCAATGTTTTAATATCGATATACCATAATATCGATTTTTTAATATCGTAGGGACATAATATAGAAGGTAAGTAATATCAAATTTTTAGTATAGAAGGGACAGAATTTCGGAGGTAAGTAATATCGATTTTGTTAATATCGATGTAAGTAATATCAATGTTACTAATATCGATATTAAATGTAAATGTAAATGTAAATGTAAATGTACTGGCATTTATATAGCGCACTACTTACCCGTAGGGTCCCAAGGCGCTTCGACCGCTGCGAAACCCTTCCTGGCTTCCCTGAGAGATGGTCCCTTAATGGGTATCTCCAGGGTGAGACCAGGCATCCCCAGCGGTCTGGTGGGGCCGTTAGTGAAGATGAGGCAAGCTAATGCCCAGAGTTGCCGAGTGTGATCGCTGATCAGAGTGGGCACCGAGGCGAGAGAATTATCGAGTCCGCTGACCCTGGTCCAGAAACCTGCCGCGCCGGGAATCGAACCCTGGTCCCGGGCCGTCCTCTGCTCTCGGGTCTGCCGCCTCTAACCAGTGAGCCACACTACTTCACTATATTAGTAATATCGATGTTACTAATATCGATTTTTGTATGATTTTTATGTATATGATTATGTATTTAATATGTATTCTTTTTAATGTAATTTAAGTAAATGTTGTATTTTAGTACCCTAGCGGGTTGTGGGTTTATAGGGGAATAGGGTGGGAAGTAATTTAATTATACTAAATTAATTATTCATTTTTTAGGAATTATAAAACCTTTTAAATTAATTGGTAATTAATTTTTATTAATTGGTAATTTATTTTAATTAATTGATAATTATGTTTGTAGCGGGTTATGGGTTTATAGGGGAATAGGGTGGGAAGTAATTTAATTATACTAAATTAATTATACATTTTTTTGGAATTATAAATAAAAAAAATGTAATTGGTAATTAATTTTTATTAATTGGTAAGTTATTTTAATTAATTGATTCATTGATAATTATGTTTGTAGCGGGTTATGGGTTTATAGGGGAATAGGGTGGGAAGTAATTTAAATATACTACATTAGTTATGCATTTTTTAGGAATCATAAGTTAATTTTTATTAATTGGTAATTAATTTGTATTAATTGATAATTTATTTTAATTAATTGATTAATTGATAATTATGTTTGTAGCAGGTTATGGGTTTATAGGGGAATAGGGTGGGAAGTTATTTAAATATAATTAAGTAATAATTTATTTTCATGAATTGTTATTGCTAATCAATTATTAATTGGGAATTAATTTTTAATTGGTAATTAATTTTAATTAATTGATACTTATGTTAAGTGTATTATTTTATTATTGGCGTTTGTTGTGCGTTCATAGGGGAATAGTGTGTAAAGTATTTGATATGTAATTAAGTAGTTATTAAATCTATAGTTGGGTATTGATAATTAATTTATTGGATATTAATTATTATTTGGTAATTATTTTTTAAATAATTTTTTATTGGTTTTTGTAAATAGTTTAGATTAATTCAATAAATATTTTTTTTAAATAATTTAAAATATTAATTATTTTTTATAAGTATGTTATTTGTAACTTCTACGCTATCCAACACTTTCCCTACTTTTGCACTCATTGGAGTGGGAATAGTAATTTTTACCCCTACGCTATCCAACACTTGGATTTGGATTTGGATTTGGATGAGGATTTATAGAGCGCATAGCTACCCTTGGGCATCCCAGCGCTAAGAGGACCAAGATTCTTCCGAGTGGGGTCGGTGCAGGAAAGTGTTTAGGGAAAGAGCCAGGTTTTTAATTTTTTCCGGAATGATAGTAGGTTCTGTTCACTCCTCATGGGTAGTGGGAGGGATTTCCACAGTTTAGGCGCGTTGTAGGCGAACCTGCGGCCGCCCGATCTTGCCTTTTTTATTCTCGGGATGGAGGCCAGTGCCAGTGAATCAGATCTTAGGTGGCGGCTAGCTTTGTGAGGTTTCATCAGGGATCTGAGTATAGGGGGGCCTTTATCCTGTAGGATTTTGTGCGCTATGCAGAGCGTTTTGAACGTAATGCGCTCTTTAACTGGGAGCCAGTGAAGGCTCTTGAGGGCAGGTTTCGCCGAGTTCCGTGCTTTGGTTCCCGTGAGGATTCTAGCTGCGGCGTTTTGGGCCACCTGGAGTTTTTGAGTGACTGATGCAGGGGCTCCCAAGTATAGGATGTTGCCATAATCAAGTCTTGAGTTAACCAGTCCCTGCATCAGTAACTTCCTGGATTGGAAAGGGATCAGGTGGAGGATCTTACGGGCCATACGGATTAGTCCCTGATGTTTTCCTGGCCTGAGTTTTGAAATTAAGGTCCTGGTCAAGCCAGATACCTAGACTTTTGACTTCTGTTTTGGGAGTAGGGTAGGTGCCCATGCAGGCTGGCCAAGAAAGGTTTACGGGTAGTTTGTGTCGGTTGCCCAGTAGGAGGATTTCGGATTTGTCGCCGTTGAGCTTGAGTCTAGAGTCCGACATCCATTGTGAGGTCCCTTCTAGGCAACTGGCGAGGTTTCCTAGGCTAGAGTCAGAGTGGTTAATGGACACCACCAGCTGGGTGTCGTCAGCGTACATCACTGACTTGACACCGAAGGGAGTGATGATGTCTTCAAGGGGGGCCATATAGACATTAAAAAGTGTGGGGCTAAGGGAGGAGCCGTGAGGGACCCCACACCGCATAGGCAGGGGTTTAGACGTGGAAAAGCCGTCTGATACCTGAAATGATCTTCCCTCGAGGAAGGATTTAATCCATGCGAGGGCTGAGTCGGTGATTCCCAGTTGGCTCAGCCGGTGGACCAAGATGGAGTGGTCCACCGTGTCGTAGGCGGCACTTAGATCGAGGAGGATCACTGCCACTGATCCTCCTGCGTCTATGATGGCTCTCGCCTCTTCGACAACTGCGAGCAAGGCGGTGTCGGTGCCTTGGCCCGATCTGAAGCCAGTCTGGGAGTCGCGTAGTAAGTGATTGGACTCCAAGAAGGAGGATAGCTGTTTGTTAGCTATTCGTTCAGCCACTTTACTAATCCCTGGAAGAAGTGAAATCGGCCTGAAGTTGGAGGGGTCTAGAGGGTCCAGGTGGGGTTTCTTTAGGAGGGCTTTGACAGTAGCCTTTTTCCAGTTAGCTGGCACAGCGCCACTCCTGAAGGAGGCGTTTATTAGATTGGTGAAGGGTTGGGCAATTGTTGGGGCGACCAGTTACATCTTACCCAACACTCTCATACAGGAACCACCCCTGGTGGTAAATCTGTTTCCCATTTATTATTGCTTTAGGATGGCATTTTCTGGCACAGATTTGCAGCCTTGACCATGTATGTAGTTATTGTCACAAGACCACAAGTTCAAAATAATGTTTTTGCAGGATTTATTGAGCCAATAATGCATACTCTGTCAATACAACTCGTTTTTTTTAGACAATTGAGACCAGGGTTTTTAGGTGAAGGAAATACTGGGCGCACTGCTCACGATAGTAATAATAGTACTATTGGGTAAGGGTGCATGCAGGTGAGGGGATAAAGGCCCTAAACCCCTCCAAAAGTGTGTGCCGAGACACACACTAGGTACATGAAGAAAAACCTGTTGCACACCAAATAAAGAGAGTACAGAAATGATGTCTCAATGGACACATATTTCGACCTGTGGTTAAGCACTCATCTACTACAGCCCTGAGGAGTCGCCAAAGTATTGTAATTGCTTGGCGACGAAACACGTGTCGGCTGGCTATCCATAACAATAAAAGAGGAGTCGTACTACCCATCGTCCTCCTTTTTCTTCAAAATGTGGATACTTGAACTTTTAAATGTCCATTGAGACATCATTTCTGTACTCTCTTTATTTGGAGTGCAACAGGTTTTTCTTCACAACTCGTTTTTTTGTTATATGCAGAGAGCTTACTTTAACAATTGTTATATTGCATATGACAGCACTGTAGCAAGTGCTTTGTCGGTTGATATGTATTTCTTTTTAATTTGCTTATCTTTGTTAATCAAACTAGGATAATGTAATGTATATAGCATTTTAAAATATATATACACACACACAATGTATTTATTTGGAACCTAGTGTAAACTAGCAGGAGGAGATACAATAGAAATATTTTGAGAAATGTATAAATGATAATCTGTCAACAAAAGAAAGAAAACTGAACCCATTATGTTATTTTGGCCATTAGGGTTTCACTAGACTTATCCTGGACGAAATTAAATAGTAAATTATCATTATCTGCAAGAACCACTAAGGAGACAGCCACACAAAATCTGTAAATGTTTTTATTAAGCTGTGGAGTTGGTTGGAGAAGTGGGGTTCAAAGTAGGAGAATGTACCGGTATGCTTCCCTTGGTGAATGTATGACTACAGGGGCATGCCCCCCTTCTCCCCCCAAGTGTCTGTAAGGGATTCCCACGTGGGACTCAAGATGCCAATGCAGAGTGTTTTTCGGTGAGTAGTGACCCCACTATTCCTGCATGTTTATGCTGCATGGAGTGAGTGTCAAAAGTGTACACCGGGGCAACATAGCTGTAACATCCTGATGAAAGCCCTGGACCCAAGTGGCCTTTAATTTAAGGGCTGAAACATGTCGACGGTTGTAGGGTATTAGGACCATTATATCCTTATCCGCTTGTAATATAATCTCTTAACTATACCCAAACAACTGCGAATAAAGGGACACCATGGTTATTTAAGATATTTTTATCTATATTAAGACTCCGGCAGGAAAAATATTCAAAGTGCTTCCTGGAACATGGTCGAGCCCATCCTAATTTTTACTCTATGAATAACAGGGGAAACCCATTAAACCAAACGGTACCTGGGTAAAGAAGACTAAATTAATATGAAATTGGTACCTTGGTTCTCGGTATATATTCTGAATTGAAATAAGGAATAAAGCAAAAGTATTCCCTATTTAGTATTTATATTACTATGGCCACACTTTATCTATTTTTACCTTTTACAATCTCATGTCTCGTCATGAACCACAACCACGCCTTAGAATATTACTGATTGATTTTTTATTTTATCAAAATAAAGAGATTTTTAAATATTTCTTGTTTTCAATTCAAACACATTTGTATATACAAGTAGTTTTTACATATATACAATAGAAGCCCTTCATTTCTAAACTAGGATGTCACAATGAAAAAATAAACCGGACATTCCTATCGAGATCAAACAGACTAATGTGAGGAAAACAAATAGGTAAAAATTATTTAAACCAAGTGTTTTTTTCAGTCCCTCAACAAATTATTTAAATTAATCAAAAGTGTTTTTTATATATCTGTTGTCTCTTTACAGTCGACGCGTTTCAGCCCATCAATTCTGGCCTCTTCAGGACTAGGGCTATTCAAAATCCATCGGGTTCTAGAGTCATCTGGGGTTGGAAGTCATTTTCAAGTTGTATCAGGAGCTCTCTTTTTCACTGAGCTCGGATTATATCCAGTAAATGGAAATAGTTCGTGCACTGCCGGTGCTTGGGTAAATAATATCTCCCTTTTACTTTTTTACAGCATTTAGCTGTCACACAGAACGCCTCTTCGTTTTACTCGCTCGCGTTTGTTTACCGAAAGCCGGCCAAGTATGATGCTCTCTTCCCGGGGTGTTTTTTATGTGTCTCTTCCTTTCAAGTTGATCGTCGCTCTGCTAACTATGTTGGAGATTACCCGCCTCTATATTACATTTTTAGGGACCAGAATGAGACCTGATGATGAAGCATGCCACTACTAGAGTGGATGAGGGTCTAACAAAAAGGGAACATAATTTTCTTTTTTTTTCCTGTGCCTGTAGGGTACTTAATTGGAGGTTGATTCTTACCATAGAACAAATAGGTTAGGTATGGGAAGCTTTTTTTGTATGTAGGTTTTATTAAAACAGTGACCAACTGTTTTATGTTGGTCAACTTGAATGCTAACTTGGCCAAAGATGCGTTTTATTTTCTACTTTTAATTTACCTTAGCCTCTTAATTTAGCCAGTATTCCTCATAGTCGAGACCAAAAGGCTTTTCCAAAGCGTGTTGTCTGCTTCTGATGCCAAGGTATGAAGGTTGTGTTGCTGCCCCCCCCTCTATCAAACCGGTTCCATCTGTGCCCTGCGATTCTTCCCCTGTTGCTCTTAGTCATGTTGTTACGTCTTTGGACTGGCTGTCCCCATGCTGTTGCTCGTCCTCTGATCTCTTCCCTTGCTTATTCCAAGAAAGCTTCACTGTCTTTTACATGGTGCGTGCATGGTCTGGCAACCCCAATCCCTTTAAATCCACCTACCAAGGTGGCTATTGGCCTGTTTGTTTGGCGGTGCCACCAAACACCTTTGGTTAACTCCTTGTGTGACTTATTTTTTTTTAGAAAAGCTCCCCAATTCTCTTGTCTTGGTATCTCCTTTTCATTCCACCATAAAAAGCCCCTCAGCAAGTGGGGCACAAAGAATATGAGGGGGATACCAATCACCTCTCAATTGAGTCCTAGCTCGTTGTTTGCACCCCGACTTTGTCCCATAAATGTGTGCCCTCAGCCAGGTTAATACTCTGGCACCCTCAAGCTCGTTCCACAGATAATACCCCTCATTTTACGAGAGCTTTAACCAGAAGCGAAGCATGGTTGGGCCAACATAGAGACATGAGAAAAAAGCTCATCTCTAGCTCTGGTAAGGTGTGGTGACTTCATTAAGCATGCTTTGATGGTAGGAATTGTCCCAAACAGGCCCTCAAGAATACTCAACCATTTTTCCCACTAAATTTCTGGGAAAAACCAGCAGCAAAATTTGAATGTCCTGAAAGGGTGCTCTGTAGATTTAACTCCAACATCCCCTAATTTGGTGAATCAAGCAGTAATCTAATATAGGAGGTGGGTGAAACACAGCACAGCCCATTGTAAATCTCTCAACGGCATACTTAAGTTGTGGTCCAAATCCAGACGCATGGCAAACAATATTAAAAAAACAGTCGATTCAACATCCAAAGTTTTATCTTTGCATGTAGAAAATTAGACTTTCAAATTTTTGATGATCCATGTGGTTGTAATTGATTCTAAACCAGGGCACTCTACTGAGATGATGGTTTGGATTAATAAAAAGGAAGTAGAAAAAAAATCACATTCTCAAATCAGGCTGTTGTTGCCGAAATATCATTCCAAGCTAAGCAGTTTACCAGCTTGGCAACGGTTGTTAAAGATTTAAAAAGCATTGATAAAATATAAATGACTTTACCCTGCCACTCAAAAAATCATCCCTTTTCTTCCTTCAACAACATTTCAAAAGTGGCTGAAGTGTATTGACCAGAAATCCCTGATGGATTTCTAATTTAGATTCAGACACCACTTGCTGCTCTGATTTGCAGGTTGAACAGCCAATCCACTTGCACATAAATATTTAGAAGATACATTCTTGGCCCAAGCTGATGTCTCCCATAGTTCTAACATGATTGGGTGTAAAGTCCTATCCTGTGTTAACTGTATCTAAAAACAGGAAAAGACTGAATAAGTTCAAAATAAACAGAAGAAGGGAAGCTGCTTGAAGGCGATTGAAAGGGACTGCAAGGCATCTGCAGGCATTCGTCTTCGATGCAAGGATAAATCGTGATACAGGGCAGGAAGAGGCTAAAAACACACCCATGCTAATTTGAGTTCTCACCCCTCTGAAGTTTTAGGTCTTGGCTGTTTGAATTTAAGGGACAACTTTGGATATGGGTTGAACAGCCAAACAAGTGACAATTCAGCCAGGGTAGATACAGTCTATACTGCAAACCCTCTTCTGCAACCAAACATGGAATTCCATTCTCTCCACCTGTAACGCTGAGGCCCCTGCCTTCCACTCCGTAAAGTCTGGTGGTAGGAGACTAGATGTAGGCCCAGTGAAAGGTAACATGGCTCACCCGAAGAACACTCCATGAATAAATCCCCCAAAAGAGTGGGAAATCCCTCCAAGTGATCATTTTTCCTAGAAGGACAAATTTTAATGTTGCTCGGGAAACCACAATCAATAACAACACACTACCCTTCCTAAGGCCTTGTTTGGGCCTACCTTATTTATGTAATTATCCAGCAAGTGGACCGCAAATAACCGCATGAACCACATTTATTGATGCAGATCCCAAGAATATCAAACAACGGGTAACTTTAATATCTTAAATTGGGCCTATATGTGCAGATTACAAGGGCTTCCGTCCCTAGTACATTTAAGGTACGACAATTTTGCATAAATACAGTTTTGCCCCTGTTGCCCCAATGCGTAAATTAAAATACCTGGATCACATGGTCAACCCCCAGAATGGTCAACCTCGTGGATAGTTTTAACCATAGATTCCTCACCTGCTCTGTCCTAAAACCAAGATCTCTTGAAAAGTGATGTGGGTTGATCAAAATGTACATATACAATATGCATCACTAAACCTGGTTTAAAATATTCAGGCTCATTTATTGTTAAACATTTTTTGATACCAACCATAAATACAATTAAATCTATGAACTCTCTGTGTAGGTATAAAGTGTCACATATGCTTGTCATTGCTAATCATGCTATGGCAGATCATGTTATAGAGACAGCAATATATAGCCCTGAACAACATATTAATTTAGGTGTAACTTTCCACTGTGTAAACAGGGATCATGAGAAATAAATTGATGCAACATTCTGGTGGTATTGCTCTGTATCCTCCACAGTCCTCAGGATTAGTATTTTTCATAGATCAAAGATGGAACAACTCCAATGATATTTCCCAAACAAGATTTACAACATTTGAAAGGGATAAGTACTGCACTGTAAGATATAAAAAGTACTATATCCTTCCCAACCTGCGCCTCCATGTGTGGACACAAATGGAAATCAGCTATTCCCATCAGTACAGTTGATTCGATCTCAGTGAGGAGGTGGTGGATGTCCCCTTGACATCTCCTTGCCAATCTATTAAGTTATTCTATTCAGGAGAATGGGCACAGTTTATAAACTGGTTTGAGGGTTGTTGAGTTGCTCTGCTGCAGGCTGATCTCTCTGATGTACTTCTGTTTGTCTTGTCTCTAGCCTGGCGGCATGGGATTGCAATGTGCACCATTGAAGGATATTCTTTCGGTCTTTTTACTTTTTACCTTTACCTGATCAGTTCTCTGTGACAAGTTGTGATGTGTTTTTGAAAAGGTTTCTCCAGAGAGTAGCTCATGAGCTACTACTAGTAGGTCTCCACCTACCTGCGAGTAGCTCGCCGACTAAAGCGGAAGCTTGTGCTTGAATGACTTAATATATGTATCCCAAAATTGAAATGCATATATTTGAGACAGAAATTTGCCAAACTCATTTGCTAACCTGATGTTTGGAGACAAATAGCTGGATATCCAAAATATATTTAAAGGTGACATTTGAATGATAAATTATGAGGCACTAGGGAGACATTACTTGAATTATTACCTTGATGCTAGGGGAAGTGCATCTTTAGCTGTCATGAATTATCCTGATGCTTTCCAAATTGATAAACTCATTTTCACGTTACTGTTGCCAACTGTGCCTGGTGCACTGAGGCAATCACTACTGGTGATCTTGGCTTACATACATGTCTCCTTTAGCACTATTTGTTGTGCTGCATTGAGACCTTAATTTGGTTCTTATCTTGATGTGCCTGTCTTTTCAACCTATGCATTGATGTTCATTGAGGCAATTGACTCAAACGTTCTCATTGCGAATGCTTTTATGCACCATGTCAGTGAAGTACAGGTACTGTCAGTGCAATCGCTATATACCGCCATCCTTCCAGCAAAGCTTTTGCTTCATACTCTGGCATAATTTCAACCAAAAGTGGTATATCCCTTTCATGTGGGGTAGTTCAACGGATTGGAGTATAACACTTGCACAAGCCTTCAAAAATATGGGCCAAAGCCTGCCCTGACCAGCACAGCTTCCAAGTGACGCCAGTCCAGCATATCGAAGGATTTCTCCAAGTCTATAAGTATCAAGGCTAGGTAAGGTGGGAGGAAGTGATGGTGGGCCAGTGCTACGTGCAAGCACCACAGTCAATGCCTCGTATTACAATGGGGCATGAACCTGCGCTGATCGGGATGTATTAAGGTGTTGAGTATTTTTTTGAGATGGGCAGCTAGGATCGTAGCGTAGATTTTGACCTCGGTGTTAATGAGTGAGATCGAACGGTTGTCCGAGCAAGAGGATGAGGGAGGGTGCGATTTAGGGATGACCATGATCTTGGCCATATCGACATCCTTCGGAAAGGCTCCTGTCTGCACCACTTATGCATTTCAGAGCATGAAGCTGTGGTGTCAAGATCTCCTTGAATGCCAAGTAATACTTCACTGGATAGCCATGAGAGCCTGGGATCTTTCCTGTCGCTATCGCCGAGATGGCATGGTCTATCTCTTCCTGCAAGATGGGTTGATTAAGCAGTTGGATGTCAGTCCCCGGCAGCTGCGGGAGTAGTATGTCTCTTAACAAATCGGAATTTGGCCCTGAGTCTGGGATCGAGGCTATAGAGTAAATGCGCCTATAATATATATCAAAAGTATGAGCATTGGCAGCGGATGCTTGCTGAGTGCAGCAGTCTGCGTCCATAATTTAGGGAAGTATCTGATTGGCCAGGGGTCAAGATGCCAGCCAGTACAGAAGCTTGCCATTTTTGTCTCCCCAGACTCCGGCTGTAGAAGACCTCCACATTTGCTTAGCCGATTCTAGGTAGGTGACAAATTTCCTTGCGCAGGAGCTCGAGCTGATGGAACTCAGTGTCCCCATGGCCTGCTCCAGCCTGAAATGTGGGCCCCTAGTTGGGAAATGTGCTCTTCACAGGCCAGGTATTACTTTTTGAGATATCCTTTAGTGAAGCCTCTGAGAGTGGCCCTACAGGCCACCCACAGCATGCCAGGTGAACTGAGTATTGCTTAAGCTCTACGTTTAGTGCCTTTCAATATTCCCTATCCTGAACGAACCGGGCGTTAAGTCACCATATGGGGCGCAGGCGAAGGAGTAAGGGTGAGTGGCCATAGATTCCTCAGATGAGCGTTTGAATATTCACAACCATACGTCATTCAGGGGTGGACATAGAAATCAAATCAATGCTCTAGTGATGGGCAGCAGAGGTGTGAGTGTATTGGAACGGATGAGTATTCCATGGTCTCCATACATCGCATAAGCCAAACTTTAAGACCTATTCCGAGAGCTGCTAGGTGCCGTACATCGGTGATGGGAGGGAGCCCCAGTATGGTCGCAGGCAGGGTTCTTGTCTGCCTTAAAGTCTCACCAATCACTGTCTGTCACTAAGGGAGGGACAACAGCAAAACTACACGGCCACGGAGAGTGGGTTTGAGGACTGTTCGAGGTATATAAACCGAGACCAGGTTGAGAATACATCCACCCTATCTTCCTCACAAGAGCCAGGAAGCATCCCATGGGATCTTGACTGTCTTGGGTGACCACAAAAGGGAAGGAGCAGCGCAGAAGGATTGCCACACCTCGGGAGCCTTGTAAATCAAGCATGGCATACCCTATCATACCCTTGATGTGCTAGGAATGGCTATTGGTTACCTAGGAGATGGGTTTCCTGCAGCATTAGGGCACTAGGTAGGGATCTCTGAGAATATTTCAGGACTGCTGGGTGTTTCACCTGGTCTAAGAACCCGTTGACATTCTAGGAAAGGATGTGAAGGGGCTCCAGGTCAAAGGGGATGATGCCATAGTTGCAATAGATGGAGAGAGTGTGATTGCTTATCTGGGGCACCACTGGGCCCTTGGGTCTCAGATCTCTGAGACGGGAGCAGTGGCACCTCCATTTTCTGCGGTCTGAAGAGGGAATGGTACGGTAGTGTTGTGTCAAGTGCCATGGACAACTGGAAAAAAGACAATAACATGAAGACAAATTGGCTGTGTGGGATAAGAGCAGTGATATCTGTCCCTTCATTATTGCTCTGTTGTCTTCCATGATGGACATGCAGGATTCGGCCTCTGAGATTCTTGCTGTGGTGTTGCGGAGATCCTGTCTGATGAGGGCCATATCTACGCACACTTCTTGGTTTCAACAGAGTTTCGTGATGTGTGCATCCCTTGAAGGATAGTAGCGAGATCTCCCTCTGGGTATGCAGAAAAAATATCGATGTTTTAATATCGATATACCATAATATCGATTTTTTAATATCGAAGGGACATACTATAGAAGGTAAGTAATATCACATTTTTTAATATCGAAGGGACAGAATTTCGGAGGTAAGTAATATCGATTTTGTTAATATCGATGTAAATAATATCAATGTTACTAATATCGATATTAGTAATATCGATGTTACTAATATCGATCTTTGTATGATTTTTATGTATATGATTATTTATTTAATATGTATTTTTTTATGTAATTTAAGTAAATGTTGTATTTTAGTACCATAGCGGGTTGTGGGTTTATAGGGGAATAGGGTGGGAAGTAATTTAATTATACTAAATTAATTATTATTTTTTTAGGAATTATAAAATATTTTAAATTAATTGGTTATTAATTTTTATTAATTGGTAATTTATTTTAATTAATTGATTAATTGATAATTATGTTTGTAGCGGGTTATGGGTTTATAGAGGAATAGGGTGGGAAGTAATTTAATTATACTAAATTAAATATACATTTTTTAGGAATTATAAATTAATTTTTATTAATTGGTAATCAATTTTTATTAATTGTTAAGTTATTTCAATTAATTGATTCATTGATAATTATGTTTGTAGCGGGTTATGGGTTTATAGGGGAATAGGGTGGGAAGTAATTTAATTATACTACATTAGTTATGCATTTTTTAGGAATTATAAATTAATTTTTAGTAATTGGTAATTAATTTGTATTAATTGGTAATTTATTTGAATGAATTGATTAATTGATTAGTATGTTTGTAGCGGGTTATGGGTTTATATGGGAATAGGGTGGGAAATAATTTAAATATAATTAAGCAATAATTTATTTTCATTCATTGTTATTGCTGATTATATTATTTCTAATCAATTATTAATTGGTAATTTATTTTTAATATTTGGTCATTAATTTTAATTAATTGATTAATTGATACTTATGTTAAGTGTATTATTTTATTATTGGCGTTTGTTGTGCGTTCATAGGGGAATAGTGTGTAAACTATTTGATATGTAATTAAGTAGTTATTAAATCTATAGTTGGGTATTGATAATTAATTTAATGGATATTAATTATTGATTGGTAATTATTTTTTAAATAATTATTTATTGGTTTTTGTAAATAGTTTAGATTAATTCAATAATAATTTTTTTAAATCATTTAAAATATTAATTCTTTTTTATAAGTATGTTATTTTTAACTTCTACGCTATCCAACACTTTCCCTACTTTTGCACTCATTGGAGTGGGAATAGTAATTTTTACCCCTATGCTATCCAACGCTTTCCCTACTGTTGCACTCTCTGGAGTGGGAATAGTAATTTTCACCCCTACGCTATCCAACGCTTTCCCTACTGTTGCACCCACTGGAGTTGGAATAGTAATTTTAACCCCTACGCTATCCAACGCTTTCCCTACTGTTGCACCCACTCGAGTTGGAATAGTAATTTTAACCCCTACGCTATCCAACGCTTTCCCTACTGTTGCACCCAGTGGAGTGGGAATTGTAATTTTAACCCCTACGCTATCCAACGCTTTCCCTACTGTTGCACTCTTTGGAGAGGGAATAGTAATTTTAACCCCTACGCTATCCAACGCTTTCCCTACTGTTGCACCCACTGGAGGGGGAATAGTAATTTTAACCCCTACGCTATCCAACGCTTTCCCTACTGTTGCACTCTTTGGAGAGGGAATAGTAATTTTAACCCCTACGCTATTCAACGCTTTCCCTACTGTTGCACTCTTTGGAGTGGGAATAGTAATTTTTACCCCTACTCTATCCAACGCTTTCCCTACTGTTGCACCCACTGGAGTGGGAATAGTAATTTTAACCCCTACGCTATCCAACGCTTTCCATACTGTTGCACTATTTGGAGTGGGAAAAGTAATTTTTACCCCTATGCTATCCAACGCTTTCCCTACTGTTGCACCCACTGGAGTTGGAATAGTAATTTTAACCCCTACGCCATCCAACGCTTACCCTATGCTTGCACTCTTTGGAGTGGGAATAGTAATTTTTACACTTTTGTTATTGTACGTTAATAATATTGGCTATTATTTAATTATATTTTGTTACTATATATATATGTTTTAAGAAATATGAAGTAAAACATTTTATTTATTTACTTTCATTAATTATTTAATTATTATAAGTTAATTTAAGTATTTTAAAGTATATTTTAGTACTTAGTTTTTAATATTAATTTAATTTAACATTGTTTTTAGTAAAGTCAATATTTTTTAAAACTATATTTTTGTAAACGATATTTTTAACTAGATATTTTTGTACCTACCTGTTTGTAGATACAAACTCGATATTTTGTCAGTCGATATTTTGTCCACGATATTCTTGTAGGTCGATATTTTGACTCTCAATATTATTTCAGTGATCCGAATGAACCTGTTCACTCCCTGTTGCTTTCAACGGAACACGTACATTTGACTGATTGTTTTGTAAATCAGCAGTGCTTTGCACATTGTACTGGACAAAATGTATCCAGCCAAAATCGGTCAGTAGCACCATTGTAATTGTGAGGGTGGGGAATGAATTGTTTTGAAAAATAGTGTGCACTTTTATTTCGAGGTAGCATGTATTTCTAGCTTCTAAAGTCTATGGCTATCTGTGGTTATTCCTGAGTGTCCATGGTTGGCCATAATTTATACATGGTTATCCATAATTTGTTCATGGCTGTCCACGGGTTGTCCATGATTGCTTCTGGTGTATGCATGGCAGTCAATTATTTTTACATAGTCATTTTTAGTTTGAAAGTTTGAATGTGACTTTTCATGCCTGATCATCCATGTTTTTTTAGATACCTCTCCATGCTTTATACATGGTTGTTTATTATTAGATCATAGTTGCATATGATTTAACACGAACAGGGGGTGTGTTGGGGAATGTGGAATTAATTTGAAAAGCCAACAGTATCCGTCCCTCACAGTAAGTGTATTCAACAGACACTGAAGCCATCAGAGAGACTCAGAGATCCTGTGTCTCTGGGACTTGTCTCCACTGGACTTTGATGTGCTCTGTTTTTTACTTAAAACCAAAAAAGGCGAGGACTTCTGAACCACATTATGTTGAGCGCTTAATCGGTGGGGTGCTCCTTCACCCGCAAACAATGTTGCAGGTGGACACACCATGAACTGTTTATGGGCATGTGTGTGAGTGATCAGGGCCAGACTGAGAACCCAAAACAGCCCTGGCAGGGTGGGAGGGGGGATGGAAGTGTGAAGCACTGCTGCTATTGTAACTGGGGGGCGACATTTCACCAAAGCTGCAAAAACGGCTGCCAGTAATAAAGCCAGCCCCCAGCCTCCCAGGGAAACGCCCGATGCCTACTATGACCAGTCCGACCTTGTGAGTGATGGCTACAATAGTGCATCTTGAAGGTGAATCTTAAATTGTGCATTGGGTCAAACTAATTTATATTGCTGTCTCCCAAGCAGAAAGTTACAAGAAAGAGATAGACCAAGGGATGTTAGGAATCTATATATTTACATCACAATGTTAACATGTTTCTGCCCTTGAAAACATGCCACTAAGGGGCAGGGCATTCGTCTGGACCAGTCTTTCGCTTGTCCTCTCCCTCACCTGTTGATATAGGGGCAGATTTATGTTGGACTTGCGCCACGTTTGCGTCATGCAACGGCGGCGTAAACGTGGCGCATCCTTGCGACCCATTTACTACTTGACGCATCTAGGAAGATGCATCACGTTGTAAAGCCCTGCGCCACATGTCGGCGTTCCGGCGCAGGGTGGGCGTTGCGGGGCAGGTGCGCCTCGCAAAAGTGGCTGAGTGAAATCTACAAGATTTCACTCAGTCACTTTTAGGCCAATGCTGCGTCAAAACCCTGCGCCTGCTTGAAGCAGGCTTAAGGCTTGACGCAGCATTGGAGAGATAGGGCACCCCCGAGCCTTGCTGGAGCTGCGTCGCGCTTGCGATGCAACTCCAGCAATGCACCACCTTTACGGCACAGATGCGTCATGCATCTGTGCCGTTTTTGCCCCATGGTGCGCCGCATTGTAAATGCGGCGCACCATGGGTGGCGGAGCTACGGCGCACAATAACTGGCGCATCCCTGGGGATGCGCCAGTTATTGTAAATCTGCCCCTAAGTGTGGTGTATGAAAAGTAAAAGAATGTATAGCCTGTTGGTCAGCACCAATGGGCTGATTTAACTGTTGGGAGTATTTTTTCCAAGCTGGGCTGTTTCCTAAAGCCATATCCAAACAGGGGTGGTTGGAATACCACCATTATTGTAGCAAATCCCTCGTGCTACTGCAATTCTGCACACACTGGCCACATACAGAAGACTCTGCCCGACTGTTGGTCCCACAAGTCTTTGTTTTATTGTTTTATTGTATGTCGTACGGGTTTGTCTGGGGTCTGTTTATAATTGCTCATGGTTCTTATGCGGTTAGCCAGGATTTGTACATAGTTGTTGATGGTTCATTGAGGTTTTCCTTGATTTTTCATGGCTATCAATGGTTTATACATATTGATGCATGGCTTATACATGGTTGTACATGGTTTATACATTGATGACCATGGTTTAAACGTTCTTGTCCATTAGTTTGTAATGTTACCCTTCATTTGTTCGTGGTTGGCTGCAATTCCTTTGTACTTGTTCATGATTTATTCATGGACATTCATATTTTGTACATGATTACATGCTTGCCTCTAGCTGTCCAAGATGTGTTTATGCTATTTCCTGACACACGGCTAAGCACACTTTGCTCCTGTTTAGCCATGTATGTTTTTGACAACACGTTTAGCCAGGATCTTGTTGTCCGCAAGGTCCTTATTTGGGCCCTTCTGAGAGGACCCTTCATACTTCATACACATACATACATAATTACATACATTAAGAGCCCTTGCTTGCATACTTCGCGATTTACCTTGTACACATAAGAAACGTTATGGGATCTGTCAGCGACTGTGGGACTTCCCTGGGCAACATGGCTACAAAGCATCTATTGACCGCTCTATTATCTCTGTCTTATGACAGTCAAGGCCAGTGGGGTGCTGAGTCATTCAAAATATGCGGATAATCTGTCAAGAGATGAAGTACATGACAGAACACACATTACTGCTTAAGTGCCTCTAAAATTCTGATTACTTCATTAAAAATTGTCTTAATTAAGCTTGAGGCGCTTAATTGTTTTGTGGCCAACTCTTCATGAAGGCAAAAAAAAGGAAAGCTATAAAGCATCGAGGTGAATGGAAGGCCAGATGCCGAAGCTGCTCACAAGGTCACCCTGAGCCATAAAGAAATATGAAAAGTTTGCTACTTTTCACCTGTGGCGAATTCTTGATACCTTATTTTGGTTCAATAAAAAAAAACATAAGCAGCCACCCACGGAATCCAACCCAGGTGTGTTTCTCGCATCAGTCAGGGAGATTGTAGAATTCTTCAGCCAGCCAACATTACCAGCTTCGAACATTGCACCACCATAACGTACTGGAGAGGAACTAACGCCAGCTCAACACTCCAGCTGCACAAAAGTATAATTTCATAGTTGAGTACACCAATCAGTCTCATTGAATGAAAAGGTTTCACCAATGGTAGAAGGACATAGTTCAGTAGCTTGCAACTAGGATATTATCAAGAGCACAGTGCAAAAGGACCTCAAGGACGGTGAAACCTATGCACAACAGTAGTCAAATCAATCTCAGTTTCTGAAAGTTCCTGAACACAGTTCAATTTCAAAAGATTTACACAGAAACTACTAGTGGATTTGCCGACAAGACAATGGTTCTAAATGCTTACGGTATTAAATGACCCCATGGAGCAAATTTTTTGCGGTTCAAAAGTATCTTTAACATGTGTGGAGCCTCGTTATGAATGCCCTAGTAATCCTCCTGGTGGGGTCACCGCCTCGCTTCAGGTCATTATGGACATTGTCTCCAGTTCTGAAAATATTCACCTACAAATTGTTTGTTCCAGGTATATTTGTATAATTCTTTCAAGGAAAGAGAAACAAGACTACACCACCCAGAGTGCATTAGGCTACCACACAAAAATCCAGGGCTTGAAACTGTCTGGAAAGATGGTGGTCACCCTATCTATTGGTAAGCTCTCATGTTTGTGTATGTGATCACCGGGAGATTTGTAATTTTCACTATGTATAGGTGAATGTGATGTATTGTTCTTTGTGTTCTCTGGACAGCTGTTGAAAAGAAATATGAAAAGAGATCGATATACATGTTTTGATATATGAAAAATAATATATTTAAAACAAGTTAATGGTTGTGTTGTGTCAGTGGTTTTTAAGATATAATTTTCTTGGTTTTTTTTTAATTATTTGAGCCAGAAGAAGTTTCACACATGTTTGAGGGATCATTTATAGGCCCTTCTAGTATTTAATGTTTAATTAAACACATTATTTTACAAATCCCCTTGAGGAGATTTTGTTCACCCGACAAAACTGTTTGCAGCTCATAACTGTATACCCAGGGTCTGAGGGACACAGGGTAACCCCATTATATTTAATGATATTACAGACGTGGGCGCAGAGGCAAAGAACTGTCAGTGCACACCTTGAGAGCAGCCCTCTGGAAGGGGGAAAGAGGATCCCATGGACCCCCTTAGACAGTGACTGCACCCGCCTGCAAGGGGATCTCTAATCCCCTTTAAAAGTGCAGGCAGGTTGTCACCTGCACTGTGAAAACAAAGAACGGCTTCAAAGCAGCCACTCCATTTTTCACTTGAATGAGCTGCACCTAGGGCAGCGCTACTTCGCGGCTGATCTGAGGGCAATACATTTAACATAATGGAGCACATTTTCCAGGATTGCGCCCCATGTTGGGGGTTAAGCATGCAAAACAGAAGAGTCACTTTTGTTAGAAAGTCAGAATTTCCCAGGTTGGATCTTTTAATTATCTGTGTGTTTTATTTGATAATAAAACCTCCTGGGCCCCTTCCCTCTATTCAAAGAAGTCAGCACTGGCTAGGCTGTGTGGAGAATAGATGGATTCTACCTTTCGGGTTTGAAGGAAAACCGTGAAAGGCTTGATTAAGGTGTATAAGGCCAAGTGTGTCTCAGCAGTTAGTTATGGTAGCGACCTCTGGTCGTGTAGTTCCTACAAATCTATATAGCATCTGCACGTTTAGACAACATGAACTAAGGGATTGGTGTCCAGACTGATTCCAGACAACCACAAAGGATATGTTAGTCTGAAGACCAGCCAGCGTACACAGTGCCACTATAAGCCCCCCAACTTTACCAAGGAGTGAATATTTTCTGGCAACTATTGAACCTGACAAACCTGACCCCTCAGGGATCGTGGAAACAGCACAGTACTTTTCGCTCAGTCACTCATGCTCACTTTGTCTCAGAAATATACACATAATAAACAGTGGGGACATTTTCAATAATTATTTATTGAACCAGCATCATTCCAGTATAATACACATGTGCTTCAGCAACCATGAGGCAGAAACAAATCTATATGATTACAAGCACTAACAAAGTAAATAAAAGGTAGAATTATGCCATGGTGCTAAAGCAGTGAAAATATGCAGGCATATAAATACATGTCAGCAATCATGAGTACTCTTACGATGCTAACCCTAACTAGATGTACCTAAGTGTACCTAGCATGCATGTAGGTGTATAGCCAAGAATCCCTCTAGGAAGGCGACAACCCCATTACATGATGTGAGAGAATGAAGGACTCCTTCTTGGTCTCGAGATAGACACTCCATGAGAGATGACAGATCACAGCGTGCTGAAGTGTCTGCGTGCAGGGACTTCAGCATCTTATGTCAGCATTGAAGCTTTCGCCTCTAGTTTGCGCAGCGAAGAAGTGGTGCTTTCTATACCCGAAAAGCACCCTCAGCGGTTCTATCTAAACGTGTCATGGTACAGTGAGACTGACATCCAAGTATGACAATGTCAGTGACTTTTGCACAGAGTTATTATACAAAAGATGGTAATCCTGCTGTGACACTAAGAATCCTCCTGCATAATAGGAAAACCGCATGACATTTATTTTGCACCTAACTAGGCAAAAGGTCAGTGCTGAAAAAGCTGTTATGTGGAGCAAGGTAGGACAAATGTAGGTAAGAGGTCATGTAACTACCTAGGCCTATATTGGGGTACATTGGTCCCCATAACACTCTGGGTGTTCCGGGACTATGACCGGATCCAGTGGGAAGAGAACAAGTTCATCAGGAGGCTGGTGGAGGTGCCACCTGGTACATTTGCGTTACATGAAAAACCTGGTGTCTGTTACATCTCAGAACTGTTCAAACCTAGCCCTTTATTATGCTGGATTTCCATATGGCTTAGGAACAAACCTATCCTGAATAGGTTCATTATTCAGTTCTGTCTTTCTCTTGATAACCACAAGGTCATCCCATGGCTGAATTGTATAAATTATGATATTTTCTTTCACGACAAATTTCATTTTGTTTTTCGTTGGATCTATGGGCAAAATCCCTACAAAGACCTGTAGGAGAAAATTACGTAATATCATAGTGAGTCCAACATTTTAACCAGAACCGAACACCTGCCCAACATGCAGGGAGTAAAACCAAAATGGAATGCACACAATACTAGATCTCAGGACGTGCGCATTGGTTAAAAGGTTGTAAAACTCAGTTGCCATCTTATACGGGATTTTCAAAACAATATACATACAAAACAATGTATATTACAAGACAAGGCTCCGTTCAGGGGTCGGTGGGCGGTAGGGGGTAGCTCAATTCCTCGATAGGACGCCCAGCTTGTCCAGATTTTTCAATGTTTGGCAGGGCAACCTCGAGCAAGGAACATTGCTATTTCGGCCCCCATGCATCTGTTCATTTCGATCTTCTATTTACCCAACATTAGGGGAGAAGTCCCTTTCCAAAATTGTGCTATGTCGCGCTTGGCTATAGTGAGGGCTAAATACAGTAAGTGTTGCTTATATACGTTTCTCCCTATATCGTCTGTGCTTTGTAAAAGGAAGAGCCATAAGATCCATTGGGAGTTCCCATGCGAGCATCTCCTGGAGGCAAGACCTAATTCTATGCCAGAAAGGCTGCAATACTGTGCAGCCCCAAACTGTACGTAGAAAAGTCCCCTCGTCTCGCTCACACCGCAGACATGTGGGGATAGAATCACTCCCATCCACCAGAGTCTAGTCCATGTATAATAAGCCCTGTGTAGGTATTTAAACTGTATCAGGTGGTATCTAGTAGAGACTGCCGCACCCCGCGGGCTGGCGATGGCCTCGGCCCAGTCGTCGTCAGTTAAGTCGGGGATGTCGGCCTGCTACACCTGCCGCGTCTTGTCAAGCATTGTCTGTGTGTGAGTCGTTAGGGTCTGATAGGTCTGTCTAATCTTGTGAAGGCCTGAATCCCCCATCAGCAGATGGCCTTCCAACGGGTGAAATTCTGAAAGAGTCTCAAGGGAGCGGACCAGGGGGGTGAGCGTGTGGCAGAGACAGAGATATTTGTAGCATCGTGTTTTGTGGAGGTTGTACTCCGTTTGCAATTGTGGATAGGATTTCAGGGTGGTACCCTGCATCACATCCCCAAGGGTCGACATCCCTACTAGGTCCCAACCCCAGAACCCATCTGAAATGGCCAAAGGACAGAGGTATGCTCCTTGCCAAACTGGGGTTGCCCGAGCAAGTTTGCAGTGCCATCCCATCTGTCGGACTAGCGCCCGCCAGAGCAGTATAACTACTTTACCTGGAGGTGGCATAAAGTCTCGGCGTGCTGAGCTATACAGGAGATGTAGGAGGGAGAACTGCTCCATTATCGCATGCTCAATCGCATATGCTGGGTCGGTTTGGGAGTTATACCGCCATTCGTTGACCTTGACCAAGTGTGATGCTGCGTAATATGAATAGATATACGCTGCCGCGGTTCCGCCACAATAAATAGATTGCACACATGTGAGAAGAGTGACTCTAATCACCCCACCGTTCCAGAGAAATGTATTTTGTATGACGTTAACCTGCGCGAATCATGAGAGCAGGATGTGGTGAGGGAAATTTTGGAGACGGTACATGATCCGAGGTAACAATACTATCTTGAAGATGGTTGAGCGCCCAATAGGGACAGGGGTAGAGAATACCATATTGCAATTTCGCTGCTGAGGCTGACTAACAGTGGAGTTATATTATGGGTCCAGGAAATTTTGGGGCATGATGATATGAAAATACCGAGGTATTTAAAGCCTTCTGAGGCGCCGGAGAGTTGCGAAGCCCAAGTATCTCTGCCCTGATGACAGCATACTGGATACAGTATGGACTTGGCAGGGTTTGTGTGTAGGCCCGTAGTGCCACCGAACACCCTCAGGATCTCCAAGATATGAGGCCCTGCAAACCATGGGTTGGTAATGAAGAAGAGGACATCCTCTTCATATAGCGCGCTGCGGTCTGTGTGCGCCTGCGACCATTCGAAGCCTCGAAGGACCGGGTCATTTTGAACCCACGCTGCCAAGGGTTCAATCGCGAGGGCAAACAATAATTGTGATATGGGGCAGCCCTGCCTAGTGCCCCTTTGGATAGGGAAGGGGAGTGAGTGGTGCCCGGCTATCCGCACCAATGCTGTTAAGTCGGTAAACAATAAACGTAAATAGGCAAGGAATCGCGGTCCAAAATTGATGGCCTCAAGCAGCTGGAATAGGTACACCCAAGTAAGGGAGTCAAAGGCTTCATCTATATCAGCCAGGAGCATTGCAGCTGGTAGACCCAATGCCGGAGCGGCTGCTAAGGAGTTGTGCACCCTGTGGATATTATGACGGGTTGCTCTCTGGGGCATGAAACACAACTGGTTGGGGTGAATCAGTTCTAAGACGCATGTACAGAGGCGATCAGCAAGGACCTTCCCCAACAGCTTAGGCTCAAAATTAATTAGGGAAATGGGACAGTAGGAGGAGGGGTGTTCAGGAGGCCGCCCGGGTTTGAGAAAGAGAACTCTTTCAGCATGTCGCCAGTCTTGGGGCAATATGGAGGCGTCCACGGCCTCTTGGATTGCAGCCAGGAGGTGAGGGCCTAACAGGTGTATATTCTGCCATAGGAATTCCAATGGAAATCCATTGGGGCCCTTCTTGGGTGGAGCGCATTGAGGGCACCTGTCATCTCGTCTATTGTAATGGAGCCTCCAGGTGGTCGCACAGGGAATCCAGGAGTTTCCGTGGCGGGATGTCTCATAGGAATTCCGATCATGCCGAGCATATAGGGTCATAAAGTGCAGCGCAAATTCCCTAGCAACACCCTCCGGTGATGTATATAAGGATCCGTCAGCACCGTGGATAGTAGGAACCGTCGCTGGGGATTTATCCGCCTGACGTAGGCGATGGAGCATTCAACTCGATTTGTCTCCCCATTGGTATCCCCGATGTTGCGATGCCTCCCATATTTCTTTGGCCTCACTCATTAGATGTTCCTGCAGTTCCTTCTGCGCTATTAACAGGTTTTGCCGGATGTCAGGGCTAGGGTCCCTATTGCGCTGCGATGCCAGGGTCACCTGACGCGACTCCAAAGCCACCAATTGCTCCCACCGAGAGTGTTTGTCCTTGGTGCGATAACTAATCTCGGTGCCTCAACAATAGGCTTTAAGGCCTCCCACAATATGCATCAATATGGGGCGGAAGGGCCGTTGGAATCCAAATAGTCGGAGATGGCTGTACGAAGCATATCCTGGTACTGCGGGCAACGGAGGTGCCAGGGGGACATTGGCTAATGAAAGGGAGGTTTGCGTGAACTCATGTGAAATCGCAGGGCAACCGGGGAATGGTCAGAGAGTCCACGGGGTGGTGTGTCACTTGAGAGAAGCGATGGAGGAACATGCGGGGAACGAAGAAGTAATCTAGTCGGGATTACGACCCATGGACCGAAGATAGGTATGTGTAGCCCTGTTCGGAGGGGTGATATTCCTGCCAAATTTCTGCCCAGCCCAAAGTTGATGCCAGGGAGCTCAACTTAGTGGGACTTAATACTGATTGAAGGGCTGAAATGCGCTGTTGATCTAGTGGCCCCATTGTGTCATTCCAGTCGCCCCATAGAAATATCAGGTCCTCCTGGAGGTCCCCCCAGACATCTGTAATCCTGTCTACGATGCTCGTTCCCAGTGGGGGGGCATATATACTGCCGATAGTGACCCGCTCACCATGAAGCATGCATGTGACAAAGAGGAATCTGCCCCCAGGATCAGGCCTGTGTGATATGTGTTGGAAATGGACCCAGTGGTGAATTAAAGTGGCAGCCCCTGGGAACCCATGGAGAGCCCTGCATGACAAATGTGGTGAAAAACAAACCTGGCTAAGCAAGGAGCTTTGGCGCCTAAAAAGTGGGTTTCCTGCAATAGGAGGATGTCCGCTTCATACTTTTTGGCCTGATGGAGGACCGCGCCGCATTTAACCTTATTTTGGAGGCCTCGAACGTTCCATGAAACCACATTCATGTCCCCAAGGGGGGGAGGGGGTATATCACCCAATGCCATTACCCTATGTCCCCGAAGAGATAGCAACGGAGAGAGCTTGATCCTGGGAACATGTCCACATATAACACATAAGGAGATCATCGTCGGAATAGTCTGTCTGCATACAACTTGAACACGTTAACATTCTAAAACTGTAATCCCCTAGGAAACCCCCACCTGACACCTCCAAACACAAGGAGCATCTGTCACGGTGTGAGGGACAAGAGACCCCAAACAGGGGGACCCCCCGCTCCCACACCAATGGAACCCTGCCCACCCTATAACCATTGAAACACGAGCGGTGCAAAGAGTCTGTGGCTTACCAGTCCATGACCTAGCTCCCACGTCCACCCAGAGGAAGCATTCTCAAAACAATCCTTAAACAGTGACAGAGCCCAGTGACTTGCTGTTTGGCTGCTTTGGGGCCCCGGGATGTTCAGGGCGGCCACTGAGGACTCACTGACACCCCGCCGATCCCGAGCCCTGTCATTTTTGGGACTTGGTGCGTCGTGGCTGTCGACTTTGTGAGCCTCGAGAGGAGTCGGAATCAACAGCAGGTGGAGAGTTCGACCTTAGTAGGGGGTGCTCATCAGTCCAAGCACAGATGGTCTCATGGGTGTAAAAAAAGAATGACTTAGAGTTGTGTATTACATGCATCCTGGCTGGGTACAGCAGCATATATTGTACGTTTAATTCATGGAGCCTGCGCTTCACTGCAGTAAAGGATTGGCGTTGTTGTTGGACCAGGCCTGTGTAGTCCGGAAACACCATGATAGCATGAGAGTCATGTCGGATACCATCTTTAATCTGCATTTTTAACCTTGTGTTGTCCTAGTCTATTTACACACCCAGAAGGAATTACTAAAAATGACTATCAATGGGTTAAACAAAATTTCTTTTTTTTTTCTTTTTTTTATTGATTTTTTGTTGCAAACAAAAACATATTAGTTTCATTACATTTTACATAGACAGAATTCACAACAACACGATCTCCGATGTAGAACAAAAAAACAAAATCAGAGAAAATAACTGAAGAATTGCTGAGAGAAAGCAATGAATTTTTAACATAGATAAAGTCAGGCAAATATTTAAGTCGTTTCCTCATGGATCCATTGTTGTATCGGAGCCCAGATTTTCATCCCTAATTGTTTCTTTTTTTTTTTTTTTAATTTTGAAAACCTTTATTTATAAACAGGTTGCACACAGCTATTCAGCCGAACATCCCGGAGGCACGGCAGCAGGATTAGAGACCAGAACTGTTTCAGTACACACGAATCTTTGCACAGGATGAATGAGGTTAATTTAAAAATTTTATAACAGGATATTTACTGTTAAAAGGAATGAATTTCAATATAAGAACAAAAAAGAGCAGAAAACGAGAAAGAAAGGAGGGATCAGTCACAGAATCTAGATCATAGAAAACAATTGGGCGTGTGAGCAAGCAGATCCAACATGTCTATCGGCATCTTTGAGGCGGGCAATCAGTATACGCTTGCAAGCAAACACTAAGCACACCAGGCTATTGCCCGTACATGGAGAGGCATAACGAGGAACACTTATAAGCGAAACCCACGGTCTAACATCGAGAATTCAAAATCAGGTAATTTACTGTACCGATCCCAGAACCCAGAAAGAAGGAAAAGGAGCAGACTATCCAGTTAAACTAATGAAGAAAAAGAAGGCCATAGAAACAAGAAATGGAAAAACAATAATACCCCATCCCCCCTCCCCCCACCCTGCACCCCTGCAGATGGCTACGGCCTACCCCCCTAGCAGCGTGCCTATCGCCCAGCTTCCAAAAACCCGAAATATAGCAAGAAAAGGGAAATATATAAAGATAGAAAAACGAAAAAAAGAAAAGGGAAAAAAAACGGAGGAGGAGAAAAATCACATTTGCCCTCGGTCCCCTTACCCCCCCTGCGACTGTCAGGACCATGCCGGCCCCCATTAAGAGACCTCCGTCTGTCCCTGCAGCTAGGGGAAGATTTCCTGTTTGGCGGCTGTTTCCACTTTGGGGTTCCCTTCAGAAATTAGCCCATGACCACTGTCTGATTGAGGCGTAGTACGACTCCGGTTTGTGCCACCATTTGATAAGGTTAGCGTTCTAGCCTTTTCCAGCAGTCCGCCATTTCCTAATCCCGCACGTTCTATGTGGCGCACTTCAACTGTCCCTTTCCAGCAGTTCGACGCCCTGATTTTGGCTCCTGTCAATTCACCACGTATTTTCCTAGTTTTGCCCCTTTTCCAGTCGGAATTTACAGAGACTATATTTCGGAACCTTGGGAGCGTGTTTACGTTCCATTCCCGTTAGATTTCTGCATTCCGGAGTGAAAGTCAATTGCCGCGTGCCAGTGTTCGGCAGTGCGGACTTGTTCTGTCAGAGTTCCTCGTCAGAGTTTCATCCCAGTGGGCAAGTACCTTCCCGCATATCCTCATATTGCGGTAAGAACATTCCATTTATTTAGACTTGTTGGTGCTATCCTTGCCCTGTGCCAGTTGGTTCTTTCGTCTGCATCAGAGTTTTCCAGTCAGAAGTTAAGCCCGATTTCTTGTGCAGAACTATCACGGCTTTCGCACATTCAGAGTTTTCCTGAAAAAGACTTTTGAGAGTTTCAGTCAGCTTCTGGGGTTCGACAAGTAAATGAGAGTATTTATTATATGCATATGGTAATACTGTTGTCTACCACCTCTATTCATCGTATCACCATTTCCGCCACACTACACAAGCAACAAGAGTCTCCAACTATCATATGAACTTATTTGGACTCAGTAAGAGAGAAGCTAACTCCACACGTTAACCAGGTATGAGTGAAGAGAGAGTTGAGGGAGTGAGAGTGTGATTACCCACGTAGTGTTAGAACGTTAGTAATGTTCTGCTCCCTGTTGCAGGTGTTCCCCAGCTACTCATCCCAGAGGTAGTTACGAAGACACCAGTGTGGAAGACTCTCTTTGTTGTTTGTTATCCACTTCCCCTTTCCCTTCCATTCCTGGGCTTGGAGCAATCCGGGTGCAGGGGTGTTTGGGAATCTGGAAATTAGCATCGTAGAAGACTGGCCGCTCGCTCCCACGGAAATCCGGATATTTCAGGTACTGCTTCTGACAGATTGAAGTGCCTCAATTATCTTCCGTCTGGGCGAGATGGCCGAAGGATTGGATGTCAAAGCCTTGGCTTCTGTGTTAGAGGGACTACAGAAACAGTTGAGCGAGACTAGGGAGGAAGTTAGGAAATCTAACCAGGAGGCTAGTTATTTGCGTCAGAGATTAGATGAGCTGGCAGAGAGCCCGCGCCCCAACTTTGGGAGTATGAAATCATCTGCCTTTGGTCCCGCTCCTTCCTCCTCCTCCTCTACGGAGTTTACCACACAGGTGGTGCACGCAATGTCCCCTACCATTCCGTTGGCCCCACCCGAGAGATTTCAAGGAGATCCCCACAAGGCTCAAATCTTCCTGACTCAGTGTTCTTTACACTTCCTTTGTAAGCCCATTCTGTTTAAGGAGGATCAGTCTAAAGTGGCTTTTGTGCTGTCCTACCTGAGCGGAGATGCTGCAGCGTGGTCTTTGCCTTTGGTGGCAAGCAACGATCCAGTGTTGTATAAATTTGAAGAATTCAAAGCTGAGTTTTTGCGAATCTTTGACCGAAGAAACGTCTCACAGACCACCGACAATGAACTATTAGAATTGAAGCAAGGGAATCGAGACTTGGTGGCTTATTTGGCACAATTTAATAAATTGATTGTTAAGACGAGTTGGCCCGAGGCTAAGCGGGCGGCCATTTTCTACCGAGGCCTAAAAGATGAGTTGAAGGATGGTCTGGCCCAGATTCCCAAAAGACCCACAGATGTATCGGAACTCATAGATCTAGTACTGCAGATTGATCAGCGGCTTGCAGAAAGGCGAAGTGAACGTAGAAAGGATGTCCGTACTCTTCCGCCACGATTTGATCGGTCTCGGCCGGAGGTAGCTAAGAACCATGAAAGCCAAAGTCAGGAAGAGCCGATGCAGGTGGGAACGATTCGAGGCCCTCTTACTCAAGAGGAGAGAGAAAAGAGACGTCAAGGTCGATTGTGTATGTATTGTGGTCAGTCGGGCAATTTTGTCAAGGAATGTCCGAAGAGATCAAAGGCCAGCACGTGGGTAAAAGATCGGCTCCACCAGTAGACGGAGTTGCACTGGTGGGAGCGAGTGAAGAGCCAACTCCCAAGCCACAACTTTTAGCTAATACTCTGCAATCCACAGCCCCGCATCTGAATCTGCTGTGTAAGTTAGAATTTGGAAAAACTCAGATGGAGGAAGTTGCTGTGATGGTAGATTCGGGGGCTACTGGGAACTTCTGCGACATCCAGTTTGCCAAATCAATTGGAATACAATTCAAAAAGAAGTCAAGACCAGAACCAGTGCGAGCAGTGGATGGCACCCAGTTGTCGTCGGGACCAATCGCTTTTGATACTGAATTGATGACTGTGGTGGGACCCGGTGAGCACCGAAGTTTCATTCGATTCAATCTCATCGATGCCCCTCAGTTCCAACTCAGACTGGGGTTGCCCTGGCTCACCGAGCATAATCCTCGGATAGATTGGTCGCGACGTTCAGTTGAAATGAATTCAGGCTTTTGTTTAGAGCATTGTTTCCAGCCAACGCCAGGGAACACAAGTTCCACGTTGTCGCAAAATCTGGCCAATCAGGTTCAAATGGTGTGTGCGTTGGAGGCTCCAGAGTTTCCAGAAGAATATCAGGATCTGAAGGAGGTATTCAATGAGAAAGAAGCTAAAAAATTGCCACCTCATCGAGAATATGATTGTCCAATAGAATTGGAGCCTGGGGTGTCCTTACCCTGCAGCAGAATCTACGCTCTGTCGGAACCTGAGAACCTCCATTTGAAGGACTATATTGAACAAAACCTAGCCAATGGGTTCATCCGCCCCTCTCAGTCTCCAGTGTCCTCGCCCCTCTTCTTCATTCCCAAGAAGGATGGGACCTTGAGAACTTACATTGACTATCGGGCCTTGAACTTGGCCACCAAGAAGAACCGTTATCCACTGCCCCTCATTTCGGAACTTCTAGATCAGGTCAAGAATGCGTGTGTGTACACTAAATTGGATTTACGAGGGGCCTATCATTTGGTGCGCATGGCCGAAGGAGAGGAGTGGAAAACTGCCTTTCGAACCAGGTTTGGTTTGTATGAATACCAAGTGATGCCCTTTGGGCTTTGTAACGCCCCTGCTGCTTTCCAGCATTTTGTAAACGACGTGCTTCGAGAGTGCCTGGACCGCTTTGCGGTGGTCTACATCGATGACATCCTTATTTATTCCAACAGTTTAGAGGAACACGTTCATCATGTACGAGCCATCTTGAAACGTCTGCTGGAGAACCATCTGTTTGTCAAACTTGAGAAATGTGTCTTTCATTCCTCCAGAGTGGAATTCTTGGGTTTTGTTTTGTCCCCGGAAGGAGTATCCATGGATGACTCTAAGTTGTAGGCAATCAAGTCATGTCCAGCGCCAAGATCCGTGAAGGAGATTCAAAGTTTTTTGGGATTCGCCAATTTTTATAGGCGTTTCATTCTGAATTTCTCGGAGAAGGTGAGCCCAATTATCCGTCTTCTAAAGAAAAATGTACGATTCGTCTGGGAGCGTGAATCGGAGGAGGCTTTTCAGCAGCTAAAGGAAGCATTTGTGACAGCTCCAGTGCTACAACACCCTAATTTGAGTGAACCCTTCTTCATTGAAGCTGACTGTTGGACCCGGCCCTTTGGGCAGGTTCACCCCTAGACTTTTTGCTTTTTCCTAGCCTGTTTCTGGAACCTGGTGTTGGTGATTCTAGGCCTCTGCGCACTTTTTTCACTGTGGTACAGTGTAAAGTGCTGGAGCTCTCTGTATGAAGAGTGAGTGACCTGCCCTCCCATAGGAATGAATGGGGAATATGTATGCCCATGGTAGTTCCTGTTGTGTGGGGAGTGCAGGGGTCGAGTTTGGTATGTATAAACTCGTGAGAATGAATGCTGCAAAATGATGTATGCAGCATGACTGTGCCTAGTCTGGAAGTACTACTTTTGGAAGTTGGTATATTTGTGTAAGTTGGTGCTGGCGTGTGATTGGCTGGTGAGTCTGCCCAGGAGTGCCTGGACCTGCTGGTGGATGGACTGTCCGGTTTGAGTAGGACAGGGTCTGCAGGGTCTGCAAGGCCCCAGAGGAGGGGGTCTGAGTCAGCTGTAGATGAACGGCCCCTCTGCTGTCAGGGATGGGAGGAAAGAGCGTCTGGTGGTGCCGGGCCGTGCCTGTCGCCCACCCTGCTGGCTCTCCATCCTGACGGCCCACTGTCACCTCTGGCCCTGAAGCTGTCAGGAAGACGAAAACCACAAACATTCCAGCACTCAGGGTCCCTTGCACGAAGTACTTCAAAGGCATTCCTGTGTATAAGAAGGGGATGTATCTCCTTCCAAGTGGTTCTTGTTCTTGCTCTTGTGGCTGACTTGGATCTACCCGGGGTGGGCGCTGCCCAGCCCCTGGGTGCCTGGATTCCTGGACTCCTGGGGGACCCTTCTGCCCTGCCTGGGCTGAAGGGGGGACTCGGCTTTGCCCCTGGGGAAGCTCTTGGACCATGGCAGCATGGAGAAGCTGCCTTTTCCTGGGGAGAGCGCTGGAGTTGGTTCCTAGCGCCTGGAGGCGCTGTGCTTCGCCTTGAGCGCCTGGGAGCGCTCTGCCTGCTGTCTAGCGCTTTGGAGCGCTTCATTTCCCCCAAGCGCTTGAGAGCGCTTTCGCTGGACTTTCTAGCGCTTAGGAGCGCCTTCCTGCTTGCTTATAGCGCTGGATGCGCTGAGGATTCTTGGCCGTGTCACCGTCGCAGCCCGGGGTCAGTAACCCCCGTGGAAGTGCCCTGAACCTCCCCGTGAAGCGCCATGCTGATCGGAGCTGACACGGCGAAGAAGGAAGCCGCCGCGCTCCCATTGGTGGAGGGAGCCGAGCCCCCTCACTAACGCCGCGACGGGATTGGCCCGTGCGGCGCAGCGTCATCCGCGTGGTGGGCCGCGATTGGCCGAAGTAGCGGAGCGTCATCGCCTGACTGTCCCGGGAGCCGCTCTGTCATTGGCTGACTCCCGGGTACTGAAGGGGCTCGACCGGAGGGCCGCAACGCAATTGGCTGCTCCGCCCCCGAGGCCGGGGCTCGAGGAAGAAGGCGCCGAGAAGCATGGCGGCGGGTCGGCCGGGCTCCCGTGACCTGGGGGAACCCGGCGGCCTCTGAAGAGGCGTGTGGTCCGCTGCTGGGGCTCCCGTGTGCCGAGGGAGCCCCAAGTGAAGGAGGAGCGGCAGGCGGAGACTTGCGGCGGGGGCGCGAGGCACATTGGCGGTGCCTGCCCCACCGCGAATGAAGAAGAGCCCCGCCCGCTGCCGGTGACGAGACCCGGTCCCCGGGAGGGAGACCGGGCGAAGAGGAGCCCCCGCCGAGAACAGCCCGGTGAGTCCAGAGGGCTGGGGGGGGCTCCGTGATGCTGCTGCTCCGTGAGGGAGCAGATGGGTTCTCGTGGTGCCGGTCGAGGCACCAAGGAAGGGCGGCCCCGAATGGCAGTGGGTCGCCCCACCGTGAGCACAGAGCCCGCGAGGGGCTCTTGAGGGCCCGCATTTCTTCGTGTTGGTGCCGGGTTGGAGGCACTGCTTCAGGGCGGCCCCGGATGGCAGCGGGCCGCCCCAACGGTGTGTAGAGCCCGTTTGGCTCCAGAGAGGGCCATATTCGAGAGGGGGGCTTCGGGGCATATTTTCGGTGCTCGTCCCCTCCTGCCCCTGAGTGTGAGGGCTAGAGTCCGGTGAGGCTCCTGGGGGCCCCATTGCTTTAAGAGCCGGTGTGGCTCCAACGTTTGGCATGTTGCTTTAGAGCCTCGGTGGCTCCAACGTCTGGGGGCATGTGCTATGCCCATAGCCTGTATGGCTCCAGCAGTGGCGCAGTTGGCGCCTAAGGGCCAGTGAGGGCCCTGGCGCAGTTTTATTGTTCTCCAGGTGCCCAGCACTTAGTGGGCACCTGCTACGTTTAGGCTTTTTGGTACTTTGAGACTGGCACCCTGACATTGAGACTCAGGGCGTCTGAGCTCCAACAAGGCCGTTGGCCTAGGGACTGCCACAGGTGGTGGCTTATGTGAGTTTGCGCAATGGTATGGTTATTGCACCTCTGAATGTGATCTTTTGCATCATGTGTTATTCCTGCACCTCTGAAGGTTTTTAGGCCTCATGTGATTTTTGCGCTATTGCTTTACTCTTGACACCTCTGAATGTTTGATGCATTATGTGTCTTTCTTTTCATGCGCTGCACCTCTGAATGTTTAGTCATCATGTGTCTTCTTGCGCTGCACCCCTGAATGTATTGTGATTACATCATGTGCTCTGTCCTTAACACCGCTGAATGTGTAGGTCTATACATCATGTGTTTTCTTTCTTTACCACTCCTCTGAATGTATATTCATGCATCATGGGTAATGTGTTCTGATTTATACCCCTAAGTGGATTTTATCCTTAGGTGGTTGTTCTTTCTAGTACAGGTGGTCCTAGTGAGGTCCTGGGTACCTGCGTGACATGCTCCTAAGGTGTTTAGGGTTGCGTAGGGGGTACTTACCTGTTCCCAGTAGTTACTGGATGTGATTCATATCTGTTACTTTGTGCTACAGTGATTTTTATATTCTTTTATTCTAATTTCTGACAAGTATTTCTATTTCGGAAAGTGTTGATTATGACAGTGGCCCATGTGGCCCTGTCTTGTGAATAATCCCATGTGAATATTGCCCGTGCCAATTGGCACCATGTATATGTGTGATTTTATCTGATGTGCTTTTACAATACAAAAGGTATTTTTATAATAACCTTGTGTGGAGTCTCTTTTGTGGTGTACCTAGTATGTTGTTGCTGTTGTGAGCTGACGCAAATGCTTTACACATTGCCTCCGAGTTTAGCCTAGACTGCTCGTGCCAAGCTACCAAGGGGGTGAGCAGGGGTTATCTTGGCGTGTGACTTCCTTGCCCTGACTAGATTGGTGGTTTCTGCCTGGCTTTGGCGTCAGCCTTAGCCTACCAGAAATAGCCAGTTCTAACACTGACGCATCCAATTTGGCCATAGGAGAGATCCTGTCGCAGCGCCAGAAGGACACCGGACAACTTCACCCGGTGGCATACCATTCTCGAAAACTTACTCCTGCAGAGATCAACTACTCCATCGCTGATAAAGAGCTTTTGGCAGTCAAGGAGGCCTTCAAGGTGTGGAGACACTATTTGTTGGGAGCGAAATATGTGGTCACCGTCTTTACCGATCATCGAAATTTACAGTTTCTCAAGTCAGCTCGCACGCTAACCCCCAGGCAACTGCGCTGGTCGCTCTTCTTTGCAGATAATGATTTTGTCCTCACTTACAAGCCCGGGTCCTCCAATGGAAAAGCGGATGCTCTTTCACGTTTGAGTATGGGAGAAGAAGCCAAAACCAAAGTGGAAGGGTTTATCATTCCAGAGGAAAAGATAGTAGCCATTGCAGTTGAAGACGATTTGGAGACCCGAATTAAGGAAGAGTTTGCCAAGGCTGAATTTTCTAATTGGGAATCAGAAGGTCCAGATCGCAGTGTGAGAAACGAAAGACCCTTCTGGCAAGAAAAGATGTTTGTTCCCGGTGAGGAATTGCAAAATGAAGTCATTCAGCATTTTCATGACCACCCATTAGCAGGCCATAGAGGAGCAAAGAAGACTCTGGAATTAATCAAGAGAACCTTCATCTGGCCAGGCATGGATGCTCAGGTGAGGCAGTACATCGCCACTTGTGAGCCGTGTGTTAAGGGCAAGAGTTTGAGGCAGTCCCCGCAGGGCCTTTTAATGCCGTTACCTGTAGCCCCGTCCCCCTGGCACTCAGTCTCCATGGACTTCATAGTAGACCTGCCTTCCAGCCAGGGGTATTCAGTCATTTGGGTGGTGGTGGATTTGTTTACTAAGATGAGCCACTTTGTCCCCTTGAAGTCTCTCCCCACAGCGTCTCAGTTAGCTACCCTATTTGTAGAACACATTGTTAAACTGCATGGGGTTCCAAAAGTGGTTATTTCAGATCGAGGACCTCAATTTGTTTCTCGATTTTGGAAGGCTTTTCTAAAGGGTCTGGGAGTCGACTCTCGTTTGTCCACCAGTTTCCACCCAGAAACGGATGGACAGACTAAACGAGTGAACCAGGACTTAGAACAATATCTCCGGCTATATTTGATGGATCAGGAGGGGGAATGGCCCTCTTTGTTGAGTACAGCAGAGTTCGCGTACAACAATGCAGTCCATTCTTCTACTGGGTTTTCCCCATTCTACTTGAACTCAGGTCGGCATCCCAATATGCTAGTGGGTCGGGTAGACGTTGAGGTCCCTGCAGCGGAGGAGGTGATACAAGAGTTACAGAATTCCTATCAGGTAGCCTCTTCCAACCTCAAGAAAGCCAAGGATGCTTACAAGGTGCAGGCAGATAAGAAAAGAAAAGAGAGTCCCATGTATGAATCTGGAGAAAAGGTGTGGATTTCCACTCGACATATGCGGTTGAGAGGGAATCGAAAGTTCCAACCTGGGTTTGTAGGTCCCTACCCTGTGGTTCGAATGATTAATCCGGTGAGTGTCAGGGTGGCTCTTCCAAAGTCCTTGAAGATCCACCCAACGTTTCATGTGTCACTGATTAAGAGAAACCCACCAAACTTCAGGCGTGTCCAACCACCAGCTCCAGTTCAAGTTCAGAGTTCTGAAGAATTCGAGGTTAAAAGAATCCTAGACTCCAAGCTCAAGAGAGGGAAAATCTTTTACCTAGTGGACTGGAAGGGTTATGGCCCAGAGGAAAGGTCATGGGAACATAGCTGTAATGTTCATGCCCCAAGACTGGTCACCGAATTCCACAAAATTCATCCCCAAAAACCCAGGGAGGGGGCTTTGGTGGGGGGTACTGTCAGGACCATGCCGGCCCCCATTAAGAGACCTCCGTCTGCCCCTGCAGCTAGGGGAAGATTTCCTGTTTGGCGGCTGTTTCCACGTTGGGGTTCCCTTCAGAAATTAGCCCATGACCACTGTCTGATTGAGGCGTAGTTCGCCTCCGGTTTGTGCCACCATTTGATAAGGTTAGCGTTCTAGCCTTTTCCAGCAGTCCGCCATTTCCTAATCCCGCACGTTCTATGTGGCGCACTTCAACTGTCCCTTTCCAGCAGTTCGACGCCCTGATTTTGGCTCCTGTCAATTCACTGCGTATTTTCCTAGTTTTGCCCCTTTTCCAGTCGGAATTTACAGAGACTATATTTCGGAACCTTGGGAGCGTGTTTACGTTCCATTCCCGTTAGATTTCTGCATTCCGGAGTGAAAGTCAATTGCCGCGTGCCAGTGTTCGGCAGTGCTGACTTGTTCTGTCAGAGTTCCTCGTCAGAGTTTCATCCCAGTGGGCAAGTACCTTCCCGCATATCCTCATATTGCGGTAAAAACATTCCATTTATTTAGACTTGTTGGTGCTATCCTTGCCCTGTGCCAGTTGGTTCTTTCGTCTGCATCAGAGTTTTCCAGTCAGAAGTGAAGCCCGATTTCTTGTGCAGAACTATCACGGCTTTGGCACATTCAGAGTTTTCCTGAAAAAGACTTTTGAGAGTTTCAGTCAGCTTCTGTGGTTCGACAAGTAAATGAGAGTATTTATTATATGCATATGGTAATACTGTTGTCTACCACCTCTATTCATCGTATCACCATTTCCGCCACACTACACAAGCAACAAGAGTCTCCAACTATCATATGAACTTATTTGGACTCAGTAAGAGAGAAGCTAACTCCACACGTTAACCAGGTATGAGTGAAGAGAGAGTTGAGGGAGTGAGCGTGTGATTACCCATGTAGTGTTAGAACGTTAGTAATGTTCTGCTCCCTGTTGCAGGTGTTCCCCAGCTACTCATCCCAGAGGTAGTTACGAAGACACCAGTGTGGAAGACTCTCTTTGTTGTTTGTTATCCACTTCCCCTTTCCCTTCCATTCCTGGGCTTGGAGCAATCCGGGTGCAGGGGTGTTTGGGAATCTGGAAATTAGCATCGTAGAAGACTGGCCGCTCGCTCCCACGGAAATCCGGATATTTCAGGTACTGCTTCTGACAGCGACGCACAGCCCCAGTCCTAAGCTTAGCAATTATATAAGCAAGTTATTGAATATAAAACCCAGGGAAGGCGTCCGACACCGCCCCACCACCTGTAAGCAACAAAATGGCGGATCCCACAAACTTCACACACCCCTAAACTCGAGATCTACAGCAGTCTCACCCTTGACCCCATCGAATGTTCACAGTGAGTTCAGCCAACTGCACCAGCACGTATCCCGGAAAAATCAAAGTCAAAGCCAGTCTGTGAACCTGCATAAGGAGTCCGATCAAGCACCTCAGTCCGTCACGATCCGCCGCTGCCATGACACTTGCCATCTTCCAGCCAAAATACGACCATGTTGATCTCAAACTCTGGGCAAAGTCAAAACAATCGAGTAATGTTCGCAGCATCCGCCGGGTCGTATTAGCCTTAGGCTCAGGAGAAGAGAAAACCAGAAACATGTCCGTGGACGGATGGGCAGATAATGGCGGGCGTCTCTCCGGGACAATAGGTCCACTAGCACATTGTGTTCCAGGGGACAATTGCGAGGCTGCGACATGAAGGGAGTGTCGATTCGTAGGTACCGGGAATAGCGTAGTCAAAGCAGCCAGCTTAGGGGCACCAGGCAGGTCAGGGTCCTTGCACGATCGGGCAGTTTCGATGGCATCCGCGATCGTCTTCTGGAGGGTAGAGGCCATGAAGGATCGTAGCTCCCTAATGGCGGCCATCACGGTCCTCAAAGACGGCTCTTCATTACCCCGCACCGCCTCCACACAGTCAGCTCCAGACATTTGAATTCAGAGCACCCGATTCTCCCGGGGACCGAAGTGCGGGTCGGGCAGGCGGGGATTGGAGGCGCACTTCTGAGCAGTGACGGGGCCTCTCGGGCGGCGGCACCAATCCGGCGAGGTGGCCAACCGCCGGGAAGGGGACCCCCGACCTTTCAGCCACCTTCAGGATACGTACACCTCCGCAGTGTGCAAAGGACCGCAGGCACCTCACCAATATAGGGTTGGGAAACACTCAAGGTTAATCGTCCGGACCGCGTCTGGGGCACCCAGCCGCCGCGGTTCCACTGTAACCCGGCTGGGTCATTAATCGAGGTCCCGGCTTACAGGCGACTCTAGGCCAAGATCTTTCACACGACACAACTCCGCCAATCAGGGTGGGAAAGTTCCCGGGACCACACCGCCAGTGTCAGCAAAGATTACCCCGCACGGGGGTGAGGCGCGAAAGCAGGATATATTTCAGGATATTCAAGCGACAGGCGGAGGTCATCGGAGCCGAGAGCTTATGCGGCCATCTTCGTTCGTCACTAGGCTCCTCCTAACCTAATTGTTTCTTTTTTCTTCCTTTTGTTGCATATATAGCAAGTTCAAAAATGAATTTGGCTAGTAAGCGAGCCCTCCACATAGAAAAAGATGGTGGTTCCGAATTGATCCATTCCCGAGTGATGCATGCACGAAATTCAGACATCATAATAAAAATCAAGTGTTGTTGTTCTCTTTCAATAGAATCTATAGATAATCCAAATAGAATCAATTCAGGAGAGAGAATTATTGTTCTCCCTGTATTTTTTTCAATAAATAATTGAATTTCTGAAATTATACCAACTAGTTTAGAACAAGAAAAGAACATGTGTAATGCATCTGCTCCAATCAGAGTACAGCGATTGCAGATTATACCAAGAGTTGCCCCCCATTTCATAACTTTAGCTGGTGTGTACTAGAGATCACACATAGCCATATAATGTTGTGTTTGTGATCGCCCAGAAATTAAAATGGAATTCGCTGTCTTGATTGATTCTTTTATCAAAAGGTTGTTTACTCCCAATTTCTCCTCCCATTTATGTTGACTCATAATGAGATCATCTGAAAGAAAGGTCATAAATAAGTTATAGAAATACCCTATTTTCTTTTGATATAAAGACTGTCTATTACCAAAATCGTTTTAAGACCTTGTTGATCATTAAGAGAGAGCAAATTTAGAAAGCTAAAGATCTGTAAGTATTTGAAGTAATCATGAGAAGTGAGTCTAAATTTATGTTGAAGTTCAGAAAAAGTAGATATAGTGGTAGAGTTAGCTGAGCATAGATCGCTCAGGTAGCAGATACCAATATGATTTCACCTTTTCATCACCGGATCTCTAAATATAGGGGGAAAACAGTGTGGTGAGTTTAAGGGAGTATATCTTACAATCTTTGGAATCCCAATCAATTTTTCTATGATTCTCCATGTTTTATATGCAGCAGATATAATTTTAAATTTGTTTTTTTTGTAGTAACTTGGTTCTATTATTCTTAAGAAATGATTGTTAGCTTCAGTACCTAGTACTAGTTCGTATATCGATGGGGAGTGTGCTTGTGATATGGGAGTTTTGTTGCCCACAATCAAAGGGGATATGAATTGTAACACGGTTGCCAAGTAATAGAATAAAAAATATGGAACAGCCCATCCTCCTCTATCCTTTGGTATGATCATTTTTTTATAAGTTCTCCTAATGCCTTTGTATCGCCATAAGAATCTTCCTGACATTTTTTCAAGTTGCTTAAAAAAACAAGCGAGAATTCCAATGGGACTGTTCTCAATAAGTATATAAATTTTGGGAGGATCAGCATTTTTAACACATTGTTCCTGCCATATAGCGATAGATGTAAATGATCTATTCTTTCCAAGGTTGAATTGGCTTTCTTCAGGATCGGAGCATAATTAAGATTAGGAATCTTCAAAATTGGTGTTGTTAGTTTAATCCCCAAATAGATTGCTTCGGAGACTATATTATTGAGAGGCGGAGGGTTTTGACCCACAAAAAGTATTTGTGTTTTGGATAAGTTTAATTTATATCCTGAGAAGGAACCAAAAGTTGCTGCTAGTTCTTCAATCCTAGAGAAAGCCCTTTCAGTATCTTTAGTGACTACTACTAGATCATCTGCATAAGCAAGAGCTCTATAGGTGACACCGCCCAACTCCACCGGGATTATATACTCATCTTGATTTAATTGATTAAGAAAGATGTCAATGTAGATTGCAAAAAGGAGAGGGGAAGAAGGGCATCCCTGTCGTGTTCCTCGTTGGATAGGGAATAGGGCAGATTTAGTGGGCCCAATTTTTACAGCTGAGATCGGGTTTTTGTACAGAGCCTTAAAGGCGGTTACTATTCCTGGACCAAAGCCCTTTATAACCAGCAGATCCCAAAGATAGGGCCATGCCACCCTATCAAATGCTTTTTCGGCATCCAATAGGGTGATCCCAATTGATGTTTTGGTACTCTCAGCCCAGTCCATCATGGCAATAACTCTCCGAATATGGTCTGCTGTGTCTCTATTTGGGATAAACCCATGTTGCCATCGGGACACAATTGTGGATATTATTTTTGACAGTTGTGTAGCTAGTATTTTTGAATATACCTTACTATCGGTGTTTATTAATGATATTGGCCTATATGATGCAGGGTTTAATGGATCCTTATCCTTTTTAAGAAATGTCATTATTACCGATTGGGCCCAGGACTCCGGTGGGAAACCTCTCTGTGCCTCATGAAAGGTGATGATGTTCCTAAAAATCTTATAAAATTCCAATGGGATACTGTCAGGTCCCGTTGCTTTACCTATTGCTAGCGATGTTAATGCATTTTCAGTTTCTTCCCAAGTAATTTCTATTTCTAGGGCTGATTTTTGGTCATTAGACAGAGATGGTAGAGCATTTACCCTGGCGAAGTTCATACACTGTTCTGAAGAATAAGAGTCATCTTTATATTGATATAGTTTAAGGTAAAATTGGCGAAAAACTTCAAGAATTGATTCGGGTTTATTATGTATCTGCCCTGTTTCGTCCTGTATTGAGTCTATGGTATTGAACACTTCTTTTTGCCTAGTTCTCTTTGCAAGAATTTTCCCTGCATTTTCAGCCATCTCATATATTTGAGATCTAAAGGGTTAAACACAATTTCTTAATACAACTATTGGTTAATTACGAGGAAATCCAATCTCACAAACTATCAGTGCAGGCTTATTTCTTGACACAGACAGTTAGTTCCTTGGAACCAAATGTGACCTGGGTAAATAACATGTACCATCAACATCTTTTATCTAGATTTTTTATGAATATGTTTTTTTGATTGGTTCATTTCCCCAAAGGATGGCTGGCAGCTGACCGTTTAGGACCCTGTGGGTGGGATGGTTCCTCAGAGCAGACTATGTTGCATGTTGTTATGTTTTTTAATCACTGCTTTCTACCAAGGAAAATGTTTCTGATCATGAAGGAGGCCAAATTTAGCCAAGTGAGGCGAGCCATGCTTTTCCTTGCTATGTTGAGATATGTCCATATATGTGTATGCATGGATCACTTTTTAAGCTGTGTGGTAAAGAACCAAGATGCTTGGCTATGATGTATTTTACAGATATATTCCAATTAACTGCCATCTGTGCAAGTCGGTGAAGTTTCTATTTATTATGCATTGTAAAATTGTATTTGATTTGTGTAATGAGTCCTGTTTTCATGCATCTGTTTTTTTGTATAACTATCATGTTTTATATATGCTATGTTTAATTATTTAACCAAAGAAAGAAATGTATCTATCTATCTGGCTAACAAGCTAACCATTTCTGGTGGCTCTCGACACAGCCAGGACAGCATCTTACTGGAGATATTTTTAAAGTGCAAAATAAGGGAGCCGGCCATCTCCATATAGGCACCAAGGATCTGGAACAACAACCCTGTATCTATCAGAGCTACCCCCAGCCCTGCTCCAATCAATTTGCATACTTCAGTACGATGCTAAGGGTGACGGGAATGTCCAGAAATCGGCCTGGTGCTCACAGTGCCACTGGAAGTAAGCTATACCCCACTGAAAATGGTCTTCGATTGCTTGTCTTCTGGCCAAGTGATTTGGGCTGAACTGTTCCTAGTGGCACAGGCTCAAGACTGATTTGCATATGGCTGGATCCAAACTGAGGTGTCACGGAGTACAAAATAATAATGGCCTGGGATGAAACCCAGATTAATTACAAGCGGCTGAGATTAAGTCAAGTATTTCACCCATCCCTTTTTTGTATACTCCAATCAAAGAATGAGCTGAAGATGCACCTCTTTAAAGTAGAATACATCACAATGTGGTCACATCACTTCACTTCCTAAAATTGAGTTACCTTTCCAATCTCTAATTGACTTCATATTTGCCTTTGACCCGGTACAGCCTTTACTATATTTTGGCTAGGTTCGCACTATACAAATACCACATGCATACATGTTATGGTATTTTATGAGCATTTGCATACCGACTTCTACCATTTCTATATCCCCGTAGTGCTTTCCGTGACCTGTGCAATATTCTGCCCATAAGGTTTGCATTTGGTTGGAGTATTTTTGGTCAGAGAATTGTGAACAAATGCTTTCTTTCATGTGCTGCAGCATGTTTTGTATTTGTTTTATTTGTAAATCACAACAAATGTCTCAACAAACTATCTCAGGGTGCTTACGCAATGACACCAAAAGTGAGAAAATGAAAACAGCAAAATATAGTGCAATAAAATACAACCATAAAAACTGCACATACCTCAACATACAATAGAAGGCAGAACTTAAAAAACAGGAAAAGACCTGCCTAAACTTTTGCATATACCCATTATGAAGATAAAATAAATAAATATCAGATCTATTTATATTTAAGCCAGTTGAATGGAGTTAATGAAAGAATGCGCTATGGGAATTGATTCTGCTGTGAAGTGCCAGCTATGCTGTGAAGCTTTAGATCAGGGGTCTCCAAACCGGTCCTGGAGGGAGGGCCAGATTTTTAAAATTACTACATGTATCTCAATGGGGATATCCCAAAAATCTGGCATGGATCTGGCCCTCCAGGACCGGTTTGGAGAACCCTGCTTTAGATGGACTTCTCGTTGTAAAGGTATTGTGGAGCAAGAATCCACTTTGGTTGTTAAAACTGAAAATGCTTCACCAAATAGCCATGTCCGAGTGTCTCTTCAAATATTAAACAAAGTGAATGTGAGAGCAAAGCTTGGGGACACTGCAGGCTAAATGATGCACAGGGGACGTAAACTGTCCCAAAGATTTGGCTGAACTCTGTTAATTAAAATAAGAATATTCATTCTAGGGCTCAGCTCTACCTCCACAATTCCTGATCACATCAATCAGAAAGCAACCCTTGTTAGACTGTACCAAATATTACTGATACCAAATATTGCTGCTATTTTCGAGAGGAAGCCACACACTGACTGTCATTGCGCAACTATAGAAGCTGCTCCCTGCATTCAAGCACTACACTGATACTCATAAAACAGCACCTTATTCTCTAACTGCACTAGTGCCCTGTGTTAGAACATCTGACTCTGCTATCTTTGCAAAAAAAGACAGTGTGGAGAAGTGTGGCTCAATGGTTAGAGCGGCAGACACTGATGCAAAAGTCTAGCCCCGGACCAGGGTTCAATTCCCCCCTTGGCGGGTCTTTGGCTAAAAATTCCACGGACCTGATAATTCTCGCAGGATGGGTTCCACAGTGGTATTCGTACAAGTGCCTTGAGACCCTTGCGGGTGAGTAGTGCGCTATACAAGTATCAATATAAGTGTGGAGATCAGTTTGTAGTTCTTCAGTAATTTAATACAAGAGTATCCTTTTTTTAGGGTTTCGCCTGCACAGCGCTTGCACTGTGCTTGTGAAATCTCTTGTATTTAATATATCTTAAAAGATGGCCTTTGTCAGTTCCCATCATCAAATTACTGTGTTAATTTGCTTTTGTGAGGAACTTTTTTTTTTGTTAACTTCCCCTGGCAGCACGCATTTACGATGCTTCTGTTAAAGCTGTTCATACCGTTTTAAACCCATTCACTGTCAAGATAAGATCTCTTCTCACAGAAAATGCAGACAGCTTCTAACAGTAAGTTGTAATGCTTACTTTTTATTACTTAGATGTGTAAAGCAGATGCTTTAGCCTTAGAATGGTTGTTGCATTTCCTATTCATGTTCAACAAGAAGAGAGACTAGGGGCCAGTTTAACGAGGTCCAGCGTACATGCCCCAAGAGGCTGTATTGCAAAAACAGGTACCCAGTTCCTCTATGGCAGAGGTCTTCAAACTTTTGTAGGTTGAGCCCCCCCAGCTGAATTATTTTAGATGCTGTGCCCCCCACCACCTGACAAAAATTTCTTGAATCTGGGACACTACATAATCGACTGCCACGCCCATATCACGAGCCATAACCGTCAAATAATGTTTTACAAAACAAGAATGTTTAGTAAACTACAGGTTTGTGAGTGGGTGTGGTGAAATGACAGAGGCTTATTATACAGTTCAAAACACAATTTTCCAAGATAAAATGTGTGCAAATTGTTTTTACTAGGATGCTTTGTTCCAAACATGACATAGATTAATAATAACACCACCAAGTAAATGTGACGGTGTGCATGTTTTTCACCACAGACGGTCAATCTGTGGATGAATTTTTGCTACTGCCATCCTCAGGTTGTGCTCCACATCTAGTCTTAAACTGTACTCAGTCTTTAATACCGCAAGTGCTGAGAACCCAATCTCACATAAATAGGACGAGCTGAAAGGCAAGAGAGTTTTGATAGCAGTTTCTCTCAAAGCTGAATACTCTGCAGACATTTTCAGCCAAAACGGTGACTGTAAGGGAGACAGTGTTATCAGATTTTTCGAGCACTCCCTAGCTCAGTCTTGAGAAACAATTCTTCTTTAGAAAGCATTAACAATAGTGAATAGTGTGAGTGCAAATGGATTAGTGTGAGGGCATTGTGATCTCTGTGTGTGCAGGGTGAGCGTGAAAGTGAAGGGCGAGAATGAGGAGAGAGTTGTCTGAATGCAGGATGCATTCCCAGACACTTGAAGTAACTCAGCATGTTGTGGACGGCGGCGTAGGGTTTCAGATATAAGTTAAACTTTTGTTATAATGGCATTAACCAGGGATCCGGGTGGAGGAAATAAATGTGCTGATCTTGCAATAAACTTCCAGTTTTATGGTTAGGGTTTCCAGCTCATTATTTTGATGTCCCAGGCGGTACAAAAATGAGCAGTCACCTAAAGATGCATTGCCAGCACTTATCTGTGCATACTTTGAACCTCAAATATAAATAGAAAGCACTTTTGCTTGTGTTCTATGGTTTCCTGAATGATCCATGATTGATGATAAAAGGGAACAAAGGCAAAAAAGTCACATTACAAATGGAGTACAAAAGGGGGTGGTGATGGACGGAGCATCTGAATCAATCAAACACTCACACCCAGTCAAAAGATCTGGGTTTAATCCATCACCGTTCTTTAGCCCACTCTGCCACCCCAGTTCAGACATGGCTATATGCAAATCAGCCTGACCCTGTGCCTCATGGGAACAGTCCAGCCCGAACTGCCAAGCCATGTCTTCCCTGGACCGGAAACAAGCTTCCGAGGACCGGTTTCTGGCATTCCAGCCGTCCTCAGCCCGGCTTGCTTAAATCCAGAGGCAAAGTGAGCAAGGGACTCACGTCTGAGCATACCCTGCCACACTTAGGGCGGCCAAAAGCGGTACAAAAGGGGGTGGTGATGGACGGAGCATCTGAATCAATCAAACACTCACACCCAGTCAAAAGATCTGGGTTTAATCCATCACCGTTCTTTAGCCCACTCTGCCACCCCAGTTCAGACATGGCTATATGCAAATCAGTCTGACCTTGTTCTTCATGGGAACAGTCCAGCCCGAACTGCCAAGCCATGTCTTCCCTGGACCGGAATCAAGCTTCCGAGGACCGGTTTCTGGCATTCCAGCCCCTTTTGTACCACATTACAAATGGAGACATACTTCTTTATTTATAACCATATTTAGTGTCAGGACCAGCAATTTATAGGCTGTTTAAACAACACAACGTCCTCTGGGCGTTGTGCACCTGCCTGTGTACTTTTAAAAGAAACTTTGTCACACTTTCTGCTAAGAGCTAAGCCTCCCAGGACGGGGTTAAATTGGTAGAGCTCATAGCTGCCATGGTTTCAGATTGCTATGTGTGACATTTTCATAATTTGAGTTTAATTATGAGTGACATTTCAACGACTGAGAGTGACACTTTCTCTGGAGCGAAAATCAAGCAATGAAAATGAGAGAAACATATAAATATCAGAAATTACATCCATTTGAGCAACAATAAACTCTAAGAAGATCTTACAACTGCTGGAAAGCACCAGAAATGGAACAATGCTAATCTGAAACACACTGCGTGACTGAAGTTCTCAGTAACCAAGGACAGGCAGGCACTTACTGCTCAGAAGATGATCTAATCTTTCATGACCACGCACTAGCCTAAAAAGCAAATTTTATAGCATTGGTCAGCTTGTTATTGAAACTACCCTCACAAGCCTATCCCTCCTGCATCTCTCCCACCCCAGAGAACTATTACTATAGCCAGATATACAACACAATAACCAACATACCCTAAAACACGCCAGTCCTGTTGGTGTAACTTATGCTTGTTGGTAGTACGAGGTGAATGAGTAATTAATTTTATTTGCGGTATTTGTAGAGCGCGACACTCATCCCTAGGGATATCACGGCGCTGTGAACCAGGAGGGACTACTGAAGGCATATGCTGAGAGGTTACGCTTTGGGGAAGAGGTGTGTTTTCAGTTTTTTTCGAAACTGAAGGTAGTTCGTGGTGTGTCTTAGGTCGGTAGGCAGGTCATTCCACCTTTTAGCTGCCAGGTAGGAAAAGGAGCGACCGCCTGTTCTTGCTTTATAGATTCGTTTGGTTTTGGCCAGAGCTGATTGACTTGACCGTAGATTCCTATTGGGAACATAGAAATCGATCTTCCCTTGAAGAATTGTGGGGCCAGTTTTATGTAGAGCTCTGTGCGGGTGGCTAAGCAGTTTGAAGGCAGCCCTCTGGCGCATCGGGAGCCAGTGGAGTTTCTTTAAGCATTCCGATGCTGAGTCTCGTTTGCCTTTATTGCAGACCAGTTTGGCCGCCTGGTTTTGCAAGACCTGTAGGCGGGAGAATAACTGTTCATTCATCCCTTCGAATAGTGCGTTGCCATAGTCTAGGCGGCTGACCAGTAGGGCCTGTGTGACTGATCATCTGCAGTCCAGGGTTATCCAGGGAAATATCCTTGTGAGAAGTTTTAATATGGCAAAGCCCTTGCCCCAGAGGGATCGGACGTGATCCTTCATGGACAGGGCGTCATCCATGATAATTCCCAAATTCCTGGCGTGTTGTTTGGGAGTGGGGGCCAGTCCCAGTGAGGGTGGCCACCATGTGGCGTCCTACGGATTGGTGTCACTACAACGCAGGCTATTACAACGCCTGCTGTTACAACGCGATTTTTACATCGCATACCACTACAACGCATAGTGCTTTTAGGCGCTGGATAGTGAATTATTTAATTTACTATTCCAACTCCAGTCCCCGTGGATAGTAGGGAGGGTGTTGGATAGTAAATTAAATATATTCCCTATCCTAGAGCGCCCCCCAGCGCAATGCGTTGTAATGGTTTGCGTTGTAATGGTTGCGATGTAATGGTAGTGCGTTGTAATAAATGCGTTGTAAGTGATGTTCCCCGGCGTCCCACACATGTTTGGCTCCACCGAACAGGAGAATCTCCGATTTGCCTGCGTTCAGTTTTAGGCAGTGGTTGTGCATCCATTGGGCCTTCTCGGAGAGGCAGTCATGAAGCTTTTTTTTTGGTTATCTCAGGCCCCTCGTCCATGGCCACCATCAGCTGTGTATCATCCGCATAGGAGCAGATGCCAATGCCCCACTTCCTTCCAATGTCAGCAAGAGATGAAATATAGACATTGAAAAGAGTGGGGCTCAGTGAGGCGCCCTGAGGGACCCCACAGCCGATGGGATTGGGTTTTGAGTGGAACTGGCCCATATGCACTGCCTGGGTGCGATTGCTTTAAAAATATTGAATCCAGTTCAGTGCTGTAGATTGAACTCCCTTGCTCAGGAGTGTGTTCAGCAGGCAGTCGTGGGATACCGTGTCAAACGCCACTGACAGGTCAAGCAGTATCAGTGCCACTGCTCCACCTTGATCGGTGGAGCATCTGATACTGTCCGACACTGCCAGCAACGTTGCCTCTGTACTGTTGTTAGCTCTAAAACCAGTCTGGGAGGGATCCAGAAGAGAGTTGTTTTCTAGATATCTAGTCAGTTGTACGTTGACCAATTTCTCCAAAGCCTGGGAGAGGTAAGGGAACTGGGAGATAGGTCTGTAGTTCTCTGGATTGAGAATATCAGATCCCGCTTTCTTCAGGAGGGGGTCACAGAAGCATGCTTCCAGGTCTCAGGGAAGGTGGCAGTGACTAACGATTTATTGAAGAGTTGGGTGATCAGGGGGCAGAGCGTGGGTGCGATTTTTGAGAACACGAAGTGGGGACAGGGGTCCTAGGGGGATTCAGATTTGATTGTGTTCAAGACTGCTAAGACCTCATCTACAGAGAGTGGTTCAAAGCTGGTTAGGCGAGGTGCATTGCCTGAGTCTGATTGGTCTTTGCATCTTTCTGATGACATGGCAGTCTTGCAAGGGTTGTCTGGGGTGCTGAGGGTATTTTGGGGGGGTGAAGGTGGAATATATTTTCTTGATTTTATCAGAAAAGAAGGTGCTAATACGCTCGCAAGCTTCAGTCGAGGGGGTGAGGGTTTGTGAGGTGCTGGATGGTTTGCTAAGCTCCTTCACTATTCTGAACAGTTCTTTTGCTGAGTTACTGTTTTCTTGAATACGTTGGGTAAAATAGACCTTCTTTGCATCTTTAATGGCCAAAATATATTGCTTCCGTTTATGGACATAGTTTAGTCTTGCTTCACTGTCTTTCGTCTGTCTCCATAAATGTTAATTTTTTTGGCATTCCTTTTTAAGATTTTTTAGGTGGGGGGTATACCATTTCTCGGTTATGTTTTTTTTTCTGGATTCCCGCATGGGGGCTAGTTTGTCTAATGTTTGCCGTATTCCGGCGTCTAATAGGGCGACGTCGTTACAGACAGGGGAATCGTCCGGTAGTGTGACGTCCATCTCTCGAAAATATTTCTCAAAATTTGATTCATTAATTAGTCTCCAGGCTCTATTGGAGATGAGAGGGGCTGTTTTGGGCTTCAGAGGTTTACCGGGGAGGTTAAATGAGAAAGATATCAGGGAGTGGTCTGACCAGGATAGGGGGAGGACTTCTCTTATATCGGTGGATTCGATGTTGGTAAATAGTAGGTCTAGGGTGTGGCCAGTTAAATGCATGGGGCCCACTATCCATTGTCTCAGTTGGAGAATTCCCATGTTGTATTCCAGCTGGGAGGTTCCTGGGGCATCCGTTTTCTCATAGTGGATGTTGAAGTCGCCAACAACCATGTAGTTTTTGTTTTTTAGACAGAGTGGTAGCAGTTGATTCAATAGTTTGGCGCCAAGGCTGGTTTGTTGTCCTGGGGGATTGTATATAACTGCACCAGCTATGATGGTGAGGCCCTCGAAAAGTACTTTGAATGGTAGGGTCTGATGTTCAATGTGGACAGTTATTGGTTCAGCGAGGCATGTTAGGTAATCCCTGAATATCACAGCAACCCGCCTCCTCTTTTACCAGGTCTATCTTGTGTAATGATTTTGTAGTTGGGGGGGGAGGACGTTTGCTAGGTCTGGAGCACTGGTCTCAGATAACCAGGTTTCGGTGATGAAAACCAGGCCTGGGGTCTTGGATATGAGTAGATCCCAGATGTCCAGGGCATGTCTAGGTAGGGATCTGGCGTTAAAGTATAGGCAGTTCAAAGGAAGGTGTTTTTTTGCAGGGATAATGTGGTTGTCTATTGGGGTTTGACTCATGCTGGACCAGCGACAGGCGAGGCAGGAGATGGGTCCATAAGATAAGCCTGGGCCAGTTTGGGTACAGAGATGTGGTTTTGTGACCGTATTGACTTTGTGAAAGGCTAATAGCTCGCTGCGTGGGTAGCGAATCGGTGTGGACAGAGTTTGAATGGAACCAGTAGGGGGTATAGCCCCTAGTCCCGGCCGGTCCCGGCCGGTCCCGGCCGGTCGCGGACGGGCATACCTTTGGCGCGCCTTCGGCGCGCTGCCGGCGCGCCCGCTGCACTCGTCCGCTGGGCGGCCTACAAATGCACATCTTTGTAGTGGCGCGGGGGCGTGGCCTCCCGGTAGTGGGCGTGGCCTGTAGGTCAGCGAGGCAGCTGTCTAATGGCGGCTGTACCTTTTTTCCGACCCGCGGCAGCGTTGTCAGGAGCTGCGCGGGGATGTTCCAGCAGTCTGCAGAGGGGGGAGGTGCCCCGGGAGCAGAGTGTTTACAGGTAAAACAATTGGTGACAATAGTGCAAATTTTCAAAATGCGAGCGATTTCTCTCCCGTTCTCTAGTGCGCTCTAGTAGTTCAGAGCGCTTTAAGTAGAGAAAAGGGGCGTGGCCTACATATTTTGTTGTGAATTAGAGTTCAAAATGATGGAATTATAAAAATTTTGACTATGATTTAAACATTACTAAGGTGTGTGGAAGGGAAGCAGTCTTCGGAGTGCTTCAATCTATCATGTTTTTTTCCTTCATACTGTCTTCTGCATTTTCTCATTTTGTACACTTTCATTCTTTCTCTCTCAACATATCTCTGAATGTATCCATAAGCACGTCATGTCTAACTGTTGTAAAACTCTACAGAAACATAACAGTTGGTAAAACGAAATAGAATAGTCTTCAGGAATGCAATATAGAGTAAACCATCTGAAATGTAAGCTGGCGCAGCGTGGGTGTTGGTGGATTGCCTTCTTTTAGGGTGCTAGGTTTTCTTAAGCAATCGTTTAGCACTCTTAGAGAACTTCCACTGCCAGTCACAGTAGCCACTCTGCTGGTTTTGCTGCAGAGTGGACTGGCCTCCGTGGACAACGATCTGCTCTCTGAGTCACACCGGCAACCTGGGACCGAAATTGTGTTTGAAGGCTTGAGGGAGCGTTCCATCAACTGCCAGGAGGTCCTTTGGTAATTGCAACAGTAAGGGGAAAAACATCCTGCCAACACCACTCAAGTTTAAAAGCAGGGGCAGCCTTAGTAAGGCAGCCCGGTAAAAAAAAAAATGGCCCGTTTTCGCCTGGAATGTCTACACTACTAGTGCATACTAGTGACTGGGGTGCCTTGCCAGCTTTTACACGGAAGGCTAGACACCACCAGATCAGCGTGGGGGCTGCAGCCAGGGCACGGTTCAGATAATAATCTGAAAGCCTGTGAGGCGGCGCAGACATGAGACTTGATTGATAACAAATTTTGAACCGCGCAGGGCTTGAACTGAAATGCTTCAGCTGCAGTGGGAGGCAAGGAGTCTCCTCTAAAACCGAAGGCGAAGGAACAGGACTGTCTCTTCCTTTGCTTTCGGTTTTAGCAGAGACTTCTTCCTCCCACTGCAGCTGGAGCTTCAGCTCGAACAATTAACCCCCTCCTGGGACGGTGATTAACAGACAGAAGCATGGGCTGGTCGGCCCGATGATTTCCCCTCCCTCCCCTCTACCAGAGTTCTCTAGTGAAAGACAACAAAGGTAAGATGATTTTTGCGTGGAGTGCGCGCCCCCCCTGAGATGGTGTCGCGCCCCCCTGGGGGGGAGCGCCCCACAGTTTGAAGAACTCTGCTCTATGGTGATCGATGAGAGTAATAGGAACCGGTAGTAGGGTTACAAGAGGACCACTAATGTGTGCATGAAGGAGGGGGAATTCTCCATTTTGGAATTAGGGCTCTCACACACCCAGCAAGCTAGGTGTCATGCTTCATCATTTGAGCCTGCCCCTCGTCAGGTCGGCGCTGCAATACCTGACGGGCACCCGGAACCGGGGCTCTTTATCGGGGATCTTTTGTTCCTGCCGGTGGGTGCAGTGGGGGTGAGGGGCCTAGTGTGTGTAGATGTAGTGGCAAGTGAGTTAAAATAGGTCAGTTAGTCATATCCAAACTTTATTCTGTAGGTAAACTGCCTAATTAAAAAGGTGGAGAGGGGCCAAACCTAGTCGTGAGGTGTCTAGTTGTAAGGGCCCTACTCTCAAATGATCGACATGTTTCGTGTCTTCAAAGTCAGTAAAGATCAGGACACTTCTTCAGGATCAATGTCATACTATCTACACTGGAAGGTAAGTGTAAAACTACATACCTCCTGTTTTCATAGTAGACCTGAATGTGGGATAAAAACAAACAATTCTGAAAGTGCATTAAAATCTCATACAAGATCCCTGTTTGTAACAGACCATTAATATATGGTGAGATGGTACTTAATGAAGGGATCATTTGTAAAGCATTCTTAATCCAAAAAACTCTACTTAATGCATAAATCAAGGTAAGTGATGGATTCATAAACATCGTGCATAATTATCTCTGATCGTGTAATCCAATCACGGGTTGACCATTGCAATAATATGTATAGAAACATGTTAAGGTAGCAAACAGGACAAAAACGAACATAGTAGGACTCACCTAGACTGTATGCAAAATTGTATGCAATAGTGACCGACGGTTAAGGACACCAATTGGGTCCTAATCATGGAGAAATAAAAAAAGCAGCCATTGTGTTCTGGTTAGGATGCCAGTACTTAGTGGACATGGTGATGGTTTAAAACGAGGGAGTAACAAGGCGTTGACATCAAAAATGGTGACCTCACCCATACGGAGTGCCAACAAGAATACCTGCTCACGGGATTCGAAGCCACGCCCCCCTCCTGTTTGCTACCTTAACATGTCTCTTAACATGGCCAAATGCTCTAGGGACCCCACAAAACCCAGATAATTGCAAAATTTTACTACTAAACTAAACAGTCACAATTGCAGTTATCTTGCTGGCACTAGTGTCACGATTTGAATGGTGCAGTAGGTGCAATGGCACTGGGGTAAAATGTTGTCATAACTCCTCTAAACAGATAATATTGCTATTACATAATCATTTCTATTATTTCCCTCTTTCATATTTCAAACTTTTGTTATTACTTACCCGCACTATAGCACTTGTAACAGCACAATATATTGCCTTTTTGTACATAAACAAGTCATAACACTTTAACAGACTTTCTAACCTTATATTGTACAATTACTCCGCAAGCTACAACTCATAACAAAAAAATCTTATTATACACCACATAGGCGAACCCTAATGCATTTACCAATGAACGTTAATAATGGCATTATCAGAGTATTCTTTAACGCATTTGGATAGACACCAAACTGCAGTGTTAGTTTTCACCTGGGGTTCAGGGAAAAACATAATCCTTTAAACGTGAATGAGTACGTTTGATAACTATGGGGCCACCTTGCAGAGGTATTCTGGAGTATCTAAACTGGTACTCCTGTAGTCCTGGCTTAGATACACCTGCATGACTTTCCGAATTGGCCCCACAATATCTAAAATGGGATTAAATTGGAATATTAAGTGAATGTTATTATACAGTTAATGCAAATAGAAAGGACTGTGCCCTCTTTGCATAGTTGCTAATAGTGAGTTGGACATTTTGGAGCCGATTTACAAAGACATGTTCTCGTTCTGCCGCCACTGCCGAGAGTCATTACAGGCAGCAAGGAAGGAGTGGGGTCACCACTTACCGGATTGCCACCAGAGGAAGACGCAACAGACATTGCCGCAGCCGCACTGGGGACTCCATATCCAAGCAGCACCGGCGGCGCGGCGCAACTGATGCCAGTACATCGCGCCCGGAGGCGTATTTAACCGGGACAGCCCGCTGAGGAGCGGGGGAGTGTTCTCGTTCTGCCGCCACTGCCGAGAGTCATTACAGACAGCAAGGAAGGAGTGGGGTCACCACTTACCGGATTGCCACCAGAGGAAGACGCAACAGACATCGCAGCAGCCGCACTGGGGACTCCATATCCCAGCAGCACCGGCGGCGCGGCGCAACTGACGCCAGTACATCGCGCCCGGAGGCGTATTTAACCGGGACAGCCCGCTGAGGAGCGGGGGAGTGTTCTCGTTCTGCCGCCACTGCCGAGAGTCATTACAGACAGCAAGGAAGGAGTGGGGTCACCACTTACCGGATTGCCACCAGAGGAAAACGCAACAGACATCGCCGCAGCCGCACTGGGGACTCCATATCCCAGCAGCACCGGCGGCGCTGCGCAACTGACGCCAGTGCATCGCGCCTGGAGGCGCATTTAACCGGGACAGCCCACTGAGGAGCGGGGGAGTGTTCTCGTTCTGCCGCCACTGCCGAGAGTCATTACAGGCAGCAAGGAAGGAGTGGGGTCACCACTTAATGGATTGCCACCAGAGGAAGACGCAACAGACATCGCCGCAGCTGCACTGGGGACTCCATATCCCAGCAGCACCGGCGGCGCGGCACAACTGACGCCAGTACATCGCGCCCGGAGGCGCATTTAACCGGGACAGCCCGCTGAGGAGCGGGGGAGTGTTCTCGTTCTGCCGCCACTGCCGAGAGTCATTACAGGCAGCAAGGAAGGAGTGGGGTCACCACTTACCGGATTGCCACCAGAGAAAGACGCAACAGACATCGCCGCAGCCGCACTGGGGGCTCCACATCCCAGCAGCACCGGCGGCGCAGCGCAACTGACGCCAGTACATCGCGCCTGGAGGCGCATTTAACCGGGACAGCCCGCTGAGGAGCGGGGGAGTGTTCTCGTTCTGCCGCCACTGCCGAGAGTCATTACAGGCAGCAAGGAAGGAGTGGGGTCACCACTTACCGGATTGCCATTACAGGAAGACGCAACAGACATCGCCGCAGCCGCACTGGGGACTCCATATCCCAGCAGCACCGGCGGCGCGGCACAACTGACGCCAGTACATCGCGCCCGGAGGCGCATTTAACCGGGACAGCCCGCTGAGGAGCGGGGGAGTGTTCTCGTTCTGCCGCCACTGCCGAGAGTCATTACAGGCAGCAAGGAAGGAGTGGGGTTACCACTTACCGGATTACCAACAGAGGAAGACGCAACAGACTTCGCCGCAGCCTCACTGGGGACTCCATATTCCAGCTGCACCGCGACACGGCGCAACTGAAGCCAGTACATCGCGCCCGGAGGAGCATTTAACCGGAACAGCCCGCTGAGGAGCGGGGGAGTGTTCTCGTTCTGCCGCCACTGCCGAGAGTCATTACAGGCAGCAAGGAAGAAGTGGGGTCACCACTTACCGGATTGCCGCCAGAGGAAGACGCAACAGACATCGCCGCAGCCGCACTGGGGACTCCATATCCCAGCAGAACGGCAGCCTCGACCCAGTGTTTCTGAGAAGATCCTCACTTGGGAGTATAGCATCAGCACCATCACCAGAACAACCCCTTACCCAGTCTGCACAATTCTCCCAACACCCCCGAGATTTACCAACTATTTTAGATGTAAGTGGGATTGACATAAGCTTGGATTCTTTCATGACTTATCCAAGTGCGGTGCCGGATTCTAGCAATAGCCCCCAGCCTGCAAATAAACCGCACATAGTATGTAAACAACCTGAAGGTACACCGGTATCCGCACTGAACTCGAAGCGTAAACGTGGGGGAAAACAACAGAATGGCAGATGTTCCAAAAAGATAAAAGGTTGTTTCGCCTAAGTACAATAATAAGAAAAATGAGGACAGAAATAACATAACCACACAGGTGGCGAAAGCCTGTTTTAAACAAAATAATCCCAGTAAGGAAATAAGTGAAATCCCGCTTGAGGATAATAGGAGCACAGTGTGTTCATTAGAAAATGTATAATTATTGGTGAAATCCTTAATCCTTCATTTAGTGGAACGCACTAGAAGGATTGGAAACCAGCTAGAAGCTCTTGAGAAGTTAATACAGGGGAATACAGAAATGCTAAAAAAGATGGCGGATAATAAACCCGCGCATTCTAGTGACCCTGTAAATCCTAAAAATAGTCAGAAGCCCTTATTTAGTGAGAAGGTGGGACAAAGAGGAAATGAAACATTAAAACAAACAAGTGGAAAGTTAACGAGTAAGGTATCCCAGCTAGCAAGTCCGGCGGTAAGGGGTATTCAGGCACATAGCCACCAAAAGAGCACTAACAAGAGCACAGAGAAAATAGGAGCAGGGGTGGATCCTGTAGAAATTGCGGGAATAAGAAATATAGGTGGCCGGAGGAGGGTTGATTTGCCACCAGAATCGTTCCCTTGTGTAATCCTGCTGGCCGGTGTCCCAGAGTGGAAGCATGAAAGGGATGAAACTTTTCATGAATTAAAAAATAAATTCATGTTTTGACTAGGAAAAAATAGACCTCTTAGACCAGATTTCCAAGGGGAAATTATAGGCGTACGGAGAACATGCTGGGTGGGACACAAGGTAAAGAATATTGAAGGAGATTGTATATTAGTGAACTTTAGAGACCCCCGAGTTGTACAGTTCATAAGTAGTTTCCAGAACTGTGACAATTCTGGGGGAATTTGTTACCTTCGATTTAAGTTATTTTTACCCACCGGCCTCCGCTCTGTATGGTAGACAGAGAGCCCATGACTCACACTATGAAAATAATAATTTCCAAGTTGGAAACCAATTTAATGGCCCCCCACTAACTAATATGTGCAGAGGCTACCAGCCTATCAATCGCTATAATACACATCTAGCAGGGTACGTATTTAGTGCTCCAATTAGTAAACGTTTTGATTCCCTGTCTGGCTTGGGGGGGGGGGGTGGATTGACAGGTGAAAGATAGGGCAAATATGAATGTAAATAGCTTAGGCAACTCTCTGACTCTCCAAAAAACGGTATATCAGGAGAACTTGGAATCCCTTGGAAAAGTGGAACCTGATGGGATTGGAACAGAGCTGGGTCACTCTGAAAGCTCAGATGGAACAACTATAAGGGATGTAATTCCAAGTGGGGGGATGTTACATACTCACGTTGAATACGAGAGATTAGAACCCTGTAGGGCTATCATTGAACTAAAATCCCCTGAAAAGTTTAACACTACAATCACGAGGGACATAAGTCCAAGTGGGGGGACATCAGTATCTTCTACTGAGAATGTTGGGAACCCCGCTGCAGGCTTAAACGGAGGATCTGGGGATAAATGGACCATTACCTTTTGGAATATCGCTGGACTTAGAGCTAAAGTAGACAACCCGCTTTGGTCTAAATTAATTATTAAGTGTGATGTTATATATTTGCAGGAGACAGGGGCCAAGGAAGAGTACCATATAAATGGTTTTAAAACAATATTCACCCCAGCCATAGGTTCACTACATGGCAGAGCGAAGGGGGGGCTGTGTACGTATGTTTCAAACTGTTTTAATTGTAAAGAAATTGAGATTTTTTACCGTAATTGCTTTTATCATATAGTTGGGCTACATATGAATAACACCTTTTGTATTTTGATTGTAAACTTTTATAATAATATCCCTACAGTAGATATGCTTGAAGTGCTTAAAACCCTGAGCTCCAAACTTAACAGCATAATTAGCTGTGATTGCAAACAGTTTGTTGTTATATGGGGGGGGCAACTTCAATTGTGCCCTTTGTAACAGAGCTGGAACAGGGAATTGCAGTTTAATGGTGGATAGGGATACCACACTGTCACACTTTGAGCATTCAGTAACGGGGAGTGCCTTGAACGAGATTATGTTTATGAATGATCTAGGGTTTTCAAATGAATTGTGTAACCCAGAAGTACCTTTCTCTGCTACTTTTAATGACAGGGGGCTATCCTCCACTACTGATTATATCCTGATTTCCTCGTGTTATGGGGACAGTGTTGCCAGCTATAATGTACTAGAGACTCCCCTTAGTGACCATTTTCCTATTAGGGTAGCAATATCAGACCCACGGGTGACTGTGCATAACACACCAGTGAAATATTCGAGAGACGTTGAAATCGTTAGGCAGAATGGCTACGCTCTAAAATGGTCTAAGGTGGTACCTGATGAGTTTCTCTGTAACCTAACTAATGCCTGTAATACGTGTTTCACTGCCTGCCTTGACATGACCTCTGATGATATCGTTATTATTAACAACTTTAGAAAAATAACGACATGTATCAAGGAAGGATTGTGGGTTAATGATAAGAATAAGAATAATCTGAGGAAGACTAGGGGCTGGTTTGATAAAATGTGCAGTAAGGCACACGCGAATTTGAAACGGCCTTGTGCAGGCATGATAGAAATCAGACTCAGATTAGGAACCTTCGCAAAGAATATAAATCCGCACTTAAAATTAGAAGGGATTCGTTGAAGAGGGAAGCGTGGACTGGCCTAATAGAGACCTCTGAATTAAAGGATATGACGGCCTTCAGGAAGGCAGTCAATGCACCATTTTTTAAGGAGACTACTAAGGCCCGGTTTGAGATCGTGGTCACCGAGGATGAATGGGTTAGGCACTTTGAAACACTTTATAGCCCAGTGGCAACTATTGTTGATATACCAAGGGAGCAAACTGAGAAGGAGACGAGTAATGAAGGGCTGAACCTTAACTTTTCCTTGGAAGAAGTTATTAAGGGTATTAACTTAAGTCTAGGGGGTAAGGCACCTGGCCCTGATGGCGTCCCGGTGGACATTTTTAAAAGCAATGTATCACTATGGGCGCCACTGCTTACAAGAACCTTTAATGCTGCTTGCTCAGTAGGTTTGATTAGCACCTGGTATAAATCAATCATTGTACCCATTTTTAAAAAAGGGTGACAGGGCGAGTTGTGCGTGTTATCGGCCCATATCCCTGCTTGACTCGACTATTAAAATTATTGGTAGGGTCATATTAGATAGATTGCACTCATGGGCAGATGAGAACAAGATCATTAGCGACCTTCAATATGGTTTCAGAGAAGGAGTAGGAACCATTGAACAAGGACTTAACCTATCTATTTTATTAGAGAAATACACTAAGGCTAAGGGAGGAAGGTTGTTTTTAACTTTTGTAGATCTGACATCCGCCTTTGATTGTGTTAATCATGGCAAATTATGGCTATTTCTAACCCGGTTGGGAGTGGAGGACAACATTATTAAATTTCTAAGAGAACTGTATAATGGGGCTAGGGCAGGGTTAGATATGGTTAAAGCGGGGAGTGCAACAGAACGTTTAACATTGCGAGGGGAGTGAGGCAAGGATGCGACCTTGCCCCTTTTCTATTCTCCATTTATGTCAATGATTTGGAGGAAACCTTGCTTCAGGACTGCATTGATACGCCAACCGTTTCAAATAGTTGAATATCTGCTCTTATTTATGCAGATGATGCTGTCCTGATGGCAAGAACCCCATAGTAATGCAAACTATGATTACCTCCTTTACCACTTGTATGACTAATTTAGATTTGCAGGTAAACTGCACCAAAACTTTCTCTATGAATTGTGGTGGTAGAGCGAATCAGAGGAAAATAACTATGTTTATTGGCTCCAAACCACTAGACCATACACCAACATTCCCATACTTGTGGATCTTGTTTGAACGTACAGGTCAATGGAGTAGTGCAGTTAAAGGTAGAAACCTGTTATTTGCTAAGTCTATAATGGCCCTCAAGTCATTTAGCAAAAAAGATGGGGAAAAAGCTGGTTAAGGAGCTTTTATGTATCTATAAAGCTAGCTGTGTTGCGGTGGCAACTTACGGGGCGGGTATTTGGGGTAACTCAAATGTCACTTGTCTATAGCTGACTGAAAATGTTTTTTTGAGATACCTCCTAGCCGAACCGAGAGTATGTCTAGCCATAACTGTCACTCTGAACTGGGTATCCCATATCTGGAAGACTTAATCAAGGCCCAACCGATTCTATTGTGGCACAGGTTATGGACTACTGACGAATGTCACCTGAACCGCCTCATTTTGGGAGATGCCCTGAAATTGGATAGTGTGCACAGGGTCAAATGGCTGTGCTACATTAAGTCATTTTGCAGTAGCATTGATCATTCTGAATTTTATGATGATCCTCCGTCGATGTCTAAGATCCCTAGAAAAGCGTTGAAAAAGTTATGCTTAACCTTCTTAGAGAATCGAACAGATCAAATAGAGCTGTCAAAAAAGACTGTGATCTCTCATCAACTGATTTTAACACCGAAGGTTATCCAACCATACCTAACTCTGCAGATGAAAGATCACAAAAGGTTCTTGTTTACTCGATTTAGATTTGGGATACTGTTTAGGCTGTTGAGTTTTACTGTAACCAATGACTGGACCAAGGGAATTAGCAAATGCCCGTATGATAATTTGTCCACTCAATCGGATATCCATATTTTATTCTTTTGTAGGTTTTATTTATTATCAAGGAAAAGGTGGATCTTGCCTATTTTAAAATATATGAATATGAGACAGTGCCGTTCTGCTTTTCTAGCAATACAAAAACTGGACGATATATTTTCAGTGGCATCTGTCTCGGCTTTTCTTAAAAGTATTTTTTATCTGCTGAAGACGATAATTATGTAAAAGTTTAGCTATGAGCCTATGACCTATATTTGTTTGCTCGTTTTGTGATATTAATTACGATAATTGTATAAATTGTTGTGATTTTATGTACTTTTATGGTTATTTATGCAATATAACCGAATAAAGTCTTTTGAACTGAACTGAACAAAAACATGTAAAAGCATGTAAAAGATGACTCCTGCTGTAATGCTTCCCATACTCAGAAATGCTTTTGTGAATTAGTGTAGAACATTTTGAGAGACATTAGCTCAAGCTTAGAAAATGTAAAAATGGACAATATAAGAGGAGTCAAATAACACTGATACTGATTCAATCTTTGGTTGCAAATCCACAATATTAAAAATTGGAAACTCTGTGGCCTTTTTTTGTTTTACACAACATTTTATTAGCATTTGTAATTTGCACCCAAAGGACCCAGGCTGCATGAGACATACATTTCAAATGTAGGATATTACAGAGATACCACTTGTACCACCGTCTGTACAGGCAATGTGTAAATAAAAATACAATAACAAAGATAACAAAACTATACAAAACTTTGCGCAATTCAACACTACGTACTGTGTCGTGGTCTCTCGTGTCCCAACATTATTTACGGGTCTTGGCTGATTTGCAATCATGCTATTCATGCCCATATGCCATTATTTCTTCATCTAATCGACGATCTACTGCGTTACAGCCTGGGTGGAGAACATGCCCATCCCTCCAGCCCCTGGATGAGCCCTGAAACACAGTGCTAAGGCCAATCACAACACTGCATTGCAGCGTTGTCATTAGCTGCTGGGAGCCTGGGAGCCCTGGTGCTTCCTGTTTCCCCCAAGAAACCAGGAAAAGGACATAGGGGATGCGGCGGCCGGCAAGCCAGCCAGCCAGGCGCCGGGGGGTAGGTGATTATTTATTTTTTCTAGCAGAGTACAGACGCACATGACTGCATGACTGGTTGATCCGAACAGTTCAGTAGCTAGAAAAAAGCTGTTTCACTGTACCTCTTGTTGAACTAGAGCATAGCACTTATTGTTTGTATAGTGCTAAAGCAGCCCCACTAAGCTTCCGAGCATTGTACATTGCATATTTAAAAAGCCAGCCTTCTTGTGACTGTGGTAAAATATCATTAGCTCTTGGCTCACCATACGCAGAGGCCAGAGCAAATTAGGTGGCTAATTTTCCATGATCCCTTTGCGCACTTGGAGACGATGGCACACGCTGAGGCATCGAAACAAATTTGTTGGGGAGCGGGTGAGAGGGCAGTAATTCACTGTATTCCATATAATATGGTGTATTCCTGCTGTCTTTCTGCGCTGGCGTATAAACTAGTGCCAACAGAGGCACCCATGCACCATGTTGCAAGGGTGCCTGTGCTGTAGGCAGGATTGTTTTGTGCAAGAAAGGGCCCCTTCCTGCACAAAAACAATCCTATGAGGCTTTTTCCTCTTTCTACGTGTGCTGCCCCGTGGAAATGCGGTACAAAAGGGGGTGGTAATGGACGGAGCATTTGAACCAATCAAACACTCACACCCAGTCAAAAGATCTGGGTTTAATCCATCACCATTCTTTAGCCCACTGCATATAGCCATGTCTGAAGTGGGGTGGCAGAGTGGGCTAAAGAACAGTGATGGATTAAACCCAGATCTTTTGACTGGGTGTGAGTGTTTGATTGGTTCAGATGCTCCGTCCATCACCACCCCCTTTTGTGCCGCCCCGTGGAAATGCAGCACACGTAGAAAGAGGAAAAAACAAGGAGGCATAAAGATATTCTCCTTGTTACCTTCCCCTGGTGAGATGCAGCATTTTGATGCATTCCCAGGTCAATATATATCGCTAATTCTGGGAATGCTTCAAAATCCATGAGTGGATTTGTGGGAAGACCCACCCTCCACCCATGGAATGCCTCCCTGCGCTGGCTTGCGTTACTCCACATTTACCAAGCACCATAGGGCCACGCATGGCGGCCTTACATGGCTTGGTAAATCTCATCTAGGTTTTGCGTCGCCCTTGCTACCCCTTGTGTGACGAATGCGCAACACAAATGTTAATAATGCGCCCTCTAGTATTATAAACCTGGACAGGGACCACAACACAGCGGCGTTTTTTCTGGAAAGGGCAGCCGCCACGTGACCTTACCATCAAAATCCCTGAAACTCCAGTTGCCATCTATTGAACTAGTTGTAAAATTAGACCCAGGCAATATACTTTCTAATCCCATCCTCCCATTTCTGTGCTCAGGGGTATTCACTTTTTCAACTTTGCTCCCTTTTCAGCATGATTTTGAGTATTTAAAATCTGTGTAAAAACTACTACTATGTGAGTGGGTGGCTTAAGCACCTGGACTTGATGAGGGGTGAATTGCCCAGTTTCATGATTTGCCCTGTGCAGCAAGTTGCAGTGTGCTGCATTCTCGGGTCTGCTACTCACCTAACCGAATAACTGATCCTATTCAAGGAATACTCTCCTGTATCTCTGTCAACTGAACTTCGAAACGATCAGCCCTCTGAAACATGCCTAATGGAAGATATATGCTCCGGCAACAAATGATGGAAGGAATGCTGAATAAATCAATTATTCACTCCCAGAGATCTGTGTGTAATCCATTGTTCTTTTGCTCACCACACCACCCCAGTTTAGACCTAACCAAATGCAAATCAGTCTTGACCCCGCTCCTCATGGGAACAGTCCAACCCGAACTGCCGGGACCAGAAACAAGCATCCTGGGACTGGTTTCACCCCTCATCAGCCAGGTTAGCTGATGGCACAGCGAGCAAGGTGCCATCTTGGCATATCCATACCACTTAGGGCGAAAAATGCTGCAGCCACAAATGATGGACAGAAGGCTGAATAAATCAAACATTCACCTCCAGTAAAGAGATCTGGGTTAAATCCATCATTGTTTTGCTCACTACACCACCCCAGTTCGGAAGAACTAAGCACCAATGACATACTACAGGATAGCTCCCAGCAATGTTTTCATTCACACACAGTGAGGGGTGTTTATTAGTAGGTAACTGGAGGTGCATCTCAAAAGATGAATCATTATGTGCCTGGTTCCCCTGTTACTAAATCGGCAGCTCTCTGGCTATAATGCCACATACTCTCCCCTGACTTCGTGTTCGGACTCTATTATTCCTTTATTTGTACTGAGGTTTCAGTTCAAGGCTGAGTGTCCGGTGTTGCTTTTCAGTGCTCGTACCACAGTGCGGAAACCAGTCCCGACTGCATCGTCACCTCCCTCGGTCTGCTTTTTCTCTTGGTAACAGAAGAGAGTCGTTGCTTTACACAGCACACGTTTCTATTGTAACCCCTCTCTCCTGTTGTGTTCTGCTGCCACCTGGTGGCAAAAAGCATCCGCGAAAACAGTAGGCTAAGAGCTCTCAGATCAGGTCTGCAACACACATTACCTATGCATCTCTCCATGTCCAAAGGAGGCAATTGGAGAACATGGATGTAAACTGACTCTTTCGGTCATTATTTATTATTATTTTTAGTTATGCTTTTTTTATAAAGCGCGTACTTTACCCGAAAGTGTCCATCCTTTGTGTACATTTGTTTTGCTGACGTTGTCTCAGTGCATTTTTTTTCTAACTGTAACACCTGGTACTAATACCAAACTCCACTTCTCATTTTATTGTCCTCGAAGCAGTTAAGGCTGCTCGTTTGACTTCAGGGCACGTGCCTGAAACTGCCGCGCTCTCGTTCTGGCCTCTTATAGGCTCTTTAAGAACACGTGTACAGGCACGTGCTTCCGCTCAGAAGAATGCATCTACAAATGCGGCAAATTTCCATTGTTGAGTTGATATTTACCAAACAAGTACGACCACCCCCAAGTATAAATTGAGGGGCAGATTTACAAGGAACTGAAGCATCTGCGTAGATGCGTGAGTTTCCTTGCGCCAGTGCCAAATGTCCTTGCGCCACTATGGATGTGATGTATTTACAATACAGCGCTCCATGGCTCAAGGATTAACAGATGCGTCAGAAATACTGACGCACCTGTTGGCACAAAAGTGACGCATTGCTGGAGTTGCTCATGAAAGTGACATAACTCCAGCAATGTGCCACAAGAAAGGTGAGTTCCATACAAAAAACCCTGCATCATTCCTTAAGCCTGGCCTGAGCAGGCGTAGGGATTTTGATGCAGAGACGGCGTAGAGTGACGCAGTGAAATGTACATTTCACTAGGTCAGTTCTACATGGCTTTTTGCATGGGAACACCCACCCTGCATACATTATATCTGGTGCAGGTATAATGTGACACAGGGCTTTACAACATGACGCATCTCCTTAAATGCGTCATGTTGTAAATTGGCCGCATTGTTTGTGCCGCCGCTGCGTCGAAAAAAAATGACGCAATGGTGGCGGAAGGAGGCGCAAGGGGCTTGTAAATCTGCCTCAGTATTTCTTGGCACAGCATATTCGCAATGGAGGCTTTGTGTGAATCATGCAGCAGACCCCTGTGAACTTGCTCGAGGATTCGGACTCAATTCACAAGCACAAATATTTAAATTTCGCCTTCACTATCACTCCTACATAATTCTACTTCTTGAACTCAGAGTTAGAATGGATTAAAGACAGAAAACCAGTGTGTAAAGCATTGCATGTGTGTGTTGATTGAAGTTCAATTTTTACGAACGCAATCTATAATGTACTCCCTCATCCTGGTTTGTACTGACATTTTGCTTGAAATTAACCGCAGGTACGTAACTACAAAGGTGAAAAGTCCCAGACCTGTCAATTAAATCAAAAAGTTAAAGTGAGGAGGGGGCGTGACCGAGGAGAGGCCTGGGCCTCGTGCCGAGAAACACCTAAGAGGCACTTTTGCCCCTCACTACTCCCAGACCCCCTCATCCTCCAAAAAAAGAAGCTTCCTGAGGCTGGTGGCGATGTTCTGGTGGTGTTTTCAAACACCTTAATGGAAGTCAGCAGTTTGAACCCTCCCAAAACAAGCTGTAAACCACTGTTTATAGTGGTTTTCAGCCTGTTTGCCCTGCCACCATGTGATAGTGGTTCCTCACTGGGTGACCGTGTGAAGGGAACTGATATTGTGTGGCATAAGGTGGCACCGAGTGAGTTGGCAGGTCTGGCATGGTTATGTTGCAGCACCTTCTACCACCATAAAATCAAGACCATCTTTGACAACTTTGATGCCAACAACCCCATGAGGAACCCACTCCCAGCACCACGCAGTCTATACTAGACAGCTGGACCACCCTCAGCATCTAAGACACCCTGAAGACTATAAAGACCACCAACTCCGGGGCCCCCAAGGACCTCTGCCCCCGCCACATCTACCACAGACATCATCGTACCGAGCTTCAACGAATCATCAACCACTCCTTCGAGACCGCCTCCTTCCCTGACAACTGGAAACATGCCAAGATCAACCCTCTACTGAAAAAACCCTTGGCGACCCTACCAACCTCAAGAATTTCACACCAATCTCCTTACTACCATATCCAGCCAAAGTCATGGAAAAAGTTGTCAACAGTCAACTCGCCGCCTTCATAGAAGAAAACTGCATCCTCGACCCCTCCCAATCAGGCTTCAGGAAGAACTACAGCACCAAAACCGCTCTCCTAATGGCGACAGACGACATCCACTCCCTCCTCAACAGAGGAGAGACTGTAGCCCTCATCCTCCTGGACCTCTCCGTGGCCTTTGACACAGTCTCTCACCGCACCCTAGCCCGCAGACCCCACAGCACTGGAATCCGCAACAAGGCCGTCGACTGTATCCGCTCTTTCCTCTCTGGCAGAGAGTAATGGGTCAGACTCCCTCCTTTCCTCTCGGAACCCACATGGACCACCTATGGAGTCCCACAAGGATCCTCCATCAGCCCAATCCTGTTCATCGTCTACATGGCCCCACTCGCATCCATCGTCACATGAAAAACAGCTGCCTACAACTCAACACGGACAAAACTGAGGTACTCATCATGGGCCCACATCCTGATGCCTGGAACAACTGGTGCACGCCGCACTCGGAAACCTCCCTCCCCATGGACTACGCACGCAACCTCGGAATCATCCTGGACTCCAAATTCAAAATGGACCACCAGATAAACGGTGCCACCTAATCCCGCTACCACACCCGCCACCTACTCCGAAAGACCTTCAACTGGATTTCCCCTGAACACAGGAAGACTGTCACTCAGGCCCTCATCAGCAGCAGGTTTGGATTACGGCAAGGCACTGTATGCCGGGATCAACAAGAACATCACCTGCAAACTCCAGAATGTTCAAAACACCACCGTCAGACTAGTCCTAAACCTACCGTGCCACTGCCACTCCAGCCATCACCTACGGACACTACACTGGCTCCTCACCGATAAGAAAATCCCCTACAAGCTTCTCACCCATGCCCACAAGACCCTTCACAACACTGGACCTCCCTACATGAACCACCGCCTCCCGTTCCATTCAACCCAATGCTCCCTCTGCTCGACCCAGCTCTCCCTCGTGTCAATACCTCGCATCAAGAAGACAAGAGCAGGGGGACGCTTCTTCTCCCTCCTCGCTGCAAAGGCACGGCACTCCCTCCCTCTCCACCTCCGACAGACGCCATCACTCCCCAAGTTCTTGAAGGACCTCAAAACCTGCCTCTTTTACGGAGCTCCATGATCTTCCGTAAGCTGCGTGCCTCCCTTTCCCTCCCTCAGCGCCTTCAGACCCCTTCGGTGAGTAGCTGTGCTTTACTTACCCCTGATTGATTGATGTCCCTCATAACTTGGCTGACAGTTGGTGCTGTTGGCCTCTGTGCTGAGCTTAAGTAAAACCATTGCCCCTGTTTGGGTGATGGCCGGCCTACCTGCAAGCTGAAGTAGCTTGTAGTAAAGAAGGTCTGTGCCTTGATAAAAGAGCCCACCCCCTTTCACTTATTCCCTCAGGGACTAGTCGGGGAGCACAAGGTGTGGTTCGGGGCTGATCTCCAAGCCAGCTCTCCCTGTCCCAGAGGAAGCAGCGCTATCCAGGGGAGGAGGAATCTTGTCTGAGCAAGGAGGGGTGAAAGCAACAGCAAACCCCTGAGACTCCCTGTTCTGTGCATTCCTTCAGGTGCAGCAACTATCAAAGTGGCCCAACCCAGAGTTGGCCTGGGAGAGAAAATAGGCTGCGGCACCTAAATGAAAGTGCCACCCATTAGTAAATCAGGTGGCTAAAAAAAGTGACTTGTAAAGACACACTGTGTAATTGTTTTGCGAGGTATGGAAGATTGCAAGAATTCAAGTTTTCTACAGTCTATGCTTGTTTTAATATCAGGAAAATTAACAATAAAAACTGCCAGTGACCGTAAAACAGGCTCTGGCAAAAAAAATAAAAAAGTCCTACGCATTGACCTGTCAGACCAGCTCCTCTGGCACTGGCCAATTGCCCTATATGCCCGTCGGAAGCAGTCCCCAATTTAAAGAATAGGCTGAGAGCGAGAACAGTGGGGAGGGAACCAAATGCAGTAGATTTGATTGTAGTATCTGTAAAAATGTGTCAATCCGCAGAGGAGCTACAGAGTACTTCCGGTTATTATGTAAGAGGTAGAAGGTTCGAGTACTGGCGTCCATGCAACCTGTAATTCTGGGCAAACCAGGAGTGTGTGGGGGTAACAGCCGGACTGCCTATTTTGGAATTGGAGAACCGGGTTCGAATCTCGGCGTCGGTTCAATATCCTGTAATTCTGGGCAAACCACCTAATCTCCACTTACCTATAAAAAAAAAGAATGCGACCTCGTGTGGTGGATTCTAGTGCTCATGTACAGAGCCACAATACCCTTGGGCCAGGTCCACACGATATAATACTGCAATAAAATTAAATAATAGGAAGATGTGATTCGCTTGATGTGAAAGGATGGTAGGGTGCGGCCCATGTGGAGGCGCTTTGAGCGCTATTGCGAGAGGTTTGCAGGACAAACGTGTCCTGGCGAAGGATGCCGGCGCTTAAGCGTGTAACAAAACAATGAAATGCATGAGAAGCAGCCCCTTTGCGAATATTTACTATTTTGCAGCGGTTTCTTTGCATTCTGTAGTGCCGAGCAGAATGCGCACAAAACAGATGTAGGCGGAATGTAAACATGATCAATGGCCCACATGCAGCTTGTATAGGGGAGACGTATATCTGGGTGCCGCTTGGAGCCTCAAGCTGTGACGCAGTCTCGTATACCAGACCTCGAATAAAAGGTAACTAAAATTAAAGAAAACACCAGCTCCACCATTTTTCCTCGATAAACATCGCGTTGCTAACTCTCTCTTCTTCAACTTTGAGAGTAAGTTGAATACCACTGTTTTAAGTGACGCATTGTGCCATTGTCTCCATGGTGCCATGTCGACGCTATAAAACAGAAATATACCCTCAAAAAACAAGATTCCTTCTAGATATTATGTGTTATGTCCAAAGCAATTGTATCCAGCCTCTCTCTGCCAAGCGGCCACGAGATGGCGCTGCCCCATGACCGGGAGATGGCCTTTTGTTGTTTCCCCACAGACTGTACGCTGCTCGCTCGCCCGCCGCCTCGTGTTTTTACTGCGTTTTTTATGAGAATCGTGGAGGACGGGCGGGTAAAGCTTCAGTTTATGGCAAATGATGCTAAAGAGCAAAATATTGATAAATGTTGGCCCATCTCCTATTCGGGAGCACAACCTAGTTTTCTTTGGCTGGTGTATTTGATTGATACGTGTCTCAAATGCAATAACTTTGAGGTAAAAGGTGACACCGTTTTTCTGGATGGCTCTGCTAGAGCAAAACGTTAAGTACAATATCAAATAGTAAGCCGTGTATACATGAGTTATGTGTTGCCTTTCCCAACACGCTGACTAACTCCGGAGTATTGAAAACATCTGTACTAGATTTTAGAGAAAGGTGGCTGCGCGCGTGCATTAGCATGCACGTGACGTCACATACGTTCAATGCCAGCATACAACGCTGCCTACAATAGGCCAGGGATAGGCCGGCACCTGCATTATGCACAACCACCGTGGGTGATCATGTAGGAGACACGGATGTCTCTAATAGGTCAAGAAGTAACACAGTGGTGCAATGGATGGCTACAATATCTATGAATGGTCACATTTATGACAGGGTGAGTCATATGCCACAGTACATCGCCATGGTGTAATAGATGCCAACAATATGCCAGTAATTATCTCCATACTGCCACAATCACCATTATGACCTGGGTGGGTGCACGGGATGTACACGACACGTCACAAATAATCACCATTCTGTAAGGGCAGGTGTTAGTCAGAAATAGTCGCTACCACCCTTGCGTCAGACCAGAATGTTACCAGGGACGAGCAATGGGCCTCCTCCAAAGGAAGGCCATAGGTTGGCGAGGATACAACCAAAAGCCATCTTTGTGCCTGGGCCAGCATTTCACTAAGACCTGCATGCACTCAAAGCCACGCATGCACACACTAATACATGCGTGTATGAACTCACACAGACAGATGTGTGTGCACAAAAACGCGCAGCATCAACATTTTTACAATTACCTTCCCCTCTGGTCAGTTTTCAAGGTCCATTAAAATATTTGTAATTAGGTCGGGAATGTTAATTTTGGATCCGATTCTCTATGTAATTCTTCCTTATCTGCTACCTACAGCCCCGTTTTATTGACATACGGTTATAGTTCAAAGATAATAATCAAAACAAGTATTTTGACAGATTTATTAAGGTGGGTATTAATTTACCTGTTATTGGTTGTGTTTCTATTTTGTGGAGTACATGGCGCTATATAATTATATAAGTACTGTTGAATTGAATCTCGTAGAGAAATTAATTGAAGGCTGTGTGACACTGCACAGCAGCAGCAATCCATTGATGTATGATACTTAAAAAAAAAAGTAGAAATTGAGTTTTATAAGATGGCGAATTCTCTTGATGTCTCTTTCTTAATGTCAAGTTTCCTATAATTATTAATTTGGAAGGCATGTATTTTCAAACCGTCAGGCTGAATGGAGCCTCTGGAAACGTCACGCGTTGTGATACCAATAACATTCTGTGTGCCTTACTTTCTGCATCAGTATGGGCTTGCAGTACTAACAACGGGCGTGCTCTTACTTTGGTAACAGCCACATTGATAACAACGAGCCTTTGCGGGGGCTCTGTCGCGAGCCCAGTGAGGCTTCCTATAGGCCGAATAACTGAAATCTCGAGCTTGCTGTGGGCGGGGCATAGAAAACAGTTAGTCTGTGTGTCTAGTTGGTAAAGGGTAGGCAGGTACGTACCATGCCTGTGAGGGGATGCACAGAGTGGGGTGCCCTACCCCGAGCTCTACCTGACCTCTCGAGGTCAATAAGAAGCAGGAAGTAGTCCAGAAGACAGTGTGGAGGTTGGATTTCCAAGGTAGGCCCTGTTGTCCTGCCTTATTCTCGCTGGCGCGGCACCGTCCTGTTAGAAATGACATCTAATTCTGTAATTGAGTCATGGTAGATGTTAAAGATATGGAAATAAATCTGTTAAACTGTATAAGGCGTTGCATAATTACACACTAAGAACGGGTGCTCGTTTTGGGCACCGCAGGCAAAGGCTTGACACCGCCCAGGCTGGCCTGAAACCGCAACCTTTCTGGCGTTCGGGTAGCAAAGCTCTTCCTTGCACCACAAACATCTTACCTGCTTAATCTGCTCATACAGAAGCAGGGCTCAAGTCGGGGTATCACGCAGGTGGACGGCGTCCCCCCACTTATTTTACTGGGAGCTCGATAACTGGAGCAAATGGAGCCACCACACATTCACTCTTTGGCCTCTCTGGGGCAGGATCGAAGCTCATTCAGAACACTGCTCACGCGCTGGCTTCTCTGATGCAATCGCATCTAAGGGGTGAGCGAGGGGAGGCAATGAGTCTGATGGTGCAAGCCACCTTTCGTGACGTCACTTCCTGTCGTGATGTCAGCGTCCCCCCCACTTCTTTTTTTTTGACTTGTGCCCTGTACAGAAGAGATATATATGGTCAGACCTACGCATATCTCAAGGGGATAGGTATTCTATCTGTTCATTCTAATGTTTGTGTGCAGTTTTTATAGTGCTAGCTTGGCCCTATGGCACGAGAGCACTTTACAAGCGAATTAGATGAAGACACATTTTTAGGCACGGGAGATGAAGTGTTTTCCACTTCGCTCTTGTGCCAAATGTGGGATTCTATTCGAGCCTGGTTCCCCAGTTCGAAATGCGCAGCTCCAGCCTTCGGCCACATCTCCTCCCCAGACAGTCCTTAGACAGTAGACCTGAGCCTAGCGCAACTTTATCAGGAAAAAGGAAGTCCTTTTCCAAAATAATTCCAAGACCATATAAGAGAAGATTAATTTAGCCCTTACATTTCAGCAAGGCCTTAAACTGTCAGTTAGGTATTTTAAAAGGCTGGGCTAGTTAATCAGAGATTACCTGATAATACCAGTTAGGATTAGTGAGAAGGGACTCCAGCCCGTATGTATAACGGTACAACGTGTGGTATTACCACGTGTACCGTTGCAACGCAGGTTTTACAACGCAAGTCGTTACAAGGACTTGCATTGGACGGCGCTGGATAGTAAATAGTTTAATTTACTATTCCAACTCCAGTCCCCGTGGATAGTAGGGAAGGTGTTGGATAATAAATTAAACTATTCCCTATCCTGGAGCGCCCTCCAGCGAAAGTCGTTGTAACGACTTTCGTTGTAAAACCTGCGTTGTAATGGTACAGCGTTGTACTAGTTTCGTTGTAAAGGATGTTCTCCCTCCAGCCCTGGTTTGGTAGGGAGGGGAGAATATTCTGCACCCATTTACACCAAGCCCTCAAAGCTTTCCCTAGAGATAGTGCTAGCATAGCCAGCTCTCGATAAGATTATAAACTAACTGAGGAAAAGGAAAGTGGACTACCAGTATCAAGTACGGGATATCTTAGTTAGTGCGTGTAAGATAAAAAATTCCAGCTTGTTCTGGCATACGGTAAACAAAAGCAAGTTGTCTGATGGTAGCAACTCAACATTAGATACTAGCAAAAGCCCTGATAAATTGGTTGATCACTTTAGCCGGGAATATAGCCTAAGGGATGTAAACGAGGTGGGCACAAATCAACACCAGCCATTTTTCCCGCTACATATTGTATTTTACCAACAGGAGGTCATTGAGGCAATCAACACCAGCCCCTTGACTAAAGCTCCAAGACCTGACAGAGTCCCTGTGGATTTATGCAGATCAAATCTGGAATTGTGGGCCCGCACAGTACAAATGTTATCAATCAGGTGTGCAAAACAGCCTTGCCTCTATCGTGGAGAATGGCCATAATTGTTTGAGTTTTTAAAAGGATGCCGTTAAGTAACCCTAGCTCCTATCAGCCAATAGCTCTTATAGACTCCATGTTTAAGATAATTGGAAGGATCATTCTGGAAAGGCTGTTAATTTGAGTGGAAGACAATAGTACTCGTTCTAGACATTAGTATGGGTTTAGAGCTGAGGTAGGGATTACGGAACACTGCCTCAATAAGCATCTCATTATTAATAAATACACCTTAGTTAAACAAGGGTCCATTCTCCTAGGCTTTATGGACATCACCTGTGCCTTTGATAAGGTGGTGAGGTCCAAATTTTGGGCTAAATTGCAGTATCGGGATAGGCAGTGACCTTGTGGAGTTTTTGAGGGTCCTACATTACGATCTCTCGGCTACCGTCAAATACAGACCTGGCGGTGAAGATAAGGTGGTGAGGTCCAAATTTTGAGCTAAATTGCAGTATCGGGATAAGCAGTGACCTTGTGGAGTTTTTGAGGGTCCTACATTACGATCTCTCGGCTACCGTCAAATACAGACCTGGCGGTGAATGCACCAGTCCATTCGTAAGGTGTGTTCTTGCCCCATTACTTTGTTATATGCTAGTAGGGTTGATGAGGCACTGGTGCCCAAGGGAGCGGATATGCCAATCATCAAGAATACCCCTATCCCTGCCTTAACTTACATAGATGATGCAGTGTTACGTCTAAAGGCTCCTAAGGGTTTGAAGATGTTAGTATTATTATTATTAAATTATTATTAAAAAGGCTCTTCTATAGCGCATGGCCACTCGGGAGCATCCCAGCGCTTAAGACTAACCAAGCAGAGATGGATTAAAAATAGAGAACTATTTTAACTAGTTTTTTGGAAACAGAAGAGTTTTTAACTTTTTCCGAAAGACAAGGAGGTTAGGCTCTTGGCGAAGGGTTGGAGGAAGAGCATTCCACAGCCCAGCCGCGTTGTGCGAGAACAGGCGACCTCCTGTGCGGGATCTCCTGATCCTAGGCACTGTCAGCAAATTTTGTTGGTTCGAGCGAAGATTCCTGGTAGGGTTGTAAGGTCTGATCATATCCTCTAGAATGGGGGGGCCACTCCCATAGAGTGTTTTATGGACCGTGCAGAGGGTCTTAAAATAGATTCGCTCCTTTATGGGGTTACATTGCTTTTATGGCCTATTTGAAGCTGGTAGTAAATCCCACTATGACTTTTGTAATGGCTTGTGGACCCAGGAATCTTAAAATGCGGTATTTGACCATAGGTGACAACCCCATAATAAGAGTTAATGATTTTTCTTATATTGGACCACTTTTGAGACACACGGCTCCTGGTTGCCATGCATGGCTAGGGCAAGACTTTGATTTCTTAACCGTACTGGGTTTATTTCTAGATTGGCCTAAGTTATCAGTAAGAAGCCTATTGCCCCCTTTTTTTTTTAACTCTATAGGAGGAAATGTCTCCCAGTTTTAACTTATGCTCCGAGTATTTGGGACTATAAAAATGCCTAGCCTCCAAGCAGAGGAAAACAGAGGGTGCAGAAGGCTTTTAGGCCTTCTGCCAAGAAGCCCACATTTCATATTGCATGAGTAGCTTGGTTTAGAATATGTCGAAGATCAGATTCATTTTGCCCTGTTGCTGCTGTGATGCTCTGTGTGGCGCAATCCCCAAGCCTCGCTCAATTGAGATATTATCGAGGACTGCTTATCCTGCAGGACGGGTCTCCAAATTCCTTGGCTGGGTTTTGTCAGGCAGATGTGTTGCTTACTGGGTAGGCCGAATTGCTTCCTTAGATCGGAAGGGTAAGCCAGGGACGCCAGGATGGGTTCCACAGCGGTATTCGTACAAGCGTCTTGAGACCCTTGCGGGTGAGTAGTGCGCTATAACAATTTACATTTATTTACATTTATTTTACTTGAAAAAAATAATTTCTCAACTGACCCAGAGGGAAAGGGAAGCATGAGAATTAACTAAGACCCAGAATAAGAAGCCCATCTTAATTCAAACCGCTTTAGGGCTTGAGTCATACCTGGAGTCTGGGATCAGCACACAGGACAGGGTCCTTTTAACTAGATTTAGGCTTGGGTATATTAGGTGGAAGCTGTGTATTCCTCTTGGGCAATATGATTCTTCCATCTGTGTGTGTCCATGCAATGAAAGTTCTCCACGGAGTTTGCTGCAATTCGTGCTTTTTGTAGATTTTATTCATGTTGGAAATATGAATATTCTTCCATTCTTGTTTGTCCATGCAATGAAAGTTCTCCACAGAGTTTGCAGCATTCATTGCTTTTTGTAGATTTTATTCATGTTTTACAAGACTCTTTTTAATTCCAGTACGGAGGGGATTAGTTCAGACTAGATCCCGACCAGCTCTACTGTATTTGCAGACATTGAGCTCACAATGATCTGTTTTAGCGTTAGTTCATTTCTTAAAAGTGCTCTTTGTTGTAGGAGTCATATGGCTTTTTGAACCAAAGATGTAATGGGGCCAAGGATTTTAGGCAATGTTTTTTTATGGTTTTAATGTTATGTGGGATTTTAATGTATTTGCTTGTATGGTCATATTTAATGCTGGAATAAAGCTTAGCCTGACTTGATTAATTTGAATTACTCTTTCCCTCCTTAAAGGGCTTTTTTACCTCTCACCCGTGAGGCAAATGAAAACACTGTTTCCCCAAGTAAGGCTAGGAGCTCTTCAACTGACCTCTGTCTTTCAAAAATGCTCTTTCAGGTCCAAGAGGCTGTCCGCTCTTTAATAATGAATTGAGCACATAGATTTCTATTGTCCGGCATTGTGCCAAGTGATTTGTGGTTGGCCATTGTTCAGCAATTTTTGAAAAATCTTCATTATGGGCAGATGGTCCAGCTAGCACTCAGCTGTTATTACTCCTGCCTGTTCCTGGCAAGCTACTAGAAAAAAGTAGTTACCGGCCAACTGTATGAGTAAGCTGAATCCAAATCCCTGCTCTTCCTCAGGCACACCGGCTTCTGGTTGGGTGTGGGAATGGAGTCTGTGGTCGTTTCAACCGTGAATGAACTCTGCATGATTGTGTACTGTGACAGCATTGCACACTGATTTGACTTGATCTGTTGGTAGCACTCGACACCGTCAACCTCCATATCCTGTTGCCGCGTCTCCATGGTCTGAAAAGTGTGGAAAAAGTTCAGGCTTGTATCATATCTTACTTAGCTGAAAATCACTGACTGTTTCCCCAGGAGTGTTTATTTCTGCTTCCATGCATATTCCCTTGCTGGGTGCCTCATGGCTGCGCACTTTCAACTGAACTTTTCGTCTTTTTTCAATTCTTGCCTATCTGCAATATGGTTAGGATATTTCTCAGTTCAAGCGTGGTGATGACAGGCGTGGAATCTTGAATATTCCTGCTGCCCAGGCTGTAGACAGCTCAGCTCTCTCCTCAGCCCTTGAAATGGGATGTATGACATTATAACGCATGCTTTTACAACGCATGCTGGTACAACGCAGGTTTTACTACGCATACCTTTACAACGCATTACACTTTGGGGTGCTGGACAGTGAATAGTTTAATTTACTATTCCAACTCCAGACCCTGTGGACACTAGGGAAGGTGTTGGATAGTAAATTAAACTTATTCCCTATCCTAGAGCGCCCCCCAGTGTAATGCGTTGTAAAGGTATGCGTAGTAAAAGCTGCGTTGTAATAGCTTTGCGTCGTAAAAGTTTCATTGTAAAGGATGTTTCCCCTTGAAATGGTTTACTGGTGGATGAACACCAACTGATTAAAACTGAATCGCCCCAAATCTGAGATCTCTCTGACTGAAAATCAAGTGTTCTTTCTGCGCTCCCTCCTGCTTACCTTCGGTTGTCAGGAGCCTTCGAGTATTGATGGATCTGCTGATAACCCATCATATTCCAACAATCACAAGATCTTGAGTTTCCCCGTTAGAGAATGTCCCATTGGATCATCTCCTTTTTCAGTTCTTCCCAGGTGATCATGGTGCTTGCCGCCTTTTTATCTCACGTCTGGACTGCTACAATCTATATTTGCGGTCGATCTTCCCTTAAAGTCTCTTTCCAAGCTGCGGTTCATTAGAAACGTGGCACCCTGGGTCATTTTCACATTGATTAATCTGATTCGGTATCCTCAAAAACCCATCTTTACATTGGCTGCCTATTAGCAGGAGGATTCATTTCAAGGTAGCTTGTTTTCTGTGCCTTATCTTCCATAAAAAGATTCCTTCTGCCATTTTTTTTTTTTAAACGGGATTTCTAGAGCGCATGGCTGCCCGGGGGCGTCCCAGCGCTGGGATTGTACTAGCCACTGAGGGGGGAAGCAAAACACGGGAAGGGAATAGGCAAATTATTGTGGGAACAGGTGGGTTTTGAGAAGCTTGCGAAATTTGTTGTGATTTGTTTCTGCTCGAAGATGGATAGGTAGGGCGCTCCACAGTATTGCTGCTGCAACTGAGAAACGCCATAGGTGCTGGAGGTAAGTGAGCTAGGGTATTCCAACTCCCCCAAAATAACCATGCTGGAGTTCAGAAGGTGAATGAGCAATAACCACGCCTTTAGATTTTGTGTTTATCTTAACACATTTGCTGTGTGGTCAAAGAGAAAGGCCATACGTCACACTATGCCTTCTGACAAATTGCTGCTTATTCAGAAACTGTCATTTTCTTTTATTTCTCTGACTACAAAGTGAGAGGATTTTGTTAAAGTGACTGAGGTGACAATCTTACTGGAGTACAGAAAGTGAAAGGAAAGAATTTAGAATTTCAGTTTTTTTTTACACACACCATTTAAATGCATGTACATAAACTATAAAAAATATACATCAGCCATTTAAAAAAGAACAAATGATGCACATTTTTTTGTAATTATGAAGTGTGATGAAAACAGATATTTTAATAGGATCAAAACAAATGAAAACACTTTACTTGGTGATGAACAAATGATGTACGCTGAAACCCGGTTTTCACACATTATCGTTTAAGGGCTATAGTCTTACTAGTAAAACTGCATCTTTATGCAAATTAAGTGGCCATTTCAACTGGAAATGCACAGCGACAAGAGTGTTTCTACATGCACCACCGGCTACATAGCACACCCTTCCACTCTCCTGCTGAATCAGACTGGTGCATTTGCTACACTTGTTTTTAGTGTGACGCATAGATTTTTCACAACTGCTGCCCCCCCCACTTTAGCAGTTTGTATTTTGTTTGCTTTTGATACATGCACAGTTGCCACCATTGCCTCACGTAACGCAACGTTTGTTCTTGTGTTTTGAGTGTCTGCCATTTATTGCAGTATTATACCTCTACTTGTACTTTGCACGCTTTGTAACATGCACACATGTCACTTTTTCCTCTTGTAACGCATCATTTGCTACCTCTTGTATTTTGTTTGCTCTTGATACATGCACAAGTGTCACTATTGCCTCATGTAACATAACGTTTGCTTTTGTAACATGCTCACTTGTAATTTTCTCCTCATGTATCATTACTGTTCCTATTGTGAAGCACTCTGACACCTTCGGGTAAAGTCCGCGCTATATAAAAACGCATAAAATAAATAAATAAATAAAAACTTCTGTGATGTATCATTACTGGCAACACCCCCACTCTGAAAATTGTTCCAACACCACTGCCTTCCAGCCAGAGCCGGACTCGGAATGCAAACCGGCCCTGGCAATTAAGACTAACAAGCCACTGGAGGGGAGGGGGGCTGCGGGGATTGGCTAATAGTGGAAAACACTGCTCCTGCTTTTGGTACACGGGCCGATATTGCAGCACTGCTGCAAAATCGACACCATAACAAAAATGGCCCCCACCTGTCGAAAACCGGCCCCATCCTTCCGGCCAACTGGGAAAACGCCAGGTGCCCGCTGCGGCCAATCTGGTCCTGCTTCTGTCCTGGCACAAACATTGCACTGTTACACTTGATACAGAAATCTAAGCTCAAATTACAAGTTACTTTTCCATTGCCATTGAGTTAAAAGTGCTAGATGGGTTGGGGGAGCCTTCACCTGTGTTGGTCCTGAATTGTGTAACTCTATTCCCTGCCTCCTAAAAAGAGAGACCGATTTGCTGCCCTAGAAGTCAGTGTAATACAATACGGTCATATAAAGATTAGTTGGGATTGTTCGACTGGTAGAGAAATAAAGATTTATAGAGCAACGAAGACAAGATTGACTGATAAAGACATACTAGAGAAACGGTGGCAGAGAACAGAGAGACATTGATATATAATGGATAGATGAAGAGAAAAATGAAAGATGAACAGGAGGAAAAGCTGGAGTCAGAATAGAGAGATGGAGGCTCGATTATCGCAGGATGGTGAAAAGGATACAGGATAGAGAAATGGAGACATAACAGACTATTGAGGCAGAGGGTGAAGACCTGGAGACTGACCATAGAAAGACATAGAGCTTGAGACTGACAGACAAGGTAGCAAAAAATGGAGACAGAGATGCACCTAGGTGGAAAACAGACTGATAAAACAGAGAGAACACAGGCCACAAAGAACACTTGAACAGAGAAGCACAGTTTTCGTCGAGCCTCTGTCTGTGCCTTTCAACAGCAGATCATTACTTTCCTCCTGACAAATCCGATTGCTGTGCGCGTGCTCTTGCCCTTAGTCCCCGCGTGCAAGTCTGAAAGGATGGCCAAGTGCAAATGTGAACCAGATGGAGTTTAAGGAACCATGTAAGCCAACATCAAAACCCACAGAAACATCCCTTGGCTCCTAATCCCACAAAAATGTATGTATCAGCGAAACTGGATTACCCATTTTCAGAAGCCAGCGAAGTTTCTGCCTTTCTGGAATTTTCTGCACTACATGCATGGCTTAGGCCTAGAGGCACAATGAGAGTTTAGCCTCTCCCATCCAATATTGGGAGTTATGAAATTGTTGCTACCTTAAATTTAATGTACTTAGGGGCAGATTTACAAGCCCGTTGCGCCACATTTGCGTCATTTTTAACATGGGAAAAACGACGCAAAAGTGCCGCAAGGGGCTTGTAAATCTGCTCCTTATTGTATATCCTGCAAACTCTACCCAAGGACATTGGAGGGCCTTCCATGAGCACTGGATTACTTTGCATAAGGTCAGATTTCCTTTTTAGTTTTCACCTAGACAGCATATGTGCTGTCTCTTCAAGAGATTTTGTTTACATATTTTGAGTTTACAGCCCGCTCTTAGCTTACTATTGGATAGCTTCAGCGTCGCTGTCATTTGCTTTGTTCCTGTTTCTAGTGGCATGCCTGCATCATTTCCTCTTCTTGTGTTTGGCCCTTTCTTGGAGCAGGGACCAAGTACTTGATCCCTTCCACTGCTCTCCATGTTGTTTCTTTTCATACCCCCATCCATGTTGTTTCTTTTCCCACCGTGGTGTGTGTTGTTTCTTTTAATGTTCTCACATCCTTGTTGTTTCTTTTTACTCCCACTCGCCCCGTTAATATAGATCATTCGCCCCACCCTCTGTCTATGTAGCTTTATTTCTCCCACCCCACTACCTACATGTGTTTTTTCTCATCTTCACCCACCAGTCCCTGTTTCAGCTCCCCTGGATCTGCCTAACACTATTTCTTCTCCTGACATCTTTTCCTACTCCCCTTGCACCCACCCACACCTCTTTCTTCTCCCTCTTCCCAACAGAGAAAAGGGAAAAAAGCGCTACTACGCAGCAGCACTAGCCACTTCATAGCACTTCTTTTGACTGTTCATGCTCTCCACACCTGCCCCACTCTCCCAGTCACAACCCCCACAGTCCTGACAAAGACAATAGCTCGCCCATAGGCGAGATCTATTGGCTTTGTCAATCCTTGTTTTACATTTGGCATGGAAAGCCTATGTGATTTGCCCAGTATTACAGGATGTTGGGGGGGTGCCGGGATTCAAACCTGGTTTCTCAGTTCCAAAATCGGTGGCTGTGGCCTGTGGGTCACATTTCTTCTCCAAGGAGATGATAGATCATAGTCCTCAATTCACAAAGTCAAGAAAGGACACGTGAAGATTTTGCTGTATGCGATTTTGCATACCTTCCAGCTGCCAGAGACTGGTTTGTGTAGGAAATGGGTTTGTCAAGGGCATTGTCAGCCTGAAACAGGGTCCTGCTGGTACCTCATGTGACTTTTACATGAATGAAATGAATGCATGAAGTATTCCTTCCCACTAAATCTTTACTTCAGATACCGTCAAACCACATTTAGTATATTATTACTGAAATTTTGTGAAAAAACAGTATGCAATTTCGCACAGTCCTATAAATTACCCAAACCACCTGGGACCCATCTTCTCATTTCATCCATTAGTAACCAAAAGGAAAAGATGTGGTGAAATGGCCAGAGCTGCCAATTTTGGAACTCAACTTTTGAAACGGGAAATTAGTTTTAAGTCTGTGTTGGCTCAACATCCTGAGATTCTGGGCAAATCACTTAATCTACCCATGCATAAAAAAATTAACGTGACCTTGTGTACTGTAACTGGTGCTCATGTTAAGCACTCCAATACCTTCGGATCAAGGTAGTGCATATAAAAATAAAAAAACATGAAGTAGTAAGGACAGCAGGTCCTGGATTGCACGAACTGGGAAACACAAATCATTTTAGGTGTGGGAGCCATCATAGCTGCCCAATTTCCCTAGTCCATGAGTGATGAGCTGCTTCGGTCCAGGTTTTTTCTTTGAATTCTGGTTCTTGTGGTCTTGGTTTTAAAAAATGGAATATTCAAGAGTTCAAGTCTGAGAATTCAAAGAAAAATCTGCACTGGAGCAGCTCATCACGCATGGACCTGGGAAACTAGGCAGGGTTGGGAGCACTGATGTGACGAACCCCATATGCAATGAGCCCTGTTGAGATAAAAGGTCGAGAGATCGGTTCTTAGTCAGATCAGCAACAAAGCAAAATAACCCCCTCTTGGATCAGTTAATAAGGGACCCTAAAACCTGACTGCTTCTCAAAAATACACAAGAGAGTTTGTTAATTGATCAGCTTCTTCCAAAAGTAGCACATTCAGTCCATGTTTTGCTTTAGATTCTGGGACATGTAGTGCTGTGTTATCTCTTTTTAAAATCCGGACCACAACCACAGAAAAACATGCATTGGCAAAATTAATAGGTTTCGCTTTTGGAACCTATCAGCTTTGCCAATGGTTCTAGCCATGTTGTACAGCATCCCCGATAGTGTGCAGCATGACTTTAAAAAAAAAAGTTATATGTGGCCCTCTGTGGGAGTCCACACCAAGTATTCATGCTCCTACAAAATGACGTGAATGCTTTTTTTCTGTTTCGCATTCCGCGTTGGTTTGCTTAAACTAAACATGGGTGTGGGATAGGCACACAAGGGTGGTGGATGCCCACGGGAAGCAAGTGTGGCAGAATAGAGACGACACAAGGGAGACAGGAGGAAAACACATGCACTCATTGAATAATTAAACAAAATTAACAAGCATTAGCAATGGCAATAGGTTTGACTTAAAAGGAATGTTGTATGGTAACATGAGCAGTGGCGGCTCCTCTGCAATGGCGGAGAAGCGTTGCCCCACTGCCAGACTCAGAGTCAGAAAATGAAAAATAAAATGATGTTCTAGCATCAATTTATTTTTCATTTGTCGGCTCTGAGCCAGCGCTGTAGGGAGCGCCGGGTCCGAGGAATGGGAGGGGGGAGGAGGACTGCTAAGTGCACTCCTTAAGTGCGCATATGTGTTTGGCCGACCATCTCACGCCGGCCAAACATACATGTGCACCTAGGTTTCTCCAGCCCGGCTGCATTGAACAGCCGGGCTGGAGAACCCCTCCAGACTCCCTGGTCTGAGTAGAGTGTCTTTCCAGCCTGCTCAGGCCAATCCCCACGCTGCTCTCATAGCATGAGAGAAGCACAGGGATTGGATAGGAGTCTGTCCCAGGGGCTGCTGGGACCAGAAAGAGGACAGGAGGTGAGACGCAGGATGGGGCCGGCGGCTTCAGGTAAGTTCTCTTATATATATATATATATATATATATATATATATATATATATATATATATATATATATTATTGCTAACACCCCGCGCTAACCCTGTGCTCCCCCTCCTGCGCTCCCTCCACCTGCCTCACCACCCTTTGTTTGTGGCGGCCGCCACTGAATAGGAGGTATTACAAGTAGATAGCTTGGGAATAGGGTTAGTGAGCAAGGCGGAGGTTGCCGCCGAAACGCGTCTGAGCAGAAGTTGATATGAAATAAAACCCTTGAACTAAGATACACGGAGTCAGCGCCTTCTTGGATGGTGAAGTTTGGTGTGGTATTAATATATATATATATATATATATATATATATATATATATATATATATATATATATATATATATATATATATTATTGCTAACACCCCGCGCTAACCCTGTGCTCCCCCTCCTGCGCTCCCTCCACCTGCCTCACCACCCTTTGTTTGTGGCGGCCGCCACTGAATAGGAGGTATTACAAGTAGATAGCTTGGGAATTGATATCTATCTGTGTAGAAGCAAAGAACTGTAGAATTACATTGGTGTAGGTTAAAAGGTCAGTAACCGTTGCACTGTCAAGCCAGACCTAAAAATCCACGTAAGTTAAACACTACCCTCCTCTCATCTGTGCTGCTGCCAGAGAAAAATACCATAAATTATTTCGTTCTCCAACCTTTGGAAGTTTAACTTAGGCAGCTGGGTAAATATACAAACTGATCACAGTTGAGGAGGGAGCAAGCACATTTTCTGTCGAAGCACACAACTTCTGCCCAATCAAAATATGTACTTCTGGCTTCCAAACTGTGGGTGAAGTCAAAGCCCCTTTCATTGTGTTCTCACATAGCAATAGAAGGACGTAAGTTTGTTTTGGACGCATATCTCTCAAGTTTCCCAGGTCCATGCGTAAACAGCAGATCCAGTCCAGTATTTTTTTCTTTGCATTCTGGGACTTGTAGCGCAGATTTTCTAATTGGTAAAAATAACTACACCTTCCAAAATAGAAAAAGAAAAAACCTGGGTCGGATGATTTACTCAAGTTGGAACTGGGAAACTTGGGAACTCTTCGGAACAGCACCATTCAGCTACAGAAACAAAAGATGTAGAAATAGAGGAATGGAATTCTCTCATCAGAGAGCTGCGCAACACGCACTGCAGATACAACCTTCAGGTCAAAGGCATCTCATTGCCTTTTTTTGCCAGGATATACGTCCTAAACATTGCAGGCATCCCTCCACCCCCATTTTTCTATAGGTATTTCCTTTTCAGGATGGGTAGGGTGATTACAGGAAAGAAATGCTTAACACTGCGAGATCCCTCCTTTAAAATCACAGGAATATACCCTTAATATCCCTCAGCGAGAGTGAAAGAGTAAAGGGGGGGGGGGCTAATGGGATGTAAGAACGGGAAGAGAGCAGGATGAAAGAACTGAGAGCAGCTGGAAACACTTTGTGAAGAGGCAGAGACAGTGTTTCGAATAAATACAATACAGTGGTCAGCAATCAATTTAAAGACGAAATGATGCTGCCTCTTGAGTCTGGTAGCCGGACAGGCATCACACCAACCCTCTACGACTACCCTCTTTATGACTGAAATGCACTCACACTTCCTCTGGGGATGGAAGCGCACAGGGGAGCGTGCTGATCTCTCAAGTTACCCATTTCCACAACTGCAGAAGCAGCTCAGCCAATCCAGGTTTTCCCGCGGTATGCTGGGAGCTGTAGTTCTGTGGAACCCATTGTAAATCCAGATCTGCAGGTCCCGGAATTCAAAGAATATTGTTGGACTTGGTGAACTCTTCACAGAACTGTGAAACTCAAGAACTTTGAGGGTGCAGTGGCAGCCATATATTGCAACCCGGTGATGCACAGCGGCCATGTTTCCCAGGTCCATGTGTGATGTGCTATTTCAGACTAGGTTTTTTCTCTTCGAAATCTAGGACTTGAAGTCCTGTCTTATAATGGAATCATATGTCTACAAGTGCTAGAATTCAAAGAAGAAATCTGGGCTGGAGCAGCACATCACACATGGACCTGGGAAATTTGCCAAGGATGGTGATGGCTTGGCATTGCCCAATTCAAGGGTCCTAACTTAACCCCTTTCTACATATATGTAAAAGACATCAATCCATGGAGTTCTGGATCTGTGTGTCCACTTCAAGGTCACCACCTCACTCCATGTCGTCACCGACACTGTGGATCCAGTTCTGGCCTTTTTATGTGACAACAGAATGCATTCTGGGTTTTGTAGTCTGCCTTTGATTCCCTTACAATAGTCATGCTAACCCATCTGCTAACAATACATTTTAAGTGAGCAGCACCGGGCTGGACACACAACATGGGCGATGACATACAGTGAGATAGACACACTAGGGCCTGTCAACACCAATTCATCAGAGCCTTAACCACATTTGCTAGTTGCCCAAGTTGCAGGATTGCTTCCACACTAGTTTTTTTTCAATTTGTAATTAGCCAAAGTTAAATCATCCAATATGCACCTGGTCAATCTACTCAAGTCCGTCTTTTTTTCATTCTGGGACCGGTGGTCTTGTTTAGTCCACTACAAAAGCAGGACTAAGAGTCTCAGAATACATAGCTAAGAGGTGGACCTCACTAGGCAGTCATGCGCTTTAGTTTGCAATCTTGGTGGCTGGCTATGCAAGTCTGAAATGCCTCATAGCGCACAACATGCTCTCTGTCCTCTGTGCCACCTCCAGCCAATCCCTGCTGTTCGCCAACTGCTCGTTCCATGGTCAGGCATTTCATGCCATACCTAAAATGTAAAAAATAAAACTACAATTCCCAGAATGCACATGATGTTTCCTAAAAAGCTTTGACTGGCTGAATGTGTCTCACAACTTGTGGTCACTTGGCTGCCATTAACCCGACAGAGCACCACACATGCTTTCAATCTAGGTTTTGAAGGATTCCTATGAACTATTTCTAACATCTCACAGACTGTAATAAAGAAATACTACTAAATTATGTTGCACACTCTCTTTTTATGCTACTGGCGCTTCCAGTAGAATGAAAAGGAATTAAATTGCAATTTTTCTCGAAATACCAGCACTTCGTCCAGAATGCTAAGTGGTTCAGTAATATGACTGCTACGTGCTGCGCCGAGCTAGCTTACGTGCAATGGCGTGCAGTGGAGTCGGCACAGCTCTCTAAGTTGCTGTTATGCACAATGATGGTTCCATGCTTAATGTGGTGAGTGGGAGCCCAGTTTCCTTACTTGCATTGGGGCCCGTGGAGCCGTTCCTGCGCCAATTGAATTCCAGTACTTTTAGCCATGAAGTCATACTAAACAGGACTATCAGCATGCAAACAATTGGGTGGTTTTCACATGAATGTTTTTTAACCACATCGATGCTGATGACGAGCTCAGCTCGTCATGTAACGCGGTAATTTGAAAAAAGCCGCACACAGCAGGAAAAGCCGCCGCAGCGATGCGGTTAATTGCAACACACAAAAGGTGATGGGAGGCTGCTTGCAATAAGTCTTACCACTGGCAATAGCTCAGGGCAGAGGACCAACCCATCTTTCTTTTGCTCACCATGCCGCCTCAGTTTGGACCCAGCCCCATGCAAATCAGTCTTGACACTGACCCTCATCGGAACAGTCCAGCCCGAACTGCCAAACCAGGTTTTCTCACGACCGGAAACAAGCATCCTGGGTTTTGCCCAAGTTACGAGCTCATCAGCCGGGTACAGCTTGATTGCAGTGACACAGTGAGCCTGGGTTCCAGATTTGGGCACACCCATACCATGAGGAGCAGGGCCAAGACTGATTTGCATATGTCTGGGTCCAAGCCGAGGTGGCATGGCGAGCAAAAGAATGATTGGTTGGAGTGCTATCAAAGCTATTGCAAACAGCCTCGCAACACCTTTTGTGTGATTTTTACCTGCAACATTTCGGGCAACACTCTAAATTCCGGCAGGAGATTCACGCCTCTTTGAGCAAACAATGATTTCACATGTCTCCTGCGTAAACTTTTCTCCATTCCATTGCAAATCAATGGGGCACAAATAAAACCCCTCAACATTTTTCCCTGAATTCTCCCTCTAAATTCAGTGAAGTAACATTAGTCCACGCAGCCCCTGCAGTGCAGGGGGGCCCCCGAGCTCCAGGGGGCACTGTGCACGGGTAGGCCTGAGAGCTCCTGACTGGTTCAGGAGGTTGAGGACCCAAATGGCCGGACTTGCCAGCTGGGCAAACGGGCAATCCCCTGGGAGGCTGCTACCCCAGGTGGCCGGTTTTGACACTTGGAGGCCGGTTTTGGCCTCCAGGAGAGTTACGCAATCCTGCCGGCATCTTGAAAGAGTTGCACTCTGTCTAGCATGCATTAGCACGTCTGCACATGGAATCTATCATTTTTCCCAGGGCTGTTTTAAGTTCTCAGTCCAGCCCCGGGGACACCCCCTCCATGCACTTTGCAGGCCCACCCCCGCAAGTTTTGTTACACCACGGCTAAGTTTCCCCAAATGTTGGTAAATATACTCGACATTCCATTCCATTGTGGTGTGCACTATTTGCCTTCTTTCTGGTTCATCTACTGAGTCACACTGATGCTCAGCTGTCACCGGGCCCCATGCAATGAAGATAATTTTCACCCTGTCCTGTTTTTTCACTTAACAGCACTGAGTGATCAAGGACTTCTAGGCACATATTTATTATGGGAAGAGGGAAACAAGTCCAAGAATGATAACGGTTGTGCCTGAAAACCAGAACTGGCTGAAAGACACCTTCATGAAATATAGAAATTGGCAGCTATGCTGATGAGTCGCAGAAAGGGTGAGTGGCATGTGTGTTTTTCAAATATCTGTCTATGGCATGGTTTAGTTAAAAAAAAAATATATATATATATATATATATATCTATATATATCTATATATATATATATATATATATATATATATATATATATATATATATATATATATATACATATATATGACTGGACCCTCATCTGGAGGCCTCTGCAGCTCGCACCACCCAGTACTCCTGACAGTGTTACCAGTGACGTTACCAATACAACTACTGACCATCATACTCCTGCAATTTCACTCTATTTATGTCTGCATTCCATGCACTTTGAACCGGACGGGAAAACGTTTGTTCTAAGAAAAGTAACGACCCATATCAAATCTTACAGTTATCTAATCACTATGATCTGTGGCACTTTGAAATGAGGGTGGAAGAGGAGGCGCTATACATGATCATGAACAGTGACTGATAACCACAAAGACATAAATAGACTGAATAAGCTTGCGGAGATAAAACTGATCAGGATGAACACAATAGCTTGAGCTGAGAGCCCTGAAGAAGTGCAATTGTGAGCGAAACACGTGTTGGCTGTATTAAATGAATCATCAAAAGAAGGAAGAAAAGAACTACACAAAGAAACAACACATATAGCACTGGGCAATATTCCTATTATATATTCCTATATATATATTCCTTTATATATATATATATGTTATAACTATTTTTGGGTAATAGGAATATTGCCCGACGCTATACATGTCAGTCACTGGTCCCCACCGGTATAATAATTAAAATATATACATCATTCTACTGAGAAACCAACACACAATAATACTTTGTTCTCACATTGTTTTTTTGTGTAGTTCTTTTATTCCTTCTTTTGGTGATTCATTTAATACAGCCAACAGGTGTTTCACGCACAATTGCGCTTCTTCAGGGCTATCAGGTCAATCTATTGTGTTCATCCTGGTCAGTCTTATCTCCTCAATCTTATTCAGTCTATTATGTATATAAAGACACACATAGTATAATGTGGGGTGGTGCCATGAACAATAAGAGGCAAAGGTCATGATGCCCCTACCTTACCTCAACAATGGTAATGAATAGCATATTAAACTCACATAGTGCTTATGGTTTAATGCTATGACATTTTTACACTTGTTTTTTGTTTTAACAAACAGTGTTTAAACAAAATCGGCATACAAGAGATTAAATTGGTGTACTTGGTCAACCTACATTAATAGGGGAGAGCTGTTTTCCGTATAAAGTGACTTGTACATGCAATCCGTGAGGAAGTAAACAGTATTTGTTGTCAGTTTTGCGACTATGTGGTAATAAACTGGAATTTGACATTTCACTGTAGTAAGAAGTGCATGATTATCTGTTTAGTAGTACAGTTGCTCAAAATAACGTGCTATTGAGCCACATTTATTTTTCCAACCATGGCATGAATGTATATTTCCATTGTTGAACCAAGGCGGGCATTATTCAAAAGAGGTACAGCTTCATGTGAGTAATGATGCCCATCCATTTAGTAAACAGTGGTAGTAAATAGTGTATTACACTCAGTAGATTTGCATGTATATGTTACGCCAGGCTATTTTTTCATGTGCATTAGTTAGGAAAAAAGGTGTTTGATCATAACACATAGGGTTAACCTCTTCGCTGCTGATGACGAGCTCAGCTCGTCATCAGATACGGCGCTCGTATGCTGATGACGAGCTGAGCTCGTCATGTAACGCGGCTTTTTGAAAATTGCCGCACCCAGCGGGAAAAGCCGCCGCAGCGATGCGGTTAAATCTATGCAGTGAGATGAAATCACAATCACTAGGCCTTGTGTGTTGCATAGTTCAAGGAAATACTTCTAGAATGAAATGTGTGAGGCTTTAAGCAGTTTTTTCTCGAAACAGTCACAATGCAGTGTGATACTAATTGCTTTCAGGGCTGGATTGGTGATAGCGGGCACCGGGCAATCCCCGGTGGGGGCCGGTTTTGGGCCCCTGGGGGCCGTTTTTAATACAGGGCCGTTTTTGCAGCATAGCTGCCAAATTGGCCCTGTACCAAAATCGGCCGAAAACCGGCCCCGGCAAAGAGCTCAACGGCACCTCCGACCCCCGAGTGGTTCCCACTCCGGCCCTGACTGCTTTGCACATACTTGGGCACAGGACTAGGCCATAAGTCCATGCCCTCAAGCCAGAAGCCCGACTCCTGCTGGGCTTGGTTGAAGGCTGTGCACAGCTGGGCTTGAACACCTGCAGCAGATTGGACACAAGGCCCACTGGAAGGCCAGGCGCCTTGTGGTCAGTTCCTGCAGTGCATGACTGAAATCTGCGCGCTGCAGGGATGGAAATCATTGCAAAGAAGTTAGATGCTGCACACAATGAAAATCTCAGAATTTCAATGAAAACATACAGTTTACAGAAGTTTAGAATTTGAATTGGTTATAACACCCTAGTTTTTTTTTTACTCTAAAATTAAGTCAAAAACACAGTGAAAGTAAGCCTATAAAAACTCTCTGAAAGCCACTGAAATTTGAAAATCATGGTTAGCATCACAAGCCCTAATTCACACAGCAACATGCAAACATTCACCAAATGCAACGCTTATGACTGCACAATACTCACACCAATAAATAACAACACCATAAACACAACATAATGAAATAACAATCCATACTCAAACCAATGAATAATACTACATTCATAGTTGTCTCAATCATTTTAATGGTAATGTGGTGTGTAATCTCATCTGTATAAGTATTTATGGCATTTGTAATTGTGTCATGGTATCTGTCACAATAGGGGTGAGGCCATGAGCAGTGCATTTGGTGTGCGAGTTATGGTTAGCATTACTGCTGGGCGAGCTATGGAGCCCAACATGGCAAATTATAAGCTGCATATATTTAGCACTTACTATTCCAGAGGAGGCCGTGCTGTGATTTGCTGTGAGCAGCACTCTACTCCAGGAACCAAGATTAACATTTTGTGTATTTTGTAAAGCACACGTTCACCCATAGGCATCTTGGCGCTGAATAACAGATGTTTATTGCTACCCAACTCAATGGTACTCATGTTATCGATCTCAGATGCATGAAAAGTTGAGTGTACCCACCGGGATTTGAACCTGCGACCATGAGGTCAAACAAAGGCCCTTGATGTGGACGCATTATTCCACTGAGCCACCAGACCTGGCATTAGACTTACATATCATACACCTTAATCTCTAGTTCAGATTTCTAACCACAGAACCTCCAGCAGGAACACCAGAATGGTGACTTTTTCACACACACCAATCATGCCAGGACTAACACCCCGCCGAATTCATGAATGGAATCACTGCAATCTCAACATGAGCATTCACTTATGTCGGGTTAGGACTTTTTTAATATATCTATTTGGGGTGAATGCGTAGATGAAGGATAATTTTTGGTAGGCCTGGTCGTTCTAGCAAATGAAAAAACTCTTTGGGTTGTTCCATTACTGCCTGTCAGCATGGTACAGTGTTTCTAGAGCTGTTATTTTCTGCTAGGAGTCATTATTAAATGGTACACTCAGTAGCGGTTGCTACCAGATGGGGGTGGTGGGCCATGGGGGGCGGTGAGGGGGTAAGAGGAATGTAATTTAAAAAAAGGGACTTACCTGAAACGGCCGTCCGGCTGCTGCCTCTCTTCCGTCTTCGTCCTCCTCATTCTTTCTGTCTGGGCCAGCAGCAGGAAGCTAATTAATGAAGGAAGGGGGTTCCCCGGTTGGTTTTTAAGGATGTAGGCAGGCCGTAAGGGGAAGAAAACAGACTATAGAACAAGGAATATAACCCCGCCTAAGGATGTAATGGTCCTAGCAATAGGATCCCAATATATATGGGGTGATTAACCTAAGAGTTTAGCAATGCACATCACAAAAATTGGTCAACTCATTTATATTCAACAAAACATGTTTTAGAAAATATATATATATATTTTTTTTTTTTGTATACTCTTAGAATTGATATAAAAAAGATCATATAAAAATAGATAACATTTTAAATCCACAAGGTATCAAACAACATACATTAGTGCAAAAAGAGGATAAAAGTAAGAAAAATTCATTCTATTTTCGACCCTACCCAGTGAACAGTCATATTTCAATCATACTCTCATACTCACAAATTTCCAAAATAATCTACCTAATACTCTCTCATTCAACTTTCATTCTTCCATGCATCCCTATTGTCCTAGCATATGTAACACAAAGATGGAAAATTTGTTACATAAATCAAAATGTTATTCCAGATAGGTGACATTAATACGGCATATGATGCTTATTAAAGAGTGTGCCGTATTTCTGGAAACACAAGCCGACGCGCGTTTCGGTGACAGGCCAAAGGGGCCACACCTTCGTCAGGGCTGGGGGTTGTTGACTGGGAGGGAAAGGAACAGAAAATCTATTATACACTTCTAGTTATAAGGATACAGATCCTCGTAGTCCTATATGTAGTAGATGGCAAAGTCTATTTCCGCTCACATCGGGTATCGCGATTGAAAACCTGGGATAATCTTTAAATAGTTCCTTTGTGGTGGTAGGGAATCAAAACGTCCCCAAGAGCAGAAAATCTAAAAATGATGGCTATCGGGTGGCAAATAGAAGGGACATCGGATCCAAGACTCCGCAATCTATGATACGCCGCACTTCCAGCTATCCAGATATATGAAAATGGGTTGCTATCAATAAAGCGATCCCGTAAGCTTAAATAAAGCTGGGTTCACGGGGCATAAGCATGTGACTTCGCCGTCTACGCCGCTAATCAGGTATGTTGATGGCGTTACCAGATGAAGTCAAGTGGCACTGTATATTCCGCTATGGGGACGGTACGGGGCTGTGTACAAAACTGCCTTCTAGAATAGCAGATCAGTCTGTAGAGGGGGTTCCGCCGATAGACCGCATCGACCTTCACAGGACCGGAGACAGGATTCTCGAGCAGCAGGAAGCACCTGGGCGATCAGGCTCCCCTGAGCCAATCACAATACTGCAATGCAGCATTGCGATAGGTCTGAGTGCCGTGTTCGGCGCTCAGATGGGAACAAGGAGCCTGTGCATGTTCTTCATCAGGCCGTGTAATGCAGCCTGGTGGGAAAATGCAAAGTGCGCATGAACTGTTTGGCCGGCCCGAGAGGGCTCAGTGGTGAGCACTTAGGGAGTGCTCACCACTCCTCCCCCTTCTCTGGTTAGCCCTGCCTCACCACTGACAGCAATAGGAAAAATAAATGATATTAACGTATCATTATTATCATTTTATTTTTCCTTTTGAGCAGTGAGGGCGACGTTCCTCCGCCTTAGCGGAGGAGCCGCCACTGGTTTAAGTAGTTGCATGAAATTTTTTAAAAAATGCAACCTCCAGAATGCTTGAGGTTCTTAACTGGAAATCCAGCAGTGGGAACATGGTGTCGCTTTGAAGTGAAGTGGCGACCTTATGGTGACGTTCCATCGAAATGAATTTCCACAATTTCGTTAAGCCACTGGACAGGAGTCACAAAGAGCAGGTTTGGTCACAATGCTAGAGACAGTTGAGCCGTGTGTGGGTTAAAACAGGGCTCGAGTCGGGGTACCACGCAGGTGGATGGCGTCCCCCCACTTATTTTACAGGGTGGACGCCGTCCCCCTGCCAAACAGCAGGACTTCACTCTTTGGCCTCTCTGGGACGAGATCGGAGCGCACCTTTCGTGACGTCACTCCCTGTCGTGACGTCACTTCCGGTGACAGCGTCCCCTCCCCCCCTCCACTTCTCTTTTTAGGACTCGTGCCCTGGGTTAAAAGCAGCACAGCCCCACAGGCGGTATGGAGCATCCCATTGGGGCGAGCGAGCCTTCTTATCCCCGGGCCCTGCCCCCCCCTCACCCTCCGGTGACTGATGGCAGATTCCGCGTGGCCTCATAAACTCTTATGGAGACATCTGTAACCGCGGCGGGTTTATGAGACGCGACCCTTGACGGCCGGTTATAAAACCATCCCCTGCGCCTGCGAGCCTCTGGCGTCCCTCCCGTGGCCCCGGGAGAGCGGGCGCTTTGTCCCGCAGCCTCCGATGTAAAATAACCCCAGACATATGATGGGAGAGTAAGGAAAACACCCACTGTGGGAGAGGAGACCCGTCCTCACTCTAAAACACCACAGCCGCCTGCACCGCTCATCATGGCGCATTCACCGCATAATTAGGGTACAGCCACTCACTCACGGCCAGATACTTAACATGGGGAGGCAAAACGGCGAGCCTGGTTTAATGTCTCGTTTTCTACATAAGATTGAACAATTACGGGTCGATCTCTCTGGGCGTATAAGTCATCTAGGTGCAAGGACCAGTCGGGGTCACCAGTCGGCTCATGGTCACCGCCATGCCTTCTCTCCAGTACAATACTTTTCTTCAATTAAGAGGTGGACTCCAGGGTTTCAGTCTTGTTCAGTTTCATTGAATCCATATGGTTTTCACAGCTGAAATCAGTGATTGGAAAAAGCAAAGGCCAGGACTATCATCTGGAAGCGTAAGGTGCAGTAGCCAGGACTAGACCACCCTTTGTGGGGTGGGGGTGGGCTGCTCACCATGGCTGGGGCCCTTTATGATAAGGCTACAGCTGAGGTGAATCCAATGATCGATTACTGCTCAAAAGGTATATGGCTGGTTGCTGAGTTAAGCAGTCACGTTTATTCCCAACAGGATCGTGGTATTTTGTCAAATTACTTGCACCTGTAGACTCCATGCTACAGATATGCTTCCCTGCGGCTTCTGACAGCTCGTAGGAACGCCACACATGGAAACACTTAATCCGTCACATCCAGGAACGATGAGAGAATTTTCAATGCTTTAAGCAAAATAGAATTTTGCCAGAGCAGGAACTCCAATTGAACCGAAAAAAAGGCCATTTTCTGAACTCGTTGCACCATTAGTTGTGGAGTGCCTTACCTCGCTTTATGGACCGTGTTGACCCTTGTCACACCTTTCTACAATCACTGTGCACACCCACTGCAATGCACCGGAGGCATACATACCATCAAATGTAAACACATTCAACTAGTCCTGGCTTTTTAGTCAAAGGTACATTTTATTCTGTAACTTCGGGGTTCACATTTAGTTGTTCATTCCCCAATAAAAGGATGTTTAAAAGTCCCAGCATGCATGCGGAAATGTTACTCGAATGGCCTTTTGCATATACAGATTTTTTTTGTTTCTTCAGAGGTAAACTATAGTTACTCTTGAGAAACCCCCTACCTTACACCCCCATAAAATATTGGGGTCCTATCCCATTCCCATCCAAGAAATGCTAAAGCTCCTGCCTTTAGTAGGAGTTAGTTTCCATACCAATCCAGGGTGTATAATTACCTTTGAGCAGTTGGTCAACACCGACATACATACAAGCCGATTTTCACCCCTAATTGTTCAGATCGGCCAACCCAGAAACACCCACATACTCAACTCAAATTCTAATCTGCGAATGGGAAAACTCCACCTTACTGCTGCAGTGTTTAGAGTCACAAATGCCATTTTGGAGGGTAACATTCTGTCAATCCTAAGGGGCAGATTTATGATGCCCTTGCGCCGCAGTTGCGCCACTTAATTTGACGCAACAGCGGCGCAAACAATGCGCCCTATTTACAACGTGACGCATCTAGGAGATGCCTCACGTTGTAAAGCCCTGCGCCATAAGGAGGCGTTCCTGCGCAGTGGGGGGGGGGGGGGGGGGGGGGCGTTCCTGCACAGGAACGCCTCCTGAAAGTGGCTGAGTGAAATCTATGAGATTTCACTCAGTCACTCTCAGGCCAATGCTGCGTCAAAACCCTGCGCCTGCTTGAAGCAGGCGTAGGTCTTGACGAAGCATTGTGAAGATGGGGCACCCCCGAGCCTTGCTGGAGCTGCGTCGCGCTTGCGACCCAACTCCAGCTATGCGCCACCTTTCCGGCACAGATGCGTCACGCATCTGTGCCGTTTTGGAACCATGGTGCGCCGCATTGTAAATGCGGCGCACCATGGGTGGCGGAGCTGTGGCGCACGTTAACTGGCGCATCCCTGGGGATGCGCCAGTTACCATAAATCTGCCCCTAAGTATTTAAACTCAGGTGCAAAAATCCCTTTGGGAACCTGCCCATACGTCTCTACCCATTGCCTTGCAACATTTGTTAGCATAGATGGAAGAAAAGCAGGCTTAATGAATTGTAGTGGCAGACTGCCACCAAACTCTGTTATTCCATTTTCTATGGCTTTAGAAGAAGGAACTGGAAGGCCCCGTACTAGAAACAGCAGAAAATAAACTTGTCTTCACCCCTAAAACAAAACTCTATGTCCAGCATAAATCTAGGCCTGCCTACCACTCTCCCGCCTGCATCTGCTGCCAGCAGAACAAATGCACGGGTCACTGTCTGGACATCTCTTAAGATAGGTCTTAGGGTCCAGAAGAAGGCCCTCAGTTCTGTTGTGTTCCCTTTGAGATGGAGTCGTTCACATCCGCGTGTTACCCTTTAACCCCGCAGGCCACATTCTGAAACACCGACAGGCTATTACCCTGATGCGAGGCTCACCCCGGAACCTATCAATTTCAGTTCTGGATCAGTATGTAAAAGACGGTCTGTTCCACCTCTGCAGCACACGCAGGGGGGTTTCGGGATGCCAAAACAAATATCCACTGATCATAATGGTCCTGGTGTCCCGGAGATGTACTGGGACATATCAGCAGGAACATCTCTTCCTCCGTATGCTTTTTCTGCACACCCTCAGCTGCTGGGGTGATTGGAAGCATATGGCGATTGCACGCTATATGTTCATGTAGGGACTTTTTACATTATCTTGCTTGCTTTGCTGTTATTGTTGTTTTTGTTGATTAGCATTTGCATATCAGACAACCTGCCATTAGTGTGGCATCACAGCACTTTTCCAAACCCGATGGGTGACTTTTCCAAAGCTCTTCCGATGTTTCCATCACGCAAAGTCAGATTTCAGATGTGGAGGTGTGTGGTCAGAGGTCAGTGGGACTGCAACTGTGGTGCTTGTTCATTTTAGAATTGATGTTTAGCAATAACTTTCAATCCTCCATGGTGCAACAAAGGATTGTGGGGGATTACAGCAGACCAGCAGATAGGCATGGGACAGGGGAAATTAGAAGCCATCACAATATGTATGCATATATGTATCTATGAATAAATATATGTATTTAATTTATTTGCTGTTCCGTAAAGTGACACGTCACCTTTCAATCCCTTAGGAGCACGAGACAGTTCAGGTCTGCAATGGGAAAGGAGTTGGCCTAACAGCTAGGGCGGTCGTCCTCGAATATGGGGAACTGGGTTTGAGTCTCGGCAACAATGCTGAACATCCTGTGATTCTGGGCAAATCACTTAACCCCTTCGCTGCGGCGGCTATTCCGCCGCAGCGCTAAGGGGGTGGGACGGTCGCGCGGCGGTTCCGTGCTTGTGACGGAACCGCTCCGTCACAGCTCGCGGGTGAGCTGTGCTTGTGACGGAACAGTTCCGTCACGAACGCGCCAGCTCAATGGAACGCGCCTTGCAGGTGCGAAATCAGCGCCGCGCAGGCGCGCCGAGAGGGCCGTGACGGAACCGTTCCGTCACTAGCACAGCTCACCCGAGGCTTGTGACGGAACGGTTCCATCACAAGCATGCAAGGGGTTAATCTCCATGTGCTAAAAAAAAAAAAAAGGAATGTGTCCTCATGTAATGCAACTGGTGCTATGTAAAGCGCTCTGATACCCGAATCGGGTCAAGTTTGCGCTATATAAAACTAAGCGCTCTGATAACCGAATCGGGTCAAGTTTGTGCTATATAAAACTCAGTTAAAAAATCTTAGAAAATCAGATGTAGGAATATTCTTTAATTGTGAGTCCAGTTTTACATGATCGGTTGACAGTGATTATTTTGTCCAAAAAAAAGGAAGTGCTAAGGCCCTCGTCAGGAGACCAGTGCAGCTTGCACTACCAATTGTCCCCGCAAGCGCTGTCAAACACAGTACCAAAACAACTACTAACCGTCACACTCCTACAATTGTGACAATTCAGACTGTTCTAGGCCTCTGCAGTTATAAGAATGGCTTGGGCCGCAGGTATGAGTACTTTTTTATGTATATTGAACTAATAAACAACTGTTGTTGAGCTCATCTCTAAATTAGAGTCCATGTGGGAGACCGTCAAAAGTGCTGGAGTTGACACTGAGCATCAGAATCCACTGGCTCAAATTAGGAACTGTCGCCTGACAGCGAATAGCCTAAAAAGTTAATTCTTTCATGCGTTCATGAAAGTACATGTGATTTTGCTCTGCACCTCGGCTTCAGTCCTTGAGGCGCTGGTACAGGAGGAAGACGTTTCTCAGTACAAGCCTCCCGCCTTTGGAATTCTCTTCCTCGCAACCTACGACTTGAACCTCAATACCTGCGCTTCAGGAAGCTGTTAAAAACCCATCTCTTTTCCTAACCTGTGCACCCCCCCCCCTGTCTCTGATCTTTCATCCTCCCTTTCTTCCTTTCTCAGTTTCTTGCCCCGCTGTTTGGTGAATTCAGGGTTCCTCAGCGCTGGGATACCTCCGGGTGACTATCGCGCTTTATAAAAATAAATAATAATAATAATAATAATAATACCACCAAAATCTACCTCTACGTTTCAGCAGCTTGAAAGCTCCTGTAGTCTTTTGTTCCAAAGGTAGGGTGTAGCAGCCATTTCTGAAGGTGCATGTGGTTTAGCTCGTCTTGGACTCATTGCCCGAGGCCTTGGGACCACAACAAACCGCTCTATGTTTCAGTTGCTTGAAAGTTCCTGGAGTGATTTGGGGGTGCACGGCTTCTGATTCTGTGCATGCGGGGATGCCCTGTCCTGGAGGCATAGTACCCAGTAGGTCTTGTGTACAGTGCATTGTAGTTTGAACGTGATTATGATTCACAGTGGCCACTGGGACACTTTTAAAGCTGGTTTTGAGGTGGTCCCAGTTCTGAAGCTTCAAGCATATACTGACTGATTGCTATTTTACCTCAGTCCTTCGGGCTCCTGAGAAGGTAATTTGGGAGCACTATCAACATAGGCTCGCGATAGTTTAACCACAACACCATTGGTTGGTTGGTTGCATCCTTTTGATGGTCATTTTGGAGCTGTAGGTTGACACTCTTCATCCCTGTGCTGACTTGGGGTGAAAGGGAGTCAGGAATCTAATAGAACTCACAGTTACTATACTTTCAACAGGCTGCTCAGAAGTAGCTTTGGAGGCCAATGAAAGCCACTAGAACCTCAGACAACTGTGCTGACACACAAGAAGTTCTCTTTCCTTTAGTTAGTGGGATCCAGGCGCGTGGCTATATTCGCCTGGTTTGTAGACCTATTTTCCATTGATGTTCACCTTGAATATCGACCCCAGGATATCGATGGCACACAATATTGAGGGCAAAACAATGAAAACAAATATTGGAGGAAAAGTAAGTCGAGATTTTCTGTACCTCCCTCCACACATGGATACCTACTCCCTACATATATACCTTCATGTGTGCAGCTGCGGAACTATGAAAGGTAAATCTACATTTCCCTATATGCACTAAGCTTTCAATACTTTGTCTCTCAATATTCTGACCTCGAGATTCTTGTACCACAATATTCCAGGGTCGATGTGCAGCCGTACAATCAGCAGTCAGCTGCCAGTGAATTCTGCTGTTATCCAGACCACCAGTTGGTTGGGTTGTGCTCAGTATTCCAGAGTGAGGTTTCTCTAAGCAGTGGAATCTTGTGCCTGCGTGGTGCTACGTCATCCCAAATTGTTGGAGAAAATGGTCCCCAACTGTCTCTTGTGGTCCTCCCACCAGCTTCTGTTTCCAGTACCCTACGGAAGCAAGACACGCACAGATGGATGTTCTTTCTGCCATTTGATGCACAAGATATAGAACTCCGCCTCTTTGAAAATCAGGGCCTGGCTGTTCTGAGCATCAGGAAACCTATGGGGTTAGTGCTCTGCATACATAACAAGTAGTGCATGTTGTGCCTCAGTGCTGTGCATGGTGTGCCTCAATCTTGTGCCTCAGTGTTGTGCATTGTGCCTCAGTGTTGTGCATGTTGTGCCTCAGTGTCGTGCATTGTGCCTCAGTGTGGTGCATGTTGTGCCTCAGTGTTGTGCATGTTGTGGCTCAGTGTGGTGCATGTTGAGCCTTGGTGTTGTGCCTCAGTGTTATGCAGGGAGTGCTTCAGTGTTGTGCATGTTGTGCCTCAGTGCTGTGCATGGAGTGATTCAGTGTTGTGCATGTTGTGCCTCAGTGTTGTGCATGTTGTGCCTCAGTGTCGTGCATGGAGTGCTCCAGTGTTGTGCATGTTGTGCCTCAGTGTTGTGCATGTTGTGTCTCAGTGTTGTGTATGTTCTGCCTCAGTGTCGTACTTGTTGTGCCTCAGTGTTGTGTATGTTGTGCCTCAGTGTCGTACATGTTGTGCCTCAATGTTGTGCATGTTGTGCCTCAGTGTTATGCATGGAGTGCTTCAGTGTCGTACATGTTGTGCCTCAGTGTTGTACATGTTGTGCCTCAGTGTTGTGCATGTTGTGCCTCAGTGTTGTGCATGTTGTGCCTCAGTGTTGTGTATGTTCTGCCTCAGTGTCGTACATGTTGTGCCTCAGTGTTGTGTATGTTGTGCCTCAAGTTCGTGTATGTTGTGCTTCAGATTCGTGCATGTTTTGTGCCTCAGTGTCGTGCATGTTGTGCCTCAGTGTCGTACATGTTGTGCCTCAGTGTCGTACATGTTGTGCCTCAGTGTTGTGCATGTTGTGCCTCAGTGTCGTACATGTTGTGCCTCAGTGTTGTGCATGTTGTGCCTCGGTGTTGTGCATGTTGTACCTCAGTGTCGTACATGCTGTGCCTCAGTGTCGTGCATGTTGTGCCTCAGGTTCGTGTATGTTGTGCTCCAGATTCGTGCATGTTGTGCCTCAGGTTCGTGCATGTTTTGTGCCTCAGTGTCGTGCATGTTGTGCCTCAGTGCTGTGCGTTTTGTGCCTCAGGTTCGTGCATGTTGTGACTCAGTATTGTAATACACACTGATGGCGGGAGATGAGAGGGGTTTGTTTGTTGTTCTCTGTCGGCTCCACAGATGGCGCTGTGTGCAGCACGGGATTCTGAGAGGGTGTGGGGTCTGCGGGTGCTTACTGCGCTAGAGACGGGCTGTGAAGACGGAGGAGGAAGGGTCTGAGCAGAGGTTGATGTGTCGCTTATACAAAGAGCCTTGGTCCTGGCTCTGCCCTATGACACTACGTGTGAGCTTGTGTTCCCTTATCAGTCAGAGAACAGGCGCCTCCGCACCTTGATTCTCATGCCGTTGAATATGTTGTTTTGAAGAGACAGAGCATCCTTCCGGAAAAAAATGAAACGAAACGACTTTTGCTTTACCGCGCTTGTAATGTGTGAATTGCACGTAAAGCGCGCCACCTACCGCCCCGATGGCAAGGCCACAAAGTTGCCTCTTGGCGCGCATGAGGGCTCCAGCCGTGCCCGGCCTCGACTGTCGCAGCCGGGGGTGAAGACGAGCGAAGTAGCGCTGAGCCGTGGGAAGAAGGGGAGCCCGGGGCTCCTATATACTTCCCAAACGCAGTTTCTTAATCATTTGACCTCCCGTCGTGAGGAAATTAAGAGGAAATGTGAGGTGAAGGGAGAGGCAATGGCCAGTCAGGCAGAAAATTGCCTGGACGCCTGTTGGGCCCCGGTTCTGCTCCTCATCCCCCGGGACAGTGTGGGGCCGGGGCGGAGGAGATCGCGGGGTCGGCTGGGAAGCGGAGCAGGCCCTGCCGGCAGCTGAACCCGAGATGAGGTTCCTGCCTCCTTCCCTCAACCATGGAGAGGCCTGGCTGGGGGTCGGGAACCCGAGACGCCCTCCACGGCACACCTCATTACAGGCCCCGTTCTCTCCATCGCCCCAGGCTTCACTCAGGCCTCGGCAGAGGTCGTGACCTTCGTTCTACGCACATCTTACGCAGTGGTGCTGGAACAATTATATTAGGGTGCTGCCGTAATGCTGCAACACTGAAGTCATGAGGATTGTGGAAAATCCAAACATCACACAAAGAACATTTTACTAATGGATGCTGTAATTTACAGGCTGTACAAAAGGGGGTGGTGATTGACAGAGCATCTGAATCAATCAAACACTCACACCCAGTCAAAAGATCTGGGTTTAATCCATCACCGTTCTTTAGCCCACTCTGCCACCCCAGTTCAGACATGGCTATATGCAAATCAGTCTGACCCTGTGCCTCATGGGACCAGTCCAGCCCGAACTGCCAAGCCATGTCTTTCCTGGACCGGAAACAAGCTTCTGAGGACCGGTTTCTGGCATTCCAGCCGGTTCTTTAGCCCACTCTGCCACCCCAGGTCAGACATGGCTATATGCAAATAAGTCTGACCCTGTGCCTTATGGGTACAGTCCAGCCCGAACTACCAAGCCATGTCTTCCCTGGACCCGAAACAAGCTTCCGAGGACCGGTTTCTGGCATTCCAGCCGTCTCCAGCCCGGTTTGCTTGAATCCAGTGGCAAAGTGAGCAAGGGACTCACGTCTGAGCATACCCTGCCACACTTATGGCGGCCAAAAGCGGTACAAAAGGGGGTGGTGATGGACGGAGCATCTGAATCAATCAAACACTCACACCCAGTCAAAAGATCTGGGTTTAATCCATCACCGTTCTTTAGCCCACTCTGCCACTCCAGTTCAGACATGGCTATATGCAAATCAGTCTGACCCTGTGTCTCATGGGAACAGTCCAGCCCGAACTGCCAAGCCATGTCTTTCCTGGACCGGAAACAAGCTTCCGAGGACCGGTTTCTGGCATTCCAGCCGTCTTCAGCCCGGCTTGCTTGAATCCAGTGGCAAAGTGAGCAAGGGACTCACGTCTGAGCATACCCTGCCACACTTATGGCGGCCAAAAGCGGTACAAAATGGGGTGGTGATGGACGGAGCATCTGAATACTGGGGTGAATGTATGACATTGTTCTGCATTATGTCCATCAACTGTTGCTTTTGCATTTGTCACCCCGAGTGGGATGAGTATGCTCAGACGTGAGTCCCAAGCACTCCACACCACTGGATTCAAGCAAGCCGGCTGAAGACGGCTGGAATGCCAGAAACCGGTCCTCGGAAGCTTGTTTCCGGTCCAGGGAAGACATGGCTTGGCAGTTCGGGCTGGACTGTTCCCATGAGACACAGGGTCAGACTGATTTGCATATGGCCATATCTGAACTGGGGTGGTGTGGAGTGCAAAAAAACGATGGATTTAGGCCCAGATCTCTGTACTGGGGTGAATGTATGACATTGTTCTGCATTCTGTCCATCAACTGTGGTTTTTGTAATTTACAGGCAGCATACTTTCCATTGAAATGGACACTAAGGGGCATATTATCAAGGAGATGCGATAATTATCGCAAATCGCGCCTAGCGCGATTTACTTTATCGCTGGATTACATCACCATGTTAGTGACGTATTAGCAACGGTTTGCTAACAGACAATGTAATTCCAGCGATAGAGGCCGATTATCAGGAATAGCACTTGAAATCCAGCGAGGATTTCACAGCGTTAAGGAGAAGCTTGCTGATAGGGGAGTGTGGACCTAACCTGGCAATCCCCCTCCCATTATCAGTATGCCTAAGTCAATTCCCAAGTCAATTTAAAAGCGGGCATTACATTCCTGCGATAACCACGATTAGCTCAGTTATTTTTAGCACTTTGTGGGTCTGCTGCATGGCTTGTAAATATCGCAAAGCTGTTTTAGTGAGGATTCCCATGTTGTTGTGCTCAACAACGCCTACTTTGCATGTCATTAGCGATATTGATCGCTGACATGCAAAGTCGCAAGAAAAAACGCGCTAACGCTTGTCAGCGTGTCCTTGTGGATAGGGTGAATAAAAAATTGCTGCTTTTTCAGCGCTATGTCCCGAAAAAACAGCGATGTTTCCCAGGATAATATGCCCCTAAATGTGTACAGGCACTCAGTTTTATTGATAAAATGATACAATGCACAAACAAAAATTTTCGAAATTACGTTTCAGGGAAAATTTATTAATTTCACATCACCAAGTAAATTATTTTGATTTTTTTATTCTCTTAAAGTCTTTGTTTCCATCACACTTCAGAATTAGAAAATGTGTTTAATTTGTCCTTTCCTAACTACAGATATATTCAGAAATATTTGTACTTCTCATTTATATGCATTCAACTTTTATGTTAGAAAAAATGACCCCTACAGCCTTTCTTTTCACACTTAATGTACTAAAGCAAGATTGTCACATAGTTCACTTTACAAAATCCTCTCACTTTGCAGTCAGAGAAAGTAAAATCGAGTCTTCATTTGTTCGCACACTGAATATCGACCCCCAGAATATTGATTGGCACAATATCGAGCACAAAATATTGAAAAGAAAATACCAACAGGTCTAGATTTTATATACCTTACTCCACATACATGTACCACTGAAATAGGCAATATATGTAAATGCTTTGTGATTGATCATTGCCTTGCTTAGGCAATGGTGACCACTTTATTTATTTCAATTTGGTATTTCCTTTTGAGGGTATTAATTACATTTTCCTAAAAGTCCACCATCATGACAGGAATTAGTGTTCCTCCGTATTTCTGCTACTCTCAGGAGAATCTCTTACTGAAAGGCCACATGAATGAAAATGTTCCAGGTTTATGTAGAAGCATTAGAAGGGTCATGATTGCTTCATTGGCCAGGATAGCTGCTAAGAAACAGAATTATCAATCTGACATAGAACACTTTTTAGGAAAATAGAATAACAATGCGTACTATATGTCTCACCTGCCCTTGCTGGTTGTGGCATCAGGTGAGGAGGAAGATCTAGGGTAGGTTGTGTTCAGCATCAGGGGTGTTTGTGCAGTCGGGTCAGCATTTGAGGGGCTATGGGGTGAGAAGGAAGGGATGCACAACATTGATGGGGACACCGTTCTAGAGGAGGTGAGGTGCTATTTGGAAGTTGCATGGCCATAGGGAAGGTGGGAATCTTTTTCTGAGGTGCAGGGAGAGCTCTTGTTAGTGGGAGATGTGATCATGCAGGGTCATAAGTTGTACCATAGTTTGCTTGAGGATGAGAACAGCCAAACCCATGCTTGGCTATTCTATTCAGAGGGTCATGTCAGTGGCGTAACAAAACGTGAGTGGGCCCCCCTGCAAGATATTCTGAAGGGGTCCTGCAGACTGACATTGTTTAGGGGGTGAGGGGCAGGGCCGGACTGGCCATAGCGGGCACCGGGCAATCCCCTGGTGCGCCGCACGGGTGGGGGCCGGTTTTGGGCCCCTGAGGGCCGTTTTTGTTACAGGGCAGTTTTTACAGCTTAGCTGCAAAATCGGCCCTGTACCAAAATCTGCCGAAACCCGGCCCCGGAAAAGAGCTTGGCGGCGGGGCAGCCAAGCACTTTGCCAGGGCCGGTTGTGGCTCCCAGACGGGCCCTGGTGAGGGGGGCCCCCTCCAGTAGGGGTTAGCCTGGGGCCCCCTTGCGCTGTGGGGGCCTTTGTTACTCCCCTGGGTCATATTGGGATCTCCGCTTCCAAAAGGAAGGTAAAGGAATATTCCTGGTGGCCTAGGTTGGAAGAGGTGGTGGATAGCAGGGTGAGGATATGTGGACTCTACAACCCGGAGTGATAAGGTCAGTAAGCTATGCTTTACTAATCCCCTTCCTATGACAGTTCCTGAAGTCCCACGCAGGAGGTTTGGGATTGTCACTGTAAGACAATTCAAGGTTCCCACTTCAAAGGAAGCATACGTAGTTTTAACGGACTAGTACAATAAATGGCCTGAAATGAGGGTTATGGAGCGTGCGACCACAGATATTGTGATCAGGTTTTTAGAGGACATATTTTGCAGAGAGTTTTGCTGGAAACTAATGTCTCAGACAACTGCCAACAGTTCACTTGTAGCAAGACCTTGGTTATTATCTCGTGCACAGGACTAGGCTCTCTGGCATAGTCAGATGCTTGTTTGTTTGTTTGCTTATGCTGTCTATTGATCCTCTTGAATTGTTCTTGTGTTTTGGTTTTGGTTTTTGTGCTTTGTTGTGTACTATTATCTATTGAATCTCGCTTCATATGTTATTGTGTTCCTGATTTACTGGATTCGCTCACGATCATGTAAAGCGCCCTGACACTTTCGGGTCTAGCTAGCGCTATATAAAAAATATTAAAAAATAAATAAATACAGTCTGCAGCTTACTTGGAGAGATTTGGTGTTGTACATAACAGAACTTCGATTGGTCATCCAGAAGTGAATGGTCAAATTGAGAGGTTGGACCGTGTAGATAAGGGGGTGGTTGAGATGGCGACTAAGGGTGGTATCAATGAGGGGAAAGCTGGGTAGGTGACGTTGTTATCTTACCGAGTTACACCCAATATGATAAAAGAGTTTTCCCCTTTTGAATTGCGTTGAGAATGAAAGCCAGCTCCGTGTTAGGCTTTGTGATTGCTGAAGAGGAAAGTAAGCACTGTAGGGGGAAAGATTTAAAAGGTGCCAGAGTGCAACAGATTGTGCAGCAGAGACAGGAGGAATATAACACCAAGATGGCTTTGAGCTCAAGTAGAAAGAGAAGAAGGATGACAGGTGGGACACTGACAGTGGGACAGTCAGATTGGATTAGGCTTCCTGGCAATGGAGGGAACTGGTCTTGAAAATGATCCAAACAGGGTGATTGAGGTACTGAGTAAGGCTGAAAGAGTTGCAGGTTGGACCTCATGTAACTTGAACTGTTTGCGAATTTGGGGTTCAGTGGGTGATTTCCTAGAGGTGCTAGAGGTGGTGGTGTATCGAGCATAGGGATGATGAGGATTGGATGACGATGGCCAGTCCCGGTGGTGGAAGGGCTCTGGAACCAATACACACCAGCTGTGGTCCTTCCCTGGAGGTTGTCACACGCAGCTCGAGAAGGAATATGCTTCCCATGAAATTGGAGGGGTTTGTGCTATCCTGACCCTTTCTTCTTGTTGATGCATTAAGATGGTGGACGGCCAGGTGTGGATAACTTCTTCTGAGGGAGAAGGAAAGTTCTTACTTTTTTATTTCATTTTAATATAAATTGTTCTTACATTACGTTGCCATTGTTGTAGTTCTTATTATTGCTGCTTTTGCTAAGGAATGGTGGGTGTTTCTGCTGCTGGCTGGTGAACTGCAATGTCTCAGATATTGTGGTGGAATAGTATGGGCATACTAGAATGGAATGGTGCAATTAATGTTGATGCTTGAGTGTGGATCACTTGGTGGTGGAATGCTGGTGCGTGATTTATGGCTGATGTGGGTTTGTTTATCTTTATTTTGGCACTTCTTGCTAAATAAAGCTCCCTACCGTCCCGCAATGTGTGGAATTAGTTATTATTTTGCAGCACAGAGAACTGAGACAATAAGTCTTTGACAACAGACAGTTAACACTGTCTGTAGACAAGACCTGAAATGGGCTTGAAGCGAAAGCAAGACTAGTCAGCCTTGACATTTAGCAGCCCTGGCAACCACAACACTTACAGCAGGCTCATTTTTTATTTTTATTTTTATTAATCACAGGGTGGGACATTTTTGTCATGAATGCCAGAATTCATGTTTTGGACCATATTGCCACATGAAGACATACTGAGACAAAATGTGTGGTTGTGTATGCTTGACGTGATGGCTGGTTCTGGGATTTTCGGGGCCCTGGGAAGAAAGGGAATGTACGAGGCCCTTCTAAGTTTAATAGACGTGACACATTCAGGGCTGTTTGCATCTGAATAGATGCCCCTGCTCTGGAAGCTGCAGCCCCTCCCTCTCAGCCACCTACAAGCACCTCTTAACAGCTCATCATGGGCTGAAGGTATGAGGGTTGCTTATCTCTGAGAGGGTTAATACTGCCAGGGAGCTAAACAGCCAGGCAATAGTCCTCCCGCTGTGCCTCTGCATGGGTGGGGGGAGGCCTATTTGCAAATAAACTTGAGGAATGTATCTTCTTGCAGCCGGGAATGCCCCCCCTCGCGTTCCCTTTGCTACACCATAGCAGTGAGGCCAGGCGAGGGAGGCCTCCTAAGGTGGCGCACTTGCAGGTGGCCTTTCATGCCGTGGTCTGACTCTGTCGCATTGGGGCAGGGCTGACTACGGGGCCCCGGGCAGCTGCCCACACTGCCCATGCTTTGCGCCGGCCCTGCTTGACATGTCTGCGACCTGTGGAGAAATGTTCAGTAGTGGAGATGAAGGGATTTGCTTGCCCACTGGCCATCCACCACTTTTAGGGAACAAATCTTAAGCTCCAAGCTGACCACAAGCCTGTTGTGCCAATTCTATTTATAGGATGGGTCAAAAAAGTGCCATTCTGTTGGCAGGGTAAACTAAACATTTGCAAAGATTTCAATTTGAACGCAAGGTGACCACTCCTGTAAATGAGATCATGCATAAAAGATAGATTTATAAGTGTTTACCATTGTAGCACAGGTGGATAAAACGATCTGTATAGAATCATTACTGTTTGGGAAAGAGCAAGGTCAGCCTCTGTTTCCAAGCTTCGACGTCAGCAACTTAACCAATTAACTCACCTAAACTACGAGTATTAGAAACGTAGCCACATCCTGATCCTGTTGTCCAAAACAGTTTATTGCGTACGCATCTATGCACTCAGGGCCTGGTAACATATCCCCATTTGCACCAGATATACCCTCAACCTCTCTGCTTCATTCTAGGAAATAGCTTCAGACACACCTGTTTAAAGAGCACTACATTGAGGCATAGTAAATTGCCTCCGACACCAATCCTAGAACTCAGCATCCCCTGCCGAGTACCATTCACAGGCTGCATGTCAGCCTTTGACCCTGTTCAGCGGCACGCTGACTTTCAGCCAGACTCATGCTATGGAAATTCAAATGCCACATATATTCGTACATAGAGTGACAGGGTTCTGGAGAAAACATTCAAATTAAAGCCACGCGCCCCCGTAGCGCTAACAGCTCTTGTATCGAAGCACCCATTTTGTGCCGCCAGACCAACAGCCAATCAGGCACCGCAGAGTGAGTGTCACAGGGGAGGCTGGGATCACATCTCAAAGCATTGGTGTGTTTTTTTTTTATACCGCGGTCTGTGCGATGCCTCCTTTTGGTCACTACACTTAAGTTTGAGAGAAACATTTGTTTTCACTTTCTACGTCCCCGTTGTCTAGAGTGTCTAGCCCTAGACATCGATTAATGGCGCCCCGTGCTGTCTCAGTGCAGGAAACTCGGCCAATCTGGTCGTGACTGCGAACCCATGCATACTTTGTATTTTTTATTGTGAGGCAATGCTCAAAAGAACCACGAAGCGGCGCTGTTCTGTCACCGTTCCACGAATGCAGCAGTCAGATAATGTGGAGGTAGACGGGGTAGGGGGCGGGGGGACGACGCTTCACGGTCCTCAGTGCACAGGCTGTGCGTTTTATTTACATATCACGTCCTTAGCAAAACCCACAAACATCTGTAGTCCTCTGTGTGAGCTAATGGGCTGTGCGTGCTGATTGCTCCGGTGAAACATGGCGTCCTCTGTCGCTGCTGTTTGCTAGCCGAGCCGGCAGTGACTCTTCATGCCATGTGTCTGCTTTCAAATCGTATCAGTGATGTCTCAAAAATTGAGACTTGTGCCAGTTAGGTTAATGTTGTAGTTAGGTGACTATGTCAGTGACAAGCTCAATATTTTGAACTAAAAAACACAGAAATGTACCAGATACACTCAGCAGAGAGAACCATAACATGCGCTCCTGTAATGCACAGCTTATGACCTCATGCATTACATTACTCATACCATGTTCTATGACATCATTTATGACATCACTGATGACATCTCAAATGATGTCACTGATGACACCACCCAAGCTTCTTTTGTACACATTACTCTATAAACTAGTATGGCATTAAAGGTCTGAAAGTCAGGACAAAATAGCTCAAAATAATATGGGGCATCATTAATGCCATCACAGATACAACTCACTTAGGTGTAGCAAGCATATGATATGTGCAGCATTGATCCTATACCTTACACTACATCGGTAGCCTAGTTCACATTAACAAGCAACCTCAGATGTATGGGAAACCCTCATCGTACACAGTGTTGAATATGTATACAACTGTTCGGAGAAAGCCAAGTTCTTAAAAATACTGAATGTCTATTTCAAAATGGGTGCCATACATTAGTTGAACACAGGCTGTTTAAAATTAGGTCGAAAAGTAGTATGTTAGTCATAAGCCACAATGTAAACTATAAAACACACTAACACTCATTAGATGATGTCATGAGTGACTTCATCAATGATGTGATTTGAGGTGTCATGAGTAATGTTATAAATGATGTCATAGAACATGTCATGAATAATGTAACATGTGAGGTCATAAGCAGTGCATAGTGGGGCGCAAGTTGTAGTTAGCTCTGATAACTATAACTGGTGAGTTTGTATGTTTTTTTAATTCAAAACGGTAATGTTGTCACTGACGAATTCACCTGACTATAACGTTTTGTTTTTCCAGTGAATTTCGAAGTTTTTTTTTTTTATAAAAACATATCTTTTATCACACCTAACTATAACTTTACTTTAGCCTTTGTTTTTTTCAGTAAATTTCTTAGTTTTTTTGTTTAAACAAAAATAGATCTGTTTATCACACCTAACAATGACGTTAGTTTAATCTCTGGTTTTCTTAGTGAGCTTCTAGGGCTTTTTTGTAATATTTTATTACCATCTCTAAAGCCAGCCAGGGCCACTAATTAATTTAAAGGGGATCGGGCAGGGTGGTCCCTCTTCCCGAACCGTTTTCGTCCCCAGGGACCCTATGCCCTGGGGACGGCATTGTTTAAAGTGGATGCCCACCCAGGGCGCCCACCATACACATGTGGGCTGTAAGGGGGGTTCCAGGGCCCCATGTCCCCAGCCCTGCTCTCCACATGCCGCGGGGGCCGGCATTGCTCCTGCCTGAAGAGAACAGCTATTTATGCTGCTCCCTCCGGGTGGAAGCAGTCTCTTGATCTGTTTCCCTTCTCATCCCCGTGCAGGCAGGGAAACAGATCAAAAGTCTGCTCCCAGCCAGCAAGAGCATTTTTAAATCTCCCGCTAGCTGGGAGTAGACTTTGTGTTTTCTCCCATTTCGCCGGACATTTAAAAATCCTCCTGCAAGGTGGAAGAACACACAGGCGTCCCTGCCCGAGCTGGTGTGGGCAGGGAAAGTACTTTTCCCGGTGGTGGGCTCGCCTGGACTCAGCAAGTCACCCGACTCTGGGATATGGTGTCCCTGCATGGCCCCTCCCCACCTTTTGTATGTTTTGGCCTCAGGGGTGGGCTCTCCAGGGCCGATAATGTCTTGGTGAGGGCCCCTCCTTTCAATTAAAGCAAGGGGCCCCAGTGAATGGGGTCCCAGGGGCCTTAGAAGTCTCAGGGAAGTTGCCCCGCAACACCCTCCCCATTTATGGACATTTTAGCCCCAGCGTGGGCTACCTGGGGCCTATGATGGCTTGGGATAGGGGGATGCATACCCGCCTTTTCTTTTGGAATGAGGTCCTGGGGGTGGCCTCCTCAGGCCTATAGTTGCTTGCGGAGGAGGGCTGTGTGCCCCCCTCTACAATTTTTTTTTACATTTTGCATCTTTAGTAAAAAAACACTTTCCTAATCTGTTAATTGTATTTAATTTTCTAAGCAGTTATGGACCCCCTGAGTAGCCTTTGCGGACCCACAGGGTTCCCCAACCCCTAGGCCACTTATAGATGACAAAAGACAGAAATATTAATGTCCTCACTACCGCTACTCTGATGACAATGCTATTAGTGAACCAAGAAGAATCCTAAATTCATGATTAGAATCGGTCACCTTTAAATATTGCCACTCACTGCAATGGTATAATTTATTACAGTGAACTATAATGTCTTGCAAAAATCACAGTATGAAGAAACACACAGTTTTCAATTTTTTTGTCTTTATCGTATACTGGACTGTCAGAGTCAAGCCTTAGCAGACTGCATATCCTCCCTCTTCCAAAGCTCTGAAGGTCAGTACTGCTCAAAGCAAGATGGTAGGAGAAAGTAAACACATAAATACAAAACTAGATGGCTTTTAAACGATTTGTTCATTTTGTAGTCTTAAAGTGCCAAAGCCCTGCAGGCAGGAAATGCGACTGGCCAATCCCTTGAAACACAACCGGCCGCCACCAGCAATGAAACTGGCCCGCATCCTGCCAGCCCATCGGGAAAAAGGCCAGTGCTCGGTAGCGCCAGTCCAGGCCTGTTTTGGGCTCCTGGCGATGTCTCTAATGATCAGATGTCTCTCCTACTGCTGAGGAACCGGAATGGGATTGGTTGTGAATATAATTGGGAGGTGGTAAATAATTTCCGGTACTTCACTGCCAGTGGTGTCTCCAAACTGTGAGGTGCCACTCACACCATCAGAGATTTAACTCAAAGGGTGAGAACATGAACATGCTACTTTCAATAATGTCTCACGGGGCTGGTGTCTGATTTTGCCACTGATGTCTGAAAGACTGCGAGTCGCTCATGCTACAAGGGATATTTTACGCCATTCAATGCTGCCCTGATGATGGTGGCATCACTCAGAGATGCATTTCCATTGAATTTTTCTTGGTAATATATCTCTGAAAACCGGAGCGACAGTCAGATGTCGCAATGGTGTCTTGGAAGGTGAGATGCTTGGGAAGGGATGGCATAGAGCTCTCCTGTTTCTCAGATCAATGCCTAAACAGCTCATTCAGTCCAGATTTTTGAAATGGGTAAACTGTGATTCGTAGTTCTATTCAACCCATTTTATGAGCAGGACTGCGAGTCCCATAACTCAAAGAAAATACCTGGATTAGATGCACTACTCATGAATGGAACTGGGAAACTTGTGAGCTATGGATGGTGTCTTTTATGGGAAGTGCATTGTTGTTGAACTGCTTGTAATGTTTCCATAAGTAACCTCTCTAGGCATAAGATGCTACCTTTAAACCACACGCATTCATTAAAACATTAGATGCCCTTTCACTCTTCGAGTGCCTCTAAAAGCATGAGATTTCGTGTCATACGCTTAGTGGTCACTACAAACGTGGTATGGCCATGCTCTAAGTGGTCACTAAAAGCATGAAGTGCCCTCTCTCGCTCTATGTGGTTGCCATGGCATGGCTTCTCACACTGTGAGAAGTCACTAAAAGCATGAGATGACCTGTACTGTTGAAGGTGGTCTGTAAAACCATGGGGTGCCCACCTACACTCTACACGCCTAAAACTACCAGGTGATTATAAACACCAATACAAGTGTTCTGGAACAGCACAGTGTGCCACCTTATACTGGTATTGCTTAGAAAATATGACTCACAGTCTTATACTTTCCATCATTTTCAAAAGCTTAAGATGCCATCATGTATGGTAAGTGGTCTCCAAATAACAGGAAATGGCCACTGAAGTTGCAAGTGGTCACTAAAAATATGAGATGCCCTTTAATGCTTTATGGGTTGACTAAAGCATCAAATGACCTTTCATACTTCAGATGATCTACAAAACATGGGCTGTCCTCTTAGCACTACAGTTGGCCTCTAAAAGTACGAGACGATTGTGTGCGGTACTTAGCGTGTTCTAAAAAAGCACAAAATGTCATATTCTGCCCATCACCTTTAAAACCATGACATGCAACCCTATAAAGTCTTCACACGCTGCGAGAGCCCTTTTATAAGCCTGTGATGGCTTTTATACTAGAGGGGTCTGCATAACCCTGAGCCGCTTTCGCATATTGCAAGTGCTCTTCACAAAGATGGAAGGGCCTTTAATACTGAAAGTGGTCAGTAAAAGTATGAGATGCCTTCACACGCTGCAAGTGCTCTTTTGAAGCATGGGATGACCTTTCTGCTACAAGTGGGTAGAGGATGTGGCGTAATGACCAAAGCTGCCAACGATGGAGCTGGGGAACCAAGTTCGAGTCTTGGTGTCGACTCAATATCCTGTGATTCTGGGCAAATCACTTAATCTCCCTGTGCCTACAAAAAAAAAGAAAGTGTCCTTGTGTAATGTAACTGGTGCTCATGTAATCCGCTCCAATACTGTCGGTTTCAGATTGCACTATATAAAACCACAAAAACAAAAGCCTTGTCTATAAAATCATGACCTTCAAGCTGATACAAAAATGTAAACTCTTCAGAGCAAGCTATTCAAAAAAGTTAAGTCTATGATGCCAGACATATGAGTGAGGCTTTACATGTCAGACACAATCATAACTTGGTAGCATTGGTACACAATGAGAGAAAATATGTCTGCCACTGTTTTAGTTATGCTAAGGCAATATTTTTAGGTCCACAAAATGATACTTGATTGTTTACATAAGGCTTACTTGCACGTAAAACTAAGAAAAGATAAAACATAGAAGTGGCATCCATCTGGGAAGGCTGAATTACATGATCTTCCATCCGAAAATTGAGCCGAGTTGACATTTGTACATTTCCTTGATCAGGCTAATAACTAGGAGGATGTTTCAATAAATTCTACAAACCATTTACAGCGATTTGGAGAGGATGTGGCGCTATGGCCAGAGCTGCCGACTTTGGAACAGGGGAAAAGGAGTTTGAGTCCCTGGGTCGGCACAACATCCTGGGATTCAGGGCAAAGCACTTAATCTCCATGTGCATAAATAAAATAAGTGTATGCAAGTGTAATGTAACTGGTGCTGACGTAAAGCACTCCAATACGTTTGGGATGGGGTTGTCCTACATAAAACTGCAGAAAAGAATAAGCTGACAGCATCACATCTCTCTAAGACTCTTCCTTGATTTTTATCAGAAGATAAGAGATGGTGTATTTTACTGGATACTGTGTTCGAAGTAACTTGAAAATCTTATCATACTGCCTAGGCTTTGAATATTTTATTTAAGTTACCTGATCTTGGTGATGTTTGTTTAAAAGGGGTAATTCAGCACCCTTTACCCACCACATAATGGTTTAGTCCCCAAGGAGTGGAACATTCAGGTGAGCAAAATGTGAGGTTGCCAGTTTTCTAAGAGGGCTGTCGATAGCTCAGGATCTTAGCAAAAGGTGTGCTGTATTCCAATGCTGGATTCTGAGAAAAAGAAGACCTCTGTTAAACAGAAAACAAAAAGGCAATGGGATTTCTGAGAGTCAGTAACTGACAGTGGACAAGTCATGGAAGAATTGAGTTGTTGCCCAATTTGTCATATCTTTGTATTTTGAGGTGCATCTGATGTTCATACCTTTTTTGCATTTTTATGAGTTTTAAACTCATTTTTCCTATTTTTATAGGGCAATGGATGATAATTCCATCCATTTTGGAGAGATGTCTCTGCACTCAGAATTAGAATTCCCTGTTATTTTTATGGATATTATATTGAAGCATAGCAAAAGTAGAGTGTTGCTTATGACAGGGGGGAAGGTCTCATATTTCCCAATCAAAAATCCTGGGTCTCCAATATGTTATTCTCTTTGTTGGTTCTGATAAAACGGAATTTCTTTATTTCAGAAGTAGCAAGCTCCCTGACTCTCTCACCTGGTTGCCTTCTGAACTGAGGATACCTCCCACTCCCTCTCCCTGTATAAGAAATCAGGTTGTTAATATCAATTCAGCTTTGTCTTTTGAACAGCAGGTCAAAGTGGTCTTGGCTAGCTGCTTTGCTACTTTGAAGTCTCTTAGGAGGATGGTACATCTGGTTCCTGGGGCATCCCGAAAAACCATTATCCATGCCCTAGTAACCTCAAAAGTGGACTACACCAACAGTCTTTATCTGGGCTTGCAAGCTCACATACTGCAACAGTTGCAGATTATCCAAAATGCATCCATGTGCCATATTCTTAAGGTCCCTATACATCAGTATGTGTCTGATCATCTCCCCCAGCTGCACTGACTTCCTGTGATCAATTGCATCAAATTAAAGCCTTTAATCTTCTTCTACAGCTCTTTGGAGCATAAGGGACCTCTGTATTTGAGATGCAGACTTAAGGCCTACTGTCAGGGTAATTCATGGAAGCTCCTGTATATCCCGAGGGTCCATAGGGCTAGGCGTGGCGGGAGATCCTTTACTTTTCTTACGGCAAAACTTTGGAATTCGCTTCCAACCACTCTTTGTTTTGCATAATCGAAAATTATCCTTAGGAAAGGTCTGAAAACACATCTGTCTAATGCTTATGCTCCAGGCTGTTGGCAAGTTTTAAGAGTGGCCCTGCTACTAGCCCTGGGACGCTACTTTGAGAGTAGCTGGGCGCTCTATAAATGCCTCTTGTATTGTATTTTTTTTATTATTATTCCAGGTGATGCATGGTCGGAAATATGCTTCTAGGGATGGTTTGCAAAAGTTTTGTGTAACCCATCTGAATTAGAAGGGACACCTGATATTTTCGAGACATGGAGAAATAACTAACAGGTGAGATGTTGAAGCCATTTTTCCATAATGACGACTAACGTATTTTTCCTACCTCACACATACAAGCCGGGAGGCCTGCGCCTGTTTAAAGTTCGGGCATTTGGGCTCAGGAGCTTGGAGACCAATGGCCTCATTCAAAGTTTCCTGGATAGCCCAGTAGCTAGCCAGCCCACACGGTCAGTTATGGCCTCTGCTCCATTGCTGGGGAACAACCCACCATGTTTTCCTGGCCAGAATCTCAAGTCCTTCGACATCCACCAGTGCAACAGGTACATCAAAGTCAAAGATGGCCGTCAAGCTGGCACCATGTTTTTTGCCTGTTCTGATTTTTTTTTGTTTACCAAAATAAACTCCCAAAGTCAGAGTTTATTTAACCCCTTCGGTGCTCATGACGAGCTCAGCTCGTCATGAGGCACAGTGCTCGTGTGCTCATGACGAGCTGAGCTTGTCATGACCACACCCATTTCTATTAGGGCCCAGCACAGGAGAGGAATATCTCAAGCAGCCAAGGTGTTAATTAAAACAAATAATATGGAGGTGTTCGTTCTGCAGGTGGGGACATGGCCGGACTGGCTACTGAGCGTTGTTTGCTAGGGTGGCAAGTGTGGTCCAGGTTCACTGCTGAGGGGCTGATTTTGTTGCTGGGGAGCTGCCGGAGCTTCTAAATGAACAATGCAAAACAAATAGCTTTAACACATACTTTTTAAAACATTTGTTTTGCATTGTTTATCAAGGAAAGCCTGGTATCCAGGCCACCCCTGGGCGGGGGCCACAGTTTGTTTTCCTACTGAGGACATCCCTCACAAGGCAGAACCAGGCAGGTACAATAAGTGACAGCTGCCAAGCCGTAAATAGGATGGGGTGATCTGCTCGCCACTATAGATGGGCAGTGTAGCCATCCGATCAAAGGACTCCGACAGAGGAGTCATAGGAGGAACTGCCATCAGAAAACCAGGGGGTCCCCAACTCCAGGGCACAAGTCCTAAAAAAAGAAGTGGGGAGACGCTGACGTCCCAACAGGAAGTGACGTCATGACAGGTGGCTTGCACCATCAGACTCATTGCCACCCCTCGCTCACCCCTTAGATGCGATTGGATCAGAGAAACCAGCCCGTGAGCAGCATTCTGAATGAGCTCCGATCCCGCCCCAGAGAGGCCAAAGAGTGAATGTGTAGCTCCAGTAATCGAGCTCCTGGTAAAATAAGTGGGGGTACGCCGTCCAACCGCGTGGTACCCCGATTCGTGCCCAACTCTAAGTGACAGCGAAACCACAACAGTTCTCTAACACCACCAAACTCCAAATAAGACCCTACGAATGTCAGCTATCCAGCGTCTTGTGCTCTTGACCGTTTCCTCACCATGTATTTTTCTTTGTTGAAATTTGACTAGAGAGGCAAAAGGAGAAAGAAAGACCTGGCCTCTCCAATGGGTTTAACTACGTGGACCACGCTAATTAATGCCAGGCCTATCCCACGCGGAGGCAGACTTCTCGAACTCTCGTGCCGCTGTGCAGCCTGGGTAAGGCGGGTGCCGCTGACACACCTGGGAGCCTGGACGGGACACAACTGGGGACATAGATAGGCCGCGGCACCGGGGCGCGTGGCACGGGCCTCACCTCCCGCCCGCCGCCGCCCGCCGCCGCCCCCCCAGAGAGAGCTGGGGCCGCCTCCGTCCATGCAGACCTGTCTGGCAGCAGGACATCCGTCTCCCCTTGTTTATAGAGTGCTGCTATTTAAACTGCCTGTTTAAAGGGCTGGAATTATTAGGTCTCTCGCACAGGAGCCGGCCAAAGGCACTTTAGAACTTTAATTGGACGGAATGGCCAAATATATCAAGAGAATCTCCTCGCGCTCGAAGCCTTGCGGGAGAGCGCCTCGGCACTCATTGGCTGGGCCTTTATGGGGCACCCGGCATCAATTCCAATTAAAAGGGAAGGCTTGGCTGGCAGATTTACCGAATGACGCTAGCCGTGAAGATGCGCACACATAGATTAATGTACACGTGTATATATATCTGTATCTATCTGTCACTGTCAATCTACCTTTCCATCCGTCTGACTTTCTTATACACATCAGTGCGAGGAATACTATCGCACTTTGATGCAGGCGAAGAGACATTGCTCACATGAACCGAGCACCCCCCTCTCTTGAACCTTCAGTGAATTAAATGTGACGCTGCACTGTCCACTGACGCGTGTTCCTCATTGTTCAAAGTGGGAAATTGCGAGAGACATCCCCGCACTTGCTGCAATAATATAATGTGTTGATTGGTTGAGGTGCACAATGTACACCCCGTCCTGTGTGCATGCTCACACAGTTACTTCTGTCCAGGGTTTTACGTGGGCTGAAAAAACAGGGCTAAACATCTGTGCTTAGCATTGTGTGCCGCCCGACTTGTATTTTGCATTTTCTGTCATTCAATCCAGATATTTTATACAAACGACATCATACCTAAACAAGTCAGGACTATTGGCTTTGTCAATGGTTGTTAGTTGCATAAGATAAATGAGCAATAACTATGGCTTGTATATAATATTGAAAAAAGCTTCCACTTAAAGCTCTGGTGACACCACAGCTATGTTGCTGCTCCTGAGTTTCAAAAAGAGAAGGGAAATCCAGAGAGAAAATGACTCTCTTTAAAATATTTCCCTTACCCTACAACACTCACTTGGTATGACGCCATGACGTAACTTCTCCAGTAGTGAGAAGTGAGCAGTGTGAGCAGTGCACATCAATGTGCTGCTGTCACTGCAGTCTGGAAAAAAACAGACCGCCTGTGCCAGGGCACAAAACAGAGCCCGATGGAGACCCATTTCGAGTCCCCCTTTAAAAAACTGCTGCGGCTGGACCCGGCCCACTTAAAGCCCTGCTTCTGTCCCTAATGGAACATTGAATATGAAGTTTTAAAAGCATTGCAAAATCTCTGTTGAAATCTCCTTGGAGCGTGTCAACCTGTCACCTTTCCAATGGAGGGAAGTAGGTATAATCGCATGTGGCCATATTAACAACTGTTCTGTGCAGCAATTAGCAATGGCGAGCCAACAAATTATGAGGGAGAGCCGAGCCAACAGTCTTGCTCGGATCTTGGAGACCGAGCCGAGCCCTGAAAATATTTCCTCTGTAAATCATACAAAAGCCTCTTAAAATTAAAAAAAAAGTGTATTTAAGATGTGGCACGGAAGCCCAATGAAAGCTGGTCTTGTTATGGGCTCGAAGTTTTAACAGGATGTTAAGTTGAGCCAGAGCCAGGCTTCAGGCCCGAAACTAGCTCGAGCTTTCAAAGGCTCACCCACCTCTAGCAGAAATACAAACCGTCAGCTATTGAATGCTCTTCAAAATCTATCTGTCTGCCTGTCTGTCTAATTAATCATTGTATTGGTCTATCTGTCTGTCAGTCTAGGTAATCCTTGTTATTTCAGTGCTTCTTTCTTTTTATTTTCATGTCTTTATTTTTATTTGCATTTTTAAAGTTCATTAGTTTTTAATAATCGTAACAAATAAAACAAGCATTTGCAATGCAATAGGTCTCGCATTATGAAAGTTTGAGCTATTGGTCTTGTAAATGACAATTTTTTTATTTATGTGTTGGTTTTCAAAATAGCTAAATTAATAGCTTTGTCATTTACAATGCCAATAGTTATAACTTTCGCAAATATGACACCTATAGCATTTGTAATGCAACATGTTTTGTATTTACGTGACTTAGATGTATTGATATTACAAATAACAATGGCTTTTAATTTTTTTAAATAATTAATACTTAAATAAAAGTGATTGTAATTTATAATGGCAATAGCTTAAACGTTTGTAAATAACTTTTGTGAAGATTATGTTCAGTGTATTTTATTGTGATGAAAATCCAAGAACAGAAGTGAAATATTAACATCTTTTTGTGACATGTGCAATAAAGCTTGAAACATTGAGAGAACATATTTGAACCAGTTGTTGTTGAATGGTTGCACAGATTGATGCTGTGATGGAGCGAAGTGATGTTGTGGTGGTGCTAAGTGATGCTTCGGTGGTGCTGAGTGGTGCTGGGGTTGCGCTGAGTGATGCTGTGGTTGTGCTGATTGGCGCTGTGGTGGTGCTGAGTGATGCTGTGGTGCTGGTGAGTGATGCTGTGGTGGTGCTGAGTGGTGCTGTGGTGGTGCTGAGTGATGCAGTGCTGGTGCTGACTGGTGCTGTGGTGGTGCTGAGTGATGCTGTGGTGGTGCTGAGTGGTGCTGTGGTGGTTCTGAGGGATGCTGTGGTGGTGCTGAGTGGTGCTGTGGTGGTGCTGAGTGATACTGTGGTCGTGCTGAGTGGTGCTGTGGTGGTGCTGAGTGATAATGTGGTGGTGCTGATTCATAATGTGGTGGTGCTGAGTGGTACTGTGGTGGTGCTGAGTGACGCTGGGGTGGGGCTGCGTGATGCTGTGGTGGTGCTGTGGTGGTGCTGAGTGATGCTGTGGTGGTGCTGAGTGATGCTGTGGTGGTGCTGAGTGGTGCTGTGGCGGTGCTGAGTGGTGCTGTGGTGGTGTTGAGTGATAATGTGGTGGTGCTGAGGTATAATGTGGTGGTGCTGAGTGATAATGTAGTGGTGATGTGGTGGTGCTGAGTGATGCTGGGGTGGCGCTGAGTGATGCTGTGGTGGTGCTGAGTGATGCTGTGGTGGTGCTGAGTGGTGCTGTGGTGGTGCTGAGTGATGCTGTGGTGGTGCTGAGTGATGCTGTGGTGGAGCTGAGTGATGCTGGGGTGGAGCTGAGTGATGCTGTGGTGGTGCTGAGTGGTGCAGTGGTGGCGCTGAGTGATGCTGGGGTGGTGCTGAGTGATGCTGTGGTGGTCACATCATGTTTACATTTAGACAAGTGTTTCAGAGGGTTGAAGTAAGATGAGCAACCTGCCAGGAACAAATGGGGAAGAAAGGAACTGACGGGGAAAAAGCTGCGGCAGCAATTTAGGGCATTACATCAAGAGTGAAACAAGCGGAAAGAGGAGAATATAGTATTAAAAGGAAACACTCCTATAATAAAAGAGGAGAATATAGTATTAAAAGGAAACACTCCTATAATATAATTAGAGCTGTAATGGACGAAGTGGGCCATGAAACCTCGCAGCTTCCTCTTTGATGTCACACTGGCTTGTGAAGTTTCGGCCACGGGGAGAGAATGTGACATCACGGCCTGGGCTGGGACTTCTGAGTGTGGGAAACCAGGTTCTAATCTCGGCGTCGGCTTGCCTTGACACCCTGTGATTCTGGGCAAATCCGTTATCTTCCAGTGCGTACAAAAAAGTGAATGTGTCCATGTGTAATGTAACTGATGCCATGTTAAGCATTCCAATAGCTTCGAGTTCAATTTGCTCCATATCAAAACTGCTAAAACACAAAACAAACTGCAAAAAAACAAGTATTGGGCAGGCTGGTAGAGCTGTAACAGGCGGTGAATGAGCGCGTTTTTTAGAAAGCCAAAGCGGGCCATGAAACCTCGCAGCTTCCTCTTTGATGTCACACAGGCTTGTGAAGTTTCGGCCACGGGGAGAGAATGTGACATCACGGCCTGGGCTGGGACTTCATGCTGACCAGTGGGTGGAGTCCACGGTCACTGGTGAGTGGGAGAGGTGGCGGTGGGAGGCAGATGGAGATGCTGATTACACCCTACACAAACTGCTGAATAAGTTAAATAGGATTAGTCTTTGCTCACATTGGGGGAAAGGCAGAGGTAGACACGGGGGAAGAAAAACAGGCAGTTTGGGCTTTGATGACCACGCGGGCCTTTCCCTTGACTTCAGGCAGTGCTGGAAAACAGTATCTGCACCAGGGGACCACAAACGCACCAGCAGCCCATCCCTGAACTTTTGCCCCTCCAAAACCCTCGTCTTTTGTTAGTCTCACAAGACATTTGATGCTGGTGTGTGTGTGTTTTTTTAATATAAATATTTCAATCAAGCCTCCTGCACACATTTATCTCTGTTTGTGTACTGTTAATGTATTGGACAATTTGGTTTATTTTTATGTAGCAGTATTTATTTATTTCAAGGGTTGCTCTTGCATAGTACCAGAAATAAAGACTCGGGCGGCTAGGGCTCTGTGCTTGAGGCACACGCCACAAAAAATATTCTCTGCCCCCCCCCCCGTACGAGCTGGCGCCCTGCATGTTCTTTGTTCAATGTTCATTATTAAGTAACGGAGCCCCATGCGTAAATTTACAATTACAAAGGGCAAGCGGAAAGAGGAGAATATACTATTAAAAGGAAACACTCCTATAATATAAGTAGAGCTGTAACAGGCAGTGGATGAGCGCATTTTTTTTTTAGAAAGCCAAAGCGGGCCATGAAACTGTTAGTCTCACAAAACGTTTGATGCTGGTATGTTTTTTTTTTTAATATAAATATTTCAATCAAGCCTTCTCCACACATTTATCCCTGTTTGTGTACTGTTAATGTATTGGACAATTTGGTTTATTTTTCCTGAGCGGTATTTATTTATTTCAAGGGTTGCTCTTGTATAGTACCCGAAATAAAGACTCCGGTGGCTAGGGCTCTGTGCTTGAGGCACACGCCTCAAGAAATATTCTCTGCCCCACACCCCCCCGTACGAGCTGGCACCATGTATGCTCTTTGTTCAATGTTTATTATTAAGTAACGGAGCCCCATGCGTAAGTTTACAATTACAAAGGGCAAGCGGAAAGAGGAGAATATACTATTAAAAGGAAACACTCCTATAATATAAGTAGAGCTGTAATAGGCAGTGAATGAGCGCGTTTTTTTTTAGAAAGCCAAAGCGGGCCATGAAACCTCGCAGCTTCCTCTTTGATGTCACACAGGCTTGTGAAGTTTCGGCCACGGGGAGAGAATGTGACATCACAGCCTGGGTTGGGACTTCTGAGGGTGGGAATCCAGGTTCTAATCTCGGCGTCAGCTTGCCTTGACACCCTGTGATTCTGGGCAAATCCCGTTATCTTCCAGTGCGTACAAAAAAGCGAATGTGTCCTTGTGTAATGTAACTGGTGCCATGTTAAGCATTCCAACAGCTTCGACTTCAATTTGGTCTATATCAAAACTGCTAAAACACAAAACAAACTGCAAAAAACAAGTATTGGGCAGGCTGGTAGAGCTGTAACAGGCGGTGAATGAGCGCGTTTTTTAGGAAGCTAAAGCGGGCCATGATACCTCGCAGCTTCCTCTTTGTTGTCACACGGAAAGAGGAGAATATACTATTAAAAGGAAACACTCGTATAATATAAGTAGAGCTGTAACAGGGGGTGAATGAGTGCATTTTTTTTTTAGAAAGCCAAAGCGGGCCATGAAACCCAAGTATTGGGCAGGCTGGTGGCCTGTAAAGCGTCCGTGAAGCAGGGAGTGGGGCAGTGGAACTCTTTGAAGTAGCTCACGGCCTGGCGGCTGTGAAAGTGAAAGGAATTAGGGGGGAGGAGAAGTGAGGCCAGTGCGCACTGCGCACGCTGGGGAAGCCTGTGGGAGGGAGGCTGATGGCTTTAATGTGGGGAAATGCGCGTTCTTGTGTTCACGTGATTTCACGTGAACTGTCTTAAATCCGCCCGATGGTTTGAGAACCTATTTTGCACACTAAAATTCTCCCCTATCCATTCCTGCGGAATGGGAGAGGCTCAACCTAAAAAAGAGTCTAAAAGAAACGAAACCGCAGGTGATAAATAACGACAAATACCTATGAACAGACCACTCTGGAGCAGGGAACAGAGTGTGAAACGTGCCAGGCATAGCATAACAGGTGCTCTCTGTAACTCAGAGTCTTCAGAGTTAGCTTGCCCTTGAACGTAACTTCTCCCAGTGCACCAGCGTGGCCTCATGCAGAGGCCAGACTCTAACTTCTCATCACTAACAACTCAAGCCTACTGTTTTGAGCAAAATGTCAAGTCAAGTCAGAGAATTTATATAGCGCACTACATACCCAGAGGGTCTCAAGGCGCTTAAGGAGGGGTAGGGAATCACTTGTCAAATATCCACATTTTAAGTTGCTTCCTGAATGCTAGGTGGTTCTGGGTAAGGCGAAGGTAGGTGGGAAGTGAGTTCCAGGTTTTAGCTGCCATGTAGGAGAAGGATCTACCTCCCATGGTGGTCTTGTTGATGCGAGGTACATTGGCAAGGGCTTGGTTGGAAGATCGAAGCTGGCGGGAGGGGGCGTAGAAGGACAGTCGTGTGTTGAGGCATTCTGGTCCGATTTCGTAGAGTGCTTTGTGTGCGTGGGTAAGGAGCCGGAAAGTGATTCTCTTATTGACGGGAAGCCAGTGGAGGTTTTTCAGGTGACCAGAGATATGTTCTTTACGCGGGATGTCTAATATGAGCCTGGCTGAGGCGTTTTGGATTCGTTGGAGTTTTTTCTGGAGTTTAGCGGTAGTCCCGGCGTAGAGGGTGTTTCCATAGTCCAGTCGGCTCGTGACCAGAGTGTGGGTGACCGTTTTCCTAGTTTCGGTGGGGATCCAACGAAATGTTTTTTTGAGCATGCGAAGAATGTTGAAGCAGGATGAGGAGACAGCGTTGACTTGTCTGTTCATTGAAAGTGAGGAATCCAGGATGACGCCCAGGTTCCGTGCATGGTCTGTCGAGATGGGTGCTTTTCCAAGGGCTTCTGGCCACCAAGAGTCGTCCCATGCGGAGGGGGAGGTACCTAAGATGAGGACTTCTGTTTTATCTGAGTTCAGTTTCAGACGGCTGTGTTTCATCCATTCGGCTACTTCTTTCATTCCTTCGTGTAGGTTCGTTTTGGCGGTGCTAGGGTCATTGGTGAGTGATAGGATCAGTTGAGTGTCATCCGCGTAGGAGATGATGTTGAGGTTTTGTTGGCGGGCGATGGCCGCGAGGGGGCTCATGTATACGTTGAAAAGGGTGGGGCTGAGTGAGGATCCTTGTGGTACGCCGCAGATGACTTCAGTAAACAATGGTTCCAGTGGAACAGATGAGAGTATACATAATAAATACTGAACAATGTCAAATAATAATGTGAAGGTTACTTAGGATGTAAGAAGGAGAAACAAACTCATGACACCTAATGGATTACTGATGGTAATCCATTAGGTGTCATGAGTTTGTTTCTCCTTCTTACATCCTAAGTAACCTTCACATTATTATTTGACATTGTTCAGTATTTATTATGTATACTCTCATCTGTTCCACTGGAACCATTGTTTTTTGATATAAATATGCACCCTGGTTCCTTAGAAGGTAGGGTTTCCTTGTTGTAAGTGTGGCAGATGACTTCAGTGGCCACTGACTTGAATGGTGGAAGGCGGACTCTCTGGGTTCTTCCGGTGAGGAACGAGGTGATCCATTCCAGAGCTTTTCCTTGGATTCCGATGTTTCTGAGGCGCTGTAGAAGGGTGCTATGGCAGACTGTGTCGAAGGCTGCTGAGAGGTCGAGGAGGATGAGGGCGACTGTGTCTCCATTGTCCAGTAGAGTTCTAATGTCGTCTGTTGCTGCGATGAGGGCGGTCTCAGTGCTGTGTTTTGCTCGGAAGCCGGACTGTGAGGAGCCGAGGGATTTGTTGGCTTCGAGGAAGGCGGCGAGCTGGTTGTTGACAGCTTTCTCGATGACTTTGGCCGGGAATGGAAGGAGCGAGATGGGGCGGTAATTTTTGAGTTCGGTGGGTTCTGCTGTGGGTTTCTTCAGAAGGGCGCTGAGTTCAGCGTGTTTCCAGCTTTCCGGGAAGGTGGCGGATTTGAAGGAGCAGTTGATGACGTCTCGGAGGTGCGGTGCTATGATGGAGTCTGCTTTGTTGAAGATGTGGTGAGGGCATGGGTCTGTGGGGGATCCTGAGTGGATGGAGTTCATCAGGCGGATGGTGTCCTCAGTGGAGATTGGGTTCCAGTCATGAAGGATGTTCGAGGGGGGTGGAGGTTCAGTAGATGGTTGGGTGGGTTGGTCTTCGGGTTGGTTGTCGAAGCTGTTGTGGATGTCTGCAATTTTGTTGTGGAAGAATGAGGCTAGGGAGTCGCAGAGTGCTTGAGAGGGGGTGATGTCGTTAGAGTTGGCCGAGGGATTGGTAAATTCCTTGACGATGTTGAAAAGTTCCTTGCTGTTGTGGGCGTTGTTATCTAGTCGTTCCT